>NC_056740.1:329097388-329697388 GCF_019279795.1 Protopterus annectens | reverse complement strand
GTATTGAAGTAGACCCAAACAAACCCCTTACTTGCCAACCTACTTGCATTCCTTGTAGACTTGTGTAGTGGGTAATCACTGAACTTATCCTAGGATACTCAGACTTCGAAAGATGCACTTATATATCCAAATTGCAAGCCATGCACTCTCCAGCTGAGACCAGAATAACTGGTCAAGAGGTGAAGGTCAACACTTGCACCACACCACCTGGAACACATGGCCCTCCAGAACACACACCAGCACTGCCTTCACATAAAAACACAAACCACACACACACATCTTTGCGGACGCTCTCAAAAATCTACCCAAACAGCAGAGACCTCCAAGGCAGAAACGCACTCGACCACCACAACACAACACTAATAATGAAACACAACTCTCCTAAACACTGTGCCACTTAATGCCCCTAAGGCAGAACAGCATGGCCAACATACTAGTCATAGGTGACTCGATAGTGAGGCACGCTGATGTCCCAGTCACTACGTTGAATAAGGAGAAGGTAACAGTCATCTGCCTGTCAGGTGCCAGGATCCGCCACATAATGCACATACTCAGGTCCCTCAACAACAGGTACAAATATGACTCTGTCATTGTACATGTGGGTGTGAATGACCTGAGACGTACCTCCCAGGACTACATGAAAAAAGACATTGGAGCTCTCGGATTATGTAGCCCAGGTGGATAATTACCCTAGCCCTGAGCAGCATCCTACCATCACCCAGAATGATACCACAGTACAAGCAGAAAATGATCGATTTTAACAATTGGCTAAGTTTCTGGTGTCATTCTAAGGCGATCCAGTATCTGTCTGCCTGAGATGACATGATTAACAGACCTTGATGCTTACCAGAGATGGCCTGCATCTGTCACCCCTGGGCTTCAGGATACTGGCCAAGGCTCTTGCCACCCCTATAGTGCCTTTTTTAGGCGGTGTTCCAAAGATCAAATTACCACCGTAGTAGCTACAAACAAATGCAATCTGAGGGTCATGCTGCTCAATGCTAGAAGTCTAAATCTGAAAATGCACTTGTTCAGCACTCCTTAAAATGGAGAACATCGACATTTGTGCTGTAACAGAGACCTGGTTCAAGGCAGCAGAAAGCACCCCTGCACTACCAGGCTATAACTCATTCCACACCTTTCAGCCCCAGAACTTGGACCAAAGCTCCAAAAGCGGTGGTGTTTCCATATTCATAAAGGATGTGCACACCTCCAGACTGGTAGCCCAACATAACACATCAGAGATACTTCAGGTGCAGCTAATACTGGGTAAAGACAGCAATTCAGGTCGTAGCCTGGTATAGGTCCCCAACAATGTCCCAAGACTCACACTCCACGTTCCTAAGCACACTGTAGAATATTAGGGTCCAACCTAACACTCTCATACTGGGCAACATCACCTATCCCTCCATTAATTGGAAAAACTACTCATGTACCAATACACCTGCCCAACGTTTCATGGAATTCATTAATTCAAATGCCCTGGACCAGTTTGTTCTTATCCGCACTAGAGGTAGCAACATCCTTTACCTGGTCACTACTAACATGGGCGACAGTTGTTCTACAGCAATAGTTAACTTCTCCCTGGTTAGATCCGACCACAAACTAATCACCCTGGAAATCCACAACCCCCCCACCCCTCATGCAAAGATAACCACCATGAAAAACTTCTCCAAAGCTAACTTTGGGCTCCTAAAAACAGAAGTGGCTAACTTCATGGCACCCATGCAAATGGAGAATAGCTGCATGACCACCGAATCATACACCAATGCACTGTACAAACACGTACACAAATGAATGGATCTCGCCATACCCGACAGAACCAAGATGCTCTGCTCCAAAAAAAGGAAGACAATCTGGTGGTTCCCTGCCATAAACAAACTCTACAACAGAAGGAGGAAACTGATGAGAAATAAGGTCAAGTCCCAAGACTGAAAAAACTCCCTTATCAGCCTCAACAAAAAGTTGAGATCCCTCATCAAATCCTCTAAAGTTAGTTATGAAAACAGAAGTGCAGCATATAGTAAAGACAACCACAAGCCCTTCTACAGCTATGTAAAGAATCTCCATGGCAATACCCAGATTTGCTCTGAGCTACTGCACAATGGTACCTCCTATACCAGGCCTACAGATATTGCCAATATACTGGCCGACAGATTCAGTGCCAACTTTACCCCCCCCCCCAAAGGACCAATCACAATACCAGTAGATTGCCAGGCCCCCAGTATTACTGCTGCACAGGTTAAAACAGCACTGCCCAAGGCCAAGAATACAACTTCCATGGGACATGACAATATCCCTGGCTGTGTTCTACATGAACTACAGAGTGAACTGACACCATCTGTGTGCCCTGTTTAATCACAGCCTCACATCAGGCTTTGTCCTTATCGAATGGTGCACTGTTACAGTCATCCCTCTCCACAAAGGAGGAGTGAATACAGACCCTGGGAACTATTACCACATTAGCCTGACGAGTCTGATATGCAAAGTTACGGAAAGCATCATTGTGGACCTAACAAACAATGACATAGGGACTCTCCAAACTCTGGATCCCACACAGTTTGGTTTTGTGAAGGGTAGACCATGCCTGCTCAACTTGGTTGACTTCTTTGCGTCAGTAACCAATGCTGTGGATTAAGGCAAGGTGGGTCACACAGCCTACCTGGATCTGGCCGTAGCGTTTGATACAATTCCCCATTCAGGAATCATAAAAAACGCACTAAGCTAGGCATCAACCCCTATATCACTAGGTGGGTTGCAAACTGGCTTACAGATAGAACCTACAGTGTGAAGTAGCAGACTCCAAGTCAGACTGCCGACCAGTCACTAGTGGAGTCCCACAGGGTTAAGTCCTGGGTCCTCTCCTGTTTGGTATCTACTTCTCTGAAGTACAGGCCAACACAAAGGGTCTCCGGCTGACAAAGTTCGCAGACTATTGCAAGTTGGTAGCTATTATTAACTCTCCAAGTGATGTTGACATCCTACAGAAAGGCCTCACTGAGACGAATGACTGGTGTCAGAACCATGGTCTTAAGCTCAATGCCAAAAAAATGTGTCATCCCCTTTGGGAAAAACCCAGTTCCGATAAATTACCACATCGATGGTAGTCCACTGAACACAGAAGGTGTTATAAGAGATCTGGGAACACAGGTTGACAAGCAGCCTCTCTTTTGACCACCACATTGCCACTCTGGTCAGAAAGTCCTTCTATGTGGCACATCTCATTACTAAGGGTTTTGCATCCAGGAAGAAAGAGGTCATTGTCTCCCTCTACTCTTCCCTCATTAGGCCAATCATAGAGTACAATGTCCCATTTAGCATGTACCTCACTAGACACCTGCAACTGGAGAGGCCGCAAAAGTACCTCACAAAGAGGATCCTAAGCTAAACACTTGTTCTATATGGACAGACTCAAAAAACTCCAACTATTCTCTGTCTCATATCGCCTACTAAGAGATTATCTCTGCTTGACATACAAAGCCATGTCTGATCCAGCTGCGTTAGAAATGCTACATCTAAAGAAATCCCAATCCTTCCGCACCACATGCTCCAGTGACCTCAACCTCATTACCACAATCAACAGAACGTGCTGGAGGGACAGGTTCATAACCCAGAGACTGCCCTTGCTATGGAACAGACTTCTCATACATGTCAAACAGAGCACCTCACTGGGCCTCTTAAAGAGAAACCTTGATGAGTGGATGGGAAATAGAAAATTCACCCCGGGGATCACTCCAGTGGCTCTACTCAACAGAGGCACTGGGAACTAAGGTCGGGTGACATGATGTCAGGTTAATCTTTTGGGCTAGGTTTGTAAAGACTCCAGGGCCATTAGCCTAGTACACACATATGAGCCTATGATACCTTGGTGTCCTTACATTGACTGACTGACTCAGAATTGTATAGTTTTGTGAAGGAAGGACATGAGATACAAACATACCATACCTAGGTCTTGCAAAGGCATATTGGAAGATCTCTTCCTCCCCAAATAAGAGTATTATAGTGAACACCGTCATCGCTATGCTAACAGTCATTTGGCACAATGGGTAAGCAATAAAAAGAGAACACATTACTTATCCAAACCTACTAATTCAATGGAGCCCCTCTAGCTCAGTGCTGGGAACATTCTTTTTTGTTCTTTTTTTTTAATACATAGGTAGAGAACTGTGCTTAGTAATAGACTTTCCAACTAAAAGATATTAAGAGTAGGAAAGAACAATCAAACTGACAGTGAAAGCAAAAACTGAGAAGCAGACAATTCCCAACATGTATATACCATTCTCAATGATGTCAGTAAAAAAACAGCAAGAAATAGATGTGCTCATTATCAAAATAAAATTAGAAATGCTTATGGATTCAGATGTTCCAGTCAACACAGTGAAAGGAGTAGGTGATACATAAAACCTAACAAAGAGACCTAGAGGACGACTCTCTAGCAACATAAGTAAATGACTATAATTCTTCAAAACTAGTTCCAATATTTGAGTACTTCCAAACAAATTTTAGTACTAATAACTACAGCCTGGAGAAAGATCCACATCCTGCAAGACAAAGGTATTTGCCCACTCACCTTCAATTGTCCTTATTCAAATTCTAAAATAAAAACAAGTGACTAAAGAAAAAGTTAACACACTACAAAGCTTACTTGCAGAATGCAAGTATTTGTTTTACATTTGTTTACCAGGGATGTCTGACTGGGCCAGTGGCCCTTTTTCAGCAGAGGCCGGGGGAGAAAAGCTCTACTAAAAAAACACATTACAAACAATACAATAAACTGACAATCAAGAATATATAACTTTGGTAAATATAGGTAGTAAATAGTTATATATAAACAATAAAAATTGAGAGACAGTAAATATAAAGTGGAAAATAAGAAAGCTAAGAAATAAACTAGTATGAAATAGCTTGTACCATCATAGAGAAATGACTGATCAGTAGATCGAGATCATGGTTTTGGTGGTAAATACGTGTATGGTATATGAACACGAATATGGCTGGTTGCTGCTGTGCTAGTGTTACTTGTTTTAAACAGCAATAGCTAAGGCAATACTGAGGTGAAGTATAAGAAGTCAAAATATGATGAAACTGTAGGAAGTTTGAGATGGGTAGATAAAAATATGAGCAGTAGTGAGCTCCAGATAGGTAGAGAGAGAAGTTGGAATTATATGAAAGAAGGGATAGTTTGGACTTTAGTAAGGAACAGATATGTTGGTTATAAGAACAAGGACGACAAAATGTTCAGCTTTACTTAATTTTATTTTAATTTTATCTTATTTAAAGGAACAGGCATATTAAAGTACTACTACCAGGTAAAGCTCTACACTGATGACTCAACTTTTCCAATTGCACAATTTCACAGAAGAATTCCATTCCACCTGAGGAAAAAGACTGGCCCTTCCTGCTATCGAAAACATCATGCTCATTTCTTTAAAGACTGTGTGGAACACTGCTCAATGAAGGTTCTTAAAACAGTCTAATTCAAACAACAGAATCACATTATCAGTACCATTAAGAAGGAATATCACACACAATCCCTTCAAGAGATTGCAAAGAATGTTACATGCGCCCATAGCTCTCAACCTTCCATCTCCAAAATGAGAAACACTTCATCTTATAATGTGGAACAAATGGGCAAAATGTGGAACACTTGCTAACAGCTTATTAACAACTTCACCTAGGAAGCTCATAGGATGGTTAAAATGTACTACTTTTGCATATAAAAACTTATCTTGATGAATTAATATGATTCTGTTCTCATTACCATAGACATCAGTTAAAAAGTTTCTAGCACTGAATATGTGACAGATACTTTCAATGTGGAACTCTGAGGAACATGAACATTTTAGGACATCAAATGAGGAACGTTCATCATAATGAGGTACACTTGAGAGGTATGCATGCACCAAACAAGTATGCGCCCTGTTCTCTAATTATAGCAGGAAAAGATTTATAAAGGTTTCTCCCCCTGCTGCCATGAAAACAGGCAGACTAGTAAAACATCCCGTGCTGCGAGTGTTCCCATTGGCTGCAGCAGCACTGCATCAATAGAAGGGGCGAGAGGTGTGTGGTTGTGGAATCAGATTTGCTTGGACCACAGCAGACTTTTGCTGGCAGTTTTTTTTTCTATGTGCAACTGTTTTTTTTTTAATGCTAATGCAATCACAAACACTACCACAACTGCATGTATGCAGTTTGAGTCTTATAAGTTACTCCTAGTAACTGGACTTTATGCAATCAGAGAACTGTATGTGAATTGTGTATGATCTTGGGAGTGGGGGATGAAATTGTACCTTGTGGATGGAGTATTATGCTAACGTGGTGCAGCAAGACTGTATGTAATGTCTTACCCAATTTGTGTACAATCTTTTACAAAATGCAAAAGGCTTTCTCTGGTTTGATACAACATTCTATGGCATACCACCTCTGCTCCAAGGTACACACTGCTTATGAACGACACATTTGTTAAGAACTACTTCCATTGATATCCTCTGCTCTAATGCTATCCAGACCAGATCAGGTAAGAATAAGTATATTCATGAAGTATACTAACAAAGCTATTCCAAAGGAGAGCCACAATATAAAAAAAAATAGTACACCATAGTAGCACTGAATGCCACAAAAGTATTTATAGAGGCAGATTTAATATCAGAGGACCATGAAATTTAATTATACAATGATACCAGAAAAATCAACTTACTCTCCAAAGAATAATGCTTCAATTGTCATAAAAGGCTTACCTGTACATACAGAATACACTTAGCAGCTGAAATACTTTTAACACATGAGGAGCTGCAAAGAATCCTGAATGTCAAACTGTGGTGAGGATATCATAATCTAAGGGCAGAAAGCACAATCACACCTGTTTTAAACTCTTAGTAGCACAATGCACCATCACCTTAAAAAAAGTACTTCACAGAATATTTCAGAGTGGAGTTACCTTTAACAAGTCAAAATGCGAATTTGATATGTACACCCTAAAATTTTAAGGCACGTTTCCCAAGCCAAACAAGATAAAGTATCAAGAGAACATGAAAAGCTGGAAGGATCATCTCTCACCTTGCCTTGGAATGTCCATCATTCCCATAGGATGAGCTGGAGGCAGTGGGGATGTAAAAGTCTGGTCTACCTTGCAAAACCTGCTAAAACCATGATCCTGTCCAGGACAAGCAAGTTAGAAAAGTGATGGATGAACACACACACACATGGTACTAGTGTTGAAAGTTTTTTGTGGGGATGAGGAGCATCAAATGTTTTACTAAAAAACAGACACTGCCAATTTCTAAGCCTTCAAAAAGTGGGCTAAGAGAGGACTCTCACTCTCAGGTAGTGCATCTCAATGAGCCACTGTTAGCTGTACACAAATTTTCTGGGTCATAAAAGTGTTACTAAGGTAAGCATTTCTCATTTTGTTCACAGTTTCATAGGTTTAAGTACTAAACAATCAGTCTGCAGACCATTATAAACCTACCCAATAACCCATATTCATAACTTCCCTATAGCCTCAAGGAGGGCAGCACAAGATAAAATAAGGGAGAATTCGAAGCTGCCCATCAAATTATCTATGTTTGCACTGAAGACAACAAGGGTAACCTCTGCTTAGTGTGTGTCTGGAAGTTTGTTCCAGAAGTGGGGGATATATTGGGAAAGGAATCTTTCTTATATGCATGTCCTATTAATCAGCTGATGAAGATTTATAGCTCACTGAATCAGGTTTGTGGGAAACCTATTTGTTCTGGAAAGGAGTAGAAGATCAAATAGCGCTGAATCTCTTCCTGTCCTTGGGAGTCCCTTCAGAAGTTCCTGGGGGGAATAGGCATGGATGACCCACTGTTTTGAAGCATTTCAAATTCAGGCTGTTGATGGATAATTGATGGGAACAAAACCCCACTTCATCCCCCACCAAGGGGTGAGATGGTATCAGGTTCTTGGCTTAGGACTCCCAAGATGCAGGTGGTCTGCTGGTTCATAAGTAAGTACTAGGCAATCTGGCTGTGGACTATTACAAGCATAACCAAACACCATATACAAACATTCATTCTAGTCTCAAAGAGAGCAAGACAAGCTACACCAGGAGATAATATGAATATGAGGGCTGTCCACTCAGTTATCCATGTTTGCCTTTTAGGTGGCAAGGGGATTACGGTGCTTGACGTGGTAGACGTCTGTTCTAGAAGTAGAGGATACACTGGGATATGCATCTAGCATGCCAACATTCCTTATTTATTTTTGAAGGTTTAGTTCCTTTAATCTACTTTTTTACGATACCATTTCTACTGCAAAAGAAAAGATGATAAAGGAGGGTTGGATCTTTCAAGGCTCGAAAAGCTGAACACAGAGACAGGGCTGACAGTCTGTCCTGATAGCGAAGGCTTTTCTAGCCAGCTATGAATCTGAGGTTTTTCACAGAGCAAATCCAAAAAGATTCTCAAGCTGAATGATATATTTAGACAAATACATGGCAAAGGGTGCATTATATTCAACAATGGGTTTGATGACATACGAGTAAAGGGGAATCAAGAGTTCTCAGGACATAGAGGAGATGACTTTGGAAATTTTATAAGCCAAATGCAAGAATTTCAGAACATCTGTGGAGACATGCTGGTCAAATGATAAGGAATTTTCCCTTATGAAAGTATATGACTGGAGGGGTTTGTCATCTATATGGTATGTGAAAATATTTTGTTTATCAAAATAAACTACACTACATTTTTCCACATTTAATTTGAGACAACTGTGATCACAGTAATTGTTAACAAGGTTTAACCCATGCTGGAGCAGTTGTGAGTCAGTGTAAGATTGAATATTATACCATGACCCCCCCAAAACGTGCACGCTGATTGGCCAGCGTGCACATTGTAAATCGAGTTATACTAATGGAAAAAGGTCCAGTCGCCCAAACTTTTTTCCATTAGTATAACTTTACTTTTAAAACACTGTCTCGCTATGCTAAATGGGTTTAACATAGCGAGACAGCTTTAAAATAAGCAATGGAGATCTCCGTTGCTTATTTTAAAGCTGTCTCGCTATGCTAAACCCATTTAACATAGCGAGACAGGTTTTTAAAAAAAAGCAACGGAGAAAGCAAGATCTCCGTTGCTTTTTTTACTATTTCGCTATGTTAAATGGGTTTAACATAGCGAGACAGTTTTAAAATAAGCAACGGACATTTCCGTTGCTTATTTTAAAGCTGTCTCGCTATGTTAAACCCATTTAACATAGCGAAACAGTAAAAAAAAAGCAACAGAGATCTTGCTTTCTCCGTTGCTTTTGCAACAGCTCTGATGTACTGCGCAGGCGCGCAGTACATCAGAACTGCCGCGGATACCAGACATCTGTGGAAGGGCAGTAAACAGGCATTATACTATGCCATTATTTAAGAAAAGTAATAGCTTCTTTTCTTAAATAATGTCATGGTATAATAGCAATAACCCACTTCTGGGTGTGGGTAATGCTATATTTACCCACGGTTGGCTTTGTTTGGTCCCTCGGGCTTCGCCCTTGGGACCAAACCACTCCAACCGTGGGTAAATCCAGCATTACCCACACCCAGGCGTGGGTTATTGCTATAACACTACCCTGTTTACAAGCATCTGCAAATGTGGATAACCACAAGCCAAGAGTGCTGGCCTGAAACTGTGAGAAACAGATGCCAAATAGGAGGGGGACCAGTACTGAGCACTGTGGTATACCACTGGTAACTTTTCTGGATTTAAAAGTAGATGGGACACTTGGAACTCTAACCAACATTGGTTCAGTCAAGACAACCAGTTAGCTATTCACCACAAACCATAAGGAATTACACTCAGATTTACAAGTCTGTCAATAATGCATAATTTAGAGTAATAATCTATATAGGAGAAGGCATGAATCTTTCTAGTGGAACAAATCAGTTCCAACTTTCTTCCAAGGAAGATTCAGAACTTCAAGTGGTATCTTTTCCTCCTTTTGGCTCTGATTCCTGAACTTATTACAGACATTACAACTCTGCACCTTTTGCTCAAAATATTCAGGCATCCTGGGTCAGTATCACAACTCCTTACTTTACATTTAAGTGATTACCATACTTGGTCCATGTATTTTTTGGAACAACCTTGTGCAGTGAAATTTTTTTAATGACTCTTACAACTTTGCAAAACGTACAAAAAAATCCACGCTTGTTTTAATAAAAATATTTGAATGCAACAATACAGATGTAATGTTTGCTCTGAGAGTGTTGATAGAGAAGTACAGAGAAGGTCAGAAGGAGTTGCATTGTGTCTTTGTGGACTTAGAGAAAGCATATGACAGGGTGCCTACAGATAAGTTGTGGTATTGTATGAGGAAGTCGGGAATGGTAGAGAAGTATGTAAGAGTGGTACAGGATATTTACAAGGGTAGTGTGACAGCGGTGAGATCTGCAGTGGGAGTGACAGATGCATTCAAGATGGAGGTGGGATTACATCAAGGATCAGCTCTGAGCCCTTTCTTATTTGTAGTGCTGATGGACAGGTTGATAGACGAGATCAGACAGGAGTCCCCATGGACTATGATGTTTGCAGATGACATTGTGATATGTAGTTAAGAGTTGGGAACAGGTTGAGGAGACCCTGGAGAGGTGGAGATATGCTCTAGAGAGGAAAGGAATGAAGGTCAGCAGAACTAAGACAGAATATGTGCGTGTGAATGGAGAGGGAGGATAGAGGAATGGTGAGGATGCAGGAAGTAGAGTTGGCGAAGGTGAATGAGTTTAAATACTTGGGGATCAACAGTTCAGAGTAATGGCGAGTGTGGAAGACAGGTGAAGAACAGAATACAGGCAGGGTGGAGTGGGTGGAGAAGAGTGTCAGGAGTGATTTGTGACAGACAAGTACCAGTAAGAGTGAAAGGGAATGTCTACAAGAAGGTAGTGAGACTAGCTATGTTATATGGGTTGAAGAGAGTGGCACTGACAAAAAGGCAGGAGTCAGAGCTGGATATGGGAGAGTTAAAGATGTTAAGATTTGCACTGGGTGTGACGAGGGTAGAAAGGATTAGGAATAAGTATATTAGAGGGTCAGCCCAGGTTGGAAGGTTTGGAGACAAACCCAGAGAGGCGAGATTGCGTTGGTTTGGACATGTGCTGAGGAGGGATGCTGGGTATATTGGGAAAGGATGCTAAGGATGAAGCTGCCAGATAAGAGGAAAAGAGGAAGGCCTAAGATAAGGTTTATGGATGTGGTGAGAGAGGACATGCAGGTGGCTGGTGTGACAGAGCAAGATGCAGAGGACAGGAAGAAATGGAAACAGATGATCCGATGTGGTGACCCTTAATGGGAACAGCCGAAAGAAAAAGAAGATTTGAATGCAACAATATAGCATTATTTGGCCAACCATTCACTGTTATGTCTTTTAACATGTGTAATTCAATGTCTTTCATTATTAGTTGTTCTAAGCTCATCCAGTTTATCGGCAGATGCATATGAATAAAACAACTCAAAAAAAATCTAGATCTTTCTCATACAAAAATCCTCTTTAGATAGCTGCACATGTTTTATCAAGTTATCAAATATGTGCATTAACCTTCTTCTTTTGGCTTTTTCCCGGTTAGGGGTCGCCACAGTGGATCACCTGTCTGCTCATGATTGGCAGTGGAGTTTTACGGTGTCGAGTTGCCAGCCCAGCGCCCGACCTTCCACTGAAGGCACAAATATGTGCATTAACCTACTGGCTTTATAATGAACTTGCAGATCACAATTTTGCAGACAATGACATCCACTGTAGTTTGCTGCAGCTTTAAGAGATTGCTTGAATAAACTTTGAAGTAGCTTGTGAACCAATTCCAGTAATAAAAACTTTCACAGCAAACACAGTCATGGAATTTCTGGCAACCAAAACACTATGACTAACATTTCCTTTTAAATCTAAGCACAGTGTTCGGGCAAAAAGAACTCCTGACCTATACATTAGTTTACCTCATTTCACTAGAAGTGCTGCAAGTTCTTGCAGATGACTATCTATTTTTAAAGTAATACGTTATATCACATCATGAAACTTTAGTGTAGGAGCAACTGAAATTAACATTTTAAACACTTCAGGGCTTCTGCGTTGGTTCATTGTAAAAAAAAAAAAAAAAAAAAAAGTGATTATAATGATCCAATATCTTTTGCAGATGACATTGTGATCTGTAGTGAAAGTAGGGAACAGGTGGAGGAGACCCTGGAGAGGTGGAGATATGCTCCAGAGAGAACAGGAATGAAGGTCAGCAGGACTAAGACAGAATATATGCGTGTGAATGAGAGGAAGGATAGAGGAATGATGAGGATGCAGGGAGTAGAGGTGGTGAAGGTGAATGAGTTTAAGTACTTGGGATCAACAGTTCAGAGTAATGGTGAGTGTGGAAGAGAGGTGAAGAAGAGAGTACAGGCAGAATGGAGTGGGTGGAGAAGAGTGTCAGGAGTAATTTGTGACAGACGAGTACCGGTAATAGTGAAAGGGAAGGTCTACAAGAGGGTAGTGAAACCAGCTATGTTATACAGGTTAGAGACAGTGGCACTGACAAAAAGGCAGGAGTCAGAGCTTGACGTGGCAGAGTTGAAGATGTTAAGATTTGCACTGGGTGTGACAAGGATGGACAGGATTAGGAATAAGTATATTAGAGGGTCAGCCCAGGTTGGAAGGTTTGGAGACAAAGCCAGAGAGGCAAGATTACGTTGGTTTGGACATGTGCTGAGGAGGGATGCAGAGTATATTGGGAAAAAGATGTTAAAGATGAAGCTGCCAAGTAGGAAAAGAGAAAGGCCTAAGACAAGGTTTATGGATGTGGTGAGAGAGGATATGCAGGTGGTTGGTGTGACAGAGCAAGATGCAGAGGACAGGAAGAAATGGAAACAGTTGATCTGCTGTGGCGACCCCTAACAGGAGCAGCCGAAAGAAGGTCTTCCTGAGGGGCACTATCTGAAAAATTTAGAATGAACTTGGAAAGATATTGCAATATACAAGGAACTGTATAATAGACTACTTATAAAGATGTTTTGCATATTCATACTTTATCAAACTCAAGATCACCATCAGTTAAGCATGTGACCAGTACACTTGAGAAATGAAACAGATTTAATATCAAGTTTCTCTGTTTAAGCTGCTTAGTATTTATAATACACAAATCACGATTTTGTTTGGTAGAACTCATAACGAGAAAAGGTCAGTTATACTAACATAGTTAAGATTTTAAATTATCTTAGCTTCTTCCTCTTTGAAATAGTCTTGGAGCTAACAAAATCCAAAATGTAACCTTCAAAGTCTGTATCTGCCCAATGGAGCTAAAAAAAATACACAGTTCAGAGGTAGTTTGCTTCTTCTAACCCAATTTGTCAGAAATGTATGTTAGCATCGAGAAATGAAAATAACTTGGCTTTAGACATAGTAATTGAAGTTCTTCAGATGTTTAAAGTCAGATAATCCGTTTTGAGCCAAAAGTTTAAATCTTGAGAAGCTGTACATAATCTGTGGTAAAGCTGCTTTATGACAGTTATTCAGTGATTCGGTTGGTTCAGTTTGTTTAGCAGTAACTCATTTCATCTAACCATTTAATTTTCAGCTAAGTTTTAAAAATGAATGCAAATGGACTCACTTCAGTGCATGCATAATTGGTATAGTCTCAGGGAAACCCTTAAAATGATTTCTACTTGCAGATAACCAATTCCAGTAATCTAAACAAATGCATCCACTTCATTTACAACCTGAGATTGCTGTACATATAAAGGGTATGAAAAAACTGTGCACCCCCCCCCAATTTATCAATGCAATGAAAAAGGGAAGATGACTGAACTGATTCAAAAATAGTTCTGACACCATTTTTAGAGTGTGGGAGGGTACTATAAGGACATCTTTTGATCCTTGTGAAAGACCAGATATGGTTCCTTAGAACTAAAGGCCTGAAGCTGCCGGATCCTGCAGACAAAATTGATGGCTATCATGAAATTATTCTACAAGAGACATGGCTGAAAGCTGTCAATCCAGTATGGGTTTGAATGCAGGATGTGAGAATATGTCCATTATAAAGTTCAAGCTATAGGAAAAAGGGATTCTCCAATGGCTAGTTTAAGTACAGAACTCACTTAAGGTACTGCTTAACCAGCTGGTGGTCTCCAATATAATGATGGACAGAAAGAAGCAGACACAAGCACTATGACCACAAATAACTGACACCCAAACCATACAAATGTCTGAGACAGGTCAGAATAACATGTATGTTTACTGAACTGGGAGGTACAGGATGCTACTTTCCCCAAATGGAAACCTTCTTCCACTTGGAAGAGTACACTGGCTGGAAGGCTTCCTGGCAGCTTCAGTTACCTCCAACACCCTGCCAGGACTTTGATGGAATATGACAGTGTAATGCAAAGACCAGGCTCTACAGGTAGAGCTTGATGTCATCCAATTAGTGGGGGACTCCTTGTGTAGAAATGGTAGGGTTTCATGCACTGACAGGAACCTGGAAGCCTGATAACACCTTTCTTGGTCAAGGGATGAGGAGGATTGACTGCAGTTTTTTTTTTTCCCTAAACTTTGCAGTTAGGCATGGAAAATGTCTAAATGATATAAGGGTATCTCCATTTCCAAATGGAAATTTTTATATAAATATACATATATATATATATATATATATATATATATATATATATATATATATATATATATATAAAATATTGTACGAAATGCAGGCACAAGGGAGAATACTTAATTCCACCATGTGTCAATCAGATTAATTTTCATAAATCCTTACATCTAAGATATGTAATTCATGTCAACTTCAGAGTGCTGCACCTCCAAAACAAATCTGAAGTAGGCACAGCTCCTGAATTCACAGCTCCAGGTGTCTTCCAGCATGTGCAATTCAGGAATGTGAACCTCTGAGACAGGAATGACACCACGTTTATAGTCTACTGAAGGCAAGCAATGCTGTCCAATACAGGGATATGACGATGTTCCCTGTTGCTTGTTTAGATATTGCATGATGAATCGGCTATTGTACCATATCAGAAAAGACCCATAAAGGAATTGCCACAGTCCTAGAGCCCAGAGTGCTGGCAGAAAGTACAGTTGTGTACACTTACCATAAATGTAGATGTTCGAGTGTATTCACTGTTGCAGTCATCACTTATGGATTATCCCTGCTGGGTACCCCTCGGTCGGCCTGAACACCAGAGTAAAGGATTTCCCTCCTGCATAGCCTGCAGATCACCTGAGACTGATGTCAGGTAGTCAGGGCTATAAAGAGAGGCAGCTAATGCCATTATATCAGTTTTTCTTGCCCCCAACCTATAGAAGTCCTGCCAAGAAGGCCTGAAGAAGGCCAACCTGGTCTAGGCCATTAGCTATGATGGAAATAAAGAAGGGGTAGGTGGGAGGGAAACAGGACTGCAACAGTGAATACACTCGAACATCTATATTTATGGTAAGTGTACATAACTGTACTATGTTCTTTGTGTTTCACTGTTGCAGTCATCACTTGTGGGAAGATTCCCAAAGCTGAAAAGTAAGGTGGAAGGAAGGAAGGGAAGAATCCTAGGCTTGCACTGCTTTTTAACTGGAAGCCATAATGCCCTGCAGGACTGCTGAAGCAAAGCCTACCCTGGTTTTTGAGAAAATAGGCAGTCAGTAGTGTTTTGTGAAGGTGTGAACTGATGTCCAGGTGGCAACTTCTAAAATATCCTTTGTAGGAACACCTCTAAGGAAGACGGTGGAAGTTGATGCTGCCCTAGTAGAATGGGTTCTGACTGATTTGGGCGGTATCTTCCCATGAAAAGAGTAGGAGAAATCGATGCAGTGTGATATCCATTTTGAAATGGTCTGCTTGGATATAGGTTTCCCCTCTGCCCCTAGGGCGAAGCTAACCAGTAGCTGGTCAGTATTTCTGAAAGACCTGGTCCTATCCAGATAGTATCTAAGTTGTCTGTGCACATCTAATGTATGGAGAATCCTTTCCCCTCTATTTTGTGGATTTGGAAAAAAGGTAGGGAGATGGATAGCCTGATTAAGGGCCACATCAGATACCACCTTAGGCATAAAGGAGGGGTGGGTTCTAAGACACCCTGTCTACATGGAAAATAATGAAAGGTTCAATGACCAAGAGAGCTTGTAGCTTGGAAACCCTCCTGGCTGAGGTTATGGTTAGCAGAAGGTGGTCTTCCAAGAGAGGTGCTTCATATCTGCTGAGGCAGCTGGGTTAAAAGGAGGTAAAGTCAGTTTTTCCAGGACAAAGTTCAGGCCCCATGCTGGAGTGGGTGGCCTTCTAGGTAGTCTGATGTGTGACACCCCTCTAAGGAATTGTTTTAACAGGGGACGGGAGACCATAGGTTGCTCTGTAGAGGAATGAGCAGAGACAGCTGAGGCATGAATTTTGATAGAGGATTATGACAATCCCGTCTGCATGAGCTCCACCAAGTAGTCCAGAACCAAAGTGAGAGTGGCATGGGTGCTATTTCCACCCTTATTGTGGCACCAGGCAGTAAATATTTTCCATTTTACAGAACATGATTTTCTGGTGCTGAGCCTCCAGGCCTCCTTAATGATATCTAGAACCTGCTTGCTCAAATGTGGCCTGATATCCGCCTCTGGGGTATAAGTCATGTGAGTGTTTGAAGATCTTGATGTAGTACTCACCCTTTCTCTTGGGTTAGCAACTTTTCTATGGGAGGCAGGCTCATGGGTAGCTCCTTGGTCAGGCTGAGGAGTAAGGGGTACCAATGCTGCCTGGGCCAGCTTGGGGCAATGAGTATAGTCCTTGGCCCTCCCTCCATGATCTTTAGAAGTACCCTGGGAATCAATGGCATGGGAGGCAAACAGATTGCCCCAGTGGAAGGAGAAGGCGTCCACCTTCCAAGCTAGTGGGTGGACCTCCCTGGAGCAGAAGCTGGTCAGCTGTTTTCTACTGTTGCAAAGAGGTCTACCTCCAGAGGTGTATGATGCTGAGGAAGGTCTCCTTGTGTAGCTGCCACTCGTGGGGGTTCAGGACACTTCTGCTGAGGTGGTCTGCCAGGACGTTGTCTTCCCCTGGAATGTACTGGGCTATCAGATGTATCCCCATCATTGACACTGTCTGCCAGATAAGCATAGCTAGGTGACAAAGGGGTAGGAGTGTGCCCCCCCCCCTTTGCTGACATACCACATGACCGTGGTATTGTCTGTTTTGATCAAGAGCACTCCTGGTCTGAGGTGGACCCTGAAAGCTATTACAGCTCTGTGCACCACCAGCATTTCCTTCAGGTTGATATGGAGAGTTAGATCTCCCTGCTCCCATGTGCCCTGTGTGCACGTCTCCTAAGTGAGCTCCCCAGGCTGGGTCTGAGGCATCGGGGGTGATGGTCTGGCCTTGGGGATGGGTAATAAACGGTAGGCCCCTGTTTAGGGTATAGACGTCTGCCCATAACAAACGTTCCTTCCTTAAGCAGGGGAATTAGTGACAGCTGGTGCTCCAGTTGCACCATAGGTTTCCGAGGTACCACTGTCGTTCTCTCATCTGAAGCCTGGCCAAAGGCACCAACAAGATGCAGGATGCCATGTACCAGAGTGCTTGCAGGAACTTCCTTGCAGTGAGGGGTGTTCTGCGAGTTAGCTGAGAAAAGTAGAGGGGGAAAAAGCACTGCTTCTCTGGAGAGAGGAAGGCTCTTTGGGTAGATGTGTCTAGGAGAGTTCCTAGGAAGGTTATCTGTCTTGTGGGCTGGAATTGGGATTTTTCCCTGTTGATGGTAAATCCCAGAGAGGTTAGGAGGGTTTGGACGAAGGTAAGATACTACAAGAGTTTCTCCTTGGTGTCTGCCTGGATGAGACAGTCATCCAGATAGGGGTAAATATGTATGTTTTGCTGTCTGCAAAAGGCAATGACAGGAGCCAGGCACTTGGAGAAGACTCTGGGAGCATTAAATAAGCCAAAGGGCAGAGTGGAAAACTGAAAGTGCTCTAAGTGTAGGAAACTCCTGCAAGACTCCCATATGGGGATATGGAGGTAGGCAATCTTTCAGATCTAGGGTCACTAGCCAAGAATTTGGTGCCAACACTGGCAAGAGTTTTTGAAGGGTTAGCATTTTGAATTTTGGCACTAGGAGGGACAGATTTAATGTGGATAAGTGTAGAATAGGGCATCAGGTACTAGGAACAACCTTGAGTAAAAACCTTTACCCTACTTGTACTTCTGGTACTGGCTCCACTGATCCTTGAGCACAGATGGCCTCTGTGCTCTGATTTGTGAGTATGTCTGGAAACCCTGAAAATCTGGGGTTCTCTATGAAAGTGAATCTGTACCCTTGGGAAATGATGTTTAGGCCCCACCGATCAGTAGTGATGGTTTACCACTTGTTTAAGAATAGGGAAAGCCTTCCTCCTAGCCTGTGGGTGGGGGCTGGTGGGGAGAGGGGGAGTAATTGTGAGTCCTTAGGGTAGGAAGTTGATTTAGAAGTCCCTTGTCTAGGTGTAGTGGGGGTCCAGTGTCTAGGCCTCTGCTGGCTTTGCAGCTGTTGCCTAGAGGGTCTCTCTCTGCTTCGTTTCCTTTGCACAGCTTTTGCTGGTCAGGAAAGGACCAATGCTTGGTAGGAAAGTTCCTGCTGAACCTGGGGGGGTTGTACCTGCAGGAAGTCTGACTGTCTGCATAGACTTGGCCTTGTCTTCCATTTTCTTAATCACTTCCTCTGCCTTATGGCTGAACAACTGTTCCCTATCCAAAGGGGTGTACAGAAGTTTTGATTTAACCTGATCAGGCAAAGGTTGCTCTCTCAACTGTGCATGCCTTTAAATGACTGATCCCAAAACTGCAGCCCTGCTAGAGGTTTCCAAAGCATCAAATCCACAATGCAGGGAATGCTTGGCCACTTGAGAGCTGGTATGAATCAAATCTCCTAGTTCTCTGGTAGTAGTACTGTCTGGTAAGGTGGAAATGTTCTGCTTTAATAACTCCAGCATAATGCTATAATAGCTCCAGACAAGTGACAAGTGGAGTACTTCCGGATTCAGTCCTGGGACCTTTCTTGTTTGGCATCTACTTCTCTGAAGTACAGGCCAACACTAAGGGACTCTGGCTAACAAAGTTTGCAGATGACTGCAAACTGGGAGCCATTATTGAATCCCCAAATGATGTGGATACTCTACAAAAGGGCTTTACAGAAACAGATGCTTGGTGCCAGAGCCATGGGCTCAAGCTCAATGCCAAGAAATGTATAGTTATCCCCTTTGGGAAAAAGACATGTACCCGTGAATTACTACATAGGTGGCAGTACACTAAACACCAAAAGTGTGATAAGAGACTTAGGGACACAGGTGGACAGTGGTCTCACACCTTCAATAACCACATCGCCACAACAGTCAGGAAATCCTATGTGGCACACCTCATCACCAAGGGATTTTCATCCAGAAAAAAGGAGGTCATTGTCCCACTGTACTCATCCCTCATTAGACCCATTATAGAATACAATGCCCCATTTGGAATGTACCTCTCAAGACATCTGCAACAACTGGAAAGGCCGCAGAAATACCGCACTAAAAGAATCACAGGCCTAAAGCAGATGCCCTATGCTGGCCGCCTTAAAAAAACTCCAGCTATACTATGTCGCATATCATCTACTTAGAAGCAATCTCTGCTTAACATACAAGGCCATGTCAAACCCGGAGCTGTTGGACATGCTACACTTAAAGAAATCACAATCCCTCAGAGCCACATGCTCCAGGGATCTAAACGTAGTCATCACAATAAACAAAACATGCTGGAGGGATATGTCCCTGACCCAGAGACTCCCCAGACTCTGGAATAGACTGCCCATACATGTCAAGCAGAGTGCCTCTTTGGACCTCTTCAAAAGAAAAGTACAGTTTTGTACCTACCATAAATGTAGATGTTCGAGGATCCACATTGCTGCAGTCCTAACTATTGGGTAGTCCGCTGTCCAGTCGGCCCGAATACCAAAGTATATGGCTGACGTCGGTCAGGGCGCATTAGACTGACGTCAGTACGTCAGGGTACTAATGCGCATGACCGACGTCATATCCTCAGTCTTTTCTTGCCCCAGATGTCAGAAGACCCTGAAAAGATAAGGCCAAAAACCAAAAACTCCCAAAATACCTGCACCAAAAATATATATACAATATATACACAATTAGCAGAATATAACCTCACCTACACAACCACCCCTAAACACAGAGGGAAGGAGGGAGGGTAAATTGGACTGCAGCAATGTGGATCCTCGAACATCTACATTTATGGTAGGTACAAAACTGTACTATGTTCTTCATTCCACATTGCTGCAGTCCTAACTATTGGGTAGAATCCCAAAGCAGAGGTAAGGGAGGCTGGCAAATCATAAGGAAGCAGAAACTGACAACATGCCTTGCAAAATAGCTGTGGCAAAACCAGCCCTAGACTTAGAGTAGAGAGGAAGGTGATAATGCTTAGAGAAAGTATGCACTGAACTCCAAGTAGCTGCCTCCAAAATATCCTTAGTTGCCACCCCCCTTAGAAATGCTGTGGAAGTGGCAGTAGCCCTAGTGGAATGAGGCCTAATCCCAGCTGGAATCTCCTTGCCATGATGGGAATAACAAAATGTAATGCAACACCCAATCCACCTAGAAATAGTTTGTTTTGACACAGGCTTGCCCTTTGAACTCAAAGCAAAAGAAACAAACAACTGCTGAGACTGCCTAAAATCCTTAGTCCTGTTCAAATAATAACGCAACAGCCTGTGTACATCTAAAGTGTGCAAAATCTTTTCCCCTTTATTTTGGGGATCTGCATAAAAGGTAGGCAAATGAATAGTTTGGTTTAAAGCCACACTAGAAACCACCTTAGGCATAAAGGAAGGATTAGTACGTAAAGATACCCTATCCTTATGAAAATCAAAAAGGCTCCACTGCCATAAGGGCCTGCAACTCAGAAACCCTTCTTGCAGAAGTAATGGCCAACAAAAAAGCAGTCTTCCATGACAAGTATTTCAAGTCAGCAGTAGCCGCAGGCTCAAAAGGTTGTAGAGTAAGTTTCTCCAACACAAAATTGAGATCCCAAGCAGGAGTAGGAGCTCTACGTGGGGTCTTATATTCTTTGCCCCTCTAAGAAATTGCTTGAACAAAGGATGCGAAAACAATGGTGGGTCACAATCATAGTGAGCTGAAATTGCTGCAGCATGAATCTTAATGGAAGAGAAAGACAAACCTTTGTCCAGTAACTCAGTAAGATATTGAAGAGCCACACTCAAATTTGGCTCAGTAATCTCCAAATTGTTTGCTGCACTCCAAAACAAAAATCTCTTCCATTTTTCTGCGTACACTTTCCTTGTACTAGGTCTTCTGGCTTCCATAATCACATTTAAAACTTGTTGAGGAAGCTGAGACCTGCTATCTTTCAAAACAGAATATGCCAGGCTGTTAGATGTAGAGAGTGAAGCTTGACATTGAGCAGATGACCGTCCCTCTGAGACAACAGGTGTGGAATCAAGGGTAAAGGCCATGGAGGCTTCCTTACCAGACTCCTCAGTAATGGGTACCAGTGCTGCCGAGGCCAATCTGGAGCTATTAAAATCATCCTTGGCTAGTCTTGTCTGACCTTTAGAAGCACCTTTGGAAGAAGAGGCAGAGGTGGAAAGGCATACACATGAAGATTTTTCCAACTGAAAGAAAGAGCATCCACTTTCCAAGCTGTGTGATGAAATCCTTCGTGGAAAACTTTGGCAGCTGGTGGTTTAGTGGAGAAGCGAACAGATCTATGTCTGGAGTTCCCCATGACACTGTCAATTTTTGAAATACATGAAGATCCAGTTTCCACTCGTGGGGATCCATGATTTGTCTGCTTAATACATCTGCTAAGGAGTTCTGTGCTCCGGCAGAAACCTTGCCTGAAGAGTTAGTTGCAGACTGAGCGCAGTCTCCCATAAAATCATTGCTTGTCTGCACAATGGGTAAGAATGTGTTCCCCTTGTTTGTTGATGTACCACATGACAGTTGTGTTGTCTGTTAGAATCAACACCTGCCCTGGAAGAAGTAACTCCTTGAAAGCAATTAATGCAAACTGAACTGCTAACATCTCTTTCATGTTGATGTGTAGATGCTGTAGTCTGGCAGGCCACTTGTCTTGTATCCACTTTCCATTTAGATGAGCTCCCCAAGCAATATCTGAGGCATCTGTCGTTAGAATCTGACTTGCCTCTGGCTGGGTCACAGAGAGTCCCTTGTTTAGGTGACATTCCTGAGCCCACCACAAAAATTCCTTTTGAATGCAAGGTATTATTTGAATGACAGTGTCCAAATCCTGGCAGTGCTGTGTCCACAGACTTTTGAGATACCATTGTAGCTTCCTCATATGCAGTTTGGCATTGGGAAGCACCAGAATACAAGATGCCATGAACCCTAAGGCTTGAAGGACTGTCCTTGCAGTCAGCCCGGACTGAAGAGATAGATGATGGAAGTAACTGGAAAGATTCTTTTGTTTGTCCGGGGTTAAAAAGGCCATCTGGGCTGCTGTATTCAGTCTCACACCCAGAAAGCACATGTCTTGAGAGGGTACTAGACTGGACTTTATTTCGTTCACAGAATACCCTAGGCATCTTAGCACTGCTATGACATATTCCAGATGCTGTAGAAGATCTTCTATTCTTGAGCCAGAATCAGGCAGTCGTCCAAGTAAGGATAGATTTGGATTCCTTTTAGCCTGAAGTAAGCTATCACTGGAGCCAGAACCTTTGTGAATACTCTGGGCAGTAGATAAGCCAAAGGGCAATGCAGAGAACTGATAATGAGAATTTCCAGCTCGAAAACGCAGATACTTCCTGCAACTTAGTCTGATTGGCACATGAAGGTAAGCTTCCTTGAGATCTAAAGTTACCATCCAGTGATCTTTGCCCAGCAGAGGTAAAAGCTGTTGTAACGTCAACATTTTGAACTTGGGAATGTCCAGATAAGTGTTGAGGATAGATAAATCCAGAATTGGTCTCCACGTGTTCCCCTTCTTTGGTACCAGGAACAGGCGAGAATAAAATCCTAGGCCCCTTTCTGGCACAGGAACTGACTGAATGGCCCCTATTTGGAGCAACAGAGAAATTTGCTTGTGAGTCTCTGTCCTTTGAAGAGGAGGAATGTCTGGCATGCCTTTGAAAGGAGGCAAGGTATGGAAATAAAACCTGTAACCGTGGTGAATAATATCCAGAACCCATCTGTCTTGGGTAATTAAATCCCAATTTTCTTTGAAAAGAGACAGCCTTCCTCCCAAAGGTGCTGCCAGGCGAGAATGTACTGGCAGCTGAAAAGGTAGGTCATTGGGTCTGCTTACGAAAGGACTGACCCCTGCCCTCACCAGAAGTCTGAGCAGGGGAACTCCCTGTCCTAGGCCTAAAAGAACCCTGAGCTCTGCCCCTACCACGTCTAGACCTACCCCTAGACTGGGAATCATAAGCAGGATAAGTCCATCCCTTAGTAGGCCAATTTCTACTAAACTTGGAGGCTGCACCTGCAAAAATCTTTAACAGTTTGCATAGACTTAGCCTTGTCCTCCATTTTCTTCAAAACTGCTTCCACAGGCGAACCAAACAACACATCAGACTGTAAAGGAGCATCCAAAATCCTTGTCTTAACATGCTCAGCTAAATTCTGATCTCTCAGCCAGGCGTGCCTACGAAGAACAGAACCAGTGGCAGCCACCCTGGAGGAGGCCTGCACAGCATCAAAACCACACTGCAAGGAATGTTTACCCACCTGTTCAGACACATGAACTAAATCCTGCAACTCTTTACACTCAATACCTTCAGCCAGAGCATCCACCTTAGATTTCAACTGTGAAAGAAGATAATTCTGATATTTTAACATGTGAAACTGACAATTCAACGCCCTCATGGCTAAAGTGGAAGAAGTATACACTTTCTTTCCCCATCTATCCAAAGCCCTTGCCTCTTTATCAGGAGGGACAGGATTTTTAACAACTGAGGCCTTCACACCTTTAGGCCCCTGAGAGACAATTTCTGGGTCTGCCCTAGGACTCTTAAAAGATACTTATGAGCTTCAGGCACCCTATAATACCTATCCGGTTTAACTGGGGCAGGAGGCAAAGAATCAGGATTCAGGAAGCCTCTGCAAACACATCTTCCACCACATTCAAAACAGGAGGTATAGCTAAAGGCCTATGCTGGGGTAAAAACAAGAATTCCCTAAGCCTTTTCCTGGAATCAGAGAAATCTTGACCTTCCCATTTAAAATGCTCCCTCATGGAATGCAGAGTCTCTGAAAATGAAAAATCCTCAGGAGGAGAAGCAGAAGGAGTAGAATCATCCACATCAGAATCAGAATAAGGAGGGTACTCCTGCAAGTCTTCAGCCGAAGACTCAAGCCTCGAGCATTGCTCAAAACTCTCAAACTCGGGTTCCACCCTAGGCCTCTTATCAGGAGGGGCATAGAACCCTAATCATAGTAATCAAATCCTCTGCCATTTTAAGCATATGTTTCTTAGGCAAAGATCCTGAAGTACTAGGAGAAACCCCCACAGAAGCTAAACTTGGCCTGCCCCTCAAAGAAGCCTTGGGAACTGAAGGGGAGGCTCTAACCACCTTAGGAAGAGAGGGAAGAACAGCCACCTGAGAAGCCCCCTCAGCCTGGCCTACTTCCTGAGAGGATACATCCTGTAACAGTAAAGTCTCTCCCTGAGACTCCAAAGAGACACCTGGCAAAACCTCCTGCTCCACTGAGCCTTCCAAAGAACCGACGTCTGGGACTGTCGGTTCCTCCACCCTAGGCTTTGCTGCTTTATCTTTGGCTTTTAGCGAAGCGCCGGAGCATCCGGCGGCATTTTATAATTACAACGCTTCCCAAACACTAACCTGGCACAGTCTAACCTTCTCTTAATAGTGCGTTTGTTAAATCTAGCACAAGAGCGGCATCCAACAACGTCGTGCTCAGGCCCTAAACAAGGTATACACAAAGTATGGTAATCCCTATGAGGTATCTGTTTCCCACAAGAAATACAGTTATTCACTTTTTCTGACATCCGGTTAAATACTGAGGCAAGAAAAAACCAAAATATTCCCCAACGGGGTACTTAGCCAACTTTGATTCGGTCTGAAACTCTGACTTCAGAAACTTTCAGAACGCCAACCTGCACTCGCAAAATTGCTTCTGCATCGGACCATGCGGCAAAAAAGACTGAGGATATGACGTCGGTCATGCGCATTAGTACCCTGACGTACTGACGTCAGTCTAATGCGCCCTGACCGACGTCAGCCATATACTTTGGTATTCGGCCCGACTGGACAGCGGACTACCCAATAGTTAGGACTGCAGCAATGTGGAATGAAGAACATCCTTGACGATTGGATGGGAGAAAGGAAATTAACCCCGGGGATCACTTCAGTCGCCCTGCTAAACAGGGGTTCAGGGAAGTAAATAGTGTGGGAAGAAATAGCCAGAGAATTGTTATGGCTAGGCTTGTATAGGCCTTAGGGCCGATAGCCTAGTATCAACCTATGAACCTTAGGGTAGCTGAAGTGTAGATCTTTTTGCCCCATCAGTCCAAGCCTCTGCTCTCATTGTCAGAGGGTATTGGATTTTGGAGGAACTGGCCCTAGCACCCTTGGTTCCCTAAGTAATAACCTCTGGCTCACCTGCAAGGTTCTTGAACAAATACTTCTGGGTCTCTGGCATCCTGTAATATCTATCAGGCTTTCTGGGTACACGGGATAGGGCATCAGGGGTGAGACCAGACTCCAGGAAGACATTCTCCACCACATCCAGAATGGGAGGAATGGCTGAGGGTTTGTGTTGTGGCAAGTCCAGGAACTCTCGATCTCCTCTTTGATTGGGGTGGTCCGAGTCTCCCAGTGGAAATGTTCTCCGAGAGAATTTAAGGTCTCCCTGAATGAGAGGTCCTCAGGAGGTGATGCAGAAGGAACAGATTCCTCAGCATCTGAATCCTCAAAGCCTGCCACGGACTGTTGCTCAGTGTTGGGGTCCAGAAACAGAGTCCTCTGACTCTGGCTCTGAAAGCAACTCTGGAGAAAGGTTTCTTTCTTTTGGCTGGGGTAGCTTAAGCAGACTGGTTACACCTGATGAGGGGCATTAAATCCTCTGCCATTCTAAATAACTGTTGGGATTGAAAAAAAAAAAAAAAAAAAAACAGTTGTAGACTTCGTACTTAAGGTCTAGCAGCAAATTCCAATAGCAAAAACAGACTATTCCGGACCACCAGGCTGACAAAAAAACAGTAGTTTAATAAAACGCAGTAGGTTAGCGCTTTCAGGTTTAAAAAACCCTTCTTCAGAGATCATATAAAAATTATGAACACCTTTTAAAATACATAACAGCCAAAGACTCAGTAGAAAGCCCTCCTCTTTTTTAAAAAAAGGCTCAGTAGGAATAACACCATTCAGGCCAGGTGCTCTATCAGCAACCAGACTGATTATCCATCTAGTTTCACTACATTCTGTTATATTTCTCAAATCACCCCCCCCCCCTAAGAATTCCCTAAGCCTTTTCCTGGAATCAGAGAAATCTTGACCTTCCCATTTAAAATGCTCCCTCATGGAATGCAGAGTCTCTGAAAATGAAAAATCCTCAGGAGGAGAAGCAGAAGGAGTAGAATCATCCACATCAGAATCAGAATAAGGAGGGTACTCCTGCAAGTCTTCAGCCGAAGACTCCGAAGCCTCCGAGCATTGCTCAAAACTCTCAAACTCGGGTTCCACCCTAGGCCTCTTATCAGGAGGGGGCATAGAACCCCTAATCATAGTAATCAAATCCTCTGCCATTTTAAGCATATGTTTCTTAGGCAAAGATCCTGAAGTACTAGGAGAAACCCCCACAGAAGCTAAACTTGGCCTGCCCCTCAAAGAAGCCTTGGGAACTGAAGGGGAGGCTCTAACCACCTTAGGAAGAGAGGGAAGAACAGCCACCTGAGAAGCCCCCTCAGCCTGGCCTACTTCCTGAGAGGATACATCCTGTAACAGTAAAGTCTCTCCCTGAGACTCCAAAGAGACACCTGGCAAAACCTCCTGCTCCACTGAGCCTTCCAAAGAACCGACGTCTGGGACTGTCGGTTCCTCCACCCTAGGCTTTGCTGCTTTATCTTTGCGTTTTTTAGCCGAAGCGCGCGTCCGAGCATCCGACGGCATTTTATAATTACAACGCTTCCCAAACACTAACCTGGCACAGTCTAACCTTCTCTTAATAGTGCGTTTGTTAAATCTAGCACAAGAGCGGCATCCAACAACGTCGTGCTCAGGCCCTAAACAAGGTATACACAAAGTATGGTAATCCCTATGAGGTATCTGTTTCCCACAAGAAATACAGTTATTCACTTTTTCTGACATCCGGTTAAATACTGAGGCAAGAAAAACCAAAATATTCCCCAACGGGTACTTAGCCAACTTTGATTCGGTCTGAAACTCTGACTTCAGAAACTTTCAGAACGCCAACCTGCACTCGCAAAATTGCTTCTGCATCGGACCATGCGGCAAAAAAGACTGAGGATATGACGTCGGTCATGCGCATTAGTACCCTGACGTACTGACGTCAGTCTAATGCGCCCTGACCGACGTCAGCCATATACTTTGGTATTCGGGCCGACTGGACAGCGGACTACCCAATAGTTAGGACTGCAGCAATGTGGAATGAAGAACATCCTTGACGATTGGATGGGAGAAAGGAAATTAACCCCGGGGATCACTTCAGTCGCCCTGCTAAACAGGGGTTCAGGGAAGTAAATAGTGTGGGAAGAAATAGCCAGAGAATTGTTATGGCTAGGCTTGTATAGGCCTTAGGGCCGATAGCCTAGTATCAACCTATGAACCTTAGGGTAGCTGAAGTGTAGATCTTTTTGCCCCATCAGTCCAAGCCTCTGCTCTCATTGTCAGAGGGTATTGGATTTTTGGAGGAACTGGCCCTAGCACCCTTGGTTCCCTAAGTAATAACCTCTGGCTCACCTGCAAGGTTCTTGAACAAATACTTCTGGGTCTCTGGCATCCTGTAATATCTATCAGGCTTTCTGGGTACACGGGATAGGGCATCAGGGGTGAGACCAGACTCCAGGAAGACATTCTCCACCACATCCAGAATGGGAGGAATGGCTGAGGGTTTGTGTTGTGGCAAGTCCAGGAACTCTCTCGATCTCCTCTTTGATTGGGGGTGGTCCGGAGTCTCCCAGTGGAAATGTTCTCCGAGAGAATTTAAGGTCTCCCTGAATGAGAGGTCCTCAGGAGGTGATGCAGAAGGAACAGATTCCTCAGCATCTGAATCCTCAAAGCCTGCCACGGACTGTTGCTCAGTGTTGGGGTCCAGAAACAGAGTCCTCTGACTCTGGCTCTGAAAGCAACTCTGGAGAAAGGTTTCTTTCTTTTGGCTGGGGTAGCTTAAGCAGACTGGTTACACCTGATGAGGGGCATTAAATCCTCTGCCATTCTAAATAACTGTTGGGATTGAAAAAAAAAAAAAAAAAAAACAGTTGTAGACTTCAGACTTAAGGTCTAGCAGCAAATTCCAATAGCAAAACAGACTATTCCGGACCACCAGGCTGACAAAAAAACAGTAGTTTAATAAAACGCAGTAGGTTAGCGCTTTCAGGTTTAAAAAACCCTTCTTCAGAGATCATATAAAAATTATGAACACCTTTTAAAATACATAACAGCCAAAGACTCAGTAGAAAGCCCTCCTCTTTTTTAAAAAAAGGCTCAGTAGGAATAACACCATTCAGGCCAGGTGCTCTATCAGCAACCAGACTGATTATCCATCTAGTTTCACTACATTCTGTTATATTTCTCAAATCACCCCCCCCCCCACACACACACACACACACACACACACACACACACACTCCTGGTTGGATGAATAATCTGCTAAACCATAAAAGAAAATACGTGCCCAGGGTACTGATTTACATGCTGATACAGTGCATTATGTGTATTGGCTGTACATAGAGCTGACATATGTTGTAACACTCTGTCTTTCAATCTACAGTTCATTTTGCCGACATAAAATGACCATTGCATACAGTCAGCCAAGTACATAATATAGTTAAACAGTCAGCATATTGTTTCAGTGAATAGCTCTTTCCAGACGGGGGATGGATAAATGCGTTGTTATGTCTAATATACTGGCAAGCTTTGCAATGTCTACAGGGGAATGTCCCTTGTTGCCCCATGTTTCACTGTATTTATGTACTGTTTTATACTGTTTTAACTGTATTTTTCATTGCTAATTGCATGTTTACTGAATTACTTAACTGTAAACTGCTTTTTCATACTGAGAGTTGTATTTTCTGTTTGTGAGTGCTCTATCCGAGCTTTTCTGTGCATTTTTGACAATTGTCTGTTTACAGTTAAAAGCATTTTCTAGAGTCTGCTCCTTGATCAGTTTAAAACTTTCATTTAGTGGCTACAGCTAGGAACTGTAATTTTTGCCAACCACCCCCCTTAGTGTTGTTTGTTCTTATACTTGGTGGCTTTGCAGTTCCCCGCCCATACTGTATATCTGATCTGTGACACTCTTCCCAGTCTAGTGTCATTAGTTCACTCAATCTAATAGAGAACATTTGTGAAGGCCAACCCACTCAGATTCTTAACGTTGAATTAACTTCTGTTCCAGCTTTCTCCATTTCCACTTTTACTGGAAAAAAAAAATTCTAAGCTTGCTTCCCCCCTTTCCTGTGGCAGGTCTTGTCCAGATACGGATTTGCTGTGTCCAGGACTGTTTGTGAGCTCCTAGCCACCCCCCCCACCACTTAACTGTGGTTAAACTATTCCTGGCACCATAAAGTCTGTTCTTCAAAATTTCCCTTGCAACTAGCCAGCTTTTTAGTTTTAGCACTCAAATCTGTTTCTTTGAGCTCAGCACTTGTTCGGAACTCATTGTAAGCACTAAATAAGATACAAATTACTACAGCACTCAACTTTCCTCACTTATCTAGAGGAAAACAGTTTTTAGTACTTAATAAATAAGCACCTATTCAGGCATGTCTAAAGGTCAGCTCCCGGTGTTTTCGCCTGTCTACCCGATGAATTTGGGCATCTTGGGACATTGCAGCAATTGGTTTCATGTACACAGACAACCCTCTCCTCCTACCACCCAACACTACGACCTGTGAGAGAGGCACTTATATAACCAAAATTGAAGCAAAGCTCTCTTCACCAAAGACTGGCCTAGACAGTCAAGAGGAGAAGGTAAACACTTGCACCGCACCACACTCATCACATAGTCCCTCAAAACCTACACCACCAAAACACACACACAGAAGCACAAAACACACACCTACATTCACGGAGGCTCGCAGTACAAATCTGCCCAAACAACAGAGACCTCCAAAGTAGAAATGCAAGCAACCTCCACCCCCCCCCAACACAACCCAAATGACACATAGCACACATATTCAAGTGTGCCACTCAACTACAGCCCATAAGGCATAACGTACCCAACACTCTAGTCATAGGTGACTATAGTCAGGCACACTGATGTTCCACTCACCAGGCTAAACAAGGAAAAAGTTACTGTCAGCTGCCTGTCAGGTGCCAGGATCCGCCACATAAAGCATGCACTCAGGTCACTCCACAACAAGTACAAATATGACTGTCATTGTCTATGTTGGTGTGAATGACCTGAGACATACCTCCCTGGACTACATGAAGAGAGACATGGAGGAGCTCTCCGATCTTGTAGCCCAGGCAGGTATGCCCCTAGCCCTGAGTAGCATCCTGCCATTACCCAGAATGATACCACAGTACAAGGACAAAATGATTGACTTTAACAATTGGCTAAGCTTCTGGTGTCATTCTAAGGGAATCCAGTATCTGTCTGCCTGGGATGACATGATCGACAGACCACACTGCTTTGCCAGAGATGGCCTGCACCTGTCGCCCTTGGAATTCCGAATACTGGCAAAGGCTCTTGCCACCCCTATAGTGCCTTTTTTAGGCAAGGTTCAAATGACAAATTCACCACCGTAACAGATACAAGCAAGAAAATCTGAGGGTAATGCTACTCAATGCTAGAAGTCTAAACCTCAAAATGCATTCACTCGAGGCACTCCTTAAAATGGAGAACATTGACATCTGTGCAGCGACAGAGACCTGGTTCAAAGCTCCAAAGAGCATCCTTGCATTACCAGGCTATAATTCATACCACACCTTTCGGCCACCAAACCCAGACCGAAACACTAAAGGTGGAGGCGTGTCCATATTTATTAAGGATATCCACACCTCCAAGCTAGATGCTCAGCATAATGCATCCGAGATTATCCAAGTTGAACTAATGCTGGGCAAAACAGCAATCCAGATTGTAGCTTGCTACAGATCCCCCATCATGCCCCAGGATTCCCACTCCTCTTTTTTTGATACACTGGAAAATATTAAGGTACAACCCAACACACTAATAATGGGCGATTTCAACTACCCTACCATTAACTGGGAAAACTACTCATGTACCAACTCTTTTGCTCAACGTTTTCTGGAAATCATCAATTCCAACGCCTTGGATCAACTTATCCACACCCCCACCAGGGGCAGCAATATCCTAGACCTGGTCATCACCAACATGGGTGACCGGTGTTCCACACCAGAGATCAGCACCTCATTAGTCAGATCTGACCACAAGCTAATCACCCTAGACATCCACATCCTGCTCCCCCCCCCCCAATTAGGAAAACAACCGTAAAAAATTTCTCCAAAGCCAACTTCACGCTTCTTAAGACAGAAGTGGCAAACTTCATGACACCCATGCAGATGGACAATAGAGGTACGACTGCTGAATCCTACACAAATACACTTTATAAGCACTTACATGAGTGCATGGATCGTGCTATCCTTAACAGAACCAAGATGCTATCCCTCCAAAAAAAGGAAGCCAATCTGGTGGTCTTCTGCCATAAACAAACCCTACAACAGAAGAAAGAAACTGTTGCAAAAAAAGAGTAAAATCCCATGATTGGAGGAACTCCCTGGTCAGCCTCAGTAAGAAGATGAGATCCCTCATAAAATCCTCCAAAGCTAGTTATGAAAACAAAATTGCCACTGATTCTAAAGACAACCACAAAGCATTCTATACCTATGTCAAGAATCTCAATGGCAACACTCAGATCTGCTCTGAGTTACAGCACAATGACACTAAATATACAGAAGCAACTGATATTGCCAAGATCCTGGCAGATAGGTTCAGTGCTAACTTTACCCCCCTCACCCCCTAAAGGGCCATCTTTATACCCGAAGAATGCAAAGTTCCTGTAATCACGGCTGCACAGGTAAAAACCTCACTCTCCAAAGCCAAGAACAGAGCATCCATGGGACCTGACAACATCCCAGGCTGCCTTCTACCTGAACTACAGAATGAACTGGCACCCCACCTATGTACCAAGTTCAATCATAGCCTCACCTCAGGCTTTGTGCCCATTGAATGGTGCACCACGACACTTATCCCACTCCACAAAGGGGGGGGGGGCACAACAGACCTCGGGATCTACCGCCCCATTAGCCTGACGAGCCTGGTCTGCAAGGACATGGAACGTATCATCATGGAACTCATAAACAAAGACATTGGAGATCTCCAAACTCTGGACCCCACACAGTTTGGGTTTGTAAAAGGCAGATCATGTCTCCTAAACCTGATAGACTTCTTTGAAGTAGTCACCAAAGCCATAGATGAGGGTAAGGTGGTTCACACAGCCTATCTAGACCTTGCCAAGGCGTTCGACACCATCCCCCACTCTGGAATTATAGATAAACTCACTAAACTAGGTATAAATCCCTATGTCACAAGATGGGTTGCCAACTGGCTTACTGACAGAACCCACACTGTGAAAGTAGCAGACTCCAAATCAGACTTCAGACCAGTGACAAGTGGAGTACCACAGGATTCAGTCATGGGTCTTCTCCTGTTTGGTATCTACTTCTCTGAAGTACAGGCTAACACAGAAGGTCTTTGGATAACTAAATTCGCAGATGACTGCAAACTAGGAGCCATAATCGAAACTCCTAACGATGTGGACATCCTACAAAATGGCCTCACTGAACAGATGCCTGGTGTCAAAGCCATGGTCTCAAGCTCAATGCCAAGAAGTGCATTGTCATCCCCTTTGGTAAAAAAGTACAGTTTTGTACCTACCATAAATGTAGATGTTCGAAGATCCACATTGCTGCAGTCATAACCTGTGGGTAGTCCGCTGTCCTCGGTCGGCCCGAATACCGAAGTATTAGGCTGGCGTCGGTCATGGGCGCTCAGATCTGACGTCAGTGCGTCATGGTATTAAAGCGCATGACCGACGTCATATCCTCAGTCTTTTCTTGCCCCAGATGTTAGAAGGCCCTAAAAAGAAAGGTCACAGCCAAAACCCATGTACAAACAACATGTACCACCCAAACCATACAACCACTCCAAACTACAGAGGGGAAGGAGGGAGGGTAAATTGGACTGCAGCAATGTGGATCTTCGAACATCTACATTTATGGTAGGTACAAAACTGTACTATGTTCTTCATCTCACATTGCTGCAGTCATAACCTGTGGGTAGAATCCCAAAGCAAAGGTAAAGGGAGGCTGGCAAAATCATAAAGCATTGGGAGCTGCTAATAAGCCCTGTAAGACTGCAGTGGCAAATCCAGCCCTAGATTTGGAATAAAGAGGGAGATGGTAATGTTTAGAAAAAGTGTGCACTGAACTCCAAGTAGCTGCTTCCAAAATATCTTTAGTAGCTACACCCCTTAAAAAAGCAGTAGAAGTGGCAGTAGCCCTAGTGGAATGAGGTCTGATTCCAGCCGGAATCTCCTTACCATGATGAGAATAACAAAAGCAATACAATGGCCAATCCACTTAGAAATAGTTTGTTTTGAAACAGGTTTTCCCTGAGAGGCCAAAGCAAAAGAAACAAATAACTGTTGAGACTGTCTGAACCCTTTAGTCCTGCTCAAATAATAACGCAACTGCCTGTGAATATCCAAAGTGTGCAAAATTTTCTCCCCTTTATTTTGGGGATCAGCATAAAAAGTAGGCAAATGAATAGATTGGTTCAAGGCCACATTTGAAACCACTTTGGGCATAAAAGTAGGGTTAGTACGCAGAGATACCCTATCCTTATGAAAAATCAGGAAGGGTTCAACTGCCATTAGAGCCTGTAATTCAGATACCCTTCTAGCAGACGTAATGGCCAACAAAAAAGCAGTCTTCCAAGACAAAAACTTTAACTCAGACGTAGCTGCAGGTTCAAAAGGAGGTAAAGTAAGTTTTTCCAACACAAAATTGAGATCCCAGGAAGGAGTAGGAGCTCTACGCGGGGGTCTTATGTTCTTTGCCCCTCTAAGGAATTGCTTAAACAAAGGATGAGAGAATAATGGTGGGTCACAGTCATAGTGAGCAGAAATGGCTGCAGCATGAACATTTACAGAGGAGAAAGACAAACCCTTGTCTAATAATTCCATAAGATATTGAAGAGAAACACTCAAATCAGGCCTGGAAACATCAAAGCTCTTTGCTTTGCTCCAAATAAAAAATCTCCTCCATTTATCAGCATAAACTTTCCTTGTACTAGGCCTTCTGGCCTCCAAAATAACATTCAAAACTTGTTGAGGAAGCTGCGACCCTCCAGGTTCTAGAACAGAATATGCCAGGCTGTTAGATGCAGGGACTGAATCCTGACATTGAGGAAATGATTGCCTGCCTGAGACAATAGGTGTGGAATTGAAGGCAAAGGCCAAGGGGGCTCCTGCTAAACTCCTCAGCAGAGGATACCAGTGCTGTCGAGGCCAATCTGGAGCTATTAGAATCATGGAGGGCTTGTCTTGTCTGACCTTCAAGAGCACCTTGGGAAGAAGAGGCAGAGGAGGAAAGGCATAGACGTGAAGATTGCTCCAACTGAATGATAGAGCATCCACTTTCCAAGCTGTTGGATGAAACATCTTTGTGCAAAACTTTGGCAACTGGAAATTTAGTGGAGAAGCGAACAGATCTATGTCTGGAGTCCCCATATCACTGTCAACTGTCGAAATACATGAGGATCCAACTTCCACTCGTGGGGATCCACCATCTGTCTGCTCAAAACATCTGCTAAGGAGTTCTGTGCTCCTGGCAGAAACCTTGCCTGAAGAGTGAGGTGCAAACTGAGAGCAATCTCCCACAAAATCATAGCTTGCCTGCAAAGAGGGTACGAATGGGTTCCCCTTGCTTGTTGATGTACCACATGACAGTTGTGTTGTCTGTTTGAATCAACACTTGTCCTGGGTGAAGTAGATCCTTGAAAGCCATCAATGCAAATTGGACTGCTAACATCTCCTTCAAGTTGATATGTAAATGTTGAAGTCTGACAGGCCACGTGTCTTGAACCCATTTTCCATTGAGGTGAGCTCCCCAAGCCTTGTCCGAGGCATCTGTCGTTAAGATCTGACTCGCCTCTGGTCGGGTCACAGAGAGTCCCTTGTTTAGGTGACATTCCTGAGCCCACCACAAAAATTCCTTTTGAATGCAAGGTATTATCTGAATGACAGTGTCCAGATCGTGGCAGTGTTGTGTCCATACATTTTGAGATACCATTGTAGCTTCCTCATATGCAGTTTGGCATTGGGAAGCACCAGAATACAAGATGCCATGAACCCCAAGGCTTGAAGGACTGTCCTTGCAGTCAGCCTGGACCGTAGAGACAATTGTTGGAAGTAAAGAGTAAGGTTTCTTTGTTTGTCCAGGGTCAAAAAAGCCATCTGGGAAGCTGTATTCAGTCTCACACCCAGAAAGCACATTTCCTGAGAGGGTACTAGACTGGACTTTGTTTCGCTCACAGAATACCCTAGGCACCTTAACACTGCCATAACATACTGTAGATGGTGAAGTAGCTTGTTTTTGTCTTGAGCAAGAATCAGGCAATCGTCCAAATAAGGATAAATTTGTATTCCTCTTAACCTTAAGAAGGCTATTACTGGAGCCAGAACCTTTGTAAACACCCTGGGCGCAGTAGATAAGCCAAAGGGCAATGCAGAGAACTGATAATGTAAAGTCCCAACCCGAAAACGCAGGAATCTCCTGCAACTGGGCCTGATAGGAACATGAAGATAAGCCTCTTTGAGATCCAGAGTTACCATCCAGTGATCTTTGCCTAACAGAGGCAGAAGTTGTTGCAACGTCAACATTTTGAATTTTGGAATGTCCAGGTATGTGTTGAGGATAGATAAATCCAAAATTGGCCTCCAAGTTTTCCCTTTCTTTGGTACAAGAAACAGGCGAGAATAAAATCCTAGGCCCACTTCCAACGGAGGGACCTGCTGTATAGCCCCCATTTGAAGAAGTAAAGAAATTTGTTTGTGAGCCTCTACCCTTTGCTGAGGAGGAACGTCTGGCATGCCTTTGAAAGGAGGCAATGTGTGGAAATAAAACTTGTAGCCTCGGTCTATAATGTCCAACACCCATTTGTCCTGGGTGACTAAAAGCCAGTTTTGCTTGAAGAGTGCCAACTTTCCTCCCAAAGGAGCTGCCAGACAGGAAGGATCTGGCAGCTGAAGATGCAGGTCATTGGGCCTGTTTACGAAAGGACTGGCCCCTGCCCTCACCTGTAGATTGTGCAGGGGAACTCCACGTTCTAGGCCTGAAAGCACCCTGAGCTCTGCTCCTACCACGTCTAGATCTACCCCTAGACTGTAAATCAGAAGAAGGATAAGCCCAACCCTTAGTATGCCAATTTCTGCTAAACTTAGGGGGCTGCACCTGCAAAAAATCTTTAACAGTCTGCATAGACTTAGCCTTGTCTTCCATTTTCTTTAAGACAGACTCCACAGGAGTACCAAACAAAACTTCAGACTGCAAAGGAGCATCCAAAATTCTAGCTTTAACATGCTCTGACAAGTTCTGATCCTTAAGCCAGGCGTGCCTGCGAATAACTGATCCAGTGGCAGCCACCCTGGAAGAAGCCTGTAAAGCATCGAAACCACACTGCAAAGAATGCTTACCCACCTGATCAGAGGCATGAACCAAATCCTGTAATTCTTTACACTCTATGCCCTCTGCCAAAGCATCTACCTTATTCTGGCACTTCAACATATGAAACTGGCAATTTAGAGCCCTCATTGCTAGAGTGGAAGAGGTATACACTTTCTTACCCCACCTATCCAAAGCTCTAGAATCTTTATCCATAGGAACTGGATTCTTTACAACAGAAGCCCTGACCCCCTTAGGTCCCTGGCTAATAGTTTCTCTATCAGCCCTTGGGCTCTTATACAGATATTTATGAGCCTCAGGCACTCTGTAATACCTATCTGGCTTAACAGGCGCAGGAGGCAAAGAGTCTGGATTAAGAGAGGCCTCAGAGAAAACATCCTGAACCACATCCAAAACAGGAGGTATAGCCAAAGGCCGATGCTGTGGTAAAAACAAAAATTCCCTAAGCCTCTTTCGGGAATCTGAGAAATCCTGACCTTCCCATTTAAAATGTTCCCTCATAGAATGCAGGGTTTCTGAAAATGAAAAATCCTCTGGAGGGGAAGCAGAAGGACTGGAATCCTCTGCGTCTGAATCTGAATAAGGAGGAAAATCCTGAATGTCTTCAGCCGAAGACTCTGAGTAATCTGAAGCCTGTTCCAAACTTTCCACCTCTGGCTCCACCCTAGGCCTCTTATCTGGAGGGGGCATAGAACCCCTGATTAAGGAAATCAAATCTTCTGCCATTTTAAGCATGTGTTTTTTAGGCACAGAACCTGCAGAACTAGGACTGACACCTGAGGAAGGCAAACCAGGCTGGACCTTGGAAGATACCTTAGAGACCGAAGGAGAAGGCCTAACCACCTTAGGCAAAGAGGGGAGTACAGCAACCTGAGAGGCCCCCTCAGCCTGACCTGACTCCTGAGAGGCCACATCTTGTAAAATTAACGGCTCCCCCTGAGACTCAACTGAAACCTCGGCCGGATCTACAGATTCCACTGTAGTTTCTAAAGAACCGGCGTCCGGAACGGACGACTCATCCTGCTTGGACCTTAACGACTTTTCCTTGCGCTTCTAAGCAGTAGCGGGCGTCGGAGGATCCGACGGCATATTGTAATTACACCGCTTACAGAAGACAAGCCTAGCGCAATCTAACCTACGTTTAATGGTGCGCTTATTAAATCTAGCACAGAAGCGACACCCGACTACGTCATGCTCAGGCCCCAAACAAGGAATACAGAGAGAGTGGTAATCCCTATGTGGTATCTGTTTCCCACAAGAAATACAATTATTCACTTTTTCTGACATCCGGAATAAACTGAAGCAAGAAAAAACAAAAATATTCCCCAACGGGGTACTTAGCCCAACTTGGTTTCGGTCTGAAATTCAGAATACGAAAATTTCAGAACGCCGAACGGCACTTGCAAACGCTGCTTCTGCTTCGGACCATGCGGCAAAAAAGACTGAGGATATGACGTCGGTCATGCGCTTTAATACCATGACGCACTGACGTCAGATCTGAGCGCCCATGACCGACGCCAGCCTAATACTTTGGTATTCGGGCCGACCGAGGACAGCGGACTACCCACAGGTTATGACTGCAGCAATGTGAGATGAAGAACATCTCTGTACCCATGAACTACTACATAGGCGGTAGTCTACTTAACACAGAAAGTGTGATAACAGACCTTGGGACACAGGTGGACAGTAGTCTCTCCTTTGATAATCACATTGCCACAGTGGTCAGGAAATCCTTCTACGTGGCACACCTCATCACAAAAGGTTTCTCATCCAGAAAAAAAGAGGTAATTGTTCCCCTCTACTCATCACTCATTAGACCCATTATAGAGTACAACACCCCTTTTGGTATGTACCTCACAAGACATCTACAACAACTGGAAAGGCTGCAAAAATACCTCACAAAGAGGATTACTGGCCTCAAACAGATATCTTACGCAGACCGTCTCAAAAAACTCCAGCTTTACTCCGTCGCATATCGCCTACTCAGAGGCGATCTCTGCCTAACATACAAAGCTATGTCAAACCCAGAGCTGTCGGACATGCTCCACTTAAAGAAATCCCAATCCCTCCGAGCTACACGCTCTAGGGACCTAAACCTTGTCACCACAATAAACAGAACATGCTGGAGGGATAGATTCCTGTCCCAGAGACTTCCCATACTCTGGAACAGACTACCTATGTCAAACAGAGCTCCTCATTAGCACTCAAGAAAAATCTTGATGATTGGATGGGTAATAGGAAATTCACCCCGGGGATCACTTCTGTGGTTCTGCTTGACAGGGGCACAGGAAAATAATTTTCTTGGGTGGCAAAAGCCAGGGTACCTTTTTAACTAGGCTTGTATAGGCCCTTGGGCCAATAGCCTAGTACCTACTTATGAACCTGTGACAGGTTTCCTAACCCCCTGTTGGTCTGTACAAAGCAAATCCTTTACATTCTTACTACGATTGAAACAAAATGTGGGTTCCTGAGTTATTAGTGCCTTCACTATCATCTGTTAACAAGATTTTCCAATTTTGATGAATAATGTCACATATGCCTCCCACATTATTACTGTAATTCAAGGTAATTCGTAGGGGTTACCTGCTTGCACTAGTCTCCTTGTCATGCACCTGCACATTTCCAGAAAACCAGGGTTTTGCTTTGTTCAACCTCTCTTCTCTGCTTTTATTAAATGCCCGCTGTATTATATTCTGGTTATACCCCATTGCTTTTAAGTTCACCATCAATTCTGCAGACTTCTCTCGATATGTTTCATCACTGGTACATAACCTAGATGTTCGAAAAAAAAATGTCCCTGAGTAATATTGTTAAATGTATATCTGGGGTGCATACTATCATAAGCTAGGAGAGTATTTCTCCAGAATTCCTTCTTATATAACACAGTCTCAATCAGTTTCTCTGTGTTTTTCATCACCCGGACATCTAAGAAATCTATAGTTGTATCCAAGAGTGAAATACTAAACCTCAAGAAATCAGTGGTGATTTCCACATAGATAACAAACTCAGAGCTGTTCCTGTGTCCCTGCCCAAAGCAGGAAGATGGTTTACTATTGAAATTGCGAACATCACTCGGTCGACTGTCGTATGGTCGAACGCATAAGGTCGGAAACACAGATGTCGAAGACTTTATAATCAATCGAGGAACGGTTTTAACATGGGTCGAGGTAGGTGTACAGTATTATTCCCTACTACAACCATCTTCCCTACCTCGACCCATGTTAAAACCGTTCCTCGATTGATTATAATGTCTTCGACATCTGTGTTTCCGACCTTATGCGTTAGACCATACAACTGTCGACCGAGTGATGTTCGCAATTTCAAAAGTAAACCCAGGAAGACATCGTCCACAAAACGGACATAGTAACTCGGGTACCCCCTCCATAAATGATTTGCCTTAAATATTGCTTGATCATCCCAATATGCCAATACTATGTTGGCATATGAATTTGCGCAGGGGGTGCCCATGGCCACACCCCTACTCTGATGATAGAAGCAATTACATTATTGCTCAACACACAGTCTAACAGTAAAATACACTGTCAATATCAGTTTGATTCAAGATTTGTACTTGTTGCAAAAAGGCCTCAATGGCCATCAAGCCATATTCTTTTGTAATTACTGTGAACAAACTGTTTATATCCAGGGTTACTAACAGATAATCCATGCAATCAGCATTGGGACCTAAGTGACTGTGTTAACGATTGCAAAAAAGGGGCTGTATCTTTTGAAATTCTAGGTACAGAAACCAAACACTTCCTTTGATGATTCTCTACCCATATGGAAGCATGTTTGTAGTCCATCTCACCTACATTCTTGCTGGATGGGTTCGGAGCCGATCCTCGGCTCCGACTCGGCCGATACTAAAGCTTAAGAGCTTTTACTGGCTTGAGGCTACCCCTATCCCATGGTGCACCACGGCAATTCCTTAGATCTTGTTTGCAAGAAAGTAACTAAATACCCACAGGGTTAGAGTTGCTGGCGCCATGTCAGACTCCAAGCCGGTCACAAGTGGGGTCCCACAGGGCTCAGTCCTTGGCCCCCTGTTGTTTGGCATCTACTTCTCAGAGGTACAGGCAAACATGGGAGGACTATAGCTGACAAAGTTTGCAGATGACTGCAAACTGGGCGCCATAGTGGAAAGTACATCAGACACAGATATCCTTCAGAGGGGTCTCACGGAAACTGATAACTGGTGCCAGAGCCATGGCCTGAAGTTAAATGCCAAAAAATGTATAGTCATACCCTTCGGGAAAAACAAGGTAACCCCAAGCTACCATATAGGTGCCAATCCATTAAGCACAGAAGAGGTTATCAGGGACCTGGGGACCCAGGTTGACAGTGGCCTTTCTTTTGACACTCACATTGCTAAAGTGGTTAGAAAGACCTTCTACATTGCTCACCTGATCATGAAGGGATTCACATCCAGATCAAGTGAGGTCATTGTTCCCCTATACTCTTCACTTATCAGACCAATGATTGAGTACAATGCCCCATTCGGGATGTATCTCACCCGACACCTGCAGCAATTGGAGAGACCCCAAAAGTTCCTCACCAAAAGGATAAAGGGACTCCAAAATCTGTCATATGCTGCCAGACTGAAGAAACTCCAGCTCTATTCAGTCGCATACCGCCTGCTCAGAGGTGACCTGTGCCTGACATACAAGGCCATGTCCAACCCAGAATTAATGGACATGCTCCACCTCAAAAAATCCAAATCTACCAGATCCACAAGAGCAAGCGACTTAAACCTTAGCACGGATATAAATAGGACGTGCTGGAGGGATAGATTTGCCACCCAGAGACTCCCTATGCTGTGGAATAAAATCCCAGTCCATGTGAGGCAGAGCACCTCGCTGGCTCTGTTCAAGAGAAATCTTGACCGGTGGATGGGAGATCGTAGGTTTACCCCGGGAATCATCTCTGTGTCACTGCTGGACAGAGGCACAACAAACTAATGGGCACAGTATTTTTTAACATAAGGGGTGGCGTAAGCCACAAAACTTTGGGCTAGGCTTATAAATGCCTTAGGGCAGATAGCCTAGTATAAACCTATGAACCTATGAACATAATAGTAATTATAGTATCAATAACTATGTACATACAATCAAAAGGACTTTGTTTTACTATCCTTGCTAAGTGGACAGAACTATAACAAGGTCAGACAGCATAATGGATAGTCCACCAGTTCCTCCAGAATACAGGAAGGGGGAAGGAGAATGGGACGCAAGAATGTAGGGGAGATGGACTATAAACATGGAATGTTATGGTAAATACATAACGTCTTAATGTTATGTAGTCCTATCTCGCCGTAATTCTTGCTGGATGGACAGCGCCCCCAGCACCTTTATCCCGGGTGGCTCATGCAAAGAGACTCTTCAGCACAGTGGACCCAAAGAATGACCTGTCCTGGGAGGCCAAATCCAATCTGTAATGAGTGACAAAGGTACAACGTATTGCCCAAGTAGCTGCTGCACAAATGGTATCAACTGGAAGTTTTGATTTGAAGGCATATGAAGTTGATACTGCTCTAGTTGAATGCCCTTTTACTTTAGAAGGTAGTTGTTTCCCAACATTTTTATAAGCAAATGAGATGCCGTCTTAAAGCCATTTAGACAGAGTCACCTTGGAAACAGGCAAGCATTTGTTTTTCTCTGAGAAGGAAACAAACAATTGATCTGATTTCCTAAAATCTTTAGTCCTGTGCAGGTAAAATCGAAGAATTCTATGGACATCTATTTGATGTAATCTGTACTCTGATTTATTACTGTAATTGGGGAAGAATACTGGTAATTCAATAGTTGTGTTTAGATGATGTTCTGAGCATACCTTAGGGAGGAAAGAAGGATTAGTTCTTAGGGAGACTCTATCCTTATGGAATATAATATATGGAGGTCGAATGGTCAGAGCTTGCAATTCTGAAACCCTCCTAGCAGATGTTATAGCTATTAAGAACAATGTCTTCCAAGACAACAATTTCAGGTCGGATAAAGAAGACGGTTTGAATGGTGGAGAAATTAATGATGTCAGAACTAAATTTAAGCCCCAGGGTTCCGGAGGTTGCCTGATTGGAGGTATGAGAAGGAGAACTCCTTTCAAAAAGGTTTAACAAAGCGTAGGGCATAATAGGATTTACCATGTTTCCAAAAGGATAATTTGAGATGGCAGCCAACTGGACTCTAATGGTAGCAGCTGCAGCTCCTTCTTGAAAAATAGATGCAAGGAAGGACAATATAGACTCTATGGGGGCTGAGTAGGGATCTATGCCTTGTTTAGCCGCCCAAATGGAAAATCTTTTCTATTTGCTTGAATATAATTTCCTGGTGAAAGGTTTGTGAGAAGAAATGAGGATGTGTTTAATGGTAGGAGAAAGGGATATACACCTGGCTATTCTTAGAACTGGAGCAGCCATGCTGTCAATCAGGGTTTGGATGGTAGGATGGAACTGTCCTGATTGGGGAGTCAGAAGGTCTGGAGATGGTTCCAGAATCCATGGTTCCTCTAAGAGGTAGGGCCACAGGAAGGGGAACCATACTTGACAAGGCCCGTAAGGAGCGATGAGGATCAGGGTACTCAACAGTTTTGCTTTCTGAATCACTTTGGGTATGATAGGAAAGGGTGGAAAAGCATAAAGAAGTCCCAGAGGCCAACTGTGGACCAGAGCGTCCCTGGGTGACTCCCCCGGATGGGGAATGAGGGCAAAGTAGTTGCTGCATTTGGCGTTCCTGTATGTGACGAATAGGTTGCAGCAAGGGAGGCCCCATTTATCACACTGGACTTCCCTGGAATGTGCGTTGCTACCAGAAAATGTTGAGTCTCCATCACCCATTTCCATACTCTTTGTGCCTCTCGACAAAGTGGGTAAGACTTGGTTCCCCCTTGCTTGTTTATGTACCACACTACAGACATTTCTGATTGAATCACAATTATCCCAGTGGGAAGAGAATTGTGGAATGCGTATAGCACTGCTCTCATCTTCATAACATTTATATGCAAGTGGTTTTCGTGATCCTGCCAGATACCTTGGACCGTCATTCCCAGATAATGCCCCCCCACCCTATCTGGGAAGCGTCCATGGTCAAGACTGCATTTTCTTGAGGGAGAACAAGGGGACGACCTAAATAAAGCTGATCTGTATGTAACCACCATGTTACATCCTTCTTTCAGGAGTTTGTAATGAGTATTTGGTGTGACAAGGGTAGATCTTGCCTTGACCACTGGGCAAATAGTACCCACTGAATTACTCATGTGTACGCGGGCTAGGGGAACTAAAAGAAAGGTAGATGCCATAGTCCCTAGAACTTGAACTATCCTGTCCTGTACTTTGTCTTTGGTCAGGAAGAATCTGACTTGGTTGTGCAACGATTCTATCCTTTCTGGTGTTAGTTTTGCTGTCATGGTGGTTGAGTCTATGTCTGAGCCTAAGAAGACAATGTGCTGCAATGGAGATAAGGCGGATTTGTTTAGAGTTACTGTAATTCCTAATCTGGCACACAAGGATAGAGTTTCGTCCCTGGCTTGGATTAGTTGGTGCTTGGTGGTAGCAGTGAGGAGCCAGTCGTCTAAGTACGGAAACACCTGGAATCCCTGACGTCTCAGGTGAGCCGTGACAACTGCCACACATTTGAACACTCTGGGGGCTGTAGCAAGGCCAAAGGGCAGTGTTTAAACCAGTCACTTCCTCTCCTTTTCCCACATAAAGCAGCAGCTTTTTTAAAACCATCAAATGTCATATATTGCACAAAATTATTTATAAAGAAATAGTAAAGTTAAAACATTTCCTTAAAAACATATTACATGAGTGCATTCATATTCATTAAATACTTTCATTAAAATCAAAAATAAAAACTACTGAACTTGTTCAAATATCATAAAAGGCAATGTTGTTCCACCATCTAGTGGCATTATTAAGATCTGCATCATGAATACAAACTATAGCTTAGCAGATCCCAACTTCAGTAATGGCACAATAGAAATAAAGTCATTTAAACCAGGGGGGCTTGACTTGTTTAGCTTGCTGAGATCTAGAATTGATATCTAGTCCCCAGTCTTTTTTGGAACTAAAAAGAATCGTAAGTTCCGGATCCTATTGGCTCTGTGGGGACTTCTTGGATGACTCTCTTTTGAAGCAACAAGATGACCTCTGATGTTGCAAGGTCTATTTAATTGGGTGGCACATCTGGTAAAGACCGATTTGCAGGGGGATCAGAAACAAAGGGAATGAGGTAACCTCTGGAAATTAAATTTTGTACCCATCGATCTTGGGAAATTTGTAGCCAGGCCCTTGGGTACAGTGAGAGACGAACCCCGACTGCCTCCAGATACAGACAGTCGGGCATTCCCTCAGGGGCGATGAACGGGTTGATCGGAGAAAGTATCTCTATCACCCTGGTGTTGCAGACCCCCTCTGCCGCGAGCGCAGCGCCTTCCATTATAACCTCCCCCACTGCCTCTAGGGCAGGGTTGACCTTGTGCTTGAGGGAAACCTTTTTGGGATTTACGGAACCACATTTTCCCTCCAGTTTGACCCTTGGGATAGGGTCTGGAAGGAAGGGAGAAATGGACTCCGAGAGCAGATAAGGTTTTCCCTTCCTGCTCGCACCTAGTCAAAGTCTCTTTTACCTGAGGTCCAAAAAGAGTTGAACCATCAAAGGGGGCGTTGGTAAAGGAAGACTTGAAGGATTCCGTAAAATTGCATAGACACATCTAGGAATGTCTCCTAAGAGAGATCCTTGCTGTGGCCACCCTGCTTGCTCCATCAGCTGCATAGGAAATCAGCTTCATGAAGGAGTTAGCAATGGAGGTAAGGGTGGAGAGCTGCACAGATACCTTGTCAGCAGATCCCGAAGCTTCTGAACCCTGAAGGGTACCTTCCAACTCCTTTAGGAGATCCCTTTGAAGCCTAGTAAAATGGAACAGGTAATTCAGCGATTGTAAGGTAAAGGCCACTGAAGAAAAGGTACGCTTTCCATACCTATCCAACGTCCTAGACTCTATTAGTAGGACGGATATTAGAGGATTTCTCAGATAACTCTTTTGTGGCTGCTGCTACAACCATAGCATCCACAGGTACTCCCTTGGTAAGAAATGATTTGTCTTCTGGAGCAGTGATAAATTTGTTCTGCCTCCTTGGGACAGGCTCCACTGTGTCCAGAGAGGTCCAAGCTTTCCGAGATATGACCCCTAACAGTTGGTCATATGGCAGTGTCACCCAGGAAGTGGAAGGTCAGGAACCAAATCCCTCAAGGTACACTGATTCATCCTCAATAGGATTAGAGGTCTTCCAATCACCCCTCTGTCTAAGGATTTCAAGGATGTCTGCAAAAGTGCCATCCTCAGAGGGGGATCTTGGGGACCCTTCCTGACTCATCCAAATCAGTGTCAGAAGTGACAGACTCGGGTGAGTCAATATGCTTTCTCTTACAAACTCTCTTCCAAGAGACCTCTCCAGTGGGGTAATCTGGGGAAGTCTCGGAAGAGGAGACAACTCCAATGGGGGCTCCTTGGGGCTCTAGTTCCCTACGCTTAGGGGCAGGTGAGGGAGAAGAGGCTGCTGCCGGCTGCTGGAGGGAGATCGGGTCCAATGGCAGGGCTTTAGCACTAGACAAAGCTTTCTCTTACTGCCTCGAAAGCCTTACCACCCCGCACTGAAGACCGAGGAAATGGAAGGCCGACTCCGAGCAGGAGGGGCAGGCTCCAAAGCGGACACTGGAGCCAAGCTCACATGAGCCGAAGCACCAAGAGGGAGGGTCGGTTCTGAAGAAAAAACGGGGTGACAATCCCTCTCAGAGTCGAACAGAGTGTGTCTGCTCCCAGACCTCTCGGCTCCAAACTGAGCCGATGAGGTTAGAGTTATCGGTTCCGAGGAAGCAGGAAGAATTCTCAGAACCGAAGGTGCCAGCACTAAAGGACCTGAAACATTAGACTCAGAGAGCAAAGCAGTCAGAGGAGGAACAGTAGACTGAAGATGGGATGGCTCCGAAGCCTTTCGGTCCGGAGGAGTTAAAATTTTTGCCAGCGCTGGGTCAGAGAGCAGCCTCTTCACCACTCGCTCTACATCCTCATCAGAAAGTGTCCTGGAGGAACGGGTGGAAATCTCCTCCTTTCCAAAATCGGAGCTCTTAAGGTTGGTGAAACCAGTTCCAAAATAGGTGAGTGTTGACAGAGAAGAATGTTTCGGCACAGAGAAAACAGATGGCACTGAAACTGCAGAAGCAGAATTGGTGCCAGAACTCTTCGGCTCCACTGCTTTGATTTCTTTGTCGGTTACAAAGCAGGAACTGAGGGAGATTTCCATTTATGACTTTTAGGAACTGTCTGACCTTGTTCCAGCTGTTCTTGGAAGGAACTAGTCATAAGGCCCCTATCTAAGTTTCCTTTTCCTTTCATTAAAAACCCTGGTGCTAAAAGCATGACAGAAGGTACAGGGTTCTTGCAAATGAGCGTCTCCAAGACAGTACACACAACTGGTGTGACTGTCAGTCAATGACATTTTTTGAGAACATTTATCACATTTTTTAAAGCCAGAAGGGCGGTGTTCTTTGTGTTCTCTGTCTTTATCCTTTGACATATTTCTTTTAAGAAGAAAAAAAACACTAACAAATACAATATGTAAGTAGTAAATAGTTTTTATAGGGAAAAAAGCTAGCACACAGAGAGGAAAGGCCCTCTAATTTAATCGGGCAACTACAGCCCTCTAACTAAAATGGGCTATACAATCCTTAAGAAAGGGGACAGGGGTAGCAAACACTCATTTCAATCAATCGGATAATAAAGGGAAAAAAACACTGAAGAGATGAAGTCAAAATATCAAAAAATATTTCACTTAGCCAACGAGCCAATAAGAAGACAACTTAGAAGCTTTCGCTGCAAACGAGATCTGGGCAATTGCCGTGGTGTACCATGGGATAGGGGATAGCCTCGAGCCAGTAAAAGCTCTCAAGCTTTAGTATTGGCTGTGTCGAAGCTGAAGATCGGCTTCGAACCCATCCAGCAAGAATTACTGCGAGATAGGACTACATAACATCAATATTTCCTCTCTTTTCCACATCATGATCAAAACTACCCTACAGAAATTTAGAAAGGTTTATGCAGGTTACTTGGTTCTCTCCCTGTACAATGCTAAGGCGTCACATTATTATTCTTAAAATAGCACCCAGTGGCTTGTACAATATACACCACTCTTCTATCTGTAAAGTCTCAGTACAAGTCTGTATCAATACAAATTTTATTATACTGACTATTATGCTATCTATTCACTGAAAGTGCATTATAAAATTTATTGATTGCATTAAATATGATACTGTGGAGCTTCTCTCCCAGGGCTTCCACTGAAAAAGTGCACCTGTGCAAAGGCTGACTTTTCCTGTAAATAAATGTCAAAAATTAATTAATAGATTATAAAATTGCAGCCTACCGACATGTACAACACTGGAATATTTCTCCCCGTGTTTCCTATCAGAGGGCATTTCCTTTGGCGGAAGACTCCTGGAGGTCCTGGTGCCACAGTGGCTTGGAACCCTGCACGTACTCCTTTAATGGCCACAATTTAGCACTCTTTTTAATTGTCATCAGGATGAAACTAACACTGTGGATGCAAGACAGTGTCTTGCTCTGGGCTGAGGTAGAACAGACAAAGGGAGAGAAAGGTTGTTTGTGGAATCTGTTTCCCACATACAATGCAAATACCAACTTTTACAGAAGATTCCAAAGCCGTTTTAAATATCTGACATGAAACATTCATATAAAAATACAGCAGGAGACAAGAAAATTCATTGTAGGTTACTTGTCTGGCTTCTGAAAGCAGGCCAACTGATGGACTGATGATACAACCCATTAAGGGTAGCAAACTGCATGGCAAGAAAGATATGAAGATATCAGCCAATTCCCATCGTATACCAACAATATCCTTACATGTCAGGAAGAAGTAGGCTAAAGCATTGGGGGAAGATATGGGTCTGAAAGTTAGGCCAGTCAGGCAGGCTGTCTCTGAGGGCAGGATATCCCAAAAATAGTGAATAGTAAGATGATCATTTGCATATAGTTTTTTTTTTTTTTTATTTGACAACTATTAACATACAGATTGGAATGCAACACAGGGAACAGAAAAGTCCATAAACTTCTTGACTTGCCTGCTTCTTATGTACAGTGCAAAATAGCAAAGACAGTGTGCCAAGTATGGCTTTGACAGTAACAGATACAGCTGATGTAGTGAAGCTTTAGAAAACAAAAGACACATTTCAATTGGCATCTTGTCTGAGGGCTCACGCCATCAGAGCTGAGGTACTGGTAGGCCATTGCTAATTAAAACAATACAGCAAAAGTACAATTTAAATATGCCACAAAAAAAAAAAAAAAAAAAACGTAACTGCTTCATATCACCTCCACCTCAAGTGCCTAGATCCTACAGCACTATGTATCTGCAAGATACAAGTACATCTGTTTTAATAAAATGCTCAAGTTCCAAGTATACTAGGACCCCTCTTCTTGGAATGCACAGACAGCTGTTGGAATACTACTGTTATCTGCACTAGAAATACATAACATGGTCAACATGTACATTACCTAACATGTCCATCTTCCTTTTTAAGACTTAAAAATGTCACAAAAAGGCTATAAAATGGCATGGGACATGTTTATTTAGCCTTACAAGATAATAAAAAAGAAAAAAGAAAAGAAAATTCTGAGAATCGGTGTTCCATCTCAGAGACAATAAATTAATATGGTCAACACAATGCATTGCTTTAATAGTGTAATTATTACTTACTATATTTATATGCTGACTTAATGAAGGAGAAAGTTAGTTCAAATGTGTTTCTTGGTGGTAAAATAGATAGTTGGCCCATTACTACTTGGGAAGACCCCAAAATATCTTTTAATTAATTGGACCCACTTTAACAATCATTATACAATCATTCTGCAAACTCGAGAAAGAGCCCACTCTCAGAGTATTTACAAAGGTAAACTGCATCATGTGACAGAAGCAAAGACTACATGTGACAGCTACAGCTACTCAATATTTTCAGTGTCCAAAGACATGATGCAGCACAATTCAAATGGTGCACATCCACAGGACATTATTAACACAACTGAAGTTAATAAAGTCCTTAGGTTGTGTACTCATGGAATTGTGCTGTAGCATGTTTTTTGGATTCTAGGTTTGTGGTTCACTGCTTTTTGACCTTTCCTGGATTCCATATTTTCTGTGTTCAGCCAGAAGAGTAATTTTACAGTGTTGAGTTATTTTTAATTCACTTTCCCTTTTACTAACCTTCTTCAGTACAGTCCTAACCTACTGACATCACTCATTCTTCACAGAATCTAAAGAACTTGATGATGCATGACAATGCATAGATTATTTTAATTTAATAAAAAACAAAAAACGGCCAAAAAGTCCACCAACCATGAATAAAAAAAAAATACCAAAACCGGTGCACAGATTGCTCCAAACACAGAACTAAGCACTTTCACACCACATAATAAAACAGGCTTCTTTAGAGTTGTTAAAATAAATGCAATTAACATTCTTAAATACTGTGACAAGCAAACCCTCAGCGAATCATTTGCTTACTTTGCACATATCATTAAAAACATTTAAAGACATGTAAAGACCCAGAACAACCATATTCTTCACTAACACTCACCAAAACATTACCACATTTTATTACATTTTAAATACATTCCAAAAACTCTCATTTTTAAGAGACCTGATTATGTCTAATTTTTAAAAAAGGTTTTATAGAAATAAAATCATTCAGACCTGGGGCAATCGTGGCATTCCCCCGCAATTGCCACAGGGATTCCTTCGCTTCCAATACTGAATTAAAATCCCCTCCCCGTTCATTTTCCAAAACCTTATCAATAATAAAAAATACAAACTTGCTGAAATTCATACATTTCTCAGAATGCATACAGAGGGCATTAATTGTATCCTTGTTCTTTATTGCCCTCATATGTTCATTGATTCTGTCCCTTAATCGCAGGGAAGTTTTGCCTATATAAAACCCAGGACAAGAAAGACACGTCGCCACATACACTATGTTGGTGGTGCTACAATTGAAGAAGCCTGTTTTATTATCTGGCAAAAGCGCTTAGTTGTTCTGTGTTTGGAGCAATAAACTGTCTGTGCACCGGTTTCGGTATTATTTTGTTCTTTTTATTATTTTAATTTAGTTAAGAGGAATTGTGTACTCATGCTACCAGACTATCTTCCTTTTTGATTCCCAAGTTTTGAATTATGCAGACCAGAACATATTTTTTTTTATGTATGTATTTTGCCACTTTGCCTGCTGATCATCAAACCTCCCTCTATCAGCCACATCCATTCATTCCCCTATCCTGGGTATTCCCCAGTGAGGGTGAAAGCTGATCGAAGGTGGTCTTCATACAGGCAGCCTTAGGAATGATTTGTACCATCACTAGCATCACGAACAGCATATTTAGTATGAACATAATTCCTCCCCTGGGTGGGTAACAAGTGACCCACTTCATCATGGGAGACACTATGCTGTCCTCAACTAACAGCATGCTCCCCTGCATCTGCAATAATGGCTACCATGTTTGCAGCTTGCTGACTGAATGCTCTCCTCTAGGGCCATCCTTTCTGTCACAGCCACTCCTCTAAGGGATGATGGCAGTGGATGGTTCCAGCCCCCACACACAAAGATAGGAACGCCCATCCTCTCCATATCAACCTGAGCAGATGCCTCAGCCAATGATCAAACTCAGGTCACATAGGCTGTGGTCACAGCTTTATCCCTCTATGATACAGCTATTGTATGAAAAGCAGCACACTCAGCTGAGAGCCACAGTTTCCAAACAAAATGAAAGATAGTCATTACAGCTATGAATGCAGTGTAGTAGAGTCCCAACCCCTAAATTATGCTAGCCTAAAAGCTGTTTGAGGCTTAAAGTCAGCGAGTTTGAGATCCCTACTTAAGCACCTTAATTATTAATAAAACGTATTTCAGTGATCTGCAAAAATGTACTACAAGTATAACTTCAAGAGTGGGGAGGGGCTCAACACCTGACACAGTCTTCACTCTTAACAGGCACCATTTAACAGGATAAAAAAATTGGAGATTCCTAGCCCCTTACTTTCAATTTCAAACCACATTTTGGGACTGCAGCAAATAATCAGAGGAGTCATTTCTTTGCTTTGTTTTTAATAATTAGAGAATCTACAATAACCTGACAAAATAATAGGCTTTGTATAATACAGTATGCATCATTCAATAACTTGCTGCCAACATTGCCCTGAAATGTACAAAGCTACCTCACTTAGAAACCAAGTCAGAACCCAAATTATCTATCCATATATCAGCCCAGTCTACGACTATTAGATCACTATAACACTTTTCATGAGATACACGTATTTCCTCTCTACAATCTAATACAGGTCTACTGCTGTCTCTGGGAGCTACTGAGGCAGGAACAGTTAGGTCATAGTTGACTTTGTTCAAAGAGCATTTTAACTAAGAAATTATATAAATGGAAAAAGTACAGATGTAGTACAAGACCATAAAGCTAGTGGTTTTGTGATTTTGGCTAGAGGAGTGTTACCATGTATTTTTTTCTCACTAGAATGATTTTCACCTCTTAGGAGTTATAGGCTGGTTAGGATTAAATTCCAGCTTTCCTACAGGCATGTGATAACTCAGTTTAATTAATATCCAACACTACAAGGAAGTTAATAATGAAGACATGGTACATTATCATCTATACCACCAGCCAAAAGACTACAGTTCAACATAGATCATGCCAAGAGTTAAATCCTCTCAACCAAATAACCACAAAGTACCTTTTAGTTATACAGCAATGCCTGGTATTAGATGTACTGTGGAACCTCAGTGGTATTCCAATGCTATAACAAAAAAAAACCTTTTCTAGCATCACCTTTATAAGCTCAGGTTTTAAATAGCATGTATATACAGGACACTCAGTTGAGGGTTTACATTCTTAGGAAGGGGCTGCTAAGATACGTTTAAAATCTCTTTCTGCCAAACTCAAAATGTCTACTCAAAGCAGATTCCTCTTTACAGAATTCATCCATTAATAACAGTCATAATTTATGTTGTATCAATCAGCATCTCAGATCATACTGGATTCTAAATAATAAATTTAATAAGTGTTTAGTCATCCTGGTGTATGGCCAAAAATCCTAAATGAGATACACGTAATGCTAAATTTAACCACTCAAGCATTACATATTGAAACCCGAATTAATTGGCACTTATGGCCTATAGACTAATTTCAAATAAAATATTCAAATAAAAAAAAAACTACCTTTCTTCTCACAAGCCCAAAAGAGGTGCAGGTCAAGAATTGTCTTTTTCCTTATTTTCAATTATTAGCATGTGTACGAGAATTTAAGACAGAATCAACTGTGTTATCAGACCACTCTATTATCCTTTTATTTTGTTAAGAGAAAAAGTTTTAAAAACATACTGTTATTTGTCTTTTTCCCCTTCTTGCAAAGTGAACATGTTATTTGTTGGGATATGCCTATCAAAGATGGGCCTCATCTGTGAACAAAATGCAGCATTGCTTATAAACCTGAATAATATCTGTTTTCTGCTTTTCAGAATAGAGAGATTTTGTTATAGCTCAGTGAAGCCTGGGATAAGGACGCACGGCCGAGTAAGAGTTAATTTACTGAAGCAGGCTGTGTGTCCTGGAAAATTTGAGCTGCCATTGTTGAACTGAACATTCTGTACTTCTTGAACATTCTGTACTAACTGTTGGTTTGAGGTGATTTGTGATAAACATGTTTATCACAGGTGTTTTCCATAGCCAACTGTCAACGGTCAGAAATGTAACAAAAAGTTGTTTTGCTTGCAGTATAAAAGTTGATGTCAGTAAACAAGTTGACCAGAGGAGATCATCTTGGCCAACATGCTGTGTAATCTGGTTAGCTGCTAATAAAGAAGTTTTTCATCACTTGAGGCAGATGTGACTCGTTTGAATTTTTCTTCTGACATATTTAACATTAAATCCTATGCAACTGACAAGATCTAACTTGCAACTTAAATCATTTACACTTCAGTGATGAACAGCCTATTATAACTTCAAAGAATCACTTCATTTCATTTAAAAATAATGATGGTGATGATATGCACTTTGAATATAAGATAGGTTGCTCTCAAAGTGACTACAGTCTAGCAAGTATGCACAGAGGCTATGAACTGTTAACAAGATTCTTCTTGTAGTCCAGGATTTGATTCCCTGAGCCTCCATTTACCTATGCTGCAACTCTAAGCAAATTAGTTAACTAGTAAGTGCTCTAGGGCACTTGGGAAATTGGGCTAAGCTTCTCAGTGGTGTCCAAGGCTACATGACTAGTGACTGCATGTGAACCTGTAACAAAACAAGTAATACATCTTTTAAAAATAACAGTAAGCAGAGACAAACTTCAGAAGTCGAAAACAAGATCAGGGCATTTTATGCTAAAGTTCAGGTGCAGTGTGATAAAAACTGAAAGTATTTGCATGATATCCAAGTAAATAGCAAATATCTTCAGCTATATAAACCCCAACACTTCATCACTATTAATAAAGGCAGCAAAAAACATACATAAACTAATTCCACACAATCTATTGACAAGTACCTACAAGGAAATATGCTCTCACCTGGACTTGGACAATATTCAGAATAATATCAGATAAGCCCCACTAACTCCAGAGTTCAATAATAAACTAGCTCAATATATTTTCTGGAACAGAATCTTTGACAGAATTAAAAAAATGAAACCATCCAAATTCCCAGTACTGAAGTGAGATCTTTAATGCTTCATTCAATCAATTATTTAAAGAAAAATAATGCCCTGTTCTGGGAAACTAATGTAACTATAGCATAAACTTCAGTCTATGACCTAAACCACAATCAACCAAATCACTGTCTATCTTAAAACCAGACTCGGCCCCAACCATTATTAAAAATTACAGATCAAACTTGCTTATCAACATTGATACTAAACTACAGTAGAAAGTCGATTATATGAACTAATTAGGGTAGTTTGGATAATTAAACATAGATTGAACCAGATAAAAAAACTTCTAAAATCTTGATTTTTCTGCACGCAGGGAATACACATTTCAAACATTCAACGAATCCAGTGGACAACAGACTATTTTTCATACATGAGTGGGCTACAAGCTCAAAAAACATGCAAAGTAAATACTTGTAATGTTTACATATTCAGAGTTCATGATTTTCCTTCCCAAAAACATTGAGAGACTGTGTTCAGATAATCAGCTCTCTACTGTACTTAACAATATTGACCAAATGATTCAAATATTTTAATCTTATGTTCAATCTTGCCTCTTTAATCTGGATGAATATGTAAATGCTAGACCCAAGAATACAATCAGACTGTAACACCTGGTTTATCATAATATATTACCTTACAGTAAAGAAGCTGTATTTGTTCTCGACACCTCAAATGCATTTGGTTTTGCACCTATACAAACAGTAACCAAGTCACCAGCGCAAAAAAGGTTCTACAGTGTTCACAGGTTCGTAGGTGTGTACTAGGATAAGGGCCCTGGGGCCTTCACAAGCCTAGCCATAGGATTACTGTGGCATAGGACCTTAGTTCCCAGTGCCTCTGTCGAGTAGAGCCACTGATGTTATCCCCGGGATGAATTTTCTGTTTTCCCATCCACTCATCAAGATTTCTCTTTAAGAGGGTCAGCGAGGTGCTCTGCTTGACATGTATGGGAAGTCTGTTCCATAGCATGGGCAGTCTCTGGGTTATGAACCTGTCCCTCCAGCATGTTCTGTTAATTGTAGTAATGAGGATGAGGTCTCTGGAGCATGTGGTGCAGAGGGATTGGGATTTCTTTAGATGTAGCATTTCTAACAAAGCTGGGTCACACATGGTTTCGTAAGTTAAGCAGAGATTGCCTCTAAGTAGAAGATATGAGACTGAGAATAGTTGGAGTTTTTGAGTCTGTCCATATAGGACAAGTGTTTAAGGCCAAGGATCCTCTTTGTGAGGTACTTTTGCGACCAATCCAGTTGTTTCAGGTGCCTGGAGAAGTATATGCCAAATGGGGTATTGTACTCTATGATTGGCCTAATGAGGGAAGTGTAGAGGGAGACAATGACCTCTTTCTTCCTGGATGCAAAACCCTTAGTAATGAGATGTGCTACATAGGACTTTCTGACCACAGTGGCAATGTGGTAATCAAAAGAGAGGTTGCTGTCAACCTGTGTTTCCAGATCTCTTATAATGCCTTATGTGTTCAGTGGACTACCATCAATGTGGTAATTCATGGGAACTGGGTTTTTCCCAAAGGGGATGACAACATTTTTTTGGCATTGAGCTTAAGGCCATGGTTCTGACACCATTCGGTTACAGTGAGGCCATTCTGTAGTCAACATCACTTGGGGAGTTAATAATAGCTCCCAACTTGCAATTGTCTGCGAACTTTGTCAGCCAGAGTCCCTTCGTGTTGGCCTGCACTTCTGAGAAGTAGATATCAAACAGGGCAGGACCGAACCCTGTGGGTCTCCACATGTGAATAATCGGCAGTCTGACTTGGAGTCAGCTACTTTCACACTGTGGGTTCTATCTGAGAGCCAGTTTGCAACCCACCTAGTGATATTGGGGTTGATGCCAGGCTTAGTGATTTTTTTCTATGATATGTCAACAAACAAATGCCACCACAGGTCTAACGTTAAAACTGAGGAATTTGGTTTATTCCAACAGACTACCATGAGCTGCACAATACAAACAAGGAATTCAGATTAATTCCTTTCATCTATGCTTAGACGTTTTCAAAATTTGAATTCAAGTCTCAGTTACTTTCTCTAAGTAATACATACTAACCAATACGCATAAAATCAACAATCACATGACTCCAGACTACATCAAAACAGTTAAATGCAATCTCATTCAATGCGCACAGTGAATGCAGTATATGATCTACCACAAAATTCAGTTAGTCTACAATAGCATTCTAGATATATAACAAATTTGATATGAAAATGTTTTCATTAATTGCAAGTAACTTGTTAGCCCTTAATGCCAATTGCCATTCCAGTTCATGTTTTCCAAGTATTTTCCCCCATAACCCACCCCTAGGATTTTTTAATACCCTATCTAAGATCGTAAATTTAAAATCTCTACATTCCATACTGTGCATAGTCAGCATATAATTAAAATACCTCTTCTTCAAATCATATGTATGTTCACAAATGTGTGCTTACTGACCATTCCATATTTCCTAAACAGAATGCTAGACAGGAGCCACAACAACCCAAATACACCACCCCAGATGTATTACAGTTGTAGTTACCCCTAATTTGTATATTCCCACATTTAGTTATGTCAATGTTATTACCGTCCAAAATACAGTGGCATTGACTGCAATGCCCACCGTTTTTCATTCCCTACAGTTGGAACCAGAGTTCTTCTTTATCTTTTTCTCCAACATAACATTAACTGGTCTTTTTATACACAAACTTTGGTTTATTCCCTGCTATCTTACAGTTATTGGGGAAACTATCAAAATGTACCAATTTCTTTCTATAATTGTTCCAACCTCATTATTGTTACTATATTTCAAAATCATAGCTTTGTTGAATTCCCCAACTTTATTTACTGCAACACTCCCCATCTCAAGCAACAGTTTATAAAAAACATCCTTTCTCTATTTTTCAACTAAACAATCTTCTATCAAATTAGCAGGGTAACCCTTTCTAAAAACATATCACTGACTTTCACATTCTGAAACCATCCACGCTACATGCATGAACTAACCTTTAATCAGACCTTCTGTTAGCAGGGTATAATTAATCATAAAATGAATATAGGTGCTTGAAAATGATTCCTTTCTAGAAATATTAGTTAAAAGTTTATTTTGCTCTCCTATATTTTTACTTTCACATCCAAACAATGCATATCCTGTTCATCACAATTCCATGTTGTTTGCCTTTTCAGCTTTTCCTGGTTAGGGGTTGTCACAGTAGAACTCTGGTCCGCTAATGATTGGCAGTAGATTTTTATGGTGCTGAGTTGCCAGTCCGACGCCCAAACTTCAGCAAAGGCACGCCCATTCACACAGGTCTTTCAGAGACCACTCGACCGCGAGGAGGACATGCACAATTACCATGTAAATTTTAAAAAGATCATTAGATCCCCTAAATACATTAAGAATTCATGCAATGCTGTCTTGTTCCCTTTCCTTATCAACCACATATAATCCAAAAACCTATGATATAAATGCCTTAATTGTATAAATGTAAAATCTAGTTGTTATGAAGGACATGCACTAATTTAGAGAGACCTTAGTAGAGTGTGAAGACTTTACAAACTGTTGTGTAGAGGTTTTATATGATGTATGGAAACTGTCCTTCACAACAATCACATTTTTATGAGGAGGAATATTTCATTCAAACATCAGGGGTTGCCATGGGGGCAGCATGTGCCACGTACATGCAAACCTGGTGCTGCCATATCAGGAGAAAACATTTATATTCAGTTCCAATTTTCTACAATTATGGCATTTATAAATGACCTGAAACCTTCAATTTAGCAATTCCCTGATGACATGATTTTTACACCTTGAAGGCTTCTTTATTTCTCTTTATCCATAACTTGATTGCATTGATCAACATAGTGAAGTTTCTAACTATGAACTGAATTTGAACAAACCTATCCTGTGGCTTCTATGGAAACAGTCAGATTATTTACACTCATTAATACTGTCTAAAATAACTACTTCCCTCAATAATATGAAATATCCTGGACTTTGAAGATGGCTGCACACTGTTCAACAGGTTGATTAGAGCTTTCCCAGTGTGGAAACTTTAAAAAAGGCAGTAAAAGCTATCAATTAGGGTAAAATTCAGTTACTGGCTAGTAGGGTCAACTATCTGGATGCCAGCAAATAAGACATTTGGAGAAAGGAAGAGAAAATCAACCAGAAAAGAGGAAAACAACCTGGCTGGAAAGAATCTTGTAGCTATTCAGCAAACAGTAGTTCAAGTTTCAGCTTTGGTACAGCAAATATAGTAATTTAGAGAGAAAAAAAAACAAATCAATTAAACTTGGAGGCATTTCAAAGTAACTGAAACACCGAAGTAATAATGTCAAATAAAAAACTGGAAAAATAGAAGATATGTTAACTAGTTATTCACCAGAACACACAAAACTTGCTAAAATCAAAGGCTGAAATGAAGAAAATGCCATCTGTGCTGTGTGCTAGCTCAGACTGTAAAGCAAGAGGCCAATGTGCATATATTGTGGATAACTGTGGGTTCAAGTTCATATATGGGATAGCTTTCTTTTCCGTCACTTCCCCAAAAGTCCAAAGGAAATACCACATTCACAATCTCCCCAACCATTGCACGGGAGCATGTCATCAATGCACTTTCCAGGGTCAAAAATACTGCATCAATGGGCCCTGATAACATCCCAAGATTCTTAATAAATAGCATGAAACATGGCCTCTCAGTCCAGTTGATTACTTGTACTTTCATAAAATTTAATGAAACACTTTTCAACTGGAGTCTACAGTCAGGTTTTTGCCCAAGGAATGGAAGAAGGCTACAGTCATTCCCCTGCACAAAGGAGGTCCAACCACTGATACGAGTAACTACAGTTCCACAAGTCTGAACAGCCTCATATGTAAAGCCATGGAAAGAGAGTCATTATAGACATGATAAATGAGGGCATAAGTAACCTCCTAACACTGGACCCATCACAATTCGGCTTCTGTAAAGGAAGGCCATGCCTTCCTCCAACCTATAACTTGGCCTTCATTCCAAACTCGAAGCCTGCTACTACAAAATCTGCAAATTTGCAACCAATTCTAAAAACTCATCCTATTACTGGCACTCACACCCTCAACTGGCTAGAACTCCCCAATCACATAATATACCAACAACTTACAACAGCCCACAAACTCATCTTCAAACCTACTGAATGCCCTTCTCTCGCCAAATCTCTAACACCTTACCCACCCAGCCGCTCCCTGAGATCCGAAAGCCAAAACCTCTTACAAGTGCACAGACCCTCACATCCCCCTGGCCAACTACTACTATCTTACATTATAGTTAAACTGTGGAACTCTCTACCCCCCCTACGCAACATACCAAACCACAACAACTTCAAATCCATGCTACTCTCCCATCTGTCCTCCAAATGGGAATGCCCTTCACATGCTCCTACCTAAAACACCCCCACTATTAATTCCTCCCCCCTATTTAAAAAAGATACAGGACCAGTCTCTTGTTTTATTTTCTATCCATTCTCCCTCTCAGTTGTATTCTACACTCCCATCAAGCTAGAATTTTTTGAATTCTATTATGCATTATAACTACTCAAATGCTATTCCAGGCTAATCAGCTATATTCTATTTGCACAATAATCCACTCAAATTATTCTAAATCAACCAGAAACCTCCATACATCCTTTACTTAAAATGTATAAAGATTTCAAACTGAACCTTCACAAAGAAACTACCACCTAGTATGAGTTATTTTTGCCAAAGCTGACCAAACATCCTTTACTTGTAATGTATAAAGATTTCTAACTGAACCTTGACAGAGAAACTTTCACCTATAATGACTTACCTTTGCCAAAGCTGATCAAATGTCATAATTTGTGTCTGTATATCCTTTTTAAAAATGTTATGCATGCAAGCCTCTGGCTTATCTTATATATATTTTCAAAATGATATTCTCTCAGAACTAATGTAACATCTATTTTTTATTGTGAAGTTGTGACTTTCTGTAATTTTTGTACTATGTATTGGAGCTTTTCTCCTCGGGTCTCCACTGAAAACGGGCCACAAGCCCAGCTGGACTAACCCGGTTAACAAATATCAATAAATAAACACTAATAATAAATATTAAATCTGGTGGACTATTTTGAGAGGTTCACGAAAACACTGGATTAAGGCAAGACTGCACAGACAACTTACCTCGACCTGGCCACAGCTTTGATAAAATACCCCATTCAGGTGTTACAGACAAGCTCACTAATTTAGATATGAACCCTTTTATCACCCAATGAACAGCCAACTGGCTCACTGACAGGACCCAGGAGATCAAAATGGGTGAGGCCACTCCACCAAAAGTCCAGTCACTAGTGGAGTCCGCAAGGGCTCGGTATTGAGCCCAATCCTTTTTCCCATCTACTTCTCTGAAATGGAGGCAAATGCTGAAGGTTTACGGCCAACTAAGTTTGCAGAGGATTGCAAGGTGGGGGTTATCATCGAATCTCCTGAAGACACTAGCATTCTTCAAGAAGGTCCGTCTCTGATTAACAAATGATGGTAAAGCCATAGTTTTAAACTCAAAGCAAAGAAATGCATAATTGTACCCTTTGGGAAGTCAACCATCCCAGCTAAATTACCATGTTGATAATATGCCCCTAACAGTCGACCCAGTGGTCAGGGATCTGGGTATGCACATAGACAGTAGTCTTACCTGTGACCACCACTTGGTCACAGTGGTGAGGAAATCTTTTTATGTTATGCAGCTTATAAGTAAGGGCATGGCATCTAGGTCCAAAGATGTCATTATCCTACTGTACTCTGACCTTAGCAGACCAGAATAAAATCCTCCCTTTGGTATGTACCTGACCAGGCATATGCAACTACAGTGACCTCAGAGGTGACTTACAAAAGGAATACAAGGCATAACAATCCTATCTTATGCACAGCACCTTAAAGCCCTTTCCCTTTACTCAGTCTCCTATAGATTGCTGAGGGGTGATCTATGTCTGGCTTACAAGGCATCCTCAAACCCCACACATATGAATCTCCTGCATATTAGTAAGTCAAACAGTACCAGAACTACAAGGTCTAGGGACCTAAATTTTGTCTGTGACTGTGACAGAACATGCTGGAGAGACAGATGTGTGTCCCACCGACTGACCCTCTTATGGAACAGGCTTCCCATCCATGTGAAGGTGAGTTTGTCCATTACCCAATTTAAGCACAACCCATATCAGAGGATGGGGAATAGGAAATTTACACCTGGCCTGGCACCCATGCCCATTATGAACAGTGGAAGCTTATAAATGTCCGGCCCTGAATGTCTTATTTGGCTAAAGGACAGGGAAAACTTGGCTAGGCACAGAAAGGCCCCCTTGTGTTGTTAGCCTAGAAACAGTCTATGAAACTATGTCTTACCATGAGTCTCCTCAGGAAGTGATGAACAGAGTTAACAGATGGAACATTCAGAGAAAACTTGAGATTTTCTGCTGTACCACAGAAACCAGAAAAGGCTTCATTAAATTTTATAAAAGTACAAATGATCAACTGGACTGATGTTCCACAGCAAGATTTCTAATGAGAGGGGACATCATGTGTTAAAGCTCCAAATGTGGCCATCAGAAAGCAGTTAAGACACATATAAAGATGTAATTATATCAGCAGAAAGTGCTGGTTTTTTTTAAGAAAACTGTGGAAGAAAGGAAAAGTTTTAAATACTGGGGCAGCAAAAGTGTTTGTAGAAAATGATTATTCGCTACACACCAGACAGAAGAGAATCACGTTTTCTCCAGCAATCAGGGAATATTGAGAGGCAGGTATGAGATTCAAGCAGCTGTTTCCAGTTGCATTCAGACTTTTTTCCCCTTGAGGATCAACATCATTTCTGGATGCAGAACAAGCTAAGAAGGAAATAAAGTTTAGCCAACAAAGAATGAGCCAGAAAACATTAGGGAACTCTGCTCCTCATTTCTGTAACAATGACAAAACTCACAGATAGACTCTGCCAATGAAATGTTTCTCACTGATCCAAACGAAAATGATGGGGCAACAGAAAAAGCCTCGGAGCTGACTAGAATTATCAAGAGTACCCTGGACTTGAACCAGGGACTGGTGTTGGAAGATAAGGGTGAAGACAGGAACACTAATATGTGAACAAATGCGAGACTATAAAGCATCATACCAATACCCCACTTTCTGTCTCCAATGCTTAGACATGGAAGAGAATGAAGTAGCAGCTGCAAGTAAAACAGTTTTTGTCCTTAATATTTATATAACATTTCATGAAATAGATTGCATATTATACTGTCAGGCAGTTTTATATAATATGTGGTCAGTGTTATTTTAACTGTGAGGTGTGGAGAGTCTTGTCAGTGATTGCTGTACATGATAAAGATATAAAAGGAATAAAGTACTTTTTCTTAGTTGTAATATATGCAGGCTTTATAGTATAACAAGGTAAGAAAAGTTGGGAAGAAGTTAATATAATGTGATCTTGGGCCACTGTGGTGGGGGGATATAAAACTGTACTGATCATACAATATGTAGCATTAAAATGATAATTTCCTGTTTTCACAGAGGCAGGCATATAGACAAATGATTGAGGTCCCTGGTTTAAGCAACGGGCATTTTTTTTTTTTTTTTTTTTTTTTTTAAGTAAATAGGCATCAAAATAAGATATGGATATGTGAGGGTTCAGTCCAGGGGCTCTGCTGGAACTGAACCTAATCTGCCACTCAAGTTCGCTCTTCTCCAAGTAATCCAAAATTAGTGTTCTAAATCTAAGAAAGCTTCAATATCATTCCTATTACTGCGAGTAAAAGAGACTGTTTTACCTCATTATTTGATGAAATCTTGTTTATCACTCCCAAAGACAGTCACTTAATGTCTTACTGTAGTAAGAAGTTAGGTCTGAGGAAGCGATCTGCAAAATCACTTGGACTTTTATGATTGAAGAATGCCATTTTTATTTACTTATTGTTTTATATTTTTTCATACAACCATGAATTTTCTGACCATGATCTCCAGTTCAACCTTTTAAACCCTCGGGGGTCTAATGGCAAAACTGTTGCCAATATTAATTGATATGGATCAGTGTTGTTTTGTGGAGGGGAGGCAAACATATGACATCATTAACAGAACAACGATGAAGCAAAGGGAAGAAGAGTGCAAGACAATGCTGCCATTATTGGTGGATCTGGAAGCAGAGAAGGCATTTGAGATGGTCAACTGGGATTTTATGTGGACAACTGCATTGTTTGTGTCTCCTGACAGAATAACAGGTTTAATAAGGAGGATCTGTATGAAGCATCAGAGGCATGGATTAAGGTGGGAGGATTCCTCTTCAACAAGCTGTATTTGAACAGAGGAACCAGGCAGGTAAGGATATGTGGAAAGAGGCTGAACAACAGAAAAACTGAGCAGATGGAAGCTCTTAATTATGTATGTGAATAGAAGAATACAAGCAGTGAACATTTTTTAGCCCCTTTAGTTTTATATACAAGTCAGGCATACTTTTTCAATTGTAGAGAAGCTGTGGACAATAAATAATGAGGAGTTCAAGGAACTGATTTAGAGGGGAAGAGTTTATTGAGATACGTCTGTATAACCTGTTGCATCTCCTAACTTTCTTTCTCTGTTAGTAACTTTTGCTTAAACTAACCTCCTAAACCCTCAGGTCTACTACTAAAACCCTACTATAGCCCCCTCTTTTCTCTCCTCTCCAATTTTTCACACTATTTATCCCCCCCACACTTCCTATCAATGTATATACATTGTCCTTCTTTTGAACAATGATTACTTTTTTTGTTTTTACTCTAATATGTAGTACATTTTGACCACTGCTATCAGTGCAACCCTTAATGTTCATAATTTATTTCTTTTGTTTTTCTCTTTATAATTAATTTCATATTTGCATTGTTGTTTTTAACAGTTTTTGTCCTGTAGAGTTTACCTTTGCTTATGTTTGCTGGGACTCTTTCCCCTTGAGTCTCCACTGAAAATAGGCTGCTAACTATCACTGCAATGAAAATAGCTAATAACCTTTTCTTTTTACAATTATTTTGTATTGTGATGAATATTTAATATTTGTATATTGTCACTTTCTCTTGACTTATGTTTGCTGGTGCTTTTTCCTTCGGGTCTCAACTGAAAATGGGTTTGTTTTCAAACTCAGTTGGACTAATCCAGTTAACAAATATGAAATAAATAAATAAACTAAATAAGTCAATTCCCCCCATAGGAGAAGATGGATAAGGGTTGCCTGAGATGAAAGGATATTTCAGAGTTACGCAGTTAAAGCTCACATACAATGTACCAAAGCAGAAAAGGATGATGACATGGGGGAGGGGATCAAGAAATCAGGAGAGAGTCGGGTTTTGTTCTTAAGAAGTATAACCGAAAAGAACATTAATAATAAAGATTTATTTATTTGACATTTGTTAACTAGGAAAGTTCAATTGGGCAAACAGTTTACCCATTTTCAGCACAAGCCTGGAGAGAAAAGCGCCAAACAAATTTTACACAAAGACATTGATATTAACATTGAGAAAAAAGAATAATCTTCTCTACAGATTTTTATGATATAAAGTAAATACTGAAATTATTTACAAGCTGTAAAATATAGAACTTTAGATACAGATAGTAATAAAAAGTTATGTAGGTAGAATAAGAGACAAAAATGTAAAATGTATTTTAAAAACTAGGCTATCACTGGAATAGTCAAGGATATTTCACCAAAAATGATGTCCTTCTCCACTGTGGGCTAGAATCTACTGAAGGAAATTGGCAAAGGAACCAAGGTATTAGGAAGCAAATAACTAGAAATGGAAAGGTAATAAAATGTGATGAGCTTAAGCAGAAGCTTGGACTGCAGGTTACAGACCATCATCCCTAATAGGGATTGATAAGAGAATAGCCAAACAGAAAGGGACTGGAGATATTAAAAGTGAAAGACAAGCTCTGGTAGAGTTTTAGCAGAGTCTGGAAGAGAAGCAGCTGTTAAAAAAGAAATACTTAGTAGGGCATATTGTAAATTGCATGACAACTCAAGAATCAATCAGGGAAAGTTAGAAAAAACTGAATGAAAAGGCAATCTACAAAGGAATAATGGGATGGAATCTATATGGATCCCAATTATGCAAGTCAAGAAGGTTTAGAATTTCTGCATGTTAAATTTTGTACCGGTATTTGTATACCCCAAGCAAAAAGAGAACTTTCCTCAACTAGATACCAAATGCTAGAGGTAGTTGGGGAATGTTTTTTGGGAATGTAGCGCATTGACAAATTTTAAAAATTCTTTACACAGTACTTGTTGGAGGAGTAAAAGATTATAACTAAGGAAACAATTCTTTTGAGCTGGGATGCAAGATATGAATTGGAAAGATGTAGTAAGGCCTTATTATGTTTAATGTTATTGGCTGCCAAAAAAGGTAATAAATAGAAAATAGAAATCAAAACCTAAACCAGCTGTAACTGAAATACCAAACATCTTACAGAAAAAAAGAACTGCAGCTGTGATTTTAGAAATGGGATGGTGTAATTTACATAGAAATAAATGGAATTTGTGGGAACAATACATGCAGAATAATGATCAAAAAGAGGAGTGTGATTTGAGGGAATACTTAAGTACATAAGGTAAGGTAAATAAAGTAATGTAAATACTGTGGGAAGAAATAGCCAGGGAATTGTTATGGCTAGGCTTGCATAGGCCCTAGGGCTGATAGCCTAGTACCAACATATAAAACTATGTAGATGTGAATAAGCACTGTTAAAAAGAAAGACTACATATACTGCCCAAAAATAATTGAAAATGTTAGAATGGTTAATTTTCTATTAAAGTATTTGTACTCGTATATCCTCTTAAGATATAATTTAACAAAAATGCTATAAATAATAATCTGAAATATCTTGGCATTGTGTAATGTACAGCAAAGTATTACTGCCATTTAATTTGACCCAAATTTCACTTAAGTTGTAGGCTTACATCTCAATTTTTCCAGAGTAACAATTCAATTTCAAAGATTTCTATTTTAATTTTTTAAACAGATCAACCAAATCGTTCTGAATTTTGTTTGAAATAATAAGTTGCAGGCTTAAACAAAATAAACTACACATCCCAGTATAAAAAGGAGACATGAAACTACCCCATCTTAAATGCTATTATAACAAACAGGTTTATCAAGCTACTAAAGATTGTTTTCAAAACTCATTCCCCACCTGGGTTGCCCTTCTCCAGAAACAGTTAAGCAACCAGGGAGGAGTTTAGGGCATGGTTGGCTGTCGCTCCCAGGATGGGTGGGATATGTGTGCATTTGAAAACATAAAGGTGATGCAATTCTCTTGGTGGAGACCAGAAAGGCTATTTTCAACTTGTTGGGGAAGGGGCAAGGCGTCCCGAAGACAACTCCCCTTGCAAAAATTATGGCATGTCCTTCAAAGATGGCCCATTATGTGTCTCCTCCCTGCTACCTTGAAGAATGTGTGCATTTTAGATCCATGAAGAAAAAAATGAAAATTACCCTGATGATCCCTATCAGTCGACTCTAGCTTGATGAAAGGAACAAATGGGGTGATAGACCAAGACTGGATCTTTTACTTGGCAGGGTAGAAGAGATAAAAACTGAAAAACAAATTAATTGACTTGTGAATCAGTACAAAAGCACTTCCATTCAGAAATTAAAAAAAAAATTAAATAAAACTATTAACATTATAGAGTTGACTTTCAGCTCCACTGATAATTCATGCTACATCAGCCTAGTCTGAATAATCCCAATTTCACACTCAGTAATCACTAATAATGACTACTGCTCTGAGTTTTAATAAATATCAGGATACAATTTTAGGCAATTGTATCCATAATATAAGTGTTACAAGTACAGTGTTAATTTCTAAAGGGGGGGGGCTTAAATCTAATCCCATCAGATGTGCAAAGGCAGTAAAAAACAGCAACAGCCAGGCTCCGGATGTAATGGATAATGGTGAAATTATTTACCAAACCAAAATTTTCATACTTATTTTGGCTAGATTTAGTAAACCAAAAAGCTTTATATCCACTTTAACCTCTTTTGAGAGACCTGTCCCTATACACTCAAACTGGACAAATTAAAATACTAAAACATTTAATTATGTAGTACTTCAAAGCCCAAATAATTACTCTGCCTCTTCATATCTTGAAAGATTACAAAGGCATTTTTCATTCAAAAAAGGATGATGACCCTCATACTGCCAACTACTGAGCGAGGTATTTTTCATACACACCTACACTGATTCCATGCCTTGGAAGAACTATAGCATAAAATATGTACAGGTGCCTATTTGACTCTTTCACGTTTGAGGTTTTAAAAAAATGATTCCAAAGCAAATCAACAATGCTGTTAGGGTGGACTGTGCTACAAATCAATACTGTAAAGGGATTAAAGAAAAGGTACAGTTGTGTACAGTTACCATAACTGTAGATGTTCAAGTGTATTCACTGTTGCAGTCATCACCTGTGGGTTATCCCTGCTGAGGTAGCCCTCGGCCAGTCCGACTACCAGAGTCAATTTTTTTGCGTCAGCTGCAATTGCCAGTAGTCTGACATCAGATCGTCAGTGCAATAAAGCAAAAAAGCTGACATGATTACATCAGTTTTTCTTGCCCTAACCCATCAGAAGCACAAAGAAATAAGGAAAAGTGGTCCTGGTGGCTAAAAACCACCATGGGAAGCTTATGTCCCCCTAGGGGAAGATGCTATATGGGGGATGGAGGGAGGGAAACCAGAACTGCAAAAGTGAATACACTCGAACATCTACATTCATGGTAAGTGTGCACAACTGTAATATGTTCTTTGTGTTTCACTGTTGCAGTCATCACCTGTGGGAGGATTCCCAAAGCTGAGGAGAGGGGTGTAAGTATAGGTTAGAACCCTAGGCATGGGTCAAGCAATCCCTGCAGAACTGCAGAGACAATCCCTGCCATAGAATTAGAAAAAAGAGGTAGGTGGTAATGCTTTGTAAAGGTATGGACAGAGGTCCAGGTGGCAGCTTCCAAGATGTCCCTAGTAGGGACTCCTCTGAGGAAGACTGTGGAAGTGGAGGCTGCCCTAGTGGAATGGGTACGGAAAAGACTTAAGGGGGTTTCCCATGTAGTCTGTAGCAGAAATGGATACAGTGTGATATCTATTTGGAAATGTTTTGTTTGGAAATGGGCTTCCCCTCTGCCCCAGGGGCAAAGCTGACAAATAGTTGGTTTGCTTTTATGAATGGTTTAGTATAGTCCAGATAGTATCGGAGTGGTCTGTGCTCAACTAGTGAGTGTAGAATTCTTTCCCCCTTGTTTTGAGGGTTGGGAAAGAAGGTGGGTAGGTGTATGGCCTGGTTGAGGGTCACATCAGATACCACCTTGGGCATAAAGGAAATGATGAAGGGCTCAACATCCATAAGAGCCTAAAGTTCTGATACCCTTCAGGCTGAGGTGATAGCTGGTAGGGAGCCAGTCTTCCAGGAGAGGTATTTCAATTCTGTTGAAGCTGGAGGTTTGAAAGGAGGTAAGGTTAGTTTTTCTAAATAATAATTCAGGTCCCAGGGTGGCATGGGAGGCCTTCTGCGAGGTCTGATATTAGAAGCTCCTCTGTGGAATTGTTTAATCAAAGGATGAGAGAAGAGGGTGGGTCTGAATTGTAATGGGCAGAAATGGCTGAAGCATGGATTTTAATTGAGGAGAAAGAGAGGCCACTTTTGAGCAACTCGGATAGGTAGTCCAAGATAAGAGGGATGGAAGGATGGGAGGTACTGGCCCCTTTGGAATGGCTTCAGGAGCAGAACTGCTTTCATTTCCCTGCGTATGATTTTCTGGTACTGGGCCTTCTGGCCTCTGTGATAATATATAGGACCTGTTTGCTTAACAGGAACTCCTTGTTAGCTTTCAAGGTATAAGCCATGATGAAAGATTGAGAGTCTGGGTGCAGTATCTTCCCCCTCACCTGGGTCAAGAGGTCCAAGGTCAGGGGAAGCTGCTTGGGGGGCTGTAAGGTCAGGCTGCGCAGTAAGGGGTACCAATGCTGTCTGGGCCAATCTGGAGCAATTAGGATGGCCTTAGGTCTCTCCTCCCTTATTTTGATCAGCACCTTGGGAATAAGGGGCAGAAAAGAGAAAGCGTACACAAAGAGTTCCAGGGGACAGTCAAGGCATCTACCTTCTACGCTAGGAGGTGACACTTCCTGGTACAGAACCTTTGCAGCTGGTGGTTGAGGTGCAAGGCAAAGAGATCCACTTCCGGAGTCCCCCACTCCTGAGTGATTTGTAGAAAGATTTCCCTGTGAAGCTTCTATTCGTGGGGTCCAGTAAGTTTCTGCATAGGTGGTCTGCCAGGGTGTTGTTGACCCCTGGTAGGTATTGGGCAATTAGGTGTAGAACCATGGAGGCAGCTGTAAGCCAGAGTGGTCATGGCTAACCTGCACAGGGTGGGTCCCTCTCTGTTTGCTGATATACCACATTACTGTGGTGTTGTCTGTTTTTATAAGGAAAACCCCTGGCCTGAGATGGAGTTTGAAAGATGTCAAAGCCTTCTATACTGCCATCATTTCTTTCTGACCGATGTGCAAGTGAAGGTGCTGGGCATCCCAAAGACCTTGGGTGCACCTGCCTGCTAGGTGAGCGCCCCAAGCAATGTCTGAGGCATCGATGGTGATGGTCTGTCCGGTAGGCGTGAGGAAGAAAGGAAGACCCTTGGTTCTTGGCACAGGCCTCTGCCCACCACAGAAACTCAGCCCTTATACATGGGATCAGAGGGAGAAAGGTCTCTAGGGATTGAGAGTGCTGGCACCAAAGGTTCTTTAGACACCACTGGAGTTTTCTCATGTGAAGCCTGGCCAGAGGAGTGAGAAGGATGCAAGAAGCGATGTATCCTAGGGCTTGCAGGAACTTTCTCGCGGTGAGGTGACTTCTAGAAGCCAGCTGGGTAAAGTAGAGGCAGGAAGCTCTGCTTTTCTGGGGATAGGAAAGCCATTTGGGATGCTGCGTCTAGCACAGCTCCCAAGAAAATGACCTTCCTGGTGGGGTTTTGTTTTGATTCCTTCTCGTTGATGGTGAACCCTGGGGAAGTTAGGAGTAATTTGACAAAGAGAAGGTCCTGGAGCAGCTTTTCTTTGCACTCTGCCTAAATGAGGCAGTCATCCAAGTAAGGGTAATTCTGTATACTTCCCTGTTTGCAGAATGCTATGGCAGGGGCCAAGCATTTGGTGAATACTCTGGGTGCTGTAGATAAGCCAAAGGGCAGCGCAGAGAACTGAAAGTGTTCTGATCCTGCTCTGAACAGCAGGAATTTCCTACACGATTCCCTGATGGGGATGTGGAGGTAGGCATCTTTTAGGTCTAGGGTCATTAGCCAAGCATTTTTTGTTAGCATAGGCAACAGCTGCTGCAAAATTAGCATTTTGAATCTGGGGACCACCAGAGAGGTGTTCAGAATGGATAGATCCAGGATGGGGTGCCAACGGCCCTCTTTTCTGGGAACAAGGAATAGTCTGGAGTAAACGCCTTTGCCTGTTTGATCTGAGGGGACCAGCTCTACTGCCCTCTGGGATATGAGAGTTTGGACCGGTTTCAATGGCTCTGCCCACTAATTTGACGGTAAGTCTGGGTACCCTCTTGGAATTGGGAGTTTGCTAAAAGAGAATTTGTATCCCAAAATGATCTTTAAGACCCATTGGTCCTTTGTTACAAAAAGCCAATTTTCCTTGAAGAGGGAGAGCCTTCCTCCTAGTTTTTGATGAGTGAAGGGAGGGCAGAGGGGGGAGGGAGAGTCATTGTGAGTGTTTGCCATAGAAGGTTGGCTTAGAACTCTATGCCTTTGGGATGGAAGTGGTCCGTTGTTTGCTTCTCTGCTGGCCCTGGGATAGGGGCCTGGATGGTCTGTCCCTGCAGGGCTTACCTTGGCCCTGTTTGCTAGGTGCAGAAAAAGACCAGTGTTTAGAGGGAAAATTCCTGCTGAACCTGGGAGGTTGAAACTGAAAGAAATCTTTTACGGTTTGCATAGATTTTGCTTTGTCTTCCATCTTTTTAAGCACCTCATCTGCTTTTTCCCCAAATGAGTGCTCCTTATCTAGGGGGTGCATCAAGAAGTTTAGACTTGGCATGATCAGGGAGAGGTTGTTCCTTCAGTCATGCATGTCTCCTAATAATGGATCCTGTCACTGCTGCCCTGCTAGAGGCTTCTAGGGCATCATATCACGGCGTAACAAGTGTTTGGCCGCTTGACAAGCAGAGTGCAGTAAATCTGCTAACTCTCTTGAATTGGCACAGTCAGGAAAGATAGAAATATTTTGTTTTAACAGTTCCAAAGTGTGTTATTGTAACATATGGAACTGACAATACAGTGTTCTGATAGCAAAGGTTGCAGAGGTGTATACTTTCTTACCCCATCTGTCCAGAACTCTGGAGTCCTTATTAGAAGGAAGAGAATTCTTGGCAGAACTAGTCTTAGTTCCTGTGTAATGACCGCTGGGTCTGCAGCAGGATTTCTGTACAGGTATTTTTGAGAATCCGGTACTCTATAGTACCAGTCAGGTTTATTGGGAGCGGGAGGGAAGGAGTCTGGGGCTAAGCTGGATTCATGGAAAACATCATCCACCACTTCTAAAATAGGGGGGGGGGGGTGACCAGCGGTCTGTGCTGGGGCAGGTCCAAAAACTCTCCAAGTCTTTTCTTAGACTGTGGAAAGTCCTGAGATTCCCATTGGAAATGTTCCCTGAGGGAGTGAAGGGTTTCCCCAAAGAAAAGGTCCTCTGGAGGGGAGTCAGAAGAGATGGATTCCCCTGCATCTGAATCCTCATAAGCAGTCAGGGAATGCTGGTCCTCTTCAAAAACTGAATAGTCAAATTCTTCAGAATCCTGTTCTGTCAATTTCTGGAGAAAGATGCCTTTTCTTTTTAGAAGTTGCGGCCTGACTGCCCTGGATAAGGGAGATGAGATCTTCCGCCATTTTAAACATTTGTGCTTGGGGGTGGTACAGCAGTAGCAAGATGGTGGCTAGAAGCAGATTTCCTAGGAGTGGTCTGGCTTCTAGGCCTAAGAGAATCTGTTGGTCTGAGGGAAATGGCAGTCGGATGAGAAGACGTCAGTTTTTGTCAAGATTCGGTAGTGCGAAAGGTCTCCTCGGAAGCCGGTGCCTGCGTCACAGCTCCAGACCCAACCGAGGCAAAGACAGCCAAAGGCTCAAAAGACAAAGAAGATTTCTGCGGCATACCAGACTCTGAAAGGGTCTCAGTAGAGGCCTGCATAGATATCAATTTGGACATTAGGGGCTTCGAAAGCACCTCATTGAATTCCAGAGAACTGGCAACCTGCTTAGCAGTAGCGTTGTCAGAAGGTTTAGCCTTGTGTGGTCTGTCTCTAGCTTTATCTCTATTTTTTTTGGAATGTCCACGGATTGTTGGCTGATGGATGCCATATCAGAATGCGAAGATGGAACACGAAAATAACTGTCTACAAAAAGAGCTCTACGGCGAATGGTTCTCGCATTAAAGAGGGCACAGAACCGGCAATGGGGGACGGCATGGTGTGGGCCTAAACAAGTGATGTAGTTCACAGTTTCATAGATAGGTACTACGCTATCTGCCCAAAGGCATTTATAAGCCTAGCCAGAATGTGTTGGCTTTCGCCACCCCCTTAGATTAGTTCCCTCTGCCTCTGTCCAGCAGAGCCACTGAAGTGATCCCCAGGGTAAGCTTTCTGTTTCCCATCCACTCGTCAAGGTTTCTCTTGAAGAGTGCTAGTGAGGAGCTCTGCCTAATGTAGATTGAAATCTTGTTCCAAAGCATGGGAAGTCTCTGGGACAGGAATCTATCCCTCCAGCACGTCCTATTTATTGTTGTGGTGAGGTTTAGATCCCTAGAGCATGTGGCTCGAGGGGATATGGTTTTCTTTAGGTGGAGCATGTCCGTCAATTCTGGGTTGGACATGTCCTTGTATGTAAGGCAGTGCTCACCTCTGAGTAGGCGGTATGCAACAGAGTACAGCTGTAGTTACTTCAGTCGAGCTGCATAGGGCATCTGTTTGAGGCCAGTGATCCTCCTGGTGAGGTAATTCTGTAGTCTTTCCAGCTGTTGCAGGTGTCTTGTACGGTACATCCCAAATGGGGCATTGTACTCTATGATGGGTCTGATGAGTAATGAGTAGAGGGGCACAATGACCTCTTTTAATCTGGATGCGAACCCTTTTGTGATGAATAGAGGGGCACAATGACCTCTTTTGATCTGGATGCGAACCCTTGTGTGATTAGGTGGGCCACATAGAAGGATTTTCTAACCATTTTGGCAATGTGATTATCAAAGGAGAGATTACTATCTACTTGGGTACCCAGATCCCTTATTACGTCTTCCGTATTTAGGGGACTACCACCTATGTGGTAGTTTGTGGGTACTTTTTTTCCGAAGGGGGATGACTATGCAGTTTTTGGCATTTAGCTTGAGGCCGTGATTTTTGACACCAGGTATCCGTCTCAGTGAGACCCTTTTGGAGGATGTCTGTGTCAGCCGGAGAGTCAATTATAGCCCCTAGTTTGCAGTCGTCTGCGAACTTGGTTAGCCATAGTCCTTCTGTGTTTGCCTGTACCTCTGAGAAGTATATGTCAAACAGGAGGGGTCCTAGGACTGAGTCCTGGGGAACGTCACTTGTAACCGGTTTAGAGTCGGACCAAGCTCCCACAACTCTCACCATGTGGGTTCTGTCCGTGAGCTAGTTGGCAACTCATCTTGTGATGTAGGGATTTATATTCAGGCTGGTGAGCTTGTCTATAATACCAGAATGGGGAATGGTGTCGAAGGTCTTTGTGAGGCCTAGGTAGGCTGTGTGTACCACCTTTCCTTTGTCTATAGCCTTGGTAACTGTCTCAAAGAAGTCCACCAGGTTTAGGAGGCATGATAAGCCCTTAACAAAGCCGAACTTGTTAGGGTCCAGTGTTTGAAGGTTCCCAATGTCTCTGTTAGAGATCCACGATGATGCGCTCCATAGCCTTGCAGACCAAGCTAGTCAGGCTTATAGGGCAATAGTTTCCGGGGTCTGTTGTGGCTCCACCTTTGTGGAGTGGAATAAACGTTGCTGTGCACCACTCTATGGGTACGTATAGCATGTGGAGAGGCTGAGTTTGAACAGCGTGTTTAGGTGAGGAGTTAGTTCATCTTTGAGCTCATGTAGAACACAGCCTGGGACACCATCCAGTCCCATTGATGCTGTGTTTTTGGCTTTGAAGAGGGCTGTTTTAACCTGAGTGTCTGTGATTTCAGGGGCTCTACATTCTTCTGGTATGGTTATGGGCCCTTTTGGGGGTGAAGTTTAAACTGAACCTGTCTGCCAGGATATTGGTGATATCAGTCGGTTCAGTGTATTTTGAGCCATTCTGCCCTAGCTCCAAGCAGATCTGAGCATTGTCACTTAGATTCCTGACATAGCTAAAGAATGCCTTGTGGTTATCTTTGGAGTCCTTGGTAATTTTTCTTTCGAAGCTCGCCTTAGATGATTTTATGAGGGATCATAGTTTCTTGCTGATACTGATCAGGGATGTCTTCCCTTCTTGGGATTTTACTCTTTTCTGTACTAGTTTCCTCCATCTATTGTATAGTTTGTTTTCTGTACTAGTTTCCTCCTTCTATTGTACAGTTTGTTTATGGCAGGGGTCCACCACACTGGTTTCCTTTTCTGGGAGGAGTGAGTCTTGGTTTTGCTTGGGATAGCACGATCCATGCATTCTTGTAGGTGCCCGTAGAATGCATTCATAAAGGATTTTGCATCTTGGACAGCATTATCCTTTAGCATGGGGGCTTTGAAACTTTCCACCTCGGTCTTAAGTAACGTGAAGTTTGCTTTTGAAAATATTTTCACGGTGGTTTCCTTGTCCAGGGTGGGGGCGGAATGTGGATATCCAAAATGATTTGTCTATGGTCAGATCTAACCAGCAAGGGGTTGATCTCCGGTGTGGAACACTGGTCGCCCATGTTGGTGATGACCAGGTCCAATATGTTGTCACCTCTGGTGGGAGTGTTGACTAGTTGATCCAGGGCATTTGAGTTTATAAATTCTAGAAAACGGGCAAGGGAGTTAGTACTTGAGTACTTCCTCCAGTCAATGTTTGGGTAATTGAAATTACCCAATATTAGGGTGTTTGGTAGGACCTTTATGCTTCCCAGTGTTTCCAGAAACGAGAAATGGGGGTCCTGGGACATGGTGGGTCATCTGTTGCAAGCTACAATTTGAATTGCAATTTGTCTTGTTATTAGCTGCACATGGATGATCTCTGAAGCATCGTGCTGTGCCACTAACCTGGAGGTCTGGGTATCCTTGATGAATATAGATACGCACCCACCTTTTATATTTCGGTCCGGGTTCTGTGGCCAAAATGTATGGTATGAGTTGTAGCCTGGTAGTGCTGGGGTGCTCTCTGGAGCCTTAAACCAGATTTCTGTTACTGCACATATATCGATTTTCTCCATACTGAAGAGTGCCTCGAGTGCATTCGTTTTGAGGTTTAAACTTCTGGCATCGAGTAGCATTACGCTTAAATTTTTGTTACTTCTGTTATTTACGGCAGTGGGTTTGTCTTTTGAGCCTTGCCTAAAAAAGGCACTATGGGGGTGGTTAAGAGCCTTGGCCAGTATTCGAAAGCCTAAGGGTGACAGGTGCAAGCCATAAGAATTAAAGTCTTGGTGTGGGATCTGCTTTCCACAGGCGAGATAATTGTTAACTTTTTCGGACATCAGTTAGTGCAAGAAAAAAGGATCCCCAATGGCATACTTAGCTTTAGATGTTTTCAACTGAAATTCAACTTCTGGTAGCGGCCGACCTGTACTCGTGCAAACTGCTACTGCTACAGGCTCCACGGCAAGAAAGACTGATGTAATGATGTCAGCTGCCTTGCTTTATAGCACTGACAACCTGACGTCAGACTACAGGCGACTGCAGCCAACGCAAAAAACCACTGACTTTGGTATTCGGGCCGGCTGAGGGCTACCACAGTAGGGATAATCCACAGGTGATAACTGCAACAGTGAAACACGAAGAACATCTAAAAGGGACAAAAAGAAGTTAAGGGTCTCAGCATAAAGGTTATACAGAAGAGAGGCTCTTTAAACTTAAATAAGCTGGAATATAAAAACAGGGTAACTAGCGACAAAGCTTAACAAGATACTAGGGATTATTAACAGTGTGGAGGTAAACAGTGCAGCACTTACCGAAATGCGCTTGAAGAAGCCAGAACACAAAAAATTGCTCTTGCAGCCCTTCTCTGTTTAAGTAGCTTCAGTTTATCAAGGGGCTAGGAGGAGAGGGACAATAGGACAGGAACTTTCCCTTTGAAGTGACAAGTAATTTACAATACAACAAAGGAAGATATGTAGGTATAAAGGGACACTTATTTGGCCAGTTTTCAAATTTGCAGCTGTATATATCCCATTTAAGGTGGCATTCGCAGGGATCAGAAATACACTTGCAGATATCTTGAGATTTTCAGAGAACCTTGCGTTTACAGAAGGAGAATGGAATCAGGTGCAGTACAAACAGAATATGTGAGGGAGCAGGGGATATATGTAGGACTACAAAAACAAGACACACTTACATTTTATTAAGGCAACCAGGATTAACAGACATGAGGGCTCATGCAGGGATTTGCTTACTACTTTAAAAGGCATAATACTTGCTTGGACTGATACAGCTTACCTATTTAAAGTTTATAGAGAATGTAAGTTTATAAAGAATGTACTGTCAAGCTAGAGGTGGGTCCCTGGATATTTTCTGACCATACGTGCCTAAAATTAGAAGTCCAACTCTGGCATGAGACAGTGATGATTAGACAATGGAGATTCCCAGCAATTACGCTAGAAAGAGAAATTAAGAGATTAACTGCAAGCAATAGTGCAAAAGTGGATAAGGAGCTTAAATTTAATAAGCATCTGGAACTGGAATAATTGTAAAAATGAGACTGTAAAAGAAATAACAGAGTTAGAAAGATGCCAGGAGGAAAGGAAAGGTTGCACTACCAGCAGCTTTTTAAGTAAGCAAGGGAATTACAATCACAAGAAAAAAATCTTAAGAGAAGAAATAAATATATTTCAGGCAATCAAGCTACAAATCCATCTTGGGGGGTGGGGCAACAGAATATTAGTGAGGAAATATACTTTACAGATCATGTATTTTACTAATTCTCAAAGCATGCAGGACCCCATGACTCAGGCAACAATAGCATGAGAGGTAATCTATGAGCTGAAGGACATCACGAGAGGTAATCTACATTTCCAATAGAATCAGACAGTAGATATTACTAAAGACTTACTGCAAAGATTTGTGTAGAGGAACAGCATATGTCAACATACAGGGAAGACTCTGGGAATTTTTAGATCAGCTTCCCCATCAGAGATTATGACCCCAAAAGTCAGAGGATATAATGCAGGAAGTAACAGAGGAGGAAATGCAAAAGATCCTGTAAAGACATCATCATCATCATCTCCTTTCAGCTTATCCCAGTTAGGGGTTGCCACAGTGGAGCAACGGTCCGCAGAACGATTGGCAGTGGAGTTTTATGGTGTTGAGTTCCCTGCCTGGCACTCAACCTTCCACAGAAGGCACACACACTCACATCTAGGGCCAATTTAGAGTCTACAATCCACCTAGAGCATGTCTTTGGGATGTGGGAGGAAACAGGAGCACCCGGAGGAAACCCATGCGGCCACAGGGAGGACATTCAGACTCTGCACAGAAGGCACCCCAACCGAGAATTGAACCACAGAACCTGTTGCAGTGAGGCGGAAACGCTAACTGCTGCATCACCAGCCTCATCAAAAATCCCCAGACTCGGACAGTAACCCTGTGCAGAGCTAGTGGTCTGAGTGTGGAAGAAACTATTTAATTTGATAACAATAACATGTGAAGCCTCATTTTCTTAGAAGGAATTCAAGATCTCCCCAATATTCAAAGAAGGTAAAGACCCCAAGCTAGCTTCATCATATCGCCCCATATCAATACTTTATCATGACTATAAGCTTTTCATGCCAATATTAGCCAAAAGTATTACCTAAACTATTTCCCTAGATCAGACTGGTTTCATAGAAGGCAAGCATACATAAAGACAACTTAATCCAATCCCACTTAATTATACAGGAGGCAACCGAAGCACATCTTCCAGTAGTCCTGATATGTCTCAATGCAGAGGAAGCATTTGGATAAGTTATCCAGTTGTTTAGGGGAATCTACCATGGAACATCAGCTAAAGTAAAATTTAGAGCTTGCCTATCTCCCCTCAGCACTTCCTGTTATGAGAGGGACCAGGCAGGGATGCCCACTCTCCATTACTATTGGTTTTAAACCTAGAACCAGTACAGGAAAAAGATAAGAATCATCCTAATTAAAGGATATCATTGGTGGATCACAACCTTAAAAGTAACCATGTCTGCAGATGATACCATTCTGACAAAGCCAAAGCTCCAAAGAGACCTCCCAAAGTTGTAGCATATATTACAGGAATTTAGGCAACTTTCAGGTTACAACAAAAAAATAAATAAATAAACTTAAGCTCTTAATTGTAGGCAGTAGTAGTCTGGGATCCCTTCGGTTTGATGAAGAATAACTGAGGCAGGGCTAGCCAACAGATGGTATGAACATCGGCTCTAGATGACTAGATAACTGAAGTGACACTGCTACCCCATGGTCAAAAGTGGGAAAAAGGGATGATGGATGGACGGTTGGATTCAGCGCTTGAAATACCTGAACCTAGAACTACACCAAGCAACAGTAGCCATGCACTGGCATGTTCATAGGTAGGTACTAAGCTATCGGCTCTGGGGCCTATATAAGCCTAACAAAAAGGTTCCCTGGCTTTCACCACCCAAGAAAATAATTTTCCTGTGCCCCTGTCGAGCAGTGCTGCAGAAGTGATCCCGGGATGAATATTCTATTTCCCATCCAGTCGTCAAGATTTTTCTTAAAGAGGGCCAATGAGGAGCTTTGCTTGACATGAATGACCAGAGTATGGAAGTCTTTGGGACAAGAATCTATCCCTCCAGCATGTTCTGTTTATTACGGTGACAAGATTTAGGTCCCTGGAGGGTGTGGTTCAGAGAGACTGGGATTTCTTTTAAGTGTAGCATGTCCAACAGCTCTGGGTTTGACATAGCTTTGTATGTTAGGCAGAGATCGCCTCTGAGTAGGTGATATGCGACGGAGTATTGCTGGAGTTTGTTTAGACGGTCTACGTATGGCATCTGTTTGAGGCCGGTAATACTCTTAGTGAGGTATTTCTGTGGCCTTTCCAAATGTTGTAGGTGTCTTGTGAGATACATGCCAAACGGGGCATTGTACTCTATAATGGGTCTGATGAGGGATGAGTAGAGAGAAACAATGACCTTTTGTCATGAGGTGTGCAACATAGAAGGATTTCCTGATTACTGTGGTGATGTCGTTATCAAAGGAGAGACTACTGTCCACCTGTGTCCCGAGGTCTCATCACACTTTCGGTGTGTAGTGAGCTACTGCCTATGTGGTAGTTCATGGGTGCTGAGTTTTTCCCAAAGGGGATGACAATGCACTTCTTGGCATTGAGCTTGAGGCCATGCCTTTGACACCAAACATCTGTCTCTGTGAGACCCTTTTGTAGAATGTCGACATTATTAGGTGATTCTATTATGGCTCCCAGTTTGCAGTCATCTGCGAACTTTGTTAGCCAAAGATCTTCTGTGTTGGCCTGCACTTCAGAGAAGTAGATGCCGAACAGGAGAGGACCCAGGACCGAACCCTGTGATACTACACTCGTCACTGGTCTGAAGTCGGACTTGGAGTAGGCTACTTTTACTGTGTGGGTTCTGTCAGTGAGCCAGTTGGCCACCCATCTTGTGACATAGGGATTTATGCCCAATTTAGTGAGTTTATCTATAATTCTAGAGTGGGGGATGGTATCGACAGCCTTGGGGAGGTCAAGATAGGGTGTGTGCACTACTTTGCCCTCGTGTACAGCTCTGGTGACTACTTCAAAGTAGTCAGTCAGGTTTAGTAGACAGGATCTACCTTTTACAAACCCAAACTGAGTGGGGTCCAGGGTTTGGAGGTTACCTATGTCTTTGTTTATAAGCTCCAAGATGATACGTTCTATGGCCTTACAGATCAGACTCATCAGGCTAATGGGGTGGTAGTTTCCGGGGTCCGTAGTGGCACCCCCTTTGTGAAGTGGGATAACAAATCGCTGTGCGCCATTCAGTAGGCACATATCTTGAGGTGAGGCTATGACTGAACATGGTACTTAGGTGGGGTACGATTTAATTCTGTAGTTTGTGCAGTACCCAGCCTGGGATGTTGTCTGGTCCCATAGATGCTGTGTTCTTGGTTTTGGAAAGTGCAGCCTTTACTTGTTCATCAGTGATTACAGGGGCTTTGCATTCTTCCAGTATTAAGATGAGCCCTTTGGAGGGTGAGAGGGGGATAAAGTTATCACTGAACCTATCTGCCAGGATGTTGGCAATATTGGTTGGTTATGTACATTTAGTGCCATTGTGCTGTAGCTCAGAGCAGATCTGAATGATGCCATTGAGATTCTTGACACAGCTGTAGAATGCTTTGTGGTTACCTTTGGAATCAGTGGAGATTTTATTTTCATAACTGGCTTTGGAGGACTTTATGAGGGATCTCAGCTTCTTGCTGAGACTGACCAGTGAGTTCCTCCAATGTTGGGATTTTACTCTTTTTTTGCAACAGCTTCTTCCTTCTGTTGTAGAATTTGTGTAAGGTAGGGGACCACCAGATTTGGCTTCCTTTTTTTGGAGGATACTGTCTTGGTTCTGTTAGGGATGGCACGATCCATGCACGCATGTATGTGTTTATACACTGCATTTGTGTAAGATTCAGCAGTCGTACCTCTATTTTCTGTCTGCATGGGTGTCGTGAAGTTTGCCACTTCTAAGAAGCATGGAATTGGCTCTGGAGTAGTTTTTGATGGTGGTTTCCTTAATGGGGGTGTGGGATTGAGATATGGATGTCTACGGTGATTAGCTTGTGGTCGGATCTGACCAGCGAGGAGTTGGCCTCTGGCATGGAACACCGGTTACCAATATTGGTAATGACCAGGTCCAGGATATTGCTGCACCTGGTGGGGGTGTGGACAAGCTGATCCAAGGCGTTGGAATTTATGAATTCCAAAAAACATTGAGCGAATGAGTTGGTACACGAGTAGTTTTCCCAGTTGATGGTGGGGTAGTTGAAATCACCCATAATTAAGGTATTGGGTTGTACCTTAACATTTCCAGTATCTTAAGAAACGAAGAGTGGGAATCCTGTGGCATGGTGGGGGGATCTGTAACAAGCTGCATCCTGGACTGCAGTCTTGCCCAGTGTTAGTTGCACTTGGATAATTTCGGATCCATTATGTTGAGCAACTAGCCTGGAGGTGTGGATATTCTTAATGAATATAGACACACCTTCGCCTTCAGTGTTCTGGTCCAGGTTAGGTGGCCGAAAGGTGTGGTATGAATTATAGCCTGACAATGCAGGGGTGCGCTCTGGAGCCTTGAACCAGGTCTCAGTCACTGCACAGATGTCGATGTTCTCCATTTTAAGGAGTGCCTCGAGTGAGTGCATTTTGAGGTTTAGACTTCCACCATTGAATACCATTACCTTCAGAGTTTGCTTGCTTGTATCTGTTACAGTGGAATATTTGGCATTGGAACCTTGCCTAAAAAGGCACTATAGGGGCGGCAAGAGCCTTAGACAGTATCCGGAATCCCAGGGGAGATGATGCAAGCCATCTCTGGCAAAGCACCGTGATCTATCGACCATGTCGTCCCAAGAAGACCGGTATTGGATCCCCTTTAGAATGACACCAGAAGCTTAACCAATTGTTGAAGTCACTCATTTTGTCCTTGTACTGTGGTATCATCCTAGGCAATGCCAGGATGCTACTCAGGGCTAGGGTCATACCTGCCTGGGCTACAAGATCCGAGAGCTCCTCCATGTCTCTTTTCATGTAGTCCAGGAAGGTACATCTCAGGTCATTCACACCAACATGGACAATGACAGAGTCATATCTGTACTTGTTGTGGAGTGACCTGAGTGCGTGCGTTATGTGGTGGATCCTGGCACCTGACAGGCAGCTGACAGTAACTTTCTCCTTGTTTAGCCTGGTGAGTGGGACATCGGTGTGCCTGACTATAGTGTCACCTATGAATAGTGTGTTGGGCACGTTGTTTTACCTTATGGGCTGAGGTTGAGTGGCACACTGATTTTGTGGGCTATGTGTCATTTGGGTAGTGCTGAGGGTGGTGGTCGTCTGCGTTTCAGCTTCAGAGGTCTCTGTTGCTTGGGCAGATTTTTATTGAGAGCCTCCGTGAATGTGGGTGTGTGCTCTGTATTTCTATGTGTGGGTTTTGAAGGACTGTGTGTTGAGTGTGGTGTGGTGCAGGTGTTAGCCTTCTCCTCTTGACTGTCTAGTCCAGTCTTGGCTGGAGAGAGCCTGGCTTCCACTTTGGCTATATAAGCGCATCTCTCACAAGTTGTAGTGTTGGGTGGTAGGAGGAGAGGGTTGTCAGTGTACATGAGGCAATTGCTACATTGCCCCAAGTTGCCCAGATTCATCAGGTGGACAGAAGAAAACACTGGGAGCTGACCTATGGAGATGCCTAAAGAGGTGCTTATTGATTTAAGTACAAAGAACTGTTTTCCTCCTGACAAGTGAGAAAAGTCAAGTGCTGTAGTAATTTGTAGTTTATTTAGTGCTTATGAGTTCTGAGCAAGTGCTGAACACAAGGAAACAGTTTTGAGTGCTGAAACTACAAAACTGGCTAGTTCTAGCTAAAACTAGTTAAGTTTTAGCACCAATCTCAAGAAGGGAATCAGGCCACGGCCTGTTTGGTGATCCACAGTCTTTTCCCAGATGATGCAAGGGTCTGCAGGCTTGTAGCCTTTTTCTTGTAGATGCCTCAAATAGCAACCAGACCAATCAGGTATGTTAAGCACAGACACTCACTTCAACCAGAAAGAGTCAGGAATCAGTGCACTCTGCTCCTACTCTCACCAAGATCAGAATATAAGCACAGATTCTAAGCTGTCACCTATAAAGCAATTATTAAGCTTTCCTGGTGATCAGCAGTCTCCAGGAAACAATGAAACTGCACTCCATCTCTCACCAGGAGAAAAGAGAAGCATTAATCCCAAGATGACTACTGAGAGGCAGAATGTGGGCTCTACAATAACTGGCAGTCTTGCAATACATTCTTAAATGTAAGATGAAAAAAAATGTTTATCCTAAACACTGCAGTATGCACTAGAACAGTTAGATATGAAAGTAGGTAACAAGTTTTACCTGTCTAAAAGTTCCTTCCCATTAGCTATATTTGGGCCAATTCTTCTGGAAATCAATGCAGGAGAAGGAAATAATATAGAAGGGTGGATGACAAACTTTAAATGGAGAGATAAGAAGCATATAATTGCATAGGGGAAACTGAGTTTACCCAAAGATATGGGAGGTTTGACCGTGTTAGATATTAGATGTGTAATAAGGCTTTATTAATGATATATTATGCCAGGTACCAGCAATCTTCATACAAGGCTAGATGGAGACATAACTAAGAGTCTGACACTAAAGCAGCAGACATTAGCTTTAACATGGGGTTACAGGAGACTGCACTTTACACCTCCCCTCTGAGTAGTAGCAACAGAAATAAACAAAATATTTACAAACAGAAATGTTGCACTGGAAGCATGACAAACTCTCAAAAGGGGAAATGATAGAGGATGAAACTGAAAAAAAGAGTAAGATGCTATTGGACAAGATTATGAACAGGAATTAGATACTGGCAAGAAATGTTAACTGTGGAAGTGTTAAAAACATGGGGGGGGGGGGGGGGCAAGGAGAAATTCAGTCTGCCAGAAAGAAGTGATCTTCAGGGTGAAGGGGATTAAGAGAAGAGTAGCTGAAACTTGGGGAAGACAGAAAAGGGAGTAATGGCCAAAAACAGTGGAGGATCTCGCTGGACTAAGAGGGAAAGGTAAGAAGCAAAGGTCTAATAAGTTGGGCCTCCAGAAGCATAATGTTGCAGAGGAAAGTAGTGATAAAGGGAAGAATGGAAGCATCTTCTATGAAAGGAGATTTCACAGCAACGGTGGAGGAAGATAAAGGAGATCTCTTGGGTTGCAATTAAGACTAGGAAGATTAAGAATTTCTGGTGGAAGTGCCAGCATACTGTTTTGACATGCCAAGTTAACTAGCAAAGATGTTTCCAACTGGGAATGCAAATTGTTGGAGATGTAAAAAAAAACGTGAGATGTGGCAGGAACAGACATTCTGGAGATGTAAAGCCTTAAAGTTTGAAACCAATCTACAAGACATCTTGAGCTTTGTTTTAGATCATGACACTACACAAAAGATCTATTTTTTCATGAGCACAACAGCAAGGTTTTCCCCTTACAAGCCCAGGCAAAAGTCTGATATAGACAAAGCTATTGACAGGCACTGGAAAAGCCAATCACCTACCATGTATGAGTTTAAGAATCTGCTTTATACCTTGAGGCAACAGGAATTGTGAATGAGTGGTGAGATTAACAAAGGTATATGTAAGAAGTAGGATCTTTTGCCTGACCCTAACCAAGAAAAAAGTCATGACAGGCACACAAAGATACAGATAAAAGAACAATGCACAGAAGGAAAGGGGAGAGCTTGCCCAGCTTAGCCAGTTTGGTAAAAGAAAGAAATAAGGGACTCAGATTGCAAAAATCTGCTTTATTCCACTAATAATGCTCATTACAAATATAAAGAAAGTGCTACTAGCAGAGACTTGCCTTGAAAATTATAGTCTTATCCACTTATGTTTTTTGGGGGGATATGCACAGTTAATTATAATGAGGTTTATTAAAGCATGCATTGTAAAATACTTAAAGAGATGGTTGTTTTTTTTTTAATATACATTATGTTTATTCTGAATGTATAAATAAACTGAAAAGGTTGCAAAACAAAACCTTGTTGAAGCTGTACATTTAAGTGAGCTGTTACGCAATTTAATAGCAGTTGTCACACTACTTTGAAATCCCTGAGGATGAGCGTGTTTCCTCACAATCGTCAGCTGACTAACAAAATTCAAAAACACCTCAAACATAGCTTCCCTATTACACTGAATTTTTACAACCAACCCTGAAAAAAACATTTACTAGCAATACTCTCCCAGACATTATCAGTGACCATGTATCCACCTTTGCCATCTGAATCTCAACTAAGCATTGTGTATCACTCCTACAACCACATAAGAAACCTCATCACCTTTTACCCTGCCACAGTATTAATCTACAATGTTACTTACTGGCTCCCCCTTCAAATACCTTCCTTTACACAAGGGAAATGAAACTTGTAATAACAGCTTCCTAAACTCACTGGCTCCTCTTTGAAAGAAACATGTTAAATCCAACCCAGACCCATGGCTCACCATTGCTAAAAATTCGTGCCAGAATGTGATAAGACCTCAAAACAGTAGCTGCACAACAAAACAGAAAAACTTCTGCATATACAGGGCTCTCTGAAATAGAGTTAAAACTCAAGTCAACAGAGACAAAAGGAATTACTGTTACCCTCCAAGAAAGCCATCTAAGCAATCCAAAATACTTCTGGTCTTTAATCAGTAACCTAAAAAACAGGTAAACCCTTAGTGCCCAGTGCTATGCACAATGAACCAGACATCAATGTCGCAGAGTCCTGTAATGTCTACTTTACTATTAAAGACATATCTCCAATAAACAGAAAACATCATCGCCCACCAACAAATTCTAAAACTATTAATCTGCAGCCAGTAACAACCTCAGCTATCCATAATCCATAAAGATTATCCTGCACATGGATTTGTCTTTCTTGTTATTGAAAAAATTGACGACAATGTTAGGGGTGGACCACTGTCTTTGAAGTTAGATGAGAAAAAAATAATTTGGCAATTGAAATTGAATGCCCGGGTCCCCCCAGGTCTTAATGAATTTGTTTCTATTAAAAGCATTTTAAGAATGAGAGCCCTTAATAGACAATAAGAATAATTAATGTTAAGTTGTCAATCTCACCTTCATTCTTGCTGGATGGGTTCGGAGCCGATCCTCGGCTCAGACTCGGCCAATACTAAAGCTCGAGAGCTAATTTCACCGGCTCGAGGCTCCCTTATATCCCACAATGCTAGGTGGTAACTACTCAGATCTCGTTTGCCGCTATAGCTGACGAGGTGCTTTTCTACTGGCTCAGGCAGGTGAGTGAGAGTTTTTACCATAATAGGTATTTCTTAACCCCTTTTTGTTTCATACCATAACCTTTTTAGTTTAATTAATATTTAGATAAATAGACCCCTGTTTTTCGGGTCTATATTCCCTTCCTTTTCTTCCCTTAACTTGTAGGCCTTCGGCCCCCCCCTTCCCCCAGTCCTTTAGTAGATTTTTGTTAAGGGCTTGTATGTGTGTTTGTGGCTTTGTGTTAGCCTTAATATTTTAATATTTTCTTCAGTAGAGGGTGTGTCTATAGTGTGTTTGTGTTGTCAGGCACTCCTTTCACGATGTCAAAAGACTCTAAGGTCTCAGGCTTCAAGAAGTGTGACTCGTGCTGTCAGAAAAAGTCTCTGACAGACGGTCACACTTCTTGTGTGTATTGCCTGGGACCTTTGCACCTGCAGGACTCTTGTGCTGTTTGTCATGGCTTTAGCCCTAGAGTCCTGCAGGAACGAAAGAATAAATTAATCTTGCGGGGCTTATTAAAGCCTGAAGGCCCCCCGACTCAGTCTGTGTCGGGGAAGCCTTCTAAAACTTCCAAACAGTCGGCTTCGGTTTCTGAGTCGACTGCTGGAAAGGTTAAGTCGGCTTCGACATCAGCTCTGGCCGGAGCCGATGTTTCCAAGCCTCATACTGTTACCTCGGCTCCGGCTGGAGCCGAGGCTGATAAAACTCCGTTGGCTCCGATACTCTTATCGGAGCCACAGTCTAGGAAGAGATCCAGATCCCCCTCTATCGGCTCCGTGCATTTGGCGCCAGGATCCCCTCTTCTTTCCGAACGGAGCCATAAAACTCATTCCTCATGGTCTTCCAGGTTATCTGACCATGATTTGCAAAGGGTAGTGAGTAGACTTCTCAAGTCCGAGGCACTGGCCCAAATGCTGCATAGCCCGACTCAGCAGTCAGTGGCTATTTCCATTCCCCAATACATTCCTCCTCAGACTCCTTTGAGTTCGGAGCCAGGGCTTGTCGGAGCCATGACTGTCGGTGCATCGGATCCGATACCTTCCCTTTCGGCTCCGTCGTCTGCTCCGATCTCCTCCTTGGAGGGATCTCGGCGCCGAGCTTCCCTCGTCTGCTCCGAGGGGGCGAGTGGCATCGGACCCTTGTCTGACCCTGCTCTCCCTCTCGGGGCTTCAGCACTGGTGAGTTCGGCTCCGACATCGGCTTCGAAGCCGTCCCTGTCAGTGCCGGGGGAGGTTCTTGTCTCTTCGGAGTGGGGGCCTCTGGCCTTGCCTGACAGGGGTGCCTTCGAGGTCATGCGGAGCGTGCTAGAACCAGGTTCTGCCCCACAGTTGGCTCCTTCAGCACCCCCCATCTACAGTGCCTGTGGTGATTTCTACTCACCCCCTTGTCTCAGACCGCAGAGAGCCAACTCCTCAAGTTTCCCCATTGGGAATTTCCTCCTCTTCCGAGGCCTCTTCTGACCTGGTAGGAGATTCCCCCTAGGAAGAGGCAGTGCAAGAGGAAGCACATTGACTCCCCTGAGTCTATCACCTCTGACACTGACTTAGAGGAATCTGAAGGTTCCCCTCGATCCCCCTCTGAGGATGTCTCCTTTGCTGACATCCTTGAGATCCTCAAACAGAGGGAGAACTGGCCAGCCCTTAACCCTTCGGAGGATGAGTCAGTGTATCTTGAGACGTTTGGCTCTCGCCTTTCTACCTCCTGGGTATCCCCTCCCTTTGACCCCCTTATGGAAGTGGTGGCAAGGAAGGCTTGGACGGCTCCTGATTCAGTGGAACCCACCCCGAGGAGACCATCTAAATTTATTACTGCCTCTAGAGATAAAGATTTTTTATCCAAAGGTGTCCCTGTTGATGCCATGGTGGTGGCTGCGGCCACTAAGAAGGAGTTAGCTGATCCTTCGGTTCCTGTCCATCCTCCTAATAAGGAATCTAGGACCATGGACAGGTACGGCAAGCGGATGTTCTCATCAGCGACCTTTTCAATGTGTTCGCTGAATTACTTATGCCACTTCACTCGTCTCCAGAGAGATTTACTCAAGGATATGGGTGAACTGATAAAGGATCCTACAGCTGAGGGGTTCAAAGACACAATGAACTCCCAGTTGGCAACCCTGAATTCCATCGTTAACTCCTCCACGCGGCTGGTCTCACATGCTGCAGATGGGGCGAGTAGAGCCGCAGGCACAGGTGTTGCCTTACGACGTCAAGCCTGGATGCGGCTATGCAACTTTGCGGACCCTTTCAAGGCATCCTTCACCAATTCTCCCTTTGATGGATCATCCTTGTTTGGTCCACAGGTGAAGGATACATTGACCAGGTGCGATGTAGAAGGTAAGACTCTCTCTGCCATAGGAGTCCGTTTTTCTACCCCTTCTAGACCCTATCCCAAAGGTCAGAGGGGAGGAAAGATGTGGTTCATAAACAATCCCAGGGAGTCTCATCTGACGCACAAGGTCGATTCTCCTCTAGAGGCAGAGGGGGGAATAATAATAGACGCCACCCTAGAGGCAGAGGAGGTCCGCAAAACCAGGGGAGCAGAGAATTGTTCTCTGACAAACCCTTTCAGCATCCCTGAGGGGCTGCCCGGCTGTCCACCTTCGGAGGCAGTCAGGGGAAGGTTATCCCTGTACCCAAAAGCCTGGCTTTCCCTTACTCAAGACAAATGGATACAGTCGATCATATCCGAGGGTTACAAAATTCCCTTTATTCACATCCCATCCCAACCCAAAAGATCCCTTCCAGACGTTCCACCCGGTCTAAGGGAACAAGCAGCATTAGAAATTTCAAAGCTGCTATCAAAAAGAGCTATCCAATCAGTCCCAGCAGACCAGCAAGGATCCAGAATCTACTCCAAATTCTTTTTGGTACCAAAAAAAACAGGGGACTGGAGACCCATACTGGATCTCAGCTACTTAAACAAGTATGTCAGGAAAACAAAATTCCAGATGGTCATGCTACAGTCCATTCTATCCTTCTTGGGTCAGGACAATTGGATGTGCTCGATAGATCTTCAGGACGCATACTACCACATCAAGATGAACAGACGCTCCAGGAGATATCTCCGCTTCAGGCTGGGAGCCAGTCACTACCAGTTCAGGGCCCTGCCCTTTGGTCTCACTACAGCCCCCCGTGTGTTTACCAAATGCATGGCAGTGGTCGCGGCTCACTTGAGACGTCAAGGATTCCAGGTATTTCCATATTTAGACGACTGGCTCCTTACCGCCACCACCAGACATCAGCTTCTTCTATCCAGGGACTTCACCATCCAATCTTGCCAAGCTCTAGGCATTTCGATAAATTTCGAAAAATCTGCCTTGCCGCCTTGTCAATCTATTACCTTTATAGGCGCCACCTTAGACACACTCAATCTTTCAGCCAGACTCACAGAGCAGAGAGTGTCAGACATTCGAAAGCAAGTTTCCCTTCTCTTACAATGCAACAAAGTCAAAGCCAGACTAGCTTTGAAGGTTTTAGGACTCATGGCAGCAGCTATTCCCCTTCTCCCCTTAGCTCGCTTTCACATGAGGATCCTCCAATGGATGCTGTTTACTCAATGGTCCTTTCAACAGCTCCCGATGTCCCATACCATATTGATAACTCAATCATGCAAGAATCAACTGTCTTGGTGGATCACATCACCTCAACTTCTCCGAGGAAGACCCTTCACTCCCCCCCCCCAGTCGCCACGTTTAACAGACGCTTCCCTGATCGGGGGGGGGGGGGGCATTATCAGGGCAGGACAGTCCAAGGCACATGGCAACCTTTCGAGTGCCACTTGCACATAAACGTCTTAGAGATGAGAGCAGTGCTTTTAGCGTTGCAAGCCCTTCACGACTCTCTTCCCACTGGGACTATTGCAATTCAAACGGACAACATGTCCGTAGTGTGGTACATCAACAAACAAGGCGGAACCAGATCATACCCTTTATGTCGAGAGGCACTCAGACTTTGGCAATGGGCGATCTCTTCTCAGCGTTTTCTGATAGCAACGCACATTCCCGGGAAATCCAACGTTATTGCAGACAAATTGAGCAAGGCAATTCTCATGCCCCACAAGTGGTCTCTAAAGAAATCAGTTCTAGAAGAAGTATTCCTAAGATGGGGCCAGCCTTGCTGCGATCTTTTTGCTACTCCCCAAAACAGCAAGTGTCACGACTTCTTCACTCTCTTCCCATTACCAGGCCATCCCACCAGAGACACTCTAGTCCACGATTGGCCCCGGGGACTTCTATATGCCTTTCCCCCCTTTCCACTGATATCTCAACTAATTCAGAAAGTCATCGCCTTGAGAGTGACAATGATCCTCATTACCCCTTACTGGCCTCGATAAATATGGTTTCCATTTCTTCATTGTTACCTTTTGGAGCAGCCTTGGCATCTGGACCCAGTACCAGATCTGATAACCCACCAATTGGGTCAGCTGCACCAATCTCTGCCTTCTCTAAACCTCACAGCGTGGTTTCTCCGATTCCAACCTTAGCCAGGCTTCCCTCAATATCTTGCTTGGTCCGAGATATCTTGATAGCCTCTCATAAATCTTCTACCCGGAAGATTTATAGTAGCAAATGGAAACGCTTCTCTTTTTGGGCAACATCAAAAAACATAGATCCCTTTACTGCACCTATCCAGTCTATTCTAGACTTTCTAGCAGAACTCTTTCATTTAGGATCATCTGCATCTACCATTAGAGTTCAACTGGCTGCCATATCTAATTTTCATGTTGGTGTTTCAGAGTCTAGCATCATGGCTCACAAACTCTGTAAAGCCTTTTTAAGGGGCGTATTTCTTCTCAAACCTCCAATCAAAGATCCCCCGCCTCAATGGGATTTGAACTTGGTTCTGGCATCCTTAATCCTTCCCCCCTTCGAGACGGCGGCTTCATGTTCTCTGAAGTTGCTTTCTTGGAAGACACTTTTTCTGGTAGCTATAACTTCAGCGAGAAGGGTATCTGAACTCCATGCTCTGTGCAGTCGTCCTCCTTACTTAGTGTTTCACAAAGATAGGGTATCCCTCCGTACTAATCCATCCTTTTTGCCTAAAGTTTCCTCTCAAGTAAACCTAAACCAAATTATTGATCTCCCCGTCTTTTTCCCTAACTATTCGAACAGGTCGGAACAAAAGCTACATTTTTTGGATGTTCATCGCCAACTTAGATATTACTTAGACAGGACTAAACAATTCAGGAAATCTAATCAATTGCTTCTGTCATATGCGGAAGGGAAATTGGGCCTTCCTGTTACTAAAGTATCCCTCTCTAGATGGCTCACCTCTACAATTACCTTCATCTATGAGATCAGACATCAAAACCTACCCTCAAGGCATAGAGCTCATTCAACTAGGGCATTAGCTACATCCGTAGCTTTTCAGGATAGGCTGCCAATAGATTCCATTTGTGCAGCAGCCACCTGGGCTTCTCCTCATACATTCATTTCACATTACAAATTGGACATGGTTTCCAGAAGCCGTGCCAATTTTGGTTCCACTGTTCTCAAGAGTCTGTTCCGATAGGCCACCCGGGATAAGGTGCTAGGGACGTGGTCCCATCCAGCAAGAATGAAGGCGAGATTGACAACTTAACATTAAGAAGTTATGTACCTACCATAACGTTCCATGTTAGTTGTCTTCTTCTCGCCTTCTTTCTTGCGTCCTACCCTCCTTCCCCCAAGCCTGGACAGACCGACAGGAATTCAGTTTGTGTTCTTCCTCTGGAAGTCGTCATTCCCACACGTTCTTACACCTTTTTTTCTCCTTTCTGAGGTCTGCGATACCTTTTACGCAGGTTGTTTTGAGGTCGGTTTCCCTACTCCATTCTATGGAGACTAGGGTTGCTTGGTATAGCTATCAAACGAGATCCGAGTAGTTACCGCCTAGCATTGTGGGATATAGGGGAGCCTTGAGCCGGTGGAATTAGCTCTCGAGCTTCAGTATTGGCCGAGTAGGAGCCGAGGATCGGCTCCGAACCCATCCAGCAAGAAAGAAGGCGAGAAGAAGACAACTAACATGGAACATTATGGTAGGTACATAACTTCTTATTTGGGTTTATTTTTTTATTTTTATATTTTTGTATATATTTTTGTATTTATTTTCTATTTTGTATAGGTTCCGTTTTAGGAAATGTCACATGTATTTTTGTATTTATATTTTTATTTTATGTGTTATAGCTCTTTAAATGGAGGTATACCTTCCTTTAATTGTGAGTGATGTCATTCATTTTGTCTATTTAAGCCTGGTATTAATTTATAACTCTTGTCTGAAGAAGTCTGCTGATTTCAAGTAAATGAAATGCTTACAATATTATTTTGGACTTAGCGTGGTTTTTCCTTCTTTGTCATTACTTAGTTTGTTGTTTATTTTGGTTTTGGAGTTGATGTTCGTTTATGGAGGAAACTAATGCGCAGGATTCTCAGGTTTTATTTCCGAATGAGAGTATGGTGTCACCTTCTGACACCAACGCTCTCGGGAAACTGACTGTATTAATTGAGATGTTAACCCAACGAGTGGATGTACTATCTAGCCAGGTTGCGATTACTTGGCCTCGTACAGCTGGAATTTCCAGCTTAAGTAACTCATTGGATTTGAATCATCAAGGGATGCCAGCAAGTACCTCCGGATCGCATGATTGAGGTAATTTACCTTCTGGGTCCATTTCATTGACTGATTTGCCATGTTCTGGTATCCGGACATCACCTTTTAGTGGCAACATTCCTAATGGACAGCAGCAGGCTGATGGAAGTATCGTAGGGCCTGTAAGTACTTCTTGTACTATTCCTTGCCTTAATGAATGGTTTAAGGATCCTGTTTCATTTACATCCATGGATATATCCTCGGATGGTCAAGCGAGCCCTATGTTAAATAATAATACCATTGCCAATAACTTGAAATTGTTTGATATCAAATTATTCCATTTTAAAAAATTACAAATTGAAGTACAGTACTTGGTGGAATGCATTAATAGACGGCAGGTCCCTAAGGTACTGAGACAATGGTGTTTTCCGACGGGTCTTGTAGCTAACTCTACACTTCATAAAGAATTATTGAAATTATTTGACCGACAAGGCTGTGACTTTATGAACCTGCTTGTTAAGGATTATTGTTGTCAAATTGAGGCATTGGAAAGTGAGCTGTCTGGTCTAGACTCAAGTATTCAGTCTGATAAAGACTTTTTACGTTATAAATATGATTTCCTGCGTATATTTTCTAGTATTGAGAGTGCCTTTCTGAAAATTAGGGATAACAAGGTAAAGAAATTAAACAGAGACCAAATAGCTTATGGAAAAAGGTATTGCTTATCCCTTACCTTCTAATAGGAACAATAATAACAATAACTTTTTTGAAAATGAAAGTTCCTTTCTGGACAATGATGGCTTAGGACTTAATTCAGGAGGTACTTCTAGTGAGTTGAATGGTGTTGTGCCACTTGAGAATTCTTATGTTAGAAGAAGTGAAAAGCTTCTTAATAGGCAGAACAACACTGGTGTTAACAACAACAACGAGAACAATAATAAAAGTACTGTTTCCTCTCAGGTTTGTCAGGGTGCCAGGAATGGGAACACTGGAGCCCAACAGAATCGAACGCAACAACAACGTTGGAAAAGGAAACCACAGAACAGGAGAAGGAGATAGTAAATTTTCCTGTTAATGTTGCCAGCACTGTACTTGTGGCAGAATCTCTTTATTCAGTTGAAGTTTTGGTTAACAGCACAAATGATTTTAAGATTTATAATTATACTAACTGAAATCCTGGCCAAAGGGCTTACTTTTGTTCCTACCACTAGAGGAGACTTGGCCAAAACTTTAATTGATCTTAGAAGTTATACCAGGAAATTGAATCTCAATGTACTTTTTGGTTCTAACTCAAGTTTAATTAATGAATTTAGAGTGGCTAGTGTTTTTAACCCTGTTTTGCATTCTTCTATTTTACTTTTTGAAAAAATTTGTGAGAATGACATTAGGGCCCTTCTTAATAATAAGGCCTTGCATGGATCCCAAGTGTTTAATCTGTCTATTTTGGAGAGAGATGCCCTTAAGGAATTGAATTTTGCTGATATACGTGCTATTAAATCTGACAAGGGAGGTGGGTTGATTTTTGTGAATAAAGATGATAATAAAAGAATGGGTACCCTCTTAGCTAATGAAGCTTATGTTAAGGTATCCAGGAATGAAATTAATGGTGCCTATCAACGAGTTAGAGGGTTCATTAATGATCTCTTTATTGATGGGCGCATTGATGTTGACTTCTATAACTATCTTTGTATCACCCATCCTCTTACACCTGTTATTTTCGGGCTGCCGAAAATTCACAAAGATTTGTTAAATCCTCCTTTTCGTCCCATTGTAGATGGTAGGCAATCCATTACATACGGGTGGTGCTAAGTTTATTGACACTAAATTGAAAGGGGCCCTACTTGATGAATCTCAGATTTGTAAGGACTCGTGGGCTTTCCTGGAAGCTATAAATAACCTTCCTTTTTCCAAAGATTCTAACTTTTTTACGATCGATGTCCGTGATTTGTATACAGTTATACCTCAAGACATCAGCTGTGAATGGGTAAGGAAATTCTTGCTAGATAAACATGTTGATGGGTCAAGCATTGACCTTATTTACCTATTGGAGGTGGTGCTTAATAATAATTATTTTATTTTTGATAGAGAATTTTATTTACAGAAACCGGGTGTTGCCATGGGTTCTCCTTGTGGGGCCACCGTTGCCAATACTGTGATGGCCTACTGGGAAAATAACTTTTTATTTAAGGATAGTATTTTCCAACAAAGGGTAGCATGGTACACCCATTATTTGGATGATATTTTTATTCTTTGGAAGGGTGATCAGGCTTCAGCTGACTCTTTTGTTGAACATATTACACATTATACTCATTTTTTGAAATTTACTTAGGATTTTCGGGTGGACAAAATTTCCTATTTGGATGTTAAATTAATTAAGGATATCCCTAATGGAAGGTTTATTTCTAGGATATTTAGGAAGTCAACTTATTTGAACGCCTTCCTACATTATTCTAGTTGCCACCCCTATTTTCAGAAAAGGGCAGTTGTTAAAGGTCAACTTGTTCGGGCAAGAATGGTGTCCTTGGAGGGTGACTTTATGGATGAATGTACTCTGTTGAGAGAGATGTTCATAAAGCATGGGTATCCTGGTAGATTGTTGGAAGATTTGATAAGTGAAGTCCACTCTAAAAGAGTGAGAGGAATTTTTAAACCCTTGTTGGCTAAAGGTGATGGATTTAGGGAGGGATGTTGGCACTTTGGATATTAGTTTCTTAGGAAATGAGGGGGGTGGACTTACAGATGGTTATATTGATTTTGTACCTGGTTCTAACCATTCTTCAGTCTCTCAAACAAGGGTTGGATAAATTGAGATTTATTACTACTTTCTCGTTGGACGCCCCTTTGTTGAAATCTATTCTTAAGAATTGGTGTTTTCTCTTGGAGGACAACACTGTTAAAAATAGTGTAGGTGATTTCGCCTTGCGCAGTATTCAGAAAGGGTAGGAATTTAAAAGGTATTCTTGAGAATGGTACTCCTAAACAATATTTTCCACAATGCGGCATGGTAAAATGTGGGGCTTGCCATTGGTGTAAATATATTAATGTTAGGAATTCCTTTGTAATACACAACAAAAAATATTACATTAAGGGTAGGTTTAATTGTAATTCAAGAGGGGTTGAGTATTTGAGTTCCTGCTCTGTATGTTCTGCGTTTTACATTGGCAGAACAGAAAGACCTCTTAAAAACAGAATTTATGAACATCTGTATTCAATTAGTAAACTGAATCCGAATAATGCCTTAGCTAGGCACGTTAAAGATTATCCTACACATGGATTTGTCTTTCTTGTTATTGAACTGACGACAATGTTAGGGGTGGACCAGTGTCTGTGAATTTGGATGAGAAAGAATTAATTTGGCAATTGAAATCGAATGCCCAGGTCCCCCCAGGTCTTAATGAATTTGTTTCTATTAAAAGCATTTTAAGAATGAGAGCCCTTAATAGATAATAATTTGTGTTTTTTTTTTTTATTTTTATATTTTTGTATATATTTTTGTATTTATTTTCTATTTTGTATAGGTTCCTTTTTAGGAAATGTCACATGTATTTTTGTATTTGTATTATTTTATTTTATTTTATGTGGTTATAGCTCTTTAAATGGATGTATACCTTCCTTTAATTGTGGGTGATGTCATTCATTTTGTCTATTTTAGCTTTGTATTAATTTATAACTCGTCTGAAGAAGTTTGCTGATTTCAAGTAAACGAAAGTGCTTACAATATTATTTTGGACTTAGCATGGTTTTTCCTTCTTTGTCATTAATCAACCGCCTAAATATGTTAAACTGACAGACGATGCAATAGCACTACCACTCTCCATACTAATTAACAGGTCTACAACAGAATCATATGCCCCAATATTATGTAAGTAAATATACATAATACTGATACATAAAGATGACAGCAACACTGGAAAGAGAAATGACAGGCCTACTGCTATCCTCCCAACCCTCTCAAAAGTACTGAAAAGCTGAATCCATTCCCAACTCGTCCACATCTTGTTGACAGAAATCTCCTTGCCCTCTTATATGGCTTTTGACCCTATGACAGCACAACAGCCTATCTTCCCTTGATATCATAAGCCACCACCATGATAACACTAAGTTAGCCTCGGCAACTTTCCTAGATCTATCAAAAACATTTAACATAGCATCCCACCCTAAACTGATACAAAGCCTGGCTATTCAATCTCTCTAACCAAACACCATCATTGTTTAGATCACATATAAGTCTATCCAATTGCAAACTGCATTTTTCTACCTTCATCCTAGTCAACACTGGAGTCCATCAGGGCTCTATACATGGCCTTTTAATATTAAACATTTGCATAAACAAACTACTACTGGGCTTTTGACAATGCCTTAACATGCAGGAGACTAGCTGACTGAACTTCAGTCACATTTCCAGAAAGCTTTCACAGCTGATGCACTGACTTCAGAATCATGAACCCTTAATTCAAAGAACAAAAGTAATGCTCTTACTTCCCAAAACAATACCTCAAACATCTACTAACATAGCAGGTCTGTCATCTCAAAACATTACGTTAGTCATAATTCCCAGAATAAAACTTTGTGGAGTAACCATAGATAGTAGCCTAAAATTTGATATACACAATATCATAACAAAAAAAACCCATCAAAAACTAGTATATACAAAGCCAGACTGTATTTAACCAGTAAGAAATCAAATCTACAGCCTTAGATGGTCTTCTACCAGGCTTTTTATACACTGCACCAATACACACCAACCGCCCCCCTCCATCGAAATACACAAGCTAGGAGAATGCTATAATAAAATTACAAAAATTTCTACTACACTTTCCAACACAACTCACCATTGCTCTATCCCTCCAGGGATCAAGTAGATGGAGTTACCTATCTATCTACAATACACCAAGCTCAAACTTACCCACTTCACTGTAGATTTACAAGGCAAATATTCATCGCCTTCTGAAGAGCTATGCTCCCAACACAAACACTTAGTGTACTAGCATAAGGCACAAAATGCCAGTAGGGAAGCTCTGTATTTTCTCTCATTTCATAGACAATGGAACACTGTTTTTCCTACATTAAGACAAACAGAAAACCCCAATGCTTTCAAAAGGAACATCTTGAACCATTTCCTAAATTTCTGGCTTTGTACCTGTCCCACATTACCTTGGTAATAACCCCCCCACTCCACCCACAAAAAAAAATCTACATCTTACATAGACTCATACCTAGATAATCTGCTGACTGTAAACATCTAGTTACTTGTGTGAGCATGTGTACACGTACACACACACACACATATATACATATATGTTTAACTTGCATCTCCTTCTGCTTGGAAAGCATTGGTAACTATTTAGATATTTCTAAACAATTGTACGTAATTTGTCTCTCTCGCTTTGTAACAACTGCAGTTCCACTCTTTCTCACCCCAAATGCTTCAATACTTTACTGCTTGTTCAGTTTCCAGTTTCATTTCACATAACAATCTTCTCCTTCCCCACAATCTTTCTAGACATTTCCACCTAATCTTTCTGCTCCTATCCTACAATTACCCTCTCTCCTTTCTGCAACTTTTCCTTCTAGCTACTCAAATTGCATAATACAATCATGCGTTATATACTTAACGGTCTATCCTTTTTCAAACTTTGCATCTTATTATACAGGTTACATGCATTTTGCTGTTCTTAATTGTATCTACAATGTATGGCATCTCTTAACTGTGTCTATTTTATGTAACAGTAGAAAAGGGGAAGGGGTTGTGTAGGAATAATGGTTAAAATGTTTACCTTAAAGACACAAGCTAGCGGGTTTGATTCTTAACTTTGAGAAGCACATCCAAGCTTAAAAAGGCCCCCTGGGGTCACTAGCCCAGAAATCACCTATAAACAATTTGCGAATACTGTGAATTTTCAATTCCTAATGCCCTCTTTTAGGACTTTTACTGTACAGCTTTTTCTGAATACAATGTATAATATCAACTGTTTTTACAATATTGTCATTGTGTGTTTTGATTACTGTGGAACTTTTCACCTCAAGCCTCCACCTGTAAAGGAGTCTTGTATGGCCTAATCATTCATTCCCAGTAATTAAAGGCAAAAAAATGAAATAAACTTTCTCTAATCCTTCGATATAGCATTTTTAACTTGTTTTTCACATACCTTTCTATCTTAATTTCACAATACTTTTGGAATCCATCTTTATTTTATCACAAGCCCTAGCCAGTCCTTCTGGAATGCTTTCTATCTGCCATAACTCTTGAATTGTATCCATTTATTTATTTTACATTTGTTGACCGGGCTAGTCTAACTGGATATATGTCCATTTTCAGTAGAGGCCCGGGGAGATAAGCTCCAAGACAGAAACATGAAAAATCAACAAAAAAAATGACTAAATAGCAACATTCATTATATACAATGCATATTCCAGGTTAAAACAAAAAATTCAGCAAGGACAACAAAAAATCCTTATAGTGCAAGAATGCATATACAATACACCATATAGGTATAAAACATAAAAAGAAGAAATAAAATCAAAGAAGAAGGCAGGTTAATTGTATTAAAATAAAGAAATTCCTCAGTAGAAAGTATTCACAGAGGTTGGGCACAGTGTAGTTTTACAGGGAGTATGTATTTATAGTCAAAAAGGAATATATAACAGTTCATGAGTAGTATGGGATAGGCAGAGCTAAGTTTAAACAGATAGATGCCTAGTCAGGTTTAGTATCCATTCCTTTAATTCTCCTCTCTTTTAATAAATATATGGAGAAATACAAATGCCTATCTTTTATTTTAGTTTCTTGCATCTTTACCTAAACTGTTACAGGTACACTGTCAGATATCGTTATAATGCACATGATCCTGTGGTATATATAGCTTCTGTCCAGCCAAACCTAGTTATTGTATCACTGGTAACAATATGCAAATTTTAAATGAACTGCTGCTGCTGAAATATTCTCCATACCAAATATTTTCATACATTTCTTTAAAACTCTAATCTCTCTAGTTGTAGGTTTCCCTTCTATGGCCTTCTGGCACAACTTTGGTGCTACAAACTAAATTCTAATTACCACCTAGAAATAAAATGTGCTGCTAGAAACGGATTACTTCTCCCATGATCCTTTTCAGCTCAATAACTAATTTTTAATTTTTGTTTTTTTTTGGAGGGGGCTATATTTGCACACCAAGTTAAGTCTCTTTCCTTGCAGGTGTTCTACCACTGCTGCAGATCTTCCATTGTCTTCTTTTTTCTTCTAATGTAACTGGAGTTCTGCTGTAGTACAACACTGCTTTTTCTATGTTCCTGATATTCTTCTAACTATCCACATTAAAGCACTATATTTATCAAACTCATATATTCACTTCTACCCAAATGCATCTCCTACAGCATGACAATTTGCGCCAGTTTCTTAATATAGTTCAGTACGCTTTTTTCTGTGTCTGTAATGCCATTTGCATTACATGTTAAAATGACAAAAGTGCCACTCTGTTATTTTAGTGTTGCAGTCACTTATAATGCAGGTCTCTTCTGCCCTCTATATTGTTTCTACTAATAAATTATACATACTATTACTTGCAATTTCACACATTTGTCTGAGCTCATGTCACATTCAAGCAGTCCAATTTACTATACTCTCCACAAAACTCTTTAAAAAAAAGAGTAAAAGAACTACATACAGTTGAAAGAATAAAAATCTAGAAGCCTCAGTGTTCCCAAAGTGGCTACATACACTTGCATCTACCCACAAAATATGGGTACTCATGCAAAGACTCATTTTCCCAGGACCTGAACAAACATTACTCCTTCTTTAGTTATGTTTTCCCCCTTCAAGTGTAAAACCAGCCTACATATATTCAATTAATCTTTAAATTAAAAACTCACTCTTTGAAAATATCCACCGACTAGCCTAATTAAAGAAAAATAGTTCTATGACTTCATATTAAAGATGCTGGAGAAATAGATACTCAGTTTTAATACCATTTCCCTGCATTTATTTTTCTTTTTAAATTACAGTTCTCTTACTCTTGCTTTTATTACCCTTCTAGAATAAACTGCTGTCTCTCTGGCAGATCCACTAAAGACAGAGTACAGGCTCTGAACATCTCTTAGCTGATGTCTTCCTGATCTCAAATGCATCACTTCAACTGTTGTCAATTTCCATTTAGGCAAGCCAGACAACTGTACTCTACTAAGATATTTGCTTAAGGAAAATCCCTGCAGTCCTCACTTTGATTTTATTTAACATACAGAAATTAAAAATACTTACAGAAATGAAAAATACTTACAGAAATGAAAAACACTTGCACTTGACTGAACCTACATTCTTTTAGTCTATTCTTGTAATACACATTGTGCATATTAACATTTATGAGTAATTCCACAGAACCTCAAAATGAAGCCTCCCCCGCATCTTCAGATCCCAACATTGATTAAAGTTAAAAACAAGCTAAGGTAAGGCTCCAGGTTCTCCAGAAGATTATTAAATCTTCTGGAGAACCTGGAGCCTTGCCTTTGCTTGTTTTTTGCCTTTGGTCTGTTTATTAGTTGTTGCAGAGGTACCTGGCTATCGTTGGGATATTTTTATCTTTTTATTGATTAAAGTGTCTATTCTAACTCCAAGTTTTGTGTGTCAGGTTGCAATGTAAAAATTTAAGTGATAAACTACTTTGTTTTTTTTAATGACAAAACTTGAATAATGAAGTCGGCTACCACAAAAAAAAAGTTGCTTCTCTATACACACTATGCATTACATCTCCCTTGTTAAATATCAAGACTCATAATGCCGAATCCTAAGATATTTAAAAAAAGAGACTGCAAATACAGGAAAACAGCAAATATTGCATATGGCTCTTCTCCTTTAAACTTGTTTTGTGCACGGGAGCATACCCCCCTCCTATACTCCCAAACTTGCATACCAACTCTGAGATTGCCATACCTCAAAGAAAAGGAAATATTCTAAGAAATCACAATCTCAGACTTACTATATACAGTGCCTTTTGGTATCAACATCTTGGGATTCGACAATATAGTCCTGAGACTTTAAATGGTTATCACACATTACAGTTTTTATGATTTTATCCTTTGCATTTTGAACCAATATATTACATTTTGTAATACAGTTTAACCACTTAACACAAAATATATAAATGAAAAAAGTTAATTTACTTACACTTATTTTCCTTCCATTCAGTTCCTTCGAGCGCATTACAGACAAAATAAGATCTGCATGCTTGAGGACTTCCAAGATGGCTACACATTGAGTAACAGCTTATTTGTAGATCCCCCCAGTGTGAAAACAGAAAACTTAGCAGAGAAAGCCAGTAGAGTTAGACTTCTTGGCAAACTTCAGTAACTGGCTAGTAAGTGCACTGACTGGATGCCAGGAAGAAAGAAATTCAGAGGACCTGAAGGAACATCAGCTACAAAAGGCGATGAAAAAACACTGACTGGGGAAAGTACTGTAGTTGTTCAGCAAAAAGCACTGCTTAGCTCCAGACATGACTTCCAGTAACCTAGAGGAAAGGATAATGCAACTGCACACAGACCTGATTAAAATACACACAACATTGATGAAGTATATCAACTCAAGCAATAAAAGGCTGGAAAAAATGGAAGAAGCTCTAAACAGATATTCAGATATGATGATACAACTGCAAAACTTAAAGGTTAAAATGAAGAAAAAGGCTGGCTGAATATGAGACTGCACAAGAAGAGATGTTTCAAAAAATAATATAAATTAAAGGACACAGCACACAGAAAAAACAAGATTTTCTGCTGTACAAGAGAAGCTGGAAGGAACACACTGTATTAATTTTATGAAAGCATAAATAAGCAACCGACTGGCATTCCACAACTGGAATTGCTAAATGAAAGGGCACATCATGTGTATGTTCCAAATCTGGCTATGAAAAAATAACCCAGGCCTTTAATAGTAAAGATGCAATCTTACCAGCAGGAGGAGATGATTCTGACAAAACTGTGGCAGAAGGATAAAGTACTAAAAGTGGGAAACAACAGATTGTTTGTGGAGAATGACTAATTATTGTACACCAGGCAGAAGAGGAGTAAATTTATCCCATTATTCAGGAAATGTTGAGAAGCAGGCATGAGATTCAAACTGCTGTATCCAGCTATCTTCAAAATATTTTTTCCCTGGAGGAACAACACCATTTTTGATAAAGTGCTAAGGAAGAAGCATAAAAGTTTGTCCAACAAAAAGTGAGCTGTGAAACAGGAAATTCTGCTGCTTCTTCTTCTTGTAATAAAGACAATAGACAGACTGTCAATGAAACCTTTTCCAGTGTTTCAAAAGAAAATGGTTGAGAGAAATAAAAAAGCACAAGAGTTGACTAGAAGAATCAAGTGTACGTTGGAAATGAAACAGACACAGGGTTTGGGAGAAGGAGATGAACAGGAATAGGACAAGAAAACCTGGAAATATTGGACTTTATTGGACACTTAAATTTGTAGGGGACTGTAAAGCATGTCCCCTACTTGGTGGCATTAATGTTTGGAAAACTACTCGAGAGGGGAAGAGGAGGGAGAAAGTTAAATGCAAGTAAAACAATTTTTTATTAACACTACTATTTAAATGGTGCATGACTTTCTTTGCATGTTATACAAATTTCAGTTATTTTTTTTTAAAGTGTAATGGGGATACTGATATAAACAGGCGCTCCTGCTTTTTTCTTTTTGTTTCTTTCTCCCTTCTCTTTTTGCTCAGTTTTAAGAAATTTAGGCACTGCAATGTAAAAAAAAAGATCTGGTTAAAAGAGCTTGACAAAAGAAAACATTGTGTGCTTTTTTCATTATGGAAGCCAGGAATAAAGAAATAAGGAAGACTTGGAAAAAAATCAGCTACAAAAACTGAGGAAGAAACTCTGACTGGAAAGTTCTACAGCTGTTCAGCAAAAAACAATGCAACCTTCAGACATGACTTCCAATACCCTGCAGATCAGTGAAGGAGTATATCAACACAAATGGCAAAAGGATGGAAGAAGCTTTAAACAGATATTCAGATAAAATGATAAAGCTGCAGAAATCCAAGGCTGAAATGAAGAAAAGGCTGGCTAAATATGAGATTGCTAAGAAAGAGTTGCTTTAAGAAATAATAGAATTAAAGGACAGAGCATGTAGGGAAAACAAGATTTTCAGCTATACCAGAGAAGCTGGAGGGAACATACTGCATTAATTTTATGAAAGCACAAATAAGCAACTGTACTGGTATTCCACAGCAGGAGTTGTTAGCTGAAAGAGCACATAGTGTGTATGCGCCAAACCTGGCTATAAGAAAACAACCTAGACCTTCAATAGTAAAGATAAAATCAACTCTTTCTACTGGTAGGAGTGCTGCAAAGCTGTAGTAGAAGGACAAAGTACAAAAAATGAGAGATAACACAATATTTGTGGAGAATGATTACTCATTTTACACCAGAAAAAAAAAGGAGCAAATGTATTCCACTACTGAGGGAATGTTGAGATGCAGGTGTGAGATTCAAACTGCTGTACCCGTCTGTATTCAAAATATTCTTCCCTGGAGGGGCAAAATCATTTTCTGATGAAGTACATAAGGAAGAAATACAAAAGTGTGTCCAACAAAACGTAAGCTGTGAAACAAAGACATTCTTCTTCTTGTTCTTCTGGTAATAAAGACCACAGAGGGACTTACCTGTGAAACCTTTTCAAAATTTTCATAGGAAAATGGAGAGAAGGAAGGGATTATGAGAGTTGACTATAAGAATTGAGAGCACACTGGAAATGAAGCAGAGACAGGATTTTAGGGATGAACTGTAATAAAACTGGTAACTTAATATGGGATTACAATGCAATAATTGTATTTGTGAAATATGACAGAACAAGAAAATCTGGAAATACTGGACATTTTCAGAATTTGTTGGACTTCATGTCATTAATGTTCGGAAAAGTGCTTTGAGGAGGGGAAGCAAGTTAACTGCAAGTAAATATTTTTCTTCTTAAATGGTACTAGTTTTGTGGCATGTTTTTCTTTGCATGCTATAAAGTAATGTTTTTTTTTTTTCCAGTTTTTAAGTGTGGTGGGGATTGTGGGCAGCTGCTGCTGTTTCTTTCTCCATTTTTCTCTCTTCTTGTTCAGTTTTAAGAAATTCTTATTCATTTTTAAGAAATGTAGGCACTGCAATGTAAAAAAAGAAAAAAAAGCCTTGTTAAAAAGCATGATAAAGGAAAAATGTATGAGCTTTCTCATTCTAGCATGGGGGAATGACTGGATTGAAGATCTTGGATTGATTTAGTAACAAGTTTTATGAGAGCAGAAGTAAATTAACCATAGGCAAAACTGCTCTACAATTTGTAGCATGCTACAGGCCACCCTCTCAAACTCAGGAACCCCACACAGCCTTCCTGAAAACACTGGAGGGTATAAATGTATCTCCAAACACCATTATATTGGGTGACTTCAACTACCCGAATATAGACTGGGGAACATTACTCAAGCCCCAACTTTATAGCCCAAAGGTTCCTGGAGTTCATAAATTCAAATGCCATGGAACAACTAGTCACCGTTCCCACAAGAGGAGAAAATACACTAGAGCTCATCATCACAAACATAGGGACAAAATGCTCCACACCGGAAGTATATCCCTCATTGGTGAGATCAGATCACAAACTTATCTCACTGGAAATCCACATCCCGCCCCCACCCCAAACAAAAAAGACCACAGTGAAGAACTTCTCTAAAGCAAACTTCACACTACTCAAGACTGGTGTGGTATCCTTCAAGGCCCCCGAGCCAGTGGAAACCACAATCCAAGCTGCGGAAGCCCTTACAAATGCCTTCTACGAACACCTCCAGGACTGCATGGATCAGGCAATCCCTAATAAAACCAAGACTCTTTCCATCAAGGGCAAACGTCCAGTCTGGTGGACCCCAGCCATAAAAGTACAGTTTTGTACCTACCATAAATGTAGATGTTCGAAGATCCACATTGCTGCAGTCCTTACACTTGGGTAGTCCGCTGTCCTCGGTCGGCCCGAATATCAAAGTATAAGGCTGACGTCGGTCAAGGCGCATTAGACTGACATCAGGACGTCAGGGTACAAATGCGCATGACCGACGTCATATCCTCAGTCTTTTCTTGCCCCAGATGTCAGAAGACCCCAAAGGAAAGGTCAAAACCAAAAGACAGCAAACAACCAACCAACCACCCTTGCACTAATAATATGTACAATATATACAATAAATACAATATTTACAACCCAACCCACACAACCGCCTCTAACTACAGAGGGGAAGGAGGGAGGGTAAATTGGACTGCAGCAATGTGGATCTTCGAACATCTACATTTATGGTAGGTACAAAACTGTACTATGTTCTTCATCTCACATTGCTGCAGTCCTTACACTTGGGTAGAATCCCAAAGCAGAGGTAAGGGAGGATGGCAAAACTATAAAGCAGCAGGAGCTGCCAAAATGCCCTGTAAAATAGCAGTGGCAAAACCAGCCCTAGATTTAGAGTAAAGTGGAAGGTGATAATGCTTAGAGAAAGTATGCACTAAACTCCAAGTAGCTGCCTCCAAAATATCCTTAGTTGCCACTCCCCTTAAAAAAGCTGTCGAAGTGGCAGTAGCCCTAGTGGAATGAGGCCTAATCCCAGCTGGAATCTCCTTACCATGATGGGAATAACAGAAAGCAATGCAAAACCCAATCCACTTAGAAATAGTTTGTTTTGACACAGGCTTGCCCTGAGAACTCAAAGCAAAAAGAAACAAATAACTGCTGAGACTGCCTGAACCCTTTAGTTCTGCTCAAATAATATCGCAACTGCCTGTGTACATCTAAAGTGTGCAAAATCTTTTCCCCTTTATTTTGGGGATTTGCATAAAAAGTAGGCAAATGAATAGTTTGGTTTAAAGCCACACTAGAAACCACTTTAGGCATAAAGGAAGGATTAGTACGCAAAGATACCCTATCCTTATGAAAAATTAAGAAAGGCTCAACTGACATAAGGGCCTGTAATTCAGAAACCCTTCTTGCAGAGGTAATGGCCAACAAAAAAGCAGTCTTCCATGATAAAAATTTCAACTCGGCAGTAGCTGCAGGCTCAAAAGGTTGTAGAGTGAGTTTCTCCAAAACAAAATTGAGATCCCAAGCAGGAGTAGGAGCTCTACGTGGGGGTCTTATATTCTTTGCCCCTCTAAGAAATTGCTTGAACAAAGGATGAGAAAACAATGGTGGGTCACAGTCATAGTGAGCCGAAATTGCTGCAGCATGAACCTTAATAGAAGAGAAGGACAAACCTTTGTCCAGTAACTCAGTAAGATATTGAAGAGCCACACTTAAATTAGGCTCAGAAACATCAAATTCCTTTGCTGCACTCCAAAATAAAAATCTCTTCCATTTATCTGCGTACACTTTCCTTGTACTAGGCCTCCTGGCTTCCAAAATAACATTCAAAACTTGCTGTGGAAGTCGAGACCCTCCAGGGTTCAAAACAGAATATGCCAGGCTGTTAGGTGAAGAGAGTGAAGTTTGACATTGAGTAAATGACTGTTCTCCTGAGACAGCAGGTGTGGAATCGAAGGCAAAGGCCATGGAGGCTCTCGTACCAGACTTCTCAGTAAAGGGTACCAGTGCTGTCGAGGCCAATCTGGAGCTATTAAAATCATCCTTGGTTTGTCCTGTCTGACCTTTAGGAGTACATTTGGGAGGAGAGGCAGAGGTGGAAAGGCATACACATGAAGATTGCTCCAATTGAAAGAAAGAGCATCCACTTTCCAGGCTGTGGGATGAAACCTTTTTGTGCAAAAGTTTGTCAGCTGGTAGTTTAGTGGAGAAGCGAACAGATCTATGTCTGGAGTTCCCCATGACACTGTCAATTTCTGAAATACATGAGGATCCAATTTCCACTCGTGGGGATCCATAATTCGTCTGCTCAACGCATCTGCTAAGGAGTTCTGTGCTCCCGGCAGAAACCTTGCCTGAAGATGTAGCTGTAAACTGAGAGCAGTCTCCCACAAAATCATTGCTTGCCTGCATAGAGGATAAGAATGTGTTCCCCCTTGCTTGTTGATGTACCACATGACAGTTGTGTTGTCTGTTAGAATCAACACCTGCCCTGGAAGAAGTAAATCTTTGAAAGCTATTAATGCAAATAGGACTGCTAACATCTCCTTCAAGTTGATATGTAGATGTTGTAGTCTGGCAGGCCACGTGTCTTGTATCCACTTTCCATTTAGATGAGCTCCCCAAGCTTTGTCTGAGGCATCTGTCGTTAGAATCTGACTCGCCTCTGGCCGGGTCACAGAGAGTCCCTTGTTTAGGTGACATTCCTGAGCCCACCACAAAAATTCCTTTTGAATGCAAGGTATTATCTGAATGACAGTGTCCATATCCTGGCAGTGCTGTGTCCATACATTTTTGAGATACCACTGTAGCTTCCTCATATGCAGTTTGGCATTGGGAAGCACCAGAATACAAGATGCCATGAACCCCAAGGCTTGAAGGACTGTCCTTGCAGTCAGCCTGGACTGATGAGAAAATTGATGGAAGTAAAGGGAAAGATTCTTTTGTTTGTCCGGGGTCAAAAAGGCCATCTGGGATGCTGTACTCAGTCTTACACCCAGAAAGCACATGTCCTGAGAGGGTACTAGACTGGACTTTATTTCGTTCACAGAACACCCCAGGCATCTTAGCACTGCTATCACATATTGCAAATGATGAAGAAGTTCGTCCCTTTCTTGAGCCAGAATCAGGCAATCGTCCAAATAAGGATAAATTTGTATTCCTTTTAGCCTGAAGAAAGCTATCACTGGAGCCAGAACTTTCGTGAACACTCTGGGTGCAGTAGATAAGCCAAAGGGCAATGCAGAGAACTGATAATGAGAAGTCCAAGCCCGAAAACGCAGATACTTCCTGCAACTTAGTCTGACAGGAACATGAAGATAAGCCTCCTTGAGATCCAGAGTTACCATCCAGTGATCTTTGCCCAGCAGAGGTAAAAGCTGTTGTAACGTCAACATTTTGAACTTGGGAATGTCCAGATAAGTGTTGAGGATAGATAAATCCAAAATTGGTCTCCACGTGTTCCCCTTCTTTGGTACTAGGAACAGGCGAGAATAAAATCCTAGGCCCACTTCTGGCAGAGGGACCGGCTGTATGGCCCCTATTTGAAGTAGCAGAGAAATTTGTTTGTGAGCCTCTATTCTTTGTTGAGGAGGAACGTCTGGCATGCCTTTGAAAGAAGGCAAGGTATGGAAATAAAACTTGTAACCTTGGTGTATGATATCCAATACCCATCTGTCTTGGGTAATTAAACTCCAATTTTCCTGGAAAAGTGCCAACCTTCCTCCCAAAGGTGCTGCCAGACGAGAAGGCTCTGGCAGCTGAAAAGGTAGGTCATTGGGCCTGTTTACGAAAGGACTGACCCCTGCCCTCACCCGAAGACTGTGCAGGTGAACTCCCTGTTCTAGGCCTGAAAGAGCCCTGAGCTCTGCCCCTACCACGTCTAGATCTACCCCTAGACTGGGAATTATAAGAAGGATACGTCCACCCCTTGGTAGGCCAATTCCTACTAAACTTGGAGGCTGAACCTGCAAAAAATCTTTAACAGTCTGCATAGACTTAGCCTTGTCTTCCATTTTCTTTAAGACTGCCTCCACAGGTGAACCAAACAACACATCAGACTGTAAAGGAGCATCTAAAATCCTTGTCTTAACATGGTCAGATAAATTCTGATCCCTCAGCCAGGCGTGCCTGCGAAGAACTGACCCAGTGGCAGCCACCCTAGACGAGGCCTGTACAGCATCAAAACCACATTGCAAAGAATGCTTACCCACCTGTTCAGAAACATGCACCAAATCCTGTAATTCCTTACACTCAATACCTTCCGCCAGAGCATCTACCTTAGACTTCAATTGAGTAAGTAGATAGTTTTGGTATTTCAACATGTGAAATTGGCAATTCAAAGCCCTCATAGCTAAGGTGGAAGAAGTATAAACTTTCTTTCCCCATCTGTCCAAAGCCCTGGCCTCTTTATCTGGAGGAACCGGATTTTTTACAACAGAAGCCTTGACACCCTTAGGCCCTTGACTAACAGTTTCTGGGTCCGCCCTAGGACTCTTAAAAAGATATTTATGAGCTTCAGGCACCCTGTAATACCTATCCGGTTTAACAGGAGCAGGAGGCAAAGAATCAGGATTAAGAGCAGCCTCTGCAAACACATCTTCCACAACATCCAGAACAGGAGGTATAGCCAAAGGCCTATGCTGGGGTAAAACAAAAATTCCCTAAGCCTTTTCCTGGAATCAGAGAAGTCCTGACCTTCCCACTTAAAATGTTCCCTCATGGAATGAAGAGTCTCTGAAAAAGAAAAATCCTCTGGAGGAGAAGCAGAAGGAGTAGAATCATCCACATCAGAATCAGAATAAGGAGAATACTCCTGCAAGTCTTCAGCCGAAGACTCTGAAACATCCGAAGCCTGCTCAAAACTCCCCAACTCTGGTTCCACCCTAGGCCTCTTATCAGGAGGGGGCAAAGAACCTCTAATTAAAGTAATTAAATCTTCTGCCATTTTAAGCATGTGCTTCTTGGGCATAGATCCTGATGAACTAGGAGTGACACCAACAGAAGCTAAACCTGGCCTGCCTCTGGGAGAAGCCTTGGAAACAGAAGGAGAGGGCCTAACCACCCTAGGCAGGGAGGGGAGCACAGTAACCTGAGGAGCCCCTTCAGCCTGACCTGCCTCCTGAGAGGCCACATCCTGCAATAACAAAGTCTCCCCCTGGGACTCCAGAGAAACCTCCGGCGGAACCCCCGGTTCCACCGACACCTCCAAAGAACCGGCGTCCGGTACGGACGACTCTTCTTGTCTGGGCTTAGCTGCTTTGTCTTTGAGCTTCTTCGAAGAAGCGGGCGTCGGAGCATCCGACGGCATATTATAATTGCACCGCTTCCCGAAGACTAACCTGGCACAATCTAACCTTCGCTTAATAGTGCGCTTATTAAACCTAGCACAAAAGCGACACCCAACAACGTCGTGCTCAGGCCCCAAACAAGGAATACACAAAGAATGATAATCTCTATGCGGTATCTGTTTCCCACAAGAAATACAGTTATTCACTTTTTCTGACATCCGGTAAACCACTGAGGCAAGAAAAAACTAAAATATTCCCCAACGGGGTACTTAGCCAACTTTGACTCGGTCTGAAACTCCGAATTCGAAAAATTTCAGCGCCGAACGGCACTTGCAACGCTGCTTCTGCATCGGACCATGCGGCAAAAAAGACTGAGGATATGACGTCGGTCATGCGCATTTGTACCCTGACTTCCTGATGTCAGTCTAATGCGCCTTGACCGACGTCAGCCTTATACTTTGATATTCGGGCCGACCGAGGACAGCGGACTACCCAAGTGTAAGGACTGCAGCAATGTGAGATGAAGAACATCAAACTTTACAATAAGAGGAGAAAGATGTTACATGATAGAGCAAAATCCATAAAAGAGAAGACACCCTTGATCATTATTAGTAAAAAAATACGAGCACTCATAAAATCATCCAAGGCCAACTTTGAGAGAAAAATTGCAATAGATTCAAAAGACAATCATAAGGCCTTCTTCAGCTATGTTAGAAACCTGGGTGGAAACTCCCAGATATGCGCAGAATTAGTCCAAAATGACACAAAAATCAGTGAACCCACAGACATTGCCAACATACTGGCAGACAGATTCAGTGCAAACTTCACCCCCCCCTCTCCCCCCCAAAAGGAGAGATAACTATCCCAGCGGAGTGTAGCCTCCCAGACATCTCAAATGCGCAGGTGAAAGCTGCTCTCTCTAAAGCTAAAAACACAGCATCAATGGGACCGGATAGTGTCCCCGGCTGTGTGCTACACGAACTCAAGGAGGAACTAAACCTGCATATAAGGCAGCTGTTTAATCTTAGCCTTACCACAGGATACGTGCCCAAGGAGTGTCGTATGGCAACTGTGGTCCCACTCCACAAAGGCGGTGCCTCTACGGGCCCTGGTAATTACCGCCCCATAAGCTTAACAAGCCTGGTCTGCAAAGCTATGGAGAGGATCATAATGGAACTCATAAACAAAGACATAGGGGACTTGCAGACATTGGACCCGACTCGGTTTGGCTTTGTCAAGGGCAGATCATGCCTTTTGAACTTGGTCGACTTCTTCGAAACAGTCACCAAGGCCATTGATGAGGGAAAGGCAGTCCATACAGCCTACCTTGACCTTGCAAAAGCTTTTGACACAATACCCCACTCGGGTATTATAGAGAAACTTACCAGCTTAAATGTAAACCCATATGTCACAAGATGGGTTGCAAACTGGCTAAAGGACAGAACCCACAGGGTTAGAGTTGCTGGCGCCATGTCAGACTCCAAGCCGGTCACTAGTGGTGTCCCACAGGGCTCAGTCCTTGGCCCCCTGTTGTTCGGCATCTACTTCTCAGAAGTACAGGCAAACATAGGAGGACTATGGCTGACAGTTTGCAGATGACTGCAAACTGGGCGCCATAGTGGAAAGTACATTGGACACAGATATCCTTCAGAGGGGTCTCACGGAAACTGATAACTGGTGCCAGAGCCATGGCCTGAAGTTAAATGCCAAAAAATGTATAGTCATACCCTTCGGGAAAAACAAGGTAACCCCAAGCTACCATATAGGTAGCAATCCATTAAGCACAGAAGAGGTTTTCAGGGACCTGGGGACCCAGGTTGACAGTGGCCTTTCTTTTGACACTCACATTGCTAAAGTGGTTAGAAAGACCTTCTACATTGCCCACCTGATCATGAAGGGATTCACATCCAGATCAAGTGAGGTCATTGTTCCCCTGTACTCTTCACTTATCAGACCAATGATCGAGTACAATGCAGCAATTGGAGAGACCCCAAAAGTTCCTCACCAAAAGGATAAAGGGACTCCAAAATCTGTCATATGCTGCCAGACTGAAGAAACTCCAGCTCTAGTCAGTCGCATACCGCCTGCTCAGAGGTGACCTGTGCCTGACATACAAGGCCATGTCCAACCCAGAATTAATGGACATGCTCCACCTCAAAAAATCCAAATCTACCAGATCCACTAGAGCAAGCGACTTAAACCTTAGCACGGATATAAATAGGACATGCTGGAGGGATAGATTTGTCACCCAGAGACTCCCTATGCTGTGGAATAAAATCCCAGTCCATGTGAGGCAGAGCACCTCGCTGGCTCTGTTCAAGAGAAATCTTGACCGGTGGATGGGAGATCGTAGGTTTACCCCAGGAATCATCTCTGTGTCACTGCTGTACAGAGGCACAACAAACTAATGGGCACAGTATTTTTTCATATAAGGGGTGGCGTAAGCCACAAAACTTTAGGCTAGGCTTATAAATGCCTTAGGGCAGATAGCCTAGTATAAACCTATGAACCTATGAGTACAAATAGCTATGTTACAGGACACACACTTAGAAAGAACTGAACATGTGAATTTGATAAAGAAAGGATTTCAGGATGGTTATTCAGTGGAAAACCTGGGACAAATAAAAAGAGGAGTACAAGAGGAGCTCCAATAGAGATAGAAGAAGATAAAAAAGATAATAATGGCAGATTTGTAATGCTGAGGCTACTGGCAAGGGAGGAGAATTACACTAGCTTGCATTTACATTCCACCTAAAGCTGCTATAATGGAACTTAAGAAAATACTGGGAGAAATAATCAGTTTTCAGCAAGAAATATTACTTATAGCTGGGGATTGGAATTTGATTTCCAGCAGTGAAGATGTGTCTGGGGGCACAGAAGGGAAAATATAACAAAGGAGGGTAGATTTTTGAAGAAATTTATGAAAATATTTGGCATGGAAGATGTGAATTCAGTAATACGAGTTCAGAGTGAATTTACATACTACTCCCCAAGATATTAAAACTGGGCTAAATTAGACAGAATTTACATTTCACAGGAACATGTGCTCTTAATTGAATGGTCTTGATGCTCACCCAATAACTACTTTAGATCATTCGCCAATAACAGCTAAAATGCAGAGGGTAATGAAATAAAAATGAGGCATTGGTGTTTTCCCACCTATCTGTGGAAAAAAGAGGAATTTGAGGATTGGGTAGTGGAGTTTATTCAGGAGCTGTTAGAGAGGACAGACATTTCTTCTAAAAATATAGCTAGGGAGCGAGATAAAATTAAGGGAGTTTAAAAACAGGGTGGAAATAAAATAAGGGAGCTATGGTTAAGAAGTAACAAGAATTATTTAGAGGGACTGACAAATGTTCAAGTATTGCAGAATAGGAGGAATCTCGCAGAACAAGAGGAGGAGCAACTGCAGAATGTGACACAGAAAATAAGGAATTACTTTGATAATATGTATGAGTTTATAAAGATTGCTGTTAAGCAACTGTTTGATAACTATAGAGCACAAAAACTTTTAGCACAACTCCTCAAGCAACAGAAAGTAGAAACAGCTGTCACCAAGCTTACGGAGCCTATAACAAGGAAGCTAAAAAGAAACTTGTAGAAATATTAGAAATATTTTGGAAATTCTATGAAAGTTTGTATAAAGCAGAAACATAAGGAAATCAAGAAAAGGTACAAATGGAAATGTTTATGGAAGAATTAAATAGGAGAATGTTAGGTAGAGAAGGCTCAATTACTAACATTTAGGATAGGAGGATACAAGTTAAAAATGGTGATGTATAACCAATATATAAGAAAATCCCCAGGAACAGATGCTATTCCTGCAGAAGTCTGGAAGTTAGGAAGGGGAAGAACTGATAAAGATCTGGAAGTTTTTTAAATGTATTTTAAGAGGAAGAGAAGTACCAGCATCCTGGAAGAAAGCGGTGGTATCTGTAATACCTAAAGAGGGTAAAGATCCATCTGATCCAGCTTCATAGAGGCCCATTTCAATACTAAACCATGACATGACTATAAAGTGTTTGTGTCTATAACGGCTAAAAAAATGGCAAACGTGATGCCACAATTGACAGCTATGGATCAATGTGGTTTTGTGGAGGGGAAGCAAACATTTGACAACATTAACAGAACACAGATGATCCAAATGGAAGCAGAATGTAAGAATAAATACCAGTGTTGCTGGTGAGTCTTTCTGCAGAGAAAGTATTTGACAGAGTAAGATAGGACTTGATGAACAAAGCAATGGAAGCATTTGGATTCCCTGATAAAATTATAAGGTTGATTAGGAGTCTATATGAGGGATAGGAGGCACAAATTAAAGTGGGTGGGGTCCTCTCTAATAATCTCTGCTTGAGCAGAGGAACCAGGCAAGGGTGTCCTCTCTCCCTTTTGTTATTTGCATTATATTTAGAACCACTGGCAAAGAAACTATGGGACTCAGAAATTCAAGGATATAATTGGTATGGTAGTCAAAAAAAAACTCTATTTGCAGATGATATTTTATATTTGACAAAACCGGAAAGGGGCATTACAGTGCTGTGGAACATACTGAGATAGTTTCAGATCTTTTTAGGATACAAAATTAATGAAGTTAAAACAAAGGCAATAGCGATAAATTATGTACCCACATACAAATTGGTTAAGCAATATCCATACTTATGGAGACATGATAAAATGAAATATTTTTAGGAATATGGATTAAAAATGATTCCAGTGTGGCAGCTAAGGATATGCAAAAACAGAATGAACAAAAGAGAATACAAAAACTGAAAAAATGGAAGCTCTGTTATACGATATCAAAGAGGCATGTTTTTATCAACCACAGGAGAAGTTGTGGATAACAATTAATAATGAGCTATAGGATTTCATGTGGGAGGGGAATACAGCAAGAGTCAAGTGGGATTAGTTTATTCTTCCAATAGAACACGGCAGATTGGGATTGCCCAATTTGAAGGGTATTTCAAAGCAACACAGTTACGGCTCCTATACATAGCGCAAACAGAAAACTATAATCCAAAGTGGAAAGAGATGATTACAAATCAGGGGGAAAGCTCAAGAAACAAGGAAAGACTAGGATTTTAGATGCAGATCTTCAAGGAAAATAATAATCATACAGAATATTATATTCATTAAGTAGCAGAAAAAATTCTAAGAACTAAATCAACACAGGAACAGAGAAAGGAGATTCTACCAATATGTATGACTGCAATTAGGGATACAGACAATAGGCAAGAAGGGGGTGGAATTTATTGGAGAAAACTGGCAAAGGAACCAAGGTATTGGGAGCAAATAACTAGAGATGAAAGGAAACAGAATGGGAAGATGCCAAGAACTTATTTGGACTGCAGGTTACAAGACTGCCTTCCCTATCAAGGACTGACATCAGAGTTTAGGCAAAGAGAAAGAAATGGGGGGAGCCTAAATGAAAGACCAGCACTGGTAAAGATTTTTGTAGAATCTAGAACAGATGCTGCCATTAAAAAAAGAAACACTTAGTACAGCATATAAAATACTGCATGATAATTATAAGAATCAATCAGAGGAGGTTAGAAAGAATTGGGAAAAAGACTGGATAAGCAATTCACAAAAACAGTAGGGGATATATGTATGTCTCCCAAATATGCAACACAGTCTAGAAGTTTTAGGATCTTTGCTTGAAGTGTTTACATAGGTATTTTTATAACCCAAGTAGACTCCAAATAATTTTTTTCTCAGGTAGACAGCAAATGTTGGAGGTGTGATTGGGAAGAAAGCGGTAACTGGGAGCATATTTTCTGGGAGTATAATGAGTTGGCAGACTTTAAAGATTCCCTGTAGACAGCTCTGTTGAAGATGCTGGGTGAGCAAATTGGTGTAACTAAGGAAATAATTTTTTTGATCTACGATGCAGAATCGGTATTGCCTAGACATGATAAGGCCTTGCTAAGTCTAATTATGATGGCTGCCAAACAAGCAAATACCAGAAAATGGAAATCAAAGTCTAAACCAACTACATTAGAAGTAGCCAAGATAGTAAGAGAAAAAACAACTGGAATTGAGATCTTTAGAAAAGGGTAGGAGGAAATTACAAAGGAAAACATGGGAAGTGTGAGATCAATAAATGCAGAGGAGGAATGAGGTTTAAAAGAAGGCAGGAACTGAATGAGCTATGTAACAGTTGATTGACAATGACTGGATATATTATGAGTGATGTATAATGTTTGCAGCTACAGTTGTGTCGGCATGATTTGTAATGTACAATGCTTGCAACTGAGATTGTGTTGGTATTGTCTGTGTTCATTTATATAAAACTAAGGCTGCCTATGTCATACATGATAATTTAATAAAGTTGTTTCTTGTTTAAAAAAACAAAGATTTGAATGCTTTAGCTCCCTGCACATTTTAAAATTAGAAGCACAGTCATGCTGAATCTCGGCATTTCTTTTTCTGAAGTTCACTTCATCATTTACCTTCTGCGCAGTCCTCTTACCAGTGTCTATATCACCACATTGAATGGTGATGCGTTCGAATGCCCTTTGTCCAAGCCTAAAAGTCCAAAAGCCCTAAACCGCAAAGTTACGGAACATCGATTTTTTTCCCCAGGGAAAAAAATTGGTGGGCCATCTTCAGGGCTTTACTATTTCCTCCACTGTAGTGTGATCTTGGAGTTGGTATATTTAAGTAGGGGGTGGGGGTGGGGGCACAGCCCCCATGTTGGGGATGTGGTGGGCGAAGTCCCCCACTTTAGTTTGTTTTAAAGTTGTGATTTTTTTTCCCACAGAGCAGCAATGGTTTTCCCTGGGGAAAAAAATTGCTGTTCCATGAGTTTTCTGTTTAGGGTTTTTGGACTTTTAGGTTCGAACAAAGGGCGTTTGAACTTATAACCATTCGATGTGGTGATATAGACCCCTCTTACCATACCAACTTTTGGTTCGAATCTCAGTTTCTCTTTATTGTCACAAAACAAGATGCCTGTTTTTCAGCTTTTCACACTAATTAAAAAACTCAGAGTAGGACTAATATTTTCCATTTCTGCCACTGTTCAATGAGTTCATTTAACTCTTAGTCTTCTCTTTCCTCACCTTCTTGCAGTATCGACATCTGGTCTGATTCTAAGCTTCTCATTCTTCTGCGATATTCTCTGTCACTCAAGCATTTTTTTTTTCTTGGAACATGGGAAATGGTTTCACTGGCACAGTCTCTCTTGGACTCCCTCTTGTGCAGGATCCACAAACAATGTCCTCTTCAACTTATTGACTGGACATATGTTGAATGAACTTTTATGCCATGCAAAGCAAGCTCTGCATCCATATATGTTTCTGACCTACCTGGAAAAGATATTTTAAAAACTGCAGGCAAAGCAGTTTGAAAACACCTCAGCATTACAATTTTTAATGGCTGGAGTAAATTTAATCCTCTTTTGTGTAGTATAAAGTGAGCAGTCATGTTCCACAAATACCCTGGCATCACCAGTACTGAACATTTTTCCTTTTTAGCCAAAGTTTTGTCAGAAACATTTACTTCTGCTGACATGACTGCATTTTAATCAATATGCATCCCATCTTTCTATAGGTTACATTAGAAGCATACATGACATACCCTCTCACTTAACAGTTCCTGCTTTAGAATACTAGTCCAGTAACTCATTTGCACTTTCATAAAATTATTACATTCAGTTCCCACCAACTTCTCTTGTACTGCAGAAAACTTCAGGTTTTATCATGTTCTGTCATCCAGATCCATCATTTTTTCTGAAAGATTTCCTCATTTGATGCATCAAACTTTGTTATTATTTCCTTCATTTCTGTTTGGGATGTCTCAAATTAGCAATTCATCAAATTATTTAATATTTCTACAATTTTCCAAAGGTTTCATTTGTTCTTATACAGTCGTCTAAAGTCCCACCTATTTTAAACATTTGTGTGTGTGTGGCTGGTCTATTTTTCTTCTAGTTTATTGAAAGCCATCTCTTTCAATGATGCTACACATAGGTATGCCTCCTACTGATCAGCCTTGAGATTCTTCTCACTCAGAACCTTCTTTTTTCGAGTACATTTTTTTCCAGATTTTTTTCTATGTTAGCATTAAAACAAATCCATAACATTTAACATTTTCTTAATTTTCACACTGGGAAAGCTCTACCTTTTACTGTGCTTCTCAGTCAAATCACCACTGTGGGAATCCGTAACATTGATTCTGGTCTGTGTTTTGTTTAATAGCATTATCATCTGGCCACATGGCACTAGCAGGATGGCAGTGGGCAGCTAACGAGCCCATCCATCCAAGAGAAGGAGGCGACAAAGGCTCGCTGCAAGAGAACCACTAAGAGCCAGGCAAGCTCTATGGTGAAAGTGGAATGGCAGCAGTGTGACAGCTGTTGGTCAGCCATGGGAAGGGGAGAAAAAAATACTAGTATCGGTGTATAAAGTTTTTGGCTAAAAAAAAGGCAGACATCAGCAATGCAGAAGAAAATCTTGCATGCTATTGGGGGGGGGGGGGTCACACCCCCTCTCAGAAAGATATTTCTCTCAGTCTACCAAATCTCTCTCACTCCCACCGACTTCACTAATTTGGGGAAGAAACACTAATTCTTTAGAAACTGATTCACTTATGACTGCAAAAAAGCAAATTTTGTTGAAAACATAACTGCAGATAGTTTACTCACAAATACACTAAACTGCTAGATTACTATACTTTTATATAAGTCAGACTATTTCCTTTCTTCCTGAAATTGGAAGCAGTAAAACAAAGTTAAATGCCACTTTGGGATTGCTAAAATGACATGTTTTAGAAAAGGAGATTGTGGCTGAATCACTCTTTGGAATTTCAACCACTTCTGCTACTCTGGAGAACTGATTTCTTCAATGACTTTTTTCTTCTTAATTCTGCACTGTTCGGCAGGATCCATGGCACAGAGACAAATAAGTGACTGCAACCCTCTTGACCCAAGATCAGATAATGACCCAGTACTGGGAAAGGTGGCTGGGGAGGGTTGGACTGAGTGACTAATGTTGCCCATCTCCAACCTGAGGGGAGGGAGGCAGCTTGGCTCACAGCAGTGGAGGCTGGCTGATGTAGCACGACAGAATAAAGAATCTGGGATGAACACCCTCCAAGCATTGCGTACTTGCACTGTAGCTAGGGTTAGGGGCATGTCTTAAAGCTAGCATGCATGTGTGGGCCTGAATTATGGAAACGAGTCATGCCAAGTGAAACAGCTGCTTAGATGTTTCACAGACAAATCTCCTCCCCAGTCTCTGGGAAACAGGGTAAGGAATTGTTGAAGGTTGGGCAGGTAACAGAAAGAAAAAAGCTGCAGAAAACATTTAATTCTGGGCTGTTCGGGCATAGCCAAAAACATCAAACTCCAAATGAAGGGCAACACTGCACAGTTCAACTGAGGAATGCAATTCTTATGTAAACTTTCACACAAATCACCTAAAAATCAAAAAATGTTCATAAAATCTAAATATCAACCAGATTTTTAGACAACTACAGTAGAGCAGTATTTCATTACAATATTCTTCTAACCTGAGAGGAATAAATATTTTGTCTGTCCCCTTATACACACTTTCTTCATATAACATATATAGCAGCAATATTATCAAATAAATTCATATTATCAGTCTGAGAAAATGACTGCAAGATATGACAGGATACTGATAGAGAAACAGCTGCCAGCGCAACACAAATCATATTTCTCACTGTTGTTTCTCTTTGTTAATCTTCTGACTTGTAGTTTACCAATCACCAGTGGAAAATAAATTTTACAATGCTGCTCAGCCAGCAGCAAATAAGAGAAACACTGGGAATTAAAGACTAAAAAAAGTACAGTTTTGTACCTACCATAAATGTAGATGTTCGAGGATCCACATTGCTGCAGTCCTAACCATTGGGGTAGTCCGCTGTCCAGTCGGCCCGAATACCAAAGTATATGGCTGACGTCGGTCAAGGCGCATTAGACTGATGTCAGAACGTCAGGGTACTAATGCGCATGACCGACGTCATATCCTCAGTCTTTTCTTGCCCCAGATGTCAGAAGACCCTAAAAAGACAAAGCCCAAACCAAAACACCAAAAAACCCTGCACCAAACATATATACAATATATACAAATGCACAAGAATATATATATATATATACTAGCACACGCCACCACCCCTAAACACAGAGGGGAAGGAGGGAGGGTAAATTGGACTGCAGCAATGTGGATCCTCGAACATCTACATTTATGGTAGGTACAAAACTGTACTATGTTCTTCATTCCACATTGCTGCAGTCCTAACCATTGGGTAGAATCCCAAAGCAGAGGTAAGGGAGGCTGGCAAATCATAAGGAAGCAGGAGCTGTCAACATGCCTTGCAAAATAGCTGTGGCAAAACCAGCCCTAGATTTAGAGTAGAGAGGAAGATGGTAATGCTTAGAGAAAGTATGCACTGAACTCCAAGTAGCTGCCTCCAAAATATCCTTAGTTGCCACCCCCCTTAGAAATGCTGTTGAAGTGGCAGTAGCCCTAGTGGAATGAGGCCTAATCCCAGCTGGAATCTCTTTGCCATGATGGGAGTAACAAAATGAAATGCAAAACCCAATCCACTTAGAAATAGTTTGTTTAGACACAGGCTTGCCCTGAGAACTCAAAGCAAAAGAAACAAACAACTGCTGAGACTGCCTGAAATCCTTAGTCCTGCTTAAATAATAACGCAACTGCCTATGGACATCTAAAGTGTGCAAAATCTTTTCCCCTTATTTTGGGGATCTGCATAGAAAGTAGGCAAATGAATAGTTTGGTTTAACGCCACACTAGAAACCACCTTAGGCATAAAGGAAGGATTAGTACGTAATGATACCCTATCCTTATGGAAAATCAAAAAGGGCTCTACTGCCATAAGGGCCTGCAACTCAGACACCCTTCTTGCAGAAGTAATAGCCAACAGAAAAGCAGTCTTCCATGACAAGTATTTCAATTCAGCAGTAGCCGCAGGCTCAAAAGGTTGTAGAGTAAGTTTTTCCCACACAAAATTGAGATCCCAAGCAGGAGTAGGAGCTCTACGTGGGGGTCTTATATTCTTTGCCCCTCTAAGAAACTGCTTGAACAAAGGATGCGAAAACAATGGTGGGTCACAATCATAGTGAGCTGAAATTGCTGCAGCATGAATCTTAATGGAAGAGAAGGACAAACCTTTGTCCAATAACTCAGTAAGATATTGAAGAGCCACACTCAAATTAGGCTCAGAAATCTCCAAATTCTTTGCTGTACTCCAAAATAAAAATCTTTTCCATTTTTCTGCGTACACTTTCCTTGTACTAGGTCTTCTAGCTTCCATAATCACATTTAAAACTTGTTGAGGAAGTTGAGACCTGCTGTGTTTCAACACAGAATATGCCAGGCTGTTAGATGAAGAGAGTGAAGCTTGACATTGAGCAGGTGACCGTCCTTCTGAGATAACAGATGTGGAATCAAAGGTAAAAGCCATGGAGGCTTCCTTACCAGACTCCTTAGTAGTGGGTACCAGTGTTGCCGAGGCCAATCTGGAGCTATTAAAATCATCCTTGGCTTGTCTTGTCTGACCTTTAAGAGCACCTTTGGAAGAAGAGGCAGAGGTGGAAAGGCATACACATGAAGATTTTTCCAACTGAAAGAAAGAGCATCCACTTTCCAAGCTGTGTGATGAAACCCCTTTGTGCAAAACTTTGGCAGCTGGTGGTTTAGTGGAGAAGCGAACAGATCTATGTCTGGAGTTCCCCATGACACTGTCAATTTCTGAAATACATGAATATCCAGTTTCCACTCGTGGGGATCCATGATTTGTCTGCTTAACACATCTGCTAAGGAGTTCTGTGCTCCCGGCAGAAACCTTGCCTGAAGAGTTAGTTGCAAGCTGAGCGCAGTCTCCCATAAAATCATTGCTTGCCTGCATAGAGGATAAGAATGTGTTCCCCTTGTTTGTTGATGTACCACATGACAGTTGTGTTGTCTGTTAGAATCAACACCTGCCCTGGAAGAAGTAACTCCTTGAAAGCCATTAATGCAAACTGGACTGCTAACATCTCCTTCATGTTGATATGTAGATGCTGTAGTCTGGCAGGCCACTTGTCTTGTATCCACTTTCCATTTAGATGAGCTCCCCAAGCAATGTCCGAGGCATCTGTCGTTAAAATCTGACTCGCCTCTGGCCGGGTCACAGAGAGTCCCTTGTTTAGGTGACATTCCTGAGCCCACCACAAAAATTCTTTTTGAAGGCAAGGTATTATTTGAATGACAGTGTCCAAATTCTGGCAGTGCTGTGTCCATACATTTTTGAGATACCATTGCAGCTTCCTCATATGCAGTTTGGCATTGGGAAGCACCAGAATACAAGATGCCATGAACCCTAATGCTTGAAGGACTGTCCTTGCAGTCAGCACGGACTGATGAGATAGTTGATGGAAATAAAGGGATAGACTCTTTTGTTTGTCCGGGGTTAAAAGGCCATCTGGGCTGCTGTATTCAGTCTCACACCCAGAAAGCACATGTCTTGAGAGGGTACTAGACTGGACTTTATTTCGTTCACAGAATACCCTAGGCATCTTAGCACTGCTATAACATATTCCAGATGCTGTAGAAGGTCTTCCTTTTCTTGAGCCAGAATCAGGCAGTCGTCCAAGTAAGGATAGATTTGAATTCCTTTTAGCCTGAAGTAAGCTATCACTGGAGCCAGAACCTTTGTGAATACTCTGGGCGCAGTAGATAAGCCAAAGGGCAATGCAGAGAACTGATAATGAGAATTTCCAGCTCGAAAGCGCAGATACTTCCTGCAACTTAGTCTTATAGGCACATGAAGGTAAGCTTCCTTGAGATCTAAAGTTACCATCCAGTGATCTTTGCCCAGCAGAGGTAAAAGCTGTTGTAATGTCAACATCTTGAACTTGGGAATGTCCAGATAAGTGTTGAGGATAGATAAATCCAAAATTGGTCTCCACGTGTTCCCCTTCTTTGGTACTAGGAACAGGCGAGAATAAAATCCTAGGCCCCTTTCTGATACAGGGACTGGCTGAATGGCCCCTATTTGGAGTAACAGAGAAATTTGCTTGTGAGCCTCTTTCCTTTGTAGAGGAGGAACGTCTGGCATGCCTTTGAAAGGGGGCAATGTATGGAAATAAAACCTGTAACCGTGGTGAATGATATCCAACACCCATCTGTCTTGAGTAATTAAATCCCAATTTTCTTTGAAAAGAGACAGTCTTCCTCCCAAAGGAGCTGCCAGGCGAGAATCTACTGGCAGCTGAAAAGGCAGGTCATTGGGTCTGTTTACGAAAGGACTGACCCCTGCCCTCACCAGAAGTCTGAGCAGGTGAACTCCCTGTTCTAGGCCTAAAAGAACCTTGAGCTCTGCCCCTACCACGTCTAGACCTACCCCTAGACTGGGAATCATAAGCAGGATATGTCCATCCCTTAGTAGGCCAATTTCTACTAAACTTGGTGGCTGCACCTGCAAAAATCTTTAACAGTTTGCATAGACTTAGCTTTGTCCTCCATTTTCTTTAAAACTGCTTCCACAGGCGAACCAAACAACACATCAGACTGTAAAGGAGCATCCAAAATCCTTGTCTTAACATGCTCAGCTAAAGTCTGATCCCTCAACCAGGCATGCCTGCGAAGAACAGAACTAGTGGCAGCCACCCTCGAGGAGGCCTGTACAGCATCAAAACCACATTGCAAAGAATGCTTACCCACTTGTTCAGACACATGAACTAAATCCAGCAACTCTTTACACTCAATACCTTCCGCCAAAGCATCCACCTTAGATTTCAATTGTGAAAGGAGATAATTTTGATATTTTAGCATGTGAAACTGACAATTCAACGCCCTCATGGCTAAAGTGGAAGAAGTATACACTTTCTTTCCCCATCTATCCAAAGCCCTTGCCTCTTTATCAGTGGGAACAGGGTTTTAACAACAGAGGCCTTAACACCTTTAGGTCCCTGAGAAACAGTTTCGGGTCTGCCCTAGGACTCTTAAAAGATACTTATGAGCTTCAGGCACCCTATAGTACCTATCAGGTTTAACAGGAGCAGGAGGCAAAGAATCAGGGTTCAGGGAAGCCTCTGCAAAACATCTTCCACCACATTCAACACAGGAGGTATAGCTAAGGGCCTATGCTGGGGTAAAACAAGAATTCCCTAAGCCTTTTCCTGGAATCAGAGTAATCTTGGCCTTCCCATTTAAAGTGCTCCCTCATGGAATGCAGAGTCTCTGAAAATGAGAAATCCTCAGGAGGAGAAGCTGTAGGAGTGGAATCATCCACATCAGAATCAGAATAAGGAGGATACTCCTGCAAGTCTTCCAGAAGACTCAGAAGCCTCTGAACACTGTTCAAAACTCTCAAACTCAGGTTCCACCCTAGGCCTCTTATCAGGAGGGGGCATAGAACCTCTAATCATAGTAATCAAATCTTCTGCCATTTTAAGCATATGTTTCTTAGGCACAGAACCTGAAGTGCTAGGAGAAGCCCCCACTGAAGCTAAACTTGGCCTACCTCTCAAAGAAGTTTTGGAAACAGAAAGAGAGGCTCTAACTACCTTGGGAAGAGAGGGAAGAACAGTTACCTGAGAAGCCCCCTCAGCCTGGCCTACCTCCTGGGAAGGCACATCCTGTAACAGTAAAGTCTCTGCCTGAGACTCCAAAGAAACTCCTGGCAAAACCTCTGGCTCCACTGAGCCTTCTAAAGAACCGACGTCCGGGACTGCGGTTCATCAACCCTAGGCTTCGCTGTTTTGTCCTTGCGCTTTTGACGAAGCGGCGTCGGAGCATCCGGCGGCATTTTATAATTACAACGCTTCCCAAACACTAACCTGGCACAGTCTAACCTTCTCTTAATAGTGCGTTTGTTAAATCTAGCACAAGAGCGGCATCCAACAACGTCGTGCTCAGGCCCTAAACAAGGTATACACAAAGTATGGTAATCCCTATGAGGTATCTGTTTCCCACAAGAAATACAGTTATTCACTTTTTCTGACATCCGGTTAAATACTGAGGCAAGAAAAAACCAAAATGTTCCCCAACGGGGTACTTAGCCAACTTTGATTCGGTCTGAAACTCCGACTTCAGAAAATTTCAGAACGCCAACCTGCACTCGCAAAACTGCTTCTGCATCGGACCATGCGGCAAAAAAGACTGAGGATATGACGTCGGTCATGCGCATTAGTACCCTGACGTTCTGACATCAGTCTAATGCGCCTTGACCGACGTCAGCCATATACTTTGGTATTCGGGCCGACTGGACAGCGGACTACCCCAATGGTTAGGACTGCAGCAATGTGGAATGAAGAACATCAGAATTACTGCTCTTTTCCCTTGGCTGAGAGAACTGAAGTTTGGTCTTTCCTGTTCTCAAGCTGACTGAGAGGGTCCTGTCATGTCATCCAGCCAAGTACTGAGCTTGCAGAGAGGAACTATGCACTGCTTTTGGACTTTAAAACCAATACACTGCTCTTTCAAGAGCCGATTACTCCAGTATAATGTTTTGGAGAGAACAGAAGCCAGAATATTTGCAATAATTTTGATAACTATAGTAGCAGACTATGAATGTGACAGTAAGAGGAACATATCAGAATACTATCTAGGTATCAGTTCAGAACCCTGTTTATAAAAAAAAAAATACAAACTGGTTAGGAAAACACTAAACGCTACTAACATCCCAAAATGTCACAAGCTCATTCACATCTACTACTAAATATAAACAAGCAGAACTAATCACAAACTGCAGGCTGTAAGTAGGAAGCCAAATATAAGCGGAGCAAAAGAGCCAAAAATGCAACCAGCTGGAATGCTTTCTCAAGGCATGGTGCCCGGGGGTGCTTGTACAACTTACTATAAGTGCCCATGACAGTTGAGGCACATTTAGGGCTGTGAGACTTTATATCTGGAGGAACAGTAGGGCCAGCTAAAGCAGAAAAAAAACATAAAATATATAAACATTCCTGAACTTTAGTTGTACTTGCCCAATATGGGACAGTGCAGAATTTTTTTTGAAAACTGAAAACTCAAAGGAATGGAACAGCAAACAAGAAAGTAAACATATAACAAACACAGTTATCATGCACATCTAATTAAAAAATAATTATACTGTATAGAACACAGATTTGAAGAATAAACATCAGTAACATGCACAATATAAAAAGAAGTTATGTACTTACCATAATGTTCCATGTGTGTTGTCCATCTCGTCCTTTATTCTCACTGATGGGTTGGATCTGATCCGTCAGATTTGTCTCGGCCATTACATAAGCGCAAGGTCCTCAGCCAAACTTGTGGGCATTTTTCCCTACCCACAATGCAACTGTTCTATAACCTCAGATCTTGTTTGCCCTCCAGTAGTGACGAGAAGTATACATTACAAAAAGTATGTAGTATAAACACGTTACACAAGACATACCCTCAGAGGCTGTAGAGACCTATAAAGACGTAATTACAGCTACTCGGTTTCCCAGGAGGGGGAATGGTGTGTGGGTTGTGAGAATAAAGGATGAGATGGACAACACACATGGAACATTATGGCAAGTACATAACGTCTTTATGTGATGTTGTTAATCTCGTCTTTATTCTGACTGATTGGACCGCGTCCCCAACTACCTAATTCTTGGGTGGTTTCATGACAGAATATTCCTCAGAACCATAAAACCAAAGGATGTTCTACTCCTAGAGGCCAAATCCAACTTGTAGTGAGTAATAAAGGTATGTGGCTTAGCCCCATGTTGCCACAGCACAGATACTGTCTAAAGCCAATCTGCTTGGAAAGCAGCTGAAGTAGCAACTGATTTGGTAGAATGAGTTTTAATAGGATTAGAACTAGTCTTTTCACTATAAGAAATATATACATTGTGATAGCCAATTAGACAGTATTACCTTAGAAACTGGTTGGCCTTTCCTAATGTCTGAATGTGAGATAAAGAGCTGATCTGACTTTCTGAATTGTGATGTCATGTGCAAATAGAAACATAGTTGTCTATGAACATCTAAAAGGTGAAGGGTGTACTCCCTTTGTTTTGAAAGTTTGGAAAGAACACTAGTAATTCAATAGACTGGTTGAGGTTAGTTTCTGAAACCACCTTAGGTAAAAAGGAAGGGTTCTTTCTCAGAGAGACTCTGTCTTTATGAAAAATTATGTAAGGATGCTTAGAGGATAAGGTCTGTAACTCTGAAACTCTTCTTGCTGAAGTTACAGCTACTAAAAGAAGAGTTTTCCATGACAAGTATTTCAAATCACATGTAACAGAAGGTTCGAAAGGTGAGTAGACCAGCTTTGACAAAATTCAAGCCCCAAGGTGGAATACGGTTTCTGTATGGAGGGCGAAAAGTACCTCTGAGGAATGCTTTACAAAGTCTGTCTGAAATTATAGAGGTACCATTATCTCCTATGTGAAGGTTGGAGATCGTTGCTAACTGAACCCTAATAGTAGCTGCAGCAGCTCCCTCATTGAACAATTTTGCTAAAAATTCTAGAATAGAATACAAAGAACTGTGAATGGATCTATGTGATTAAGACTGAATCAGGCAACAAATCTTTGCCATTTACTCTTGTACAGTTTCCAAGTAGAGTTCTTGTGGGAAGGAAGCAAAATGTGTTTTACTGGAGAAGAAAGTACAGGAAATCTGGCTATCATGGAAAGCAGAGCAGCCAAGCTGTCACAGTTAGAGATTGTGTAGGTTGGGATGAAGTTCTCCTGATGGATGTGTCAGTAGATCCGAAGCTGGATTCAGCATCCACGGTCCCTTCTGTACATGAGTCTGGACAAAAGGGAACCATATCTGTTGAGGCCAATAGGGGGCAATTAGGATTACTGTGGTCTGTAGCAAGCTTGCTTTCTGTAGGAGCTTGAGAATCAGAGGTATTGGTGGGAAAGCATAAAGTCGTCCTGAGGGCCAATCGTGAACAACTGCATCCCTTGGTGACTCCCCCGCCAGGGGGTCAGGACAAAGTAGTTGCTGCATTTGGCATTGATGGGTGATTCAAACAGATTGCAGCAAGGTTGACCACACTTGCAGAAGATCTCTTCCACCACTTTCTGACTGTGGGACCACTCATGTGGCCAAAGAATGGCTCTGCTCAGTTTGTCTGCAATCATGTTGTATTTTCCTCTGTATGTGTGTTATGAGAAAGAGGTTGGAGGTCTCTGCCCATTGCCAGACTCTCTGAGCTTCTCGACATAAGGAGTAAGATCTGGTTCTCCCCCTTGTTTGTTTATATACCAGACCACAGACATTTTTTGTCTGATTGAATTGCTATTGTACCTAGAGGGAAAGAGCTCTGAAATGCTTGCAACACGAGAAGCACCGGTCTCATCTCTAGAACATTTATGTGCAAATTGGCCTCATGTTCCTGCAAAGTGCCTTGGACTGTGTTTCCCAGATAAATGCCCCTCCCTCCCAATCTGGGATGCGCCCGTGGTCACTGTAGCTTTGGGCTGAGGGAGGAAAAAGGGACGGCCTTGAGAGACTAGGGGAGAGTTGAGCAACCAGTAAAGGTCTCTTTTACAAGAGTTGGTTAGTATAATTATGTGCGACATTGGAAGATCCCAAGATCACTGTGTCGAAAGTAGCCACTGGAGGATTCTCATGTGTTGAGCTAGTAGTAGTGGTATAATTTAAGCAGCCATTTTGCCTAAGACCTGTACGACTAATTTGGCAGAAGCATTTCTCTTGTTGATCAGCATCCTTACATAACGCCGAAGATAGTGTATTCTTTCTTGGGGAAGCTTTGCTGACATAATTATTGTGTTTATTTGTGCTCCTATGAAAACCAAAGATTGACATACCTCTAGAGCAGATTTTTCATAATTTATGGTAATTTGAAGGAATGAACAAAGCTGAAGGGTGTATTCCCTGACTTCCAGAAGAAGATGCCTGGTCAGGGCAGAGATAAGCCAGTTGTCCATTTATGGAAACACATGGAATCCTTTGCATTTCTGTTGAGCTGCTACTACTGTCATGCATTTGGTGAACACTCTGGGGGCTGTAGTGAGACCAAAAGGGCAGAGCTCAAAACTGGAACGGACTGGCTCCTAACTGGAAGAGTAAAAACCTTCTGGATCACCTGTTCATTAGTATGTGGTAGTATGCATCCTGAAGGTCTATGGAGCACATCCAACTGTCTTTTTCCAAAAGCTGAAGTATTAACTGCAGTGTTACCATCTAGAACTTGCTCTTTTTCACAGACCTGTTTAAAATACTGAGATCCAAGATGGGTCTCCTGTCTTCTGTTTTTACTGGAACTAAAAAGAATCTTGAGTAAGTTCCAGATCCTTTCTGGTCTGCTGGGACGTGTTGGGTGATTCTTTGGTTTAGCAACTTTTGAATTTCTAAGGTTCATAGGTTCATACTAGGCTATCTGCCTGAGGGCATTTACAAGCCTAGCCCATAGTTTTGTGGCTTACGCCACCCCTTTAGTATGGGGAACTATACCCATTATTTTGCTGTGCCTCGGTCGAGCAGTGACACTGAGGTAATCCCTGGGGTATATCTGCGATCTCCCATCCATTGGTCAAGATTTCTCTTGAACAAGGCCAGCGAGGTGCTCTGCCTCACAAATACCGGGATTTTATTCCACAGCATAGGGAGTCTTTGGGTGATGAATCTATCCCTCCAGCACGTCCTATTAATAGCCGTGTCGAGGTTTAAGTCTCTCGCCCTTGTGGCTCTGATGGATCTAGATTTTTTGAGGTGAAGAATATTCATCAAATCTGGGTTTGACATGGCCTTGTATGTTAGGCAAAGGTCACCTCTGAGCAAGCGGTGGCGACTGAATAGAGCTGGAGTTCTTTCAGTCGGGCAGCATAGGACAGATGTTTGAGACCCTTTATCCTTTTGGTGAGGAACTTTTGTGGCCTCTTCAGCTGCTGCAAGTGTCGGGTCAGATACATTCCGAATGGGGCATTGTACTCAATCATTGGTCTGATGAGTGATGAGTATAGGGAGACTATGACCTCCCTTGATCTAGATGAGAATCCCTTCATGATAAGGTGGGCAATGTAGAAGGTCTTCCTAACTACTTTAGCTACATAGGTGTCGAATGACAGACTACTATCAACCTGGGTCCCCAGGTCCCTGATAACTTCTTCTGTGCTCAGTGGATTGCCACCTATTTGGTAGCTAGGGGTAACCTTGTTTTTCCCGAAGGGTATGACTATGCATTTTTTGGCATTTAACTTTAGGCCATGGCTCTGGCACCAGTTATCCGTTTCTGTGAGACCCTTCTGAAGGATATCTGTGTCAGATGTGTTTTCTACTATGGCGCCCAGTTTGCAGACATCTGCAAACTTTGTCAGCCATAACCCTCCTGTGTTTGCTTGTACTTCGGAAAAGTAGATGCCAAACAAGAGTGGGCCCAGGACTGAGCCCTGTGGTACACCACTTGTGACAGGCTTTGAGTCTGACATGGCGCCAGCAACTCTGACCCTGTGGCTTCTGTCACTCAGCCAGTTTGCAACCCATCTTGTGATGTATGGGTTAACATTTAAGCTGATGTGTTTTTCAATGATACCTGAGTGGGGTATTGTATCGAAGGCCTTCGCCAGATCGAGGTAGGCTGTATGGACTGCCTTTCCCTCATCAATGGCTTTGGTGACTGTTTCGAAAAAGTCAACCAAGTTTAGAAGGCATGATCTGCCTTTGACAAAGCCAAACTGGGATGGATCCAAAGTCTGCAAATTTCCTATGTCTTTATTTATGAGGTCCATTATGATCCTCTCCATGGCTTTGCAGATAAGGCTTGTCAAGCTAATGGGCCGGTAATTTCCAGGGTCAGTGGCGGCACCGCCTTTGTGAAGTGGGACCACAGTTGCAGTGCGCCACTCCCTGGGTACGTATCCAGAGGTAAGACTATGATTAAACAGCTGTCCTAGCTGTGGGTTTAATTCCTCGTCGAGTTCGTGGAGCACACAGCAGGGGACACCATCAGGTCCCATGGATGCTGTGTTTTTTGCTTTGGAGAGAGCAGTTCTCACTTGGGCGTTGGAGATGTTTGGGGGGCTGCAATCGCTTGGTATAGATATCTCTCCTTTTGTTGCCTGTTCTTTTTGACTGGGTGGAACGGTCGGAACTGATGTACTTACAGGAGCGGGACATGCAAAGGGAATGACATAAACCCTGGATATTATACTCTGCACCTATCTGTTTGTGATACTTTGTCAGGTTTCTTGGTGCAGAGACAGATGATGCCAGACTGCCTCCAGAGGCAAGCAGTCAAGCACTCCTTCAGGAACACTGATAGGGCCCCTCCAAAGAACGATTCTCTGGTGCTCTGATTATGTGGGCCCTCCTCTGCTGCGAGGGCGGTGCCTACCATTATTGTTCCCCCCTCTGCCCGTGAGGGAACTTTCACCTTGTGTATCATAGAAAGACCTTTGGGATTTTCTGAACCACATCTTCCCACTACCCCTCTGGGTCCTTTGAAAAAGGTCTGGTGGGTGTGGAAAAATGTACCCCGACAGACAAGGTCTTGCCTTCTTGTTCACACCTGGTGAGCATTTCCTTCACTTTCGGTCCAAAAAGAGGAGCCATCAGAAGGGACGTTAAAGGTAGACTTGAAGGGCTCAGCAAAGGCGCATCCAGGCCTCATAGCCGGCCTTGGGCATAGGCCAACTAGGCAGCTGCCTAGGGTGCCGGTCTAGCAGGGGCACTTTTCCAGTATTTATTTGGTGTAGGTATACCAGGATGGGGACACCATGGAGCCCTTTTACCTAGGGCACCAGTTGACCTAGGGCCGCTCCTGCCAGGCCTGTCCCCGAACAGCAATACCTGAACCCGCAGCCCTACTCACTTTATCTCCTATATGTGATGAGCCTTATGGAAGAGTTTACCACAGATTTGAGGGTGGCGAGCTGAACATTAACTTTATCTGCTACTGCATCAGCTACAGATCCTTGTAGGGAGTCTGTGAGTTCCTTTTTAACAGGTCCCTCTGTAGCCTTCTGAAATGGGTAAGGTAGTTCAGAGACTGGAGGGCAAACGTTGCTGATGAAAACACTTGCTTCCCATATCTATCCATAGTCCTAGAGTCTTTATTAGGAGGATGGATAGAGAAGCTGGTCTCGGATAGCTCCTTTTTAGTGGCTGCTGCAACGATCATGGCATCAACTGCATCTCCTTTAAGTTAGACACCCTTTATCTCTAGGGGCAGTAATGAACTTGTTTGGCCTTCTAGGAGTAGGCTTTATAGAATCTGGGGTCTCTCAGGCCTTCTGAGAGATTCAGTCCATAAGCAAGTCAGAAGGAGGAGTCACCCAAGAGGAGGAAGGGTGAGACCCAAAGGCCTTCAGGTAAAATTATTCCTCCCCGGGGGTGAGAGTGAACTGCCAGTCACCTCTCTGTTTTAATAATTCCAGGATGTCTCCAAAGGAGACATCTTCAAGAGGTGACCTTGGGGACCCTTCTGCCTCATTGAGGTCAGTGTCTGATGTGATAGACTCCTCTGGGGAGTCAAGGTGCTTTCTCTTGCAGATCCTCTTCCGAGAGAACTCCTCAGTGGAATGCTCTGGGGAGGTTTCAGAAGAGGAGGGAGCCTCCTGGTGGACAATCTGAGGCCTGGGGTTTCTGAAATCCTGTGGAAGGGCTACCTGAAAGGAAAAATACAACTGGCCTGTAGAAGGAGGAAGATCCGATGAAGGTTGTGCCACAGACTTGGTAGGAGTCAAACCCTCCTCATAACTTTGAAGGTAGACTGCCCCCATCCCGAGGATTCCCCTGGATCCAACAAAGAAGTTGGAGCCGAAGGCATCCGCTGAACCGACGACAGAAGCTCCAAAGCTGAGGTAGGAACAGAACTCACCACTGCCAAAGCCCCGAGAGGCAGAGTCGGATCCAGCAAGATCTGAGCTGGCTCCGAGGATCCAACCGGACAGTGTCAGCTCCTAGAGGTGTCTTGCTCCAAATGGAGGGAAACTCTCAGGGCGACTGTCTGCTCTGAGGAAACAGACAGCCCTGGAGCAGACACAGACACAATCTGGAGATCAGAGTCTTCTGGCTCTGAAACTGAAGGATGGATTGGAGGAGGAATAGTTACTAGGGAGGTGGACTATGTCTGATCTGATTCCTTTGGGCTCAGAGCCAACAGAAGTTTGGTCAGGGCAAGAGTTCATAACCTTTGCACAACCCTATCCACATCTTCATTCTTCATCGGATAAGCTCCTGGTAGACAGAGTGCAAAGAGATGGGCATCTAGATTTAGCCAGTAATGGTGATTGGAGCTGTGAAGTCCCTCTTAGCCCAGGAGACTTCTGAGCCAAAAATTCTGATGGCTCTGAATTAGTCTTGGATCCAGAAATGACCGTCTGCTCCAAAGATACTGGGGGAGTACAGAGTTCAGGGTTTTTTGTTCTCGGCTCCAAAGAAGCTTTTGGAGCCGAAGATGCCCTTTTTGAAGTCTTGTCCAGAGATTTTGAGGACTCTGAAGAAATAGCCTATGAAAAGGGTTTTTTTAATAAACCCTTTAAATCTAACTTATTTTTACGCTCCATAAGTACCCCCTGATTGAAACCATGACATATGGAGCAAGTTTCTTGGAGATGAAGAGGCCCTAAGCAATAAAAGCATAGAATGTCAGAATCACTAAGGGGCATCTTCTTGCATTTTTCACACTTTTTGAAACCCAATGGTTTTCTTTCCTGTTTTTGAGACATAGTAACTGAGAAACGCACACATACACCCAAACATGCTGTGACGCCTGTGCCCTGGCCCACCAATCAAGAAGCCTCAATCCTCACCACTAACATCAGAAAGGGGTATCTCCTATAGGAGGAAAGGATAACAAATACACACAGTAAAGTGCAATTTCCCTTAAGAGCGCACAGAAATCACAGTGAGTCCAGAGCTGGTCACTCCCTTGCTCTCCAAGTCCCCAATAAGACTCCCCACTGGCACAGCTATAGGGTCCAGACCTCAGCCAGCTGGGCAAGCTAAAATCTCCAGCACCCACTCTATCCAACCAGTGCTTCGTGTCCCTGCCCAAGTAGCTGACACACACACTGAGATAAGAGTTTATACAACTACACAGACCCTTCTGGGGAAGGCTGGCACAGGTTCTCCAGCTGTACCCCTTTTATCCAGACTATATGGTAGAAATCACTGCCACCACCCAGCAAATATTTATCAGCTACTCAAGGGCCCTTAAAAGGGTGTCCAATTATTACTGTGCAATATTATCCAATTGGTGTGACTAAACAGTCAAGGCTTATTAGAGTGACTTGATACAGGATCAATATCAATAGCTTAAATCATCTCTACACAAAACAGCCACAGTTAAAAGGGTTTAAAAATATTTAATAATAAATACTAAAAACACAAGACAATACTTCTTACTACACAGTGCTAGTCAAGAGTTCAGAGATCACAGAGAAATACTTAAAATAATTCAGTAGTACAGTTCTGACATCACAGAAAAACACTTAGTCTAATCTTTCTAGTTTCTAGCTATTTCTAAGAGAAAACACAAATCTTAAGATAAATTACATATAGAAACAGGCAGAGTGCTGATGAGTTGGATGGTCAGACAAAAATGCTTAATGCCCTCTGATTCTCTCTGTTTTTAAAATCACATTCCTGATTCCCATTACATCATTCTTCACACTTCCCTGGGTTCCCAGGCTAACAGAAACTACATTTACATTCTTAACATCTCCTTTTGTTATCTTGCAGCTGTTCAGGAAGCAGAGCAATAAAAATACATGTGCATGTTTAAATCTAGCAATTTAACTCTTGGTTAAAACAATAGAAGGAATGCCTTCATCTACACCGGCCAAAGCCAACTTTATTTCAAAGAGGCACAACATGTTTTATTTGGTCAGTAGAGAGCACTTATTGTTACATTCTTTTACAGTTCCACATCTAACAGCAGTTTTTCCATTTAAGACAACAAGCCTGTGGTTCACATTAATATTTACAGATGACAGAATTATCTCCAAAAATTCTATCTGGCTAGGCTGGCCTATCTTCACCCAATCTTCACATACCCCCCCACCCCCCCCGAGAACTCAAGCTACTTTTTCAAGTGACCCTTGAGAAACGCTGCTTGAGAGAGTTAGATCTGAGTATACCTTACCCCATTTCCCTGTCTTGAGAGCCCATCTGCATTGGCATTGCTAATCCCACTGCAGTGCTGCACTGACATATAATATCCTTGCAACCCCAGGCTCCATCTTAGCAAATGGGCATTTTGCTGGCTGGCTCTGTGTAACCATGTTAGGGGGTTGTGATCGGTCATAACAGTGAATTTCCTTCCATACAGATAAGGCTGAAGTTTCTGCAGTGCCCACACTAGGGCTAGACATTCCTTTTCTACAGCTGCATAGCATTCCTCCTTGGGTTGGAGCCTACGACTGAGATAAACCACTGGGTGCTCTTCTTCCTCTGAAGAAATCTGGCTAAGTATAGCCCCCACCCCATGGTTTGAAGCATCCACCTGCACAACAAATTATTTGCGGTAATCTGGACTGGCTAACACAGGGGGTCCTCCCAAAGTGTCTTTAAGCTTCTGGAATGCCTGCTCACATGCTGGGGTCCACACTGCGGTATCTGGCCTGTTCTTCCTTGTCAGGTCTGTGAGGGGAGCAGCTATGGTACTATAAATGGGGATGGACTTTCTGTAATACCCTGCTGCCACTAAATATGCCCACACCTGCCTTTTAGTAACAGGTGCAGTCCATGCCTGAATGGCTTCCGCTTTGGCAAGTTCTGGCCTTATCTTACCACTCCCCACTCTCTGTCCTAGGTAGGAGACATCTGCCATAACCACCTGACATTTGCTCGGCTTAATGGTCAACCCACCCCTCTGTAGTCTGCCCATCTCCCTGACATGCTGAAGGTGCTCTGGTCAGTAATGGCTGTAGATGGCAATGTCATCTAGGTAAGCAAGGGCAAACCCTCCTGTTCCTGCTAGGATATGATCTACCAGCCTCTGGAAAGTCTGTGGGGCATTCTTCATCCCAAAGTGTATCTTTGTGAACTCATACAAGCCAAAAGGAGTCACAAAGGCTGACTTCTCTCTAGCACTGGCAGTCAAGGGCACCTGCCAGTAACCCTTGGTAAGATAAGTGGTTGTAAGATACTTAGCCCCCACCCAGCTGCTCTAGGGCCTCATCTATCCTAGCCATGGGGTAAGCATCTGACTCTGTGTGACTATTTAATTTCCTGTAGTCCACACAGAACCTGGTGCTGCCATCCTTCCTTGGCACCAGCACCACTGGGGAAGCCGAGGGACTGTTGGACTCGAATTGCCCCAAGTTCCAACATCTCATGTACCTCTTCCCTCAAAGTTTGTTTGACTCTCTCAGGCACTCTATAAGGGGCCTACCTAATAGACCTTTGGGGTCCTGTGTCCACCTGGTGCTGCCCCAGGTGGGTGCACCCTGGTTTCCCAGTGAACATGTCCCCAAATTCCAGCAACACCGCTCTGATTTCTCGGACCTGGGTAGGAGACAGCTGCTGGGACATTGCTACCCCTTCCACTGAGGTGTCAGCCCGAGGCTCACTGAGGAGATCAGTCTCCAGATTTCCCTCAGACTCCTCTTGCAATCCACTGCAAATGCTCAGCACAAGGGCCTCCCTATCATGGTAAGGTCTCATCATGTTAACATGGTACAATTTGTGCCCCTGCCTTCTGCCTAGCAGTTCCACCATGTAGTTAACATTACTTAGCTTTCTTACCACCTTGCAGGGTCCATCCTAAGCTGCTTGTTGTGTCTGACAGGAATGAGAACCATTACCTGCTGCCCCACAGCATACTCTCTAGCTCGAGCATTCCTGTCATTACCACACCTTTTTCGGTTGTTGGGCTTCTGCCAGATTCTCCTGGGCCAAGCCCATGAGTTCCCTGAGCCTTGTCCTGAGGTTTAGGACGTATGCCACAGCAGACTCCTTGTGAGACTCGCACTCACCTTCCCACTCATCTCAAATTAAATCTACAGGTCCCCCTCACCCTATGCCCATACAGCAACTCAAAGGGTGAAAAACCTGTGGATTCCTGGGGAACCTCTCTGTAAGCAAACAGATGGTGCAAATATAATACCCGTAGCATGGACTTGATTGTAGAGTTTAACCTCTCAACAAGACCATTAGTCTGGAGATGGTAGGGGGTGGTCTTCATGTGCTTCACCCCACAAGACTTGCACAGACAAGCCAGCAGGTCTAACATGAAATTGGCACCTCTGTCAGTCAGTATTTCTTTTGGGAAACCTACCCTGCTGAAAATCTCTAACAAAGCATTTGCCACCTTCTCTGCCTCAATGGAGGACAAAGCAACTGCCTCAGGGTATCGTGTAGCATAATCCACTAGGATATGCTTTTTCCCTGCAGAACTTGGGGTACTCAGAGGACCCACAATATTCACAGCTACCCTCTGAAATGGCTCAATTACAGGGAAAGGCATCAAAGGAGCTCTCACCTTGTCTCCTGCCTTGCCTACCTTTTGGCACTGCTCACAGGTCCTACAGTACCCTGTTACATCTCTGGAAATTCCAGGCCAATAGAAGTTTTGCATAATACATCTCTTTGTACATTTTATGCCCATATAACCTGCAAAGGGAATATCATGGGCTATGGCTAGAAGTGCCAGACAGTAGGCTCTAGGCACTACCAACTGCTGTACTCTCTCACATTCTAGCCCTCCCTCAGGGGTCCACTCTCTGTATAGTAACCCTTTGTCCCAGTATACAGATTTTCCCTTTCCTTGAGAATCAGGTGCCTCCCTACCTACCTGCCTCAGGCCTTGCAATGTAAGGTCTGAGAGCTGAGCCTGTCTCAGCTCTCTCCTTGTAACCTTTCCCAGCTCCCCTTCCACAGGAAGTCTGGCATCCTCTGACAGTGGTGCCTGTCAACCTGGGTAGTACTACTCACCTCTACCCTTGCAGTCACTCTGTCCAAGGGACCATCAGTACCCACAAGCAGCTGTGGCTCACCTTCAGTCTCACTGCTACAGGGTAGCTCCCACCCTGAAGTAACTACTTCACCAGCCCTGGCTGCAAGTATGCAGTCTGTCTGGGTCTCCCCAGGCTACCAGACCCACATGCTTGTCTCCTTGCCTGACTGTGTGCATAAGCACATGGTACTGCCTCATCCAAATCCCTCCCTATCAAGACATCTACAGGATAGAAGTTTGGTAACCCTGTTGTCTCAAGACAACCTACTATTGGCATTTTGTCTTTCCCACTTACTGGCTCTCTCACCTTTTGTTCCCCACCTCGCCTCCATGGACATCTGAATGCCACATGGCCCCACTGGTTGCATTCAAAATATTTAACCCTAGGTGCTGGACATGTACCTGGACTAGTGGCTTCCCCTGCTACTGAAATTCTGTTAGGGCAGTCTGGGCTGCCCTCCATGGGTTCCTTTAGACCCATGAGCAGTACTGGGGGTCCCTTTCCTATGCAGGGGTGTCCTGCTTGTCAGACATAGGTCTCCCTTCTTCCCCAACTCATCTGAAGTAGCACATTGTCTATCAGCTAACCAGATCCTCATGTCCTCAGGCAAAGTGCTAAGGGTTTGTTCCCTTACCAAAAGGACTGCCAGCCCTTCAAAAGTGGTGACCTGACATCCACTCACCCACCTATGGAAATAAGTGCTCAGTTCAGCAACATATTCACATACACTTTCATCTGCCTAGCGTCTATCTCACAAAACTTTTACTTATATATTTCAGGTGTTAGCTTAAACAATTCTAACAAATGCTTTTTAACAGCAGTATAATCAAAACATGCAACATCAGACATTTTTGACAAAACAGTTCAGGAACCGTACCCAGTGCCTTTGGTCAACACCATACTGTTTGCATACCCTCTCAAACATATGACTGAAACTATCAAAATGACCCCCCTGTGGAAGAAATTTACTGACCTGTTGTGCTACTGGGGTCCAGTTACTCCCTTCCCCATTACCTCCACGACTCTGGTGAAGAGTCAGCATCTCCTCATACTGCCTCTCCTTTTCCTCAGCTTCCAGGTGTAGCAGTTTCTCATTTTCCTCAGCCTGCAAGCATCTCAGTCTCTCATTGTCCTCACTCTCTAGAAGCCTCAATCTCTCAGTTGCTTCTATTTCCACACGCCTGGCCTCCAACTCGAGTCTCTTTAACTCCAGATGGATTTTTAAGTCCTCGCAGAAAAGTTGAGCTGTCCAATCTCCAAGGGTATTATATCTCCACTGCCAGTCTGATTGTCCTCCTGGTTGCTGTTTTCTCATGCAGCTGTAACCAAGGCTGCAATCAGGTCTGCCTTAGTCAGGTTTCCATGCACCAGTCCCCTAGCCTGGCACATCTCTGCTAGCTGGCTCCTTGTCAGCTTTCCATACTCCTCTGCTGACATGCTGCCTGCTCACCCTGACTGACTAAGCTAACAAAAGAAATAAAACAATTGTGATCTGAACTCTGAGTATTCACTATGTGTCTGATTTAGAATACAAAACATCTTCAAAGCTCACTGTACACAAGCTACAAGAATTCACTCTACCCACACCACTACAAGTCAATTAGTATTTGCCAACCAATTAATATGTGATGTGGATATCCCACCGCTGCCAAACAATATGTGACGCCTGTGCCCTGGCCCAGCAATCAAGGAGCCTCAATCCTCACCACTAACACCAGAGAGGGGTGTCTCATATAGGAGAAAAGGATAACAAATACACACAGTAAAGTGCAACTTCCCTTAAGAGCACACAGAGATCACAGTCAGTCCAGGGCTGGTTGTACCCTTGCTCTCCAGGTTCCCAATAAGTCTCCCCACTGTCACAGCTATAGGGTCCAGATCTCAGCCAGCTGGGCAAGCTAAAATCTCCATCACCCTCTCTGTCCAACCAGTGCTTCATATGTCCCTGCCCAAGTAGCTGACACACACACTTTGAGATAAGAGTTTATACAACCACACAGACATTTTTGGAGAAGGCTGGCACGTTCTCCAGCTGTGCCCCTTTTACCCAGACTATACAGTAGAAATCACTGCCACCACCCAGCTAATATTTATCAGCTACTCAAGGGCCCTTAAAAGGGTGCCCATTTATTACTGTGCAATATTATTATCCAATTAGTATGCGTGACTAAACAGTCAAGGCTTATTAGAGTGACTTGGTACAGGATAAATATATACATGCAATGTACTCCAGAGCTTAAGTTATCTCTATACAAAACAGACACAGTTAAAAGGGTTTAAAATATTTAAGAATAAATACAAAAAACACAAGACAATACTTCTTACTACACAGTGCTAGTCAAGAGTTCAGAGATCACAGAGAAATACTTAAAATAATTCAGTAGTACAGTTCTGACATCACAGAAAAAAACACAGTCTAATCTTTCTAGTTTCTAGCTATTTCTAAGAGAAAACACAAATCTAAGATAACTTACATATAGAAACAGGCAGACTGTTGATTAGTTGGATGGACAGACAAAAATGCTTAATGCCCTCTGATTCTCTATTTTTAAAATCACATTCCTGGTTCCCATTACATAATTCTTCACACTTCCCTGGGTTCCCATGCTAACAGAAACTACATCTACATTCTTAACATCTTCTTTTATCTTGCAGCTCGTCAGGAAGCAGAGCAATACAAACATGTCTGCATGTTTAAATTTAGCAATTTAACTCTTGGTTAAAACAATAGAAAGAATGTCTTCATCTAGACAGGCCAGAGCAGACTTTGATCAAAGGTTCAAAACAGGTTTTACTTGTTCAGTAGAGAGCACTGTTACTTTTTTTTCAGTTCCACATCTAACAGCAGTTTTTCCATTTAAGACAACAAACCTGTGGTTCACATTAATATTTACAGATGATAGAATTATTTCCAAAAATTCGATCTGGCTAGGCTGGCAGCCTTCACCTATCTTCACCCAATCTTCACACATGCTGAAGCAGAAATAGAAAAAAGGGCAGTGGGAAATACGAAGAGAAAACATTTTTTTTAATTTAAACAGTACACACAAAAATTGTCCTTTAACTGAACCTGACAATTACAGGAGGGAAAGAAAGGAAGAGAAAATCATCCTCTAAAATGGATGATGGTATTCACCCTCTAACTTAAACGGATGGAACTGGGTTGGGAAGACTTGCACTAGCAAAATGAAGGTAGACTAATTAGAAAAAGATAAACTACTAAAAAGAAAGGTCTAAGACAATCATAATAGACAATAAACAATTAGCAATACTTAGCCCAGAGCTTAGCTAACAGGAACCTTTTTCTTGCTCAGCAAATGAGATCTGAGGTTATAGAACAGTTGCGTTATGGTAGGGAAAAATGCCCATGAGCTTGGCTGAGGACATTGAGCTTAAGTAATGGCCAAGAATGATTGGATCCAACCAATCAGTGAGAATAAAGGTGAGATTGACAGCATCACATGAAATGTTCCAATATTCATAAGTTCAACAACTTAACTTGCAATTTGACATGTTTTATTCCTTCACAACACTGTGGAAATACAATTTTAAGTATAATTTTATAAGTGGAGATGCAGTTGTTTCCCCTTAATGTATACAGTCGTAGCTATGGCTGCAAAATGTCTAAACCTATATTTTGTAGTTACTGACAAATGACTACTCAAACTCCTAGCTAAAGGATTAGCAGCATAATCATTTGAATCTTCTGCTGAGAAAATATATTCTAGTTTTACACACATTCATATTCCTCCACAGAAAAAAATACAGATTCAACAACACCCCAATGAATTTTTAACATTACACTTTTTTCCCATATCGCTCCCACATGCCATCTTAAGTCTCATACTCCTCCATTGGTAGAGATTGTAGGAATAAATAAATACATAATGCAGGACTGCATCTCAAGAATGTCTGCCAAACTAAGTTAGAAATGTATGTAGAAAGGCACAGAGGTCTGAAAGGGGTATAAGACACCATTAGACATCATACTCCATGTTATTTTGTTCTCCCACATCTCCCTTAACCATTTGCCTGCATGGATGTCTGAGGAAGAAGGAAGACCAAGATGGCATAAGTAAAGAAGGCTTCCAAAGATTTTGCTAACACATATTACTGTCATCAAGAACTCATCTTCAAGGAGAAACGTCGCAAAGAATCATGTTAATATATAAATTTCCATCTAAATTCTCATCAGTCAAGTTGTCTAAGGATAATGGTCGAGCCTGGGTAAATATCATTAAAAATGTCAGACACTGCTCCTCTAAACTCATTAAAACAAACTAGAATTCGTGCAAAGGAACAGGGCAAAAGAGGCAATAAGCAAGGCATGATTAACATTTTTAGGCCACACCTTAGAATGACTTTGCATGTACAAATCTATTTAGAACAGCTGACAGAACATGCGTATTAAAGGACTGGCACCAGGCAATTATCAGTGAAAGGAAGGTGCTGTACACACAGTTGTTACCTGAGTCAATCAGATTAATTTCACTCTGGAAAGGGAAGAAAGGCCCATGTGTGTACCCCACTATAAAATGAAACACTGCACACAACTGTTGAGTTATTTTTATTTTGATAACAGAGTTGTCCATCTGAATGAAGCCTACTTTCAGTGGAGGCCTGTGAGAAACAAACTTAATTACACACAACTAAAAAACAGTGATTAACAGCACACAGAAAATACAATAAAATGAAATTAACTTGCTTTACAAATTGCTGAAAGTACGCAAAACAGAAAAAGTAACAAGGGTCAAGTACACTGTATACTATCAGCAGAATTATAACAAGCATAGAAGTATACAAAACATTTTCAGAGTTCAACAGTACTTGGTCAAAGTCAGTTCACAAGTTTTGCAGTACTACGTAAAAGTTAGGTGTTAATTTTCACAGCTGTGAAACAAACATTCTTCCAGAAAGACTAATCTAATGCAGGTTGAGATAAGGAAAAAAAATTAGTTTAGGTAAATTATCCAGAGATTTTCTGGGTGATCAAATGGCCTTTTACTACTACCTTAAACATTTATGGCACATATATTCAGTAACAGATACTGACACTTTATTCAGAATTGTTAAATATGGTGTCAAAAAGCCACCACTGTTGTTTCTTTTTGTAGTTTTCCAAATTTAACTTAAATACACTGAAGAATCTCTGTGGCAGTCAAATATCAGGAAACGACTTACTGAGACAGGCTCTGTCATTAAGTATTCTGTGGGTCCAATTCCAAAAATCTTGTTCTTACTCTAAGTAACTTACTCTAGTAAAGGCCTCCTTTACAGATATGCCTTACACCAAAGAAAGTGACCAACACAGACAGCAAGTCTTATGGAATCAGGGCAGGCTTGCACCAGAGTAAGTTGCTTGCAACAACAGCAAGTCTTGGAATCTGCCCCTGTGAGAAAATTCCTATAGAAGAGTATTCAATTATAAGCCTGATCAAATGGATTTCTTCTGTAATCTTGGTTTGAGTCTCAAGACAAAGGTAATTTTATTCTGTAAAAACTACTAAGTTACTCGTGTGTGCTTTAAGTGTGTAGCCTCAATAGGAAATCAGAGTTAAGTCTTTAACTAAATAAATACCCAGATGTTTACTGCAAAACTGACCACCTTCCCTTTTACCATATTTTAATTATGTTCACTGTCAAGTTACCATCAATATTTAGAAATTTTCCACTGAAATATAAACACTCTTTCTGATGTTTTTAGAAATAAGCAGGATCATCTTAGCCAGAACTGAAGGCTAGAATTACTTTAGTGGGGCTTCATGAATGGTGCCTGCACACGAGTGAAATTACCAGTGTATTAGACCAGAAGATCACTGATCACTCCAGGACCTTTATAGTTAAACTACATGGGGTAGATATTACATTTTCCCATTTGATCACCTACTTTCTCTAACAGATATACCTGGAAATGAATTAATATGTACTGATTTTACTAAGTTTATTTATTTTTACCTAAACTCCAATTATTAGGATGCACAACTGGATTTTGGCTCATTTTCAGTACAGGCTCACAAAAAAATAAAACCATCCGGTAGTACAGTCAACTTTTAAAGGATGACTAAGACGGGGAAGCATTTTTAAGACAAGTTAAGATGAATCTGGCAGAGTTATACACAGTATGTTTGCTCAAGTTTTGTTAATAAGGCATCTGATATGCTGTTAAAAATCGCACAGCCACAGAATAATCTGCAGTGGACAGTAGGGGTGACTACCTTTGTTTTAGCAGTTTACATTAGGTAATACCTGATCCGTATAAGTTACCAAGTGTCATGTTACTTTTTTGGATGGCAAGTAGTTTTGAAACCATTTTATGGCAAGCTGAGGGAGGCAAACCTCTCTGAGTCTGTGTGCAAGACCGACATGACTAAGGAAGTCCAAACGCCTTAGCTCCAAGTCTTGTAATTATTACGCAGTGCTGCACTGAACAGAGCACCCTTTGAAAAATTCATACTGTTAGTGAGAAGGGTTGTGTTCTTTAACAAAGGTGTAGAGTTGCCGATTAAAAAAAAAACCTTGTACTTAATTTAATACTTTTTAGTATAGCAGTGGGAAGACGGTTGTTAGGTTTAGCCAATACTCTGCTTTTATGGCTAGTATAATGTGGGCCTCTATCTAAACTGTTGGCAAGCTACCTTCCCTCATGCACCTATTAAGTTGTGTCAGGGCTGTTGAAGTCTGGTGTTAAAGAAACACAACGGTCTACAGTGCCAGGTGCTTTATTGTAGTCCAGTAACACTGACTTTACTACCATGTTACTGGAAACTCATCTGTACATGTATGTCACTGCAAAAGATGCAGCATTAACAATATGTACACATCCAAAGTCAGTGAGAAATCCACTGGTGATCAGAGAGTTAAGTTTAACATCTGCTGATGGCCACTGGCCTGAAGTTGGACATGACACCCTTGATCCAGCTTTATTTACTTTGATCATCACTTACCTTCCCTCCTACTGCACGTTACATTCTTTAAAATTCCTGTTAAGTAATTCTGTTAGTGGGCAAACCTCAGTACAGACATAGCACGATTACTACATTTTTGTGGAATACTGTCAGCTAATGGAGATCCATGGTCTTTTTTTAAGGCAACAAGTTTGCTTGCTGTTACTCCCTGAAGTTTACATTCGGTTAATGCTTCACATTCAGACACAAGTGTAATAAATTCAAATTGGTCAGGCAAGGGCTTTTATCCAACAGTCTGGCAGGCATATTATATTGCAGTTGTACACACAAAAATTATCCAGATTATTTTCAAAGATTTCAAGACTACCACTACCCTTAAAATTTCTGTGGTGGGGGGGGGTCTATAGTTCATAGACAAGTACTAGGCTAGCTGCCCTTGCGGGGAATTCTAAGCCTAGCCAATTTCCTTTCTGTGCTCAAAATAACCTATCCCATTTGGTTATAGATTGGCCTTGCTCATCCCATGGTCGATAATTACACACTACCCCTAATAAAAATAATTGGGGATCATAACATAGAAAATTTCAGGGGACCCACACACGGGATAAAGCATTTAGGAGCTGCACACTGGGGCAATCCTGTGGTACATTTCTGTCTGCCATCCAAAGATTTTAAGTTACACTGGACAGGGATGAACTCATGTGGATGGGAAGTCGGTTCCATAGCAGCAGTAACCTCTGCAAAACATACTTGTCCCTCCAAACTGCTCTGTTGATGTTGCAGACATGGGTTAGATCCCTACACTGAGTATTTCTGATGTCAACTGACTTGCTGATGTGCAGTAAATCAGTAATAGTTCAGAGAATGCTTTATAAACCCAGACACAGGTCACCTCTTTGCAGTCTGCAGGATGCACAGCATAACAACAGAGCTTTGAGTCAGTACGTGTAGGATTTGTTGTTTAGGCCTTGTATCCTTTTAGTAAGGTATCACTGTGGGTGTTCCAGTTACTGCATTTGTCTGGAGATACATCCCAAAAAGGAAATTTTATTCAATGATTTGCCTAATGGAGGCCGAGTAAAGGGGGACAATTACAATTCCAGATCTAGACACAATCCCTTGGTTTAGAAGCTGTGCAATACAGAAGAACTTTCTTACAACAACAGATACATGTTGGTCAACAGTTAGGTCGCTATTCACACAAGTTCCCAAATCCCGAACAAATGGGTTCAACTCCTAGGGGCGTTTCGTTAATCTGGTAGTTGCCTGTGGTAGATGACTTCCCAAAGGATACAATTAATGCATTTTTTGGCATTGAGTTTCAGACCACGATTTTGACACCAGTTATTTTGGACAAACCTTCCTGCAGGACAGCCAAGTCATTTGGGGATTCAATGACTGCTCCTAGCTTGCAGTCATCTGCAAACTTAGCCACAGCCCTTTGATATTGGCTTATTCTACAACCTTTTATTAGAAGCAGTTTATTGTTATGTTCAGCTTACTTAAATTACATATTAATTTTAGAAGCTCTTATATTCACATCCTACTTAGGCCATACAAAACAAAATAACTTGCCAGACATTGTTTTGTAAATATTAATTAGGGCTCCATACAACCTTTGATGGCTTATGGAAAAAGAGAACTAGTACTTAAGATACTAAAAACAAGAACCAGAAACATATTCAGTATTTTTGTTACTGTCTCAATGAAAAACTCTGTTCTTTGTATGAAAAGATCAAAGTATGCGGCTATATTTTAGCCTAGTTCTAGCCAAACCAGTACAGAGATTGAGAATGTGTCATGGCACTGTAAAGTAATGAACTGAAGTATGCAGTCAATTGTACACATCTGTTGTGAATAAAATGACATAATACTTTTCACCATAATGTTTCATGTCCTAAAAGATCCTAAAGTTTTCAACAGTATTAATGTTAAAAGCAAATGTAGTATTTAAATGGGACTTCATAAATCTAACTTTTAATTATATGAATATATATGTGTGTCCGTGCTGGACAGGGGCATCGGGTGCTGACTTGTCGAAACATGAGCTAAATTCTTGGCTAGGGTTGTAAGGGCCTCAGAGCCAATAGCCTAGTAACTTCCTATGAATACTTATGCTAACATCACTGGCCTATTTAGTAAGAAATTTAATACTTAGCATTTCCCTACAAGTCTTCCATAGCCCTCTCACCACTAATAACCCTGCTCAGCTTAATGTCTTCAGTATGAATAGTAAAGTCAGCTTGCCTGTTATAGCAAATCAACTAAAAAAATAAACATTCGATGGCCAAAAATGGAATCCTGTGGCACTGCCTCTTTTAGCTATTGCTATTTACTTATCCATCCATCCGTAATCCCTTTTTCCCCATTTTTGCACAAGGGTGTCAATTCAATAGTGACAATGGAGAGTCAATATTCACTCTGCTGGGTAGATATTATTCTTAAATTTGATCCCAGCACAGAGATGGAGTGGTAACATCTTTGCCTCAGTCTCTAGGGTTCAGGGTTTAATCCTGACTTCCAGTCATTGTCCGTGTAGAATCGACTTTTTCCTCTGAATACTCCAGTTTCCACCCAAAACACACAGAATGATGTCTATAATATGTACAATGTGGGATCCTTATGTTTACTTGGCTTGTCAGTTTAATGACCATCTCCCACAGTTTCCCCACTTTGTCACTCAAGTATTTACTGTTAGAATCAACTAAAGTGTAGTTGATTAACAATGAAAACAGTAGTTCTGTTTAGGTTGTGGTGACAACACTGACGTTAGTACATATAGGTTAAGGGTGGTTAGAGGGTTAAGTCAACTCAGGAAAAGGCTCAAATCTTGTGAATCTCTATTTATATTTTTTTTCGATGTCAGGTGCTTCCAGTTTCAGGCCTGGGTATAAGACGATGTCTGATCTAGTTTATTTGAAAATCTAACTGAAATGCACTGTTGGGGGAGCCAATACCAAATCTGAAAACATAATACTAAAAATGCATATTAGTAATACAAGAGACCAATGCATTGTACAGCACAATAAGCTTCCTTTTACTATTAGAAGTCAGTCATTAACTTTCTTCTGAAATAATCTTCACTCACACACGTGTGTGTGTGTGTGTGTATATATATATATATATATATATATATATATATATATATATATATACATATATATTACAGAAATCAAGCTTCTCAAAGGCCAGTAGGTGATGAGCTTGACAAATGAACATGCACATCTATGAACCTCAACTCACAGAATTCCAAAGTTACTTACCCTTAACTGGTTTAAAACTGTAGTGAGTGTTCTACAAAGACATGATTCACTTGTGAACCAGCATTGCTTTTGTCCTAAAGTTCATCCAGTAACTCACTCGAAAAAGTCTATTCATATGGAAATAACCTATCTGAAGAGATCTAATTCAAGTGAATGGCTGCTGCATTCTATGAATGTACTCTAAGTGAAGCTTGTCCAGTATAACTTCCCAGCTATCTGGCTTAATTCAGTTATTTCCTTTACATTTATCACAAGGTAGTGCTGACAAGTTAGGATGTGTTGAAAGTATGCAGGAAAAAAATTGAAAAGGCAAAATATAAGGAATGGCAAAAAAGTAACATGGATGATGTGAGGAGGTCAGGCAAAACAGGAGATACTACAGGGACGTGCTTAGGAGGAGCCCTTCAACAACAGTGCCATTTTACCCAAGGTCAGCCCTGCTACTGCTTACAAAAGGTGCATATTTTTAGTGCCGTTTCCATTTCCAAAGCAATATGTCAAGCATTTTCAAATGTCAGCTAGCATTCTGATTATATTCTCCTTTCTATACATTTGTCATTTGTTCTACAACCAATTCTCTAATCAATTGTTCTAATATCTCCATAATCACAGTCTTTGGCCAATTTTCTCAGATTAGCTACATCAAACCTTTACAGTAAGCTTTCTAACATATGATTGAAATTTGTAACCAATATCTACCTAGACTTCAGATTAAAATGGTTCAGAATGTACATCTTTCCACCTACTTTATGAAATACTAGAAGGAATTTTTTTCAATAATGGAAGACCCCATCTTTCACTACAGTTAACCTGTACTTCAGGTATTCATTTATTTTCATCCACAACATCAGTTGGATGTGGTTTAGTGCCCAGTAACCCTTTAATACATTTTCCCATTGGTATTTCTTTCCGCTGCCACAGCTCATTTAAGAGTCCCACTTTTTCTTTTCTATTCAAAACTAACATTGTCCCAGAAAATAATTTATTTTAGCCTGCCTGGCATAAGTAGAAAACTAAGACACTGTAGTTTTCAGTGGTGATATCTGCTCACAATTTTTCTTCCAGAGACCATCTTCCTGAGGTCAGTAAAGTGCTCCAAACAGCTAAAATGAAACATTTTTCAAAGAGTTAGTTGTTGGACATACTTTTATAGGACTAACATGGGTGAGTTATACTGCAACACCACATAAATTGGTAAACACTAATCTCTGCCAGTGAAGTCTTGTTTTAAACTACAGAATAAAGCACATTCTTTAAAATGAAAGGCAGTTTTCATTTGCTTTACTAGATTTTTAAAGTAACAAATGTCAGTCACCATTAAACGAACAAAGCTGACAACTTTCACTCCTATAAGAAGACAAGTGAGGGAGGGTCTGAAATATTTTTAAGGACTACAGGTTTAAATGCATAATAAAACTTTGCTTTATCACCTCTTATGTAGAGAAGAAAGTGTAAATGAACTATAAAAGATATTTATAAGCTTACAATAAAAACTAGTCAGAGTAATTCAGTCAAGTAATACAGACACCATTTTCATAGACCATCTAAAATGGCTCAAAGCACTATCAGTGTAACAAAGCTCTCAAATCTTTGATGTCTTTGCACTCGAAGTAAGTGTATATCAAGTGTGTCTAAAAAGGAATACAGACAGAATTCAAGAAATACAAAGATAACCTGTAACAGAATATAATGACGGATGCAGCCATATCTCAAAAAATAAATAATTACAAGGGTAAGTTAGAATAAAGCGCTAATGGGATAGGGTTATTTATGCCCAGCACTCAGGAGATATTCAAAATCAACAAACTTTAGAAGGATAAGAATAAACATGCAAGGAGCAAAACAAAAACAAAATATAAAGAGCAGTACAGTCCAAGAAAAAGCAATGAGCTGCAAATGTAAGTAATAAAATTCAACAAAAAGCCAGCTTATCAGTTAGATGTTCTGCCAGTGATGACAGTGGTAAAACAGGGTTCTCAACTGGCTTGCACTCACTAGATAAGAACTTGTAGATTTCATCAGATGACATTATTTTCTTTGTTAAACCCCTTTGATTAGTAGTGGATTGTGTAATGTGTACAGTTTGAACTAATTGCACATTTTAAACAAATAGCTTATCCAAACCAGTAACTGTTAGTAATGTGGCATGAAAATTGGATTTCAGATTCTAACTACAGCCTGTTGAATTTCTGGATTGTATGAAGGTAATCATCCTTACCTTTTAACAGATCAATTGTGACGCCACAGGAACAGGTGCACTCATGTTAATTATGGACAGATTAAAATTTTAAGAGCAGTTTGATGACACTAATCAGCAGTATTTTCATGAGATAAATAGTTTAATTACTTACAATTGAAACACATCGCCAGTCAATGTGCAAAGCAGTGAAAGGGAAATTTTGTTCATTTGTCCAAAATGATTTAGCAAAGGTACCACTTAGTTTATATCACATCTCTTTGGAAATCAGCATCTAAACAAGCCAAGTAACTAAAGGCAGCAATAAATCTGAGAAACTCAGAAAGAGTAAGTCTTTGGGTTTACAATACACAGCATGCATATCACTGGTGTTCTCTCAAGATCTGCAAAGGTTTCCTCTAGGTGCTCCATGTTACTTCTAAATACAAAATTATGACTGCTAACTATCCCTGTGTTGCATAAGGGCTGACAATGATCCAAAGGATGAGTATACTTAATTAGCTAAACAAAAGTGTCACTTCCTTTTTCAAAATTTAGCTAAAATACCTATGTCTTGCTTTGCTAAATAAGGACATGCATATCCAAATGTGTCTAAAAGCACCAATTAAATTATTATGGGACCTAGTAATATCTTTTCCACTGACTTTCCCTGAATATAAGGGACACCTGTAACTTTACATCCTTTAATGTTCCATTTGTACACTGCCTACTTTCCCCACTGAATCACCTCCATCATGTGTTAAAATTTCAGATCAACTAGCAGCCTGTTTTTACTTATGCACAGCTTCTCAGGAAAGTACTAGACAATCAGACTAAAGACCATTACAAGCCCAGGTGATAAATGCACTCAAATGTTCCCTCCAGCCTCAAAGAAAGGCAGTACAAGATAGACCAAAGTAGAGAATTTGAGGCTGCCCATTCCATTATCTAGTTTTACTTTTTTAGGTTGCAAGAGTGCTGCTCTACTTGACATGTAGTATAAATTTCTTCCAGAGGTGGGGGGTATGCTGGCATATGAATCTATCACACCAATGAGTATTATTCATCTTTTGATAAAGGGGCCAACTCCTTTAACAAATGTATTTGAGGAGTGATTTGATCTGCAAAGGAATAGGTGGTTAAGAAGGGTCACCTCTTTCATGGCTTGAAAGGCTAGACACAAATCACCATGAAGGAGTCTATAAGAGCCCAAAATAATACATGCATCTTCTAGGAACTGTTTCACCACTTACCTATGTTTATTTTATGTTATTCATGTGTTAACAAGGTAAGCCCACTAGACTACAGTCTCCTTTTTCAGGGGTGACCCAGAAGTACTGTTGGGTTAATTGGCTTATTCAGAATTACACAGTAGTCAAAATCAGGTGGAAGAAATTAAACCTTGTATCCTGGGCTACAAAAACCAGCTCAATAACCTCTCGGAGCTTTACCCTTCTGCACTAACAGCCAGACAATTATTCAAATTAGTCCTTGATGACCAGAACACAGCCATTCCAGTAATCTGTTACAGGCCAAGTGGGCTTCCTCCACTACAACCTAGAGCCTTGAATACAAATTCAATCCAGACCTGCACGTATGGCAAGTGCAAAAGCTCTAAAATTAAAAGGCAAATTAAAAAAAAAAAACAGAGCCAGCACAAAGTGTGGTATAACAATGTAATATGCCAAAAAAATACAGTACCATGGGTGAGGGGATAAAAAAAAAAAAAAAAAAAAAAAACCCAAACCAAACCTTCTTCAGTGAAAAAGACAAACAGCATACAAATAACAGGACAAGAAAGCCCTTTATATACACATGAACAGATTCAAGGCAACTTCCTATTGGTTAATTAAAGATGCTCATTTAGACCAGGAGGAAAAAGCCCCCCCCCCCCCAAGTTTGATAATTCATTTTCTTTCTTTAACATTTAAAATAGTATGCCAGACAGATTTATCCCTACAATTCCCCAATATGCAATCAATTGCAGTAAATCTAAATGAAGCAGTATTGTGTTTACAAGTATGTTTAAAAAGAGCATTGGACTGTCTTTTATTCTTTATATCACTCACATGTTCCCCAAATTAAGTCTGAGAGGTCTGGAAGTTTGGCCCACGTAGCCTGGAGCCTAAGAGACAGTTTGTATACTTCGTATTTATTAACTTACGAGGCCAGTGACTGAGCATGTACAAAAACCAGAGAGGTATCCAATGAGTGAATGATATTAGCAAATTAAAATAGAAAAAATACTATACAAAGAAGACAACGCCTATAAAAAAGTGACTCAAACTGTTGAAAAGAAATGCATGAATCAAAAAGCTTAGACTACACCAACAACAGATAACTCTTGGTCTTTCCTCCATGAATATTGGCAACAGTTGTAGAAGCAGAAGAAAAAAGAAGAGGTATGCAGGAATCTTCACAACTGCTAGCCAGCATCATGGAGTACAAGGATTACGCCCCTAGCTATGGCTCAAGCTCGGACATCTGAGACACCTGACAGGCAAGTATGAGCACAGAAGGGTTCAGGCAAATTATAGTGCTCTGTATTAAAAATTAAGTTCACCCCAATCAAGCTGAAGGAAACTTCAGGAGTACCCCTAATACTAAGGCTCTACAAGGCATGTATCATGCCCACCAACACCATCTAGGTACCCTGTAGAAGTAGCGATATGATACCACAGATAGTCAACATCTGGAATATGACACACCAAATGTGCTTGATAATGTTACTGACGTTTAAAGCAGCACTGAAAACTGCCCCATTAAGATAAAGAAGAGATGTAACAGAACCCAGTGTGTCTTTTGGAGATATGAACATGATCTAGGTCTCCTTTGAGGTGTAGCAATATACCCCTTTCTCAGAACTCAATAAAACCCAACTGGTGATCTGGCAAACTCAGAGTAATTGGCTTCCTACATGTATTCCTGAGTGAAAGGACTGCTGTGGTATCCTATGTGAAGTTCGACCCCTGAAGACTTAGCAGTCAGGGATGGAAGGCAGAGCCACCTGACACTTTGGTCTCCCTTTCCATTCTGTCAGTGGGTTTCTTCTTGGGATGTCACCTGGCCTAAAAGCAGTAATACCTTTCAGTATTGTCAGCACCTTTTTTTCCTGTTCTGGACTTTCATTAGGTCCTGCACAACTGCCCACAGAGTACTTCTTCTTGCTGAGGGATCTATGAAAGCCTTTTTCATTAAATCCTTAAAGGAACAAAGTGTAAACCATGCCAACCAACCCAAGCCACACTGTCAGATCAGTCAAGCCCACAGCAGGTTACATGGAAACACACTGAAAAAGACATCATAAGGGTCCTCCAGTGATGCCTTGACCCCAGAAGCAAGAAGCAATGAGCTCAACCAGAGCCCCTTTCACAAGGGAATAATGGAACATGAATGGGTAAGACAGTTCACAGCTGCAAGGCACAGGTTGGAAGTGAATACCCTCTTGTCCACCCTGTCCAACGGTTTAGATTAACTACCTAACAGGATGGCAGGCAGGTGTGGTCTCCAGAACTTATGTTTGGCCATAAAAATCAGAGTAACCTCCTGAAGATTGCTTACTCAGAAAGCCAACATACTCCATAAGGTGCTTTTTAGAGGGTTGATGTTCTTTGGAGCACAGTTATCAGACTGGATGTCTCCAGACTGCAGAAATGGCATCCTTTTGGACAGATGTCACAAGAGATGATACAAGCCTCATTTCTCCCCAAGTAGTCGTTTATTTACTTAGTTGAGGGTGAAGCCAAAAGTGTTGAAGGCTACTTCACAGAAGTAATTGTAAGCTTGAGCATCTCTACAAAGATGATATCCTCTAGCTGACAGCTACAAAGTAGCCCTTTACCAGGGTCTCATTATCAATGTCTGTCACAAAAGCAAGGCCCTCAACTAAGTACCTTCAGAATAACCTTCTCAGGTGGATAATGAAGGAGGGGATCAGAAGGTCTCTTTGGGGAAGTCTCATTATCTTTGTTTCACAGCAAAGGATCTCAGTACCATAAGAATCCCTTACAAGGCAGACAATGAAGGAGAAGCAAATATTAGCCTTATAATAAAATCCAGCATAGGATGGCCTCCTCATACTCAATGAAAGAGTTAGAGTACATTGTTTGGCAGATGCTGGCTATCAGGGAAGGGCTCCCAATGCACAAAGAAGCACATGCAAGAGGTGACTCTGGGTTATGAGAAGCCTGCACAGATACTTGCACAAACAATGCCATATTCTCCAGTGGTGCGCACCTAAACCATTAAAGACTTCTCCAACAATGTCATGAGACTCTCTTGTGCTGCAGAGACACCTACAGGCCCAAAAGGTATGAAAAAAGTTATGAAAAGTGTCCTTAATTTCAGTCTGCAAACTTAGTTCAGCATGTGAGGCAAGATTAATAGTCTTCCAGATCCAGAGTTCCCTCACCCTTCTTTTGCCCGTAACAGGGGAACAAAGGGCTCAATCCATGCAATTGAGTCAGTTGCGATACTGCTCGAGACACTAGAGCACTGGTGGGGTGACAATGAAATCATGGCTCTTAACCCTAATGTGGCTGCACAGCAGGATGTCCCTACGGATCCCATCAATTTGTCAGCCAGTGATACTTCATCTTTGTCCCTGCAGCCTGAACCTAAGGCATCTACAGGCAACTCATTTAAAGTCATGCTGAAAAAAAGATTTGTTTGATGATCACAGCAATGTAATCTAAAATCTATAAAATCCAAAGGCTGAGAGAAGTGAACTGAAATGTACAAAATGCTTGCATTTAAGTCTTGCTCATGCCCAGCGTAACACAGGTGAACTAAATAAAAAAAAACACTGTTCCTATAAATGGCAAATAATTACTAGTTAGAACTTTGGGGAATTTACTGAAATGTCCAATTCACAAAACAGAACCCTTTAGACATTCAGAGTGCTATTTTGTGTAATTAATAAGAAAAGGTCTGATGTCTGTTTTTTCTTAGGCAGAGCACTTTTATTGAAAGGAATTTGATAAACACAGCAGAAGCAATAGCAACTGCAGAAAGATGCCCATAAGTTTTTGTACTTTGCAGACTGAAACAAATGAAATCCAAGTCTCAATTCTTTATAGGAAAAATCAAGAATAAAACAGTGTCTTAACAGCTTCTGATAAAATTAGGTGGAAGTTTTAGAGCTCTCAGATCTTGAGATACATACAATATACTTCTGGGATAGCAGTGGGCTTGTTGGGATGGTTTGATCATGTTTAAATGAACAGGAAATCTGTGTATGAGCTCTAGCTGAAATCCACTTAGGATAGTATTTGCTACATTAGAAGGTATATTGTAGTGGTGGGGAAAAACTGTTAATATTAATAAAATTCAACAGTTTATACAACAATATGTAGGGGGGCAGGTCATAATACATATTATAACTAATCTTCAGCTGCCATCAAAGTCTAAATCACATTAATATTAAGGATTTTCCGCAAAGGATGGGAGACATACATAAAGTGGTGAAAAGGAGTTCACCTTAAATCATTCTAGGAAGTAGTACTTAAAATGCATTTAACACACTATGGAGACTAAGATATATGTATTTTCCCAGTTAGGGGTCGCCACAGCAGAACTCCGGTCCGCTAATGATTGGCAGTAGAGTTTTACGTGCTGTCTTGCCGGGCCTAACGCACAACCTTCAACGAAGGAACGCCCATTCACGCATGTCGCCACACAGAAGATGCTCTAACTGAGAATCGAACAGGCAACGTCTGTGAGGTGACAACGCTACCGCAGCACCACCACCGCAGTTTATGTATTTTCTTAGAGTATAAACACCTCAAACATCTGATGTTGACCACTTCACAAATAAAAAGGAAAAAAAAAAAACAGATCACCTAATAGCAGTAGAAGTTAGGTTATCTTAATGTATGACCTAATTTTAAAATGGGGCAAAGACTAATAAAACACGACCTCGATTGCTGCTAAAATGATTAACCTGGATTTTTGTGCATGCCTCAGTCTCTTACAGAAGCATCAGAAGTAATATCCAAAATAACATGTCTGACACAGAATAATCGCTATCTCCTGCAGAATAAATTATCACAACTGTCATTACAGGGGGAAACAAAAGGAAAGAAACATGCAATGTGAGAATGCTCTCTGTGTGCCAAGCTTAGAAATTTGAAACCAGTGCAACAGAAGGCAAAAAACAGTAATTTTAAGCTTACCAAGAAAATACAATAATGTTATCTTTAGGCTCTAATGCAGAAAGTCATAATGCTTCAAACAATGGACAAAGATGCATTGGACAATGGGAAAGTCTGGCTACATTAACAAACCAATCTGTCTGTCAGCTCTAGCAGAAATCCACTTAGGATAACTTCTGCTTCATTCCTTTTTTTTTTTTTTTTGCGCACTGTTTTTGTCCCCTTATGCAGGGCACTGGATTAATACCCTGCATAAGGGGACAGATTTAGTGAAAATGTGGGTGGAGTATAGTTTATATAAAGCATCAGAATTTCCAATAAACACGTATTTACAAAGCTATCTGTTCTTCTTACCACTTCCCTTTTTACCTCTCCTGGCATTATGAACCCACAAGGGCCGTTGAGATAACAAACATGAACATCGTCATAGCTCTGCAAAAGAACATGTTACCATTACAGCATATAAAAGCTCCCCTTGAAAGGGAGAAAAGGACTTGCAGGCACAAACAGACTAAGCATTTGGAAAAAATCAGTTTAAGTCTAAAAAAATCAGACAGGACATTTTACCTTCCTGTGTGATACATATGGAACCGCTTCCCATTCCTACACGTAGAGCATCCACTCCGGCATCAATAAGATTTTTGGCTTGGGCTGCTGTCACAACTACATGAAAGCAAGAGACAGAAAAAGCAAAGAATGACAAATGTAAAGTCACTTACATGTAAAATGTCCTCGTGTTGCACATCTCAGGACAGCATCACAAACTTAAAAAAATGTAGCAATGGCTATACAACAAAATTCCAAAAACATTAAAATTAGTACCATTTATTTTAAGCCAAAGGTTTTCCACATAGTAAATACATGGGTAAGCACAAAATAATGCAAACTTAGTATTTAATATGACAGTCCACTCATTTTGAACTGTGCCTTATAACTGTTTCTTTTTTACTTGTACTCCATCTCATCTATACAGATACCCATCTACTTGTCACAATCAGATCAACTCAAATGTTTTATTCCACTCTTCACAGTACATTGAATATGTCAGCATAATTCCAGGGAGGGAGTATGATTTGAGGCCACAGCCAAAAAGTACCTAAGCTGCCTTCACACCGAGAGTATCCCATACCTCCCACCTTCATTTAGAAAGTTTCATTTCATAAATTTTAGCATTTGTAGTAAATGGCTCCACTACACATGCTTTTTGCTCAGTCATTTACATTACAAAGGAACTGTACCTAATAATGATCTCAAACCTTTCCCATTGCACTTCACCTTTCACCTTCCAATTCAAATGAGTGTTAGCTATGCAAAACTCTATTACAACTGTGAAACTGAAAACGTCTCCCAGTCAAACAAATGAATAAAACCATGACATGCAAGTACTTGGCACCATCTGATACTAACATCCTTCATTAAGCACATGTGGAATGCTTGTGCCTTCTTCAGCTTATCCCAGTTGGAAGCATACAAACAGGACTTCCTTGAGGCACAAGAAGACAGCCTAAAAATAATGTTAGGTAAAATTAAATGAAAGACTGACTTATCTTCATAATTCAGGAACTAAAAAGTCATGACACCAATAAAGCCTGCTTAGCCTAACAAAAAAAACTACCTGAACGCACAGGGTTATGAAAGTGCAACATTACATTCCCTTAACATTACAAAATGTTTTGTTGTAGGTTATTCTAGGTTTACTCACGTCTGTCATGGTTTGGCTGCAAGGGAAAAGTATTTGTGAATGGCCAAACTTCAAGCCATGCCTGAATAAACCCAAACATAACCCAGACATTGTATACTACTGCATTCCTACAGGTGATTGCTGCACTAGTGGTGAAGTGGCTTAACTCCGAGAATTTAATGCTAGAGTGAGTTTTACTGAAATGCAATACAAGACAGTGGTGTGTTTTTCTGGTTCTCCCCCAAACAAAAACAAAAACAAAAAATAGCTTACTCAAAACAGAACACACTTATTGTACACTCAGTTAAGAACTTTCATCTTTCTACTTTATGACTTTTGGATGGCACAGCGATTTGCATGGTTGTCTCACAGCAAGAGGTTCTTCGGTTCGATGTTTGGCTAGGATCCCTTCCGTGCAGAATCTGCATGTCCTCCCTGCATTCGTGTGGGTTTCCTCCAGGTGCTCCGTTTTCCTCCCATGTTGTAAAGACATGCATGTGGAGCCCCCTGGGGCCTCTGCTGAAAAATGATTTGTTCCAAGTCTGACTTTCCCAAAGTAACTTCAATTCAAAACTCATTAAATAATCCAACATATCACATGATCTGTATGATCCAATAATTTTAAAGTTTTAGAAACCCTAGATCTTAACACATTTAAAATTACATCATTTAATTATGGTGTATTATATGCATTTAAGAAAATCTGCCACTTTAACACGTTTAAATCTAGGGGTGTTTTTGTTTCACAGCTACAAACTTCTACATTAACAGTATCTATTACAACAAATAAAAACTTTTTACATTCTTAACATTGTTGTTTATGCTTATATAAAGCATTACTCTCATCTCCCAATTTTATCGTATTCAAATGCTCATAAATTCTACTCTAACATCCCCATAGTTTTCCCAATATAAAAACCGTCACATCCACAACACTGTACATAATAAACCACATTTTCTGATTTACATGTAAAGTATCCTGGACTAGTATAACTTTTATCAGTAGAATTTCAAAATATGGAAGCCTCATTAGCAATATAATCTACAATATACACAATCTTAACATTTATATTTTAAAAATGAAAAATAAAAATCTTATCTACTTTATAAAAACAGATCTTTTAAATTCCTACTACTTTTATTAACAAAACTAAGAAAATCACTTATTTCTTAACACATCAGGAAACCCTTCAAAAATGTTCCAATTAGCTGTAATTATTTACTTTACTGCATAGGAATCAACTGTATGCGGAGAAACTAAAGTAGTACTTTTAAAATTCTAGTCACTTTTTGATTGTCTTTTCTCCTACTTTTAATTTTATCCTCCATTTCAGTTATAATTTTAACTGGGCAACCCATTTCCTTAAAACATTCTTTCATCAAAGTAATTTCTTCCATAATATAATTATCTTCTGTTGTACAAATGTTCACTCTATACATTTGCCCATTTACAATATTATTCTTTATGTATGTAGGGTGCACACTTGTATAATGTAACAAAGTATTATTTGCATTTTTCTTTATAAACTAATAAATTCAGATATTTAATCATATGTTACAGGGTGCTGGTGGAAATTGGGCTACTGTTGGCTAAAGGAGAGGAAGAAGCAGAAGAGGGGGAAGACATGCCCAGAGGCAGGAGGAAGATTAGGAGTGTAGAAGTGAGGTTAGGGACTTTGAATGTTGGCAGTATGACCGGTAAAGGGAGAAAGCTAGCTGATATGATGGAGAGAAGGAAGGTTGATATATTGTGCTGGCAAGAGATCCGATGGAAGGGGAGTAAGGCTAGGTGTATTGGAGGTGGGTTCAAATTGTTCTACCATGCTGTGGATGAGAGGGGAAATGTGGTAAGGGTTATCCTGAAGGAACAGTTATGTCAAGCGTGTTTTGGAGGTGAAAAGAATGTCAGACAGAGTCATGTTTATGAAGCTGGAAATTGATGGTGTGATGATGAATGTTGTTAGTGCATATCCTCTGCAAGTTGGATGTGCAATACATGAGAAAGAAAACTTTTGCAGCAAGTTGGATGGTGAGGTGAAGAGTGTACCCAAGGGTGAAAGAGTGGTGATTGGAGCAGACTTCAATAGGCATGTTGGTGAATGGAACAGAGGGGATGAGGAGGTGATAGGTAGGTATGATGGTATGGAGAATGTAGATCAGTGTGCACATCTCTAAGAAACCTCCTGTGGGCATATACTACATGCACTGATTACTGAGCACATGCAGGGACACAGTGCCATTTTGCAGTTAGATGTTGTTGGGTAAGCATGTCTGTGTGTAAGCTCTATCTGTTAATCAGTTTGTTTACAGTTATTGAAGCTGGTATTCATCCTGATGTGTTTTCATGTAATAAAGCTTCTTAAACTAACATGCCTGCTTGTCATCCTTGGAGTAAGGGATAAGTGACATGGTGTCAGAAGAGAAGGTCAAATGGTAGTGGATTTTATGAAAAGGATAGACATGGCTGTGGTGAATACGTACTTTATGAAGAGGGAGGAGCACAAGGTGATGTACTAGAGTAGAGGAAGAGGCACACAGGTGGATTACATCCTATGCAGGAGAGCCAGTCTGAAGGAGAATGGAGACTGCAAAGTGGTGAGAAGGGAAAGCATACTTAGGCAGCATAAAATGGTGGACTGTAGGATGATGCTGGCGATCAAGAGGAGGAGAATGAGGGCAGTGCCAAGGATCAAACGGTGGAACCTGAAAAAGGATGACTGTAAAGTGGAGTTCAGGGAAGAGTTGAGACAGGCATTGGGTGTCAGTGAAGAGTTACCAAATGGCTGGGCAGCCACAGCAGAGGTGGTAAGGGAGACAGCTAGAAAGGTGCTTGGTGAGACAATCTGGACAGAGGGAGGAGGACAAGGAGACCTGGTGGTGGAATGAGGAAATACAGGAGAGTATACAGAGGAAGAAGTTGGCAAAGAAGTGGGATTGTCAGAGAGATGAAGAAGGTAGGCAGGAGTACAAGGAGATGAGGCGTATAGTGAAGAGAGAGGTGGTGAAGGCTAAGGATAAGGCATATGGTGAGCTGTATGAATGTTTGGACACTAAGACTAAGGAGGCAGAAAAGAACCTGTACCAATTGGCTAGACAGAGGGACTGAGCTGGGAATGACGTGCAGTAGATTAGGGTGGTAAAGGACAACAAGGGAAACATACTCACAAGTGAGGAGAGTGTGCTGAACAGATGGAAAGAGTACTTTGAGGGGCTGATGAATGAGGAGGATGACACACAGAGAAGGTTAGATGATGTGGGGATAGTGAATCAGGAAGTGCAACAGATTAGCAAGGAGGGAGTAAGGACAGCTATGAAGTGGATGAAGAATGGAAAGGCTGTTGGTCTAGATGATATACCTGTGGAAGCATGGAGGTGTTTAGGAGAGATGGCAGTGGAGTTTTTAACCAGATTGTTTAACAGAATCTTGAAGAGTGAGAGGATGCCTGAGGAGTGGAGAAGTGTATTGGCACCAATTTCTAAGAATAAGGGTGATGTGCAGCACTGTAGTCTCTACAGAGGGATAAAAATGATCAGCCACAGCATGAAGTTATGGGAGGCAGTAGTGGAAGATAGGTTAAGAAGGAAGGTGATAATTAGTGAGCAGCAGTAAGGTTTCATGCCAGAAAAGAACACTACAGATGTGATGTTTGCTCTGAGGGTGTTGATGGAGAAGTGTAGAGAAGGTCAGAAGGAGATCCATTGTGGACTTAAGAGAAAGCATATCACACAGGGTGCCTAGAGAGGACTTATGGTATTGTATGAGGAAGTCGGAAGTGGCAGAGAAGTATGTAAGAGTTGTACAGGATATGTACAAGGGCAGTGTGACAGTGGTGTGATCTGCAGTAAGTCTGATGGATGCATTCAAGGTGGAGGTGGGATTACATCAAGGATCAGCTCTGAGCCCTTTCATATTTGCAATGGTGATGGACAGGTTGACAGACGGGATCAGACAGGAGTCCCTGTGGACTATGACGTTGGCAGATGACAATCTGATCTGTAGGGAACAGGTTGAGGAGACCCTGGAGATGTGGAGATATGCTCTAAAGAGGAGAGGAATAAAAGTTAGCAAGTGTAAGATGATATGTGTGTGAATGACAGGGAGGGCAGAGGAATGGTGAGGATGCAGGGAGTACAGTTGGCAAAGGTGAATGAGTTTAAATTCTTGGGATCAACAGTTCAGGGTAATTGTTAAGACTGGAAGAGGTGTGAAGAAGAGAGTGCAGGCAGGGTGGAGAAGAGTATCAGGAGTGATTTGTGACAGACGGGTACCAGTAAGAGTGAAACGGAAAGCCTACAAGATGGTAGTGAGACCAGCTATGTTATATGGGTTGGAGACGGTGGCACTGACGAAAAGACAGGCGTCAGAGCTAGAGGTAGCAGAGTTAAAAATTTTAAGATTTGCATTGGGTGTGATAAGGATGGACAGGATTAGAAATGAGTACATTAGAGGGTCAGCTCAGGTTGGACAGTTTGGAGACAAAGCCAGAGAGGCAAGATTGCGTTGGTTTGGACATATGCTGAGCAGGGATGCTAGGTATATACTGGGAGAAGGATGCTGAGGATGGAGCTGCCAGGTAACAGGAAAATAGGAAGGCCTAAAATAAGGTTTATGGATGTGGTGAGAGAGGACATGCAGGTGGTTGGTGTGACACAGAAAGATGCATAGTACAGGAAGAAATGAAAACAGATGAACCCACTCTGGCGAACCCTAACGGGAGCAGCCAAAAGAGAAAAAGATCAATAAAGCATCCAAAAATACTGATTTCTTAAGTTTATCTTTTATACACTGATTCTTTCCAATAAGTCATCACCAAATTAACAAAACTGGATGCCATTGTAGCTCCCATAGCTACTCCTGTCAGTTGTTTATATATTTTCTTCTATCCATCCATCCACAACCTATTTTTCCAATTTTTGCTTTAAACAAAAAATATTAGTCAAAATCAAATCTATTAAAGCTATCAATAACTCTACTTTGTACACTGAAAACTTTTTACTATTTGATAACTGGAAACCAAACCACTCCATTTTAAACAGTGTGGAATAACAGAATAAAGTGATTTTACATCTGTTGCCACCAACAAACATTCTACTTTTACATTTTTTTAGTTTTTCAATTAAATCACCAGAGTCCCTGATGTATGAAAATGAGCCCTTTATTATATCTGTAACTGTACTACATATATTGCTATGGCTTCCAGCTTCCGTTTTTGACCTAGCTGATGCTATTACTGGTCTAGCAGATAGATTATTTAAATTCTTCTGTATTTTTGGTAAACCAAAAAATAACCTATGTTTTTTCTATTATGAAATAATAAACAAAAGATTTAGTTATTAGACATTACATAAAACAATATCTACCATCCTAAAATCTTTTTCAACATCCTTTCTATTCATCATTTTATATGATTCTTTATTACTCAACATCATCTCCATTCTAATATAATCAATTACTCATTATTACTACCCTCCACCCTTATCAGTTTTCATAATTCTTATTTCATCATTGGTCTCAAAGTTTTTTTTAAAGCCTGTCACTGTCCTTTGCTTAAATTTTAAAACTTTTTTTCGCAGGATTTCTTAAAGCTTCTCTAATTTCTAATTCACATACATTTTCAAAAGCTTCTACTGAGGAGTGTAGTTTAGGATTAAAATCAGTCAGAGCTTTTTAAAGATCAATTGCAAAGTTTTTTTACCTTTTCTTTTTGATATAATTATGCATACATCTTTAAAGTAGGCTTCCTTATTTTAAAATGTGTAGTTTTTAACCTTAGTTATTTCACTTGCCTTATTTTTATTAAATTTGATAAACTCATGTTACTGTTTCCTGTAAGCTGACCAACTGCCCAATTACTTCCCAATTCCATATCAACCAATCCAGTCTTCTGATGATGTATTAGAGGAGAAAGACAGTTGGTAGTGGGTTGGCATGCATTCTGTAGCCTGCAGCAGACTGCAACAATCATTGTTAGAAAAATCTTAAACTATACATTTTCAGTCTTAAAAATCATCATCTCTGAACACTGATCATTTTGGCTCTTCCATTGCTCGCTGTGAAGCTATCTGCTGACTTATTCTTCCCACTCTTTGCTTCCAATCTCTTTCTGCATTTCCAGAATCTGCCCATTCATAAACTCAGGAATTCTATGATTGGTCATATCTATATAACCTCTTTTCCAACTGGCTATTTTAGCATATGTTGGACCTGTTTGAGCCCCTCCCTGTCTTTGTGCTGTTTTCGATCGACACAAAAGAAGTGTTATAGGTGGGTCTAAAAAATATTAGTTGGTTGCTCCAATTTCACACTTTAGTTGGAATAGAAACCATCTCATCACTCTTTATTTTTCAAATTATATATCCCCTGTGCATAATTATTCTCATTATGATTAAACATTTTTAATTTTAATTTTCTTAAAACTTTGAAGAACCTTCTTCTGCAATGTTTCAATTCCGCTACCTACACCATTGTGAAGTCGCCAAGCAGTGATTGCAAACCACAATACTTTATACCTGGAGCAAGGCCTACCCATTATGAGCCAAAAAAGTATACTGTACAATCCTCAAATACTGGTTTGCCAGGAAAGTGACAGTCATGTCCAGCAACCTCATCTAGGTAAATGGCAACAATAAGGGCATGTCTACCTGCACAGTGACTATTTGAAACCAAATGCACCAGATGTACTGGCACAAGTCAATGCAGTCTATTATGGGAAGAAAATCATCTCTCTTTTTTGGGACCAGGGACTGATGGAAGTAAATTCCCATCCCTCCTTTGGCACTGTGTGTAACATTGTCCCAGCTAGAACCCACTAATTGCTTATGATGGTTCCCCTATGCCTAAACAAACACAGAGAACCACTATCTCCCATCAACAGTTTCAGAGCATAAGCAGAGCAGAAAAACTGTGAAGATTGGAGGGACTTTCCCAGATTCCAAAGAGAACTCTTACTTGTTTTGGGGCTGCCCACATGGTCTAGCAGAGGAGGAATCAGCAGCAACTGCATAACTACAGTGGCTGCCTATATGGGTGAGGGCTTGCTTCCTCCTCAGCAGGTCAATGAATATGCCATATGCACACTGACCAAACAGTGCTCACCCCCACCGAAAAAAATGTTGTTCAGGTGCTCCCCTTTGAGGGAGGACTATCTCATACCTAGCACCTTGCAAATGCACACCTCTAAGCCTAGGGCCCTAGACAAGGTACCAGTATAGCCAAAACAGGACACATGGCACCCAAGAGAGGGCATGTAAAAAGCCTTCCAAAGATCATCCTTCAGTCCAGAATTAGATTACCCAGTACTTTCATCACACGATGGTCCTCTAACAATGCCAAGTCAAATCAGCAATTGAATTCCTTGAACTCCAATGTGGCAAAGGAATGCACTCTTGCAACACCTGCCCAAAACCTCTGGATTCCTAGTCAAGTACTGTTACTCGAGCTTATGCCAGACTGATAAGATCACGTTATTCAATATTGGAATGCTTGGTCTGCCTGCTGAGGAGTCAGCTCATAGAGAGACTAACAAGCAAGGTATCTCTGATCTATTGAGATGGCACCCACAGTGACTAGTTTCAAGGGTAAATAAGCCAGTTCTCAGGCAGTTTCCACAGAAACTCCCACAGGTGCTTCTGAAAGGAAGAGACAGGAGCTGACGGCCAGACTATTTTGTACCTCATTAACGTGAGCACATCTCCAGAGGAGAGGCCATGCCAGAGAGATTTGGAGGGTTGTTAGACTCACTATCCTAGCGCATGCTGGAGACAATGGTCTTGAGCACCTCTAAATCCTCAAAGAATACTAAAGGTGACAGAGTTTTAAGACACTTGCTTCACAAAGGGTTTGCTTGTGAAAAGCTGGCATCAACCTTCAGTGAACTAGGATGCAGCACAAATAGGTGCTGGCTAATGGAAGCACATGGTATGGAGTGGACTATGCCAAGTCAAATGCAGGGTGAAGTTCTTAATGGTTTGCTTCTGCACCCATAAATCAAGCTCACAGTCACCAACAAAATCATCCACATTTTTCTAATTTTTTCTACATGGAGCTGGGGTGTTGCTTCTTCTGTCACCATTTCTCTTAATTAAGCTCTACTCTTCTACCTTCTCTGACAGTCATGGTTGACTGCCATAGGTGTTCTCTCAAGCAAGCCATCTCTCCGCCTGTTGGATGAACATCCTAATTGGTTCTTCCCTTTTTCCTGTCTCTCCAAAACTATCTTCACAAAAGTATTCTGCTTTCCTGCACATGTGCCCTCACCACTGCAATCTGTTCTTTTTGACCATCTCTGAAACTGGAGCTTAGCTTCGGCACTGATGTCATTATTGCTTCATCTGTCTGTCATATAGTATGCATCTTACTACCTGTCTCGGTCACTTCTTCTCCATCACCTCAAGCTTACTTAACTGCTCTGCCTTCAATCGCCAGGATTCTGTGCCATACAGCAGTACTGGTCGAACTGCTGTTTTATACACCTTATTTTTCAGCTTCTTTGCAATTCTTCTGTCCCGTACTACCCCTGACATTCTGTGGTAGTTGTCTACAGTACCTCTGATCTTCTCATTCACCCTTCCTTTCTTCTTAACCACCCCTCCCAGATACCTGAAGCATTAACCTGTTCTACTATTTCGCTTCTATCTAGATTGGCTAGTTAGGTTTTTTACTGAGAATATCAGCTTTTGTATAGTCAATTAATCTGTGTATTTAATTGGTTGGCAGTCATATGTTTTATCTTGTGCTTCTATTTAAACAGGTGTGTAATTTGTTGTAAATTATTCTGATGAAGTCAGTGGATATAATCTGACAAAAGCGCTAAATAAACCTGTGTTCTATCAACGTGGTGTTTTTTTGAGGAACTTCATTCTTGGACTGGTTCATACTGGTGTTGCAGTCCTCCATTTACTGCCATGTCTTGTCTGTACTCCTTTTCATCCCATGTGCCTTCAAGTTTTACATTCCATTCCCATATCATTTATTGAAGCCACCATTCAGACTCCATACCATCTGCACTCAATAGCTTTGTTGATCTGTCCCCTTAGATCTGTTTGCTAGTGTACTCCATCACCATAAGCAGTAGTGAGCTCAGAGATGAACCAGAATGTGCACCCACACCCCACTTGAAGCCTCTTTCTGAATCTTAACACTGTTTAGGCTTGTCTCGTTGGATCTGTGCACATAGCCTGTGCTAACTCAGCCAAAAGTTCTGGAATGCTGAACCATTTCAGGACTACCCAAATAAACTTTTTTGGGACCTTGTTTGATGCTTTCTCCAACTCTGAGAATTCTCAGTTGGATAATTTTCTCATCAACTTCTTTTCGACTCTATGATTTCCTGCAAACATTGGTTCAATTGTGTTAATTCCTGCTTTGAATCCAAACTACTCATCTCCCACCTTATTTTCTGCTACACTCTGTATTTATCATTCATCATCCCAAACATCTTCCTGTAGTGTGATTGGAGGTTAGTACTTTTATAATGCCCACAGTCATGAATATTTCCTTGTACACTAGCATTGGAGTGCTTACACTCCAGTCATTTGGGATACGTTTTTCCCTCCAATCTGCTATGATTTCACCCAGGAGTAATTTATCCCCCTTGATCATATCTGCTGTGACTTCATCTGAACTTGGCTGCTTTCCCGGACTTGATTTTCCTTAGTGTGGTTTTTGGTTCTTCTACAGAAAGTTCTTTCATTATATGCTGTGCATGGAGCTGTACAACCTCTGTGTGGTCTTCTTCATTCAGAAGCAGTTGAAAGTACTCCTTCCATTTGTCTTTGATGTCTTGTAGAACGGTGAGCATACAGTTGCTGGCTGCCCTTAAGAATGGCGTCTGATGACTACCTTTCTTATTGTTCTATCTTTGCCTTGCAACCTGACATTCCTCTCTTATCAGACCCATCGTTAAACACAGCACCCTCTTTATATCACCAAATCTAAAGGTCCCAAAGATTTCTACCCAAGAAAATTAAAGATCTTAAATCTTTCAGCTATCCCAGAAGATTAGCCCAACTCACCTTATACTCAGTAGCCTACCAACCAGCTGCTCTAAGGTGACCTGTGTTTAGTTTTTCAAAACTTGAAAGACTAAACCTTCTGCTTTGCTGAAAGCCCTCAAACAAACAAAAACACACCCAATACCCCTAACACCTATTAACTTAACACACAAAATTATATACATCTTCAAAAATTTACCCTTCTAACAAGACAATGCTCCAAACTGACAGACACACAAATTTCAGATAACCTAAAATAAAGGTTATCCATGCAAAGATGCATGATACAACCTGTGTTTCTACTAAGTGCTGTCTGGCTTTGTCTCACCTTTATAGCTCTCTCAGCTGGGAAAACACTTGAATGATTTTAGAAAACACTTTCTAAGCAATTTTTCTTTATCAGATTGTCTCCTGGAGACATGAGAACCAGACAGAAAACTGCCAACCATACATTTGTTTACTAGAAAAAAACTTATAATATTCAATATTCTTTTTCATTTACTTGGATTTTCTTAAAACTTGTTACTAGAGTAGGTTAAGAGCCTTAACCTAGTCATTCCCCTATGCAAGAGAAAAAACACACTAATTTTTCTTTTGTCATGCTCTTTTAACCAGATTTTTCTTGTTTTATAATGCAGTGCTTACATTTCTGAAAACTGAACAAGGAGAAAGAGGGAAGAATGGAGAAAGAAAAAAAAGGAGCACCTATTTACACTAGTATCCCCACTACACTTAAAAATAACTGAGAAAACTTTACTTTATAGCATGCAAAGAAAAGTATGCACTTTTAAAATAGCATTATTAAGAAGAACATGTTTTACTTAGTTAACTTTCTCCTTCCACTTCCCCTCTCCTGAGAATTTTTCTGAACATTAATAAAGTACGGCATATGCCTTAGAGTCCCCTACAAGTTTAACAAAGTAAAAAAAGTCCAATATCTTCCAGAGTTTCTTTTCCTGTCATGTTTCACAAATATAATTATTGTTTTGTATTTCCACATTTGTCACTCTCCAAATTACTGGTTTTACTCTTGTTCATTTCTGTAGATCATACTATATGTACCTTTAAGAAGCATTTCCAGATGAAGCACATGCATATAAATAGTGAGCACGTGCAGGCAGTAGTGCCATTTTGAGAGAACAGCCGTTAACCTGTATGAGTGTGGAATTCTGTTTATAAGTTTATTTAAGTTTAAGTTATAAAGTCTCACTCCCGATGCGTTTGTGTTTAATAAAGCTGCTTGAACTGAACCCATGAATGTTTGTCTGTTTTATCCTAACCAGACAAGCGACATGGTGTCAGAACTGGGAATAAGAGAGCAACTTCTTTGAGCCATGAGGTGCAGAGTTGAAGTTGAAGGCAGACTAAGCAGGTTGAGTGAAACAGAGCACAGACAAGCAAAAAAGGGACCAGAAACACACTTAAGGTAACAAAAAGTACACAAATGATTTATTTGGCAAAGAAAATGAAACGGAGCACTTATAAGGCACAAAACACATTATTAATCAAACAAGTAGCACAAAATGTATTATTAAGCAAACAAAAGACACAAACGCATTGTTAAACAAAACCTTTGAAACCATGATATTTGATAAAACTAGTAGAGATATTCATATGGAGCTCAGAATTACCTTTGGTTTGCATAATGAGCATGTTTAAAGCAAAACAAGCACAAGTAAAGTACACTGGGCATGACGAGATTAAAAGAGCACACCAAGTACAATAAAAAGGGCAAATTAAGCTTAATAAGCAAGGCAACTGCATGTTCGTTTAGTAAAAGACCATCTTTGGGCACAAACTACTATTTCAATTGACCAAAGCCATTCAGAGGATAATCTCAGGGTGTGCAAAGTGTTTGCAGAGTGTGTGCTTTATTATGGTGCAATTATTTCAAAGAACTTGCTATGTGCAAAGTGCAGTTATATTGCAAAGTGTAGTCAAAATACAGCCATTTCAAAACGTTTCCTGTGCTGTGTGCATTTATTGGCACAGTGCCATTTCAAAGTGTTTTTTACACTGTACAGAGTTATTTCGCAAAGTACAGCCATTTTGAAAGGTCCTTGGGGTGTGTACAGTTTATTAGCAAAGTGCATTCATCTCAAAGTGTGTTTCCTACTCTGAGCTTTTTCCATTGTGTACAGTTTATTCACAAAGTACAGTCATTTCAAAGTATTTCTTATACTGATAGGGAGTGGTTTCATAAAGTACAGTGATGTCAGTGTTGTAGTGCTACAGAGACTTATTTGGCAAAGTACAGTTATTTCAAAGGGTCTGTTGTGCTACTGGGCATAATTACAAGTACTGGCATAAAATTCTGACATACATTTGTGTGTGTATGCTCGTACGTAATTTCAAGCACCTTCACCACTGTGTGTTGATATGGCAGACTCATTCTGCAGACCAAGTCCACTTGTGTTTGATCATAATATACCAGAGAATTGGAGAGTGAGCAGGAATACGATATTTTCATACAAGCAGCTTTTTCTGACAAAGGTGCATGTACAAGGGCATTCATTTTGCTTAACTTTAGCTGGGTCAGAAGCTATTGAAAGAGTGTGTCCATTTGTGTATGTACCACCATCATATGGTGGTAACGGCTAAATCAAGGGAAGACCCTGAGTGCTTATAACGTAAAGTTAGAGAAATGTGTAACCCCCCCCAAGACAAATGTTACATTAGAGAGGCACTTATTTTATACAAGAGACCAAAAGCCAAGTGAAACTTTTGCAGCTTATATCACTAACTTGAGAAATAAAGCTAAAATGTGCAGATTTAATGACTTGAAAGATGAGTTAATAAAAGGACAAAAGCTTGTGTGTGGTGTTAATAGTGCTGCAGTGAAAAAGATTTTGCTTCGTGACAGTGATTTAAAGTTGAGCAAAGCCACAGAGATTTGTCAAATCCACGAGCTCACAGAATGGCACACAAAAATGCTTACAAGTGATAAGAGCATGGTTTCAACAGTCTCTAGAGCAAACGTAGACAGTATGCAACACTTAGTTTCACAGTTTAGTACTAGGCTATCTGCCCTGGGGCATTTATAAGCCTAGCCATAGTGATGTGGCTTTCGCTACCCCATGTAATGGTACAAAAGTGTACAGAATAGATTTAGAATACTGTGCCTCTGTCTAGTAGTGACACAGTGAAGACCCCCTTACATAACAGAATTAGTTTACTGTGCCTCTGTCTAGTAGTGACACAGACATGACCCCTGGAGTAAACCTACGATCTCCCATCCACTCGTCAAGATTTCTCTTGAAGAGAGTCAATGAGGGGCTCGAAGAGAGTCAGTGAGGGGCTCTGCCCAACATGAACTGGGATTCTGTTCCAGAGTATGGGAAGCCTCTGAGTTATGAATCTGTCCCTCTTGCATGTCCTATTCATATTTGTGCTGAGGTTTAAATCTTTAGCTCTCGTGGTTCTGATGGATTTGGATTTTTTGAGGTGGAGCATGTCCATCAATTCCTGATTGGACATGGCCTTGTACGTCAGTCACAAATCACCTCTGAGCAGGCGGTATGCTACTGAATAGAGCTGGAGTTTTAGTCTGGCAGCATATGACATATGTTGGAGACCCTTGATCCTCTTGTTGAGGTACTTTTGGGGTCTCTCTAGCTGTTGCAAGTGCCAGGTGAGGTACATACCAAATGGGGCATTGTACTCAATCATGGGCCTGATAAGGGAGGAGTATAGGGGTACAATGACCTCCTTTGATCTGGATGTGAATCCCTTCATGATAAGGTGGGCAAGGTAGAAAGTCTTTCTAACCACTTTGGCAACGTGGGTGTCAAATGAAAGGTCACTATCGACTTGGGTCCCCTGGTCTTGGATTACTTTTCCCGTACTCAGTGGGTTACTGTCTATGTGATAATTTGTGGGTACTTTGTTTTTCCCAAAGGGGATGACTATACATTTTTTGGCATTTAGTTTAAGGCCATGACTCCGGCACTAGTTGTCCGTTTCAGTGAGGCCTTTCTGTAGGATGCATTTGTCAGCTGGTGTATCGACTATGGCCCCTAGTTTGCAGTCATCTGTGAACTTTGTCAGCCACAACCCTCCCATGTTTGCTTTCACATCTGAGAAATAAATGCCAAACAAGAGGGGTCCCAGGACAGAGCCCTGTGGGACACCACTTGTGACTGGCTTTGAGTCTGAAATGGCTCCAGCGATTTTGACTTTATGGGTTCTATCCTTTAGCCAGTTTGTAACCCATCTTGTGACATATGGATTTACATTTAAGCTGTTGAGCTTGTCTATGATGCCAGAGTGGGGTATTGTGTCGAAAGCTTTAGCCAAGTCCAGGTAGGCTGTATGGACTTGCCTTGCCGTCGTCAATGGCTCTAGTGACTGTTTCGAAAAAGTCAACCAGGTTCAAAAGGCAGGATCTGTCCTTTACAAAGCCGAACTGGGTAGGATCAAGTGTCTGTAAGTCCCCAATGTCTCTGTTTATGAGTTCCATAATGATTCTTTCCATAGCTTTGCAGACCAGGCTGGTTAAGCTTATGGGGCGGTAGTTACCAGGGTCTGTAAAGGTGCCTCCTTTGTGGAGTGGGACTACTGTTGCTGTACGCCAGTGTTCAGGTACATATCCTGTAGTAAGGCTAAGGTTAAATAGCATTTTTATGTGCGGGTTTAGCTCCTCTTGGAGTTCACGTAGCACGCAACCCGGGATACCATCAGGTCCCATTGATGCTGTGTTTTTAGCTTTGTTGAGTGCGGGTCTCACCTGGACATCTGAGATGACAGGGAGGTTACATTCAGCTGGGAAAAGTATTTCTTCTTTTGGGGGTGAGGGAGGGGAGAAATTTGCACTGAACCTGTCTGCCAGGATGTTGGCAATATCTGTGGGTTCAGTGTATTTTTTGTCATTGTGAACTAACTCTGAACATATCTGAGGGTTTCCGCCCAGGTTTCTAACATAGCAGAAGGCGGCCTTTGTGGTTATCTTTAGTGTCCATAGCGATTTTTCTCTCAAAGTTGGCCTTGGATGTTTTTATGAGAGAACGTAGCTTTCTACTACTGCTGGTCAGAGATGCCTTCTCTTTATGGGATTTTGCTCTGTCGTGCAGTAGCTTCCTTCTTTTGTTATACAATTTGTTTATGGCAGGGGTCCACCAGACAGGACGCCTGCCCTTGGTGGAGAGGGTCTTGGTTTTATTTGGGATTGCATGATCCATGCATTCTTGGAGATGTCCGTAGAAAGCATTTGTGAAGGATTCTGCATTGTGGGATGTGGTTTCCACTGGCCCAGTGGGCTTAAAGGATACCATCTCAGTTTTAAGAAGTGTAAAGTTGGCTTTTGAGAAGTTTTTCACTGTAGTCTTTTGTGTTGGGGTGGAGGTGAGATATGTATATCCAGGGTGATTAGTTTGTGGTCAGATCTCACTAGTGAGGGGTATACTTCCGGTGTGGAGCACTTTGTCCCCATGTTTGTGATGATCAGGTCTAGTATATTATCTCCCCTTGTGGGAGAGGTGACTAGCTGTTCCATTGCATTTGAATTTATGAATTCCAGGAACCTTTGGGCTAGGGTGTTTGGGCTAGAATAATGCACCCAGTCTATGTTAGGGTAGTTGAAGTCTCCCAATATGATGGTGTTTGGTGAGACATTCATATCCTCCAATGTCTTCAGGAAGGCTGAATGGGGTTCCTGAGATTGGGAGGGTGGTCTGTAACATGCTACCAGTTGTATAGCAGTTTTGCCTACGGTTAGTTGCACCTGGATGGTCTCTGATGCTTCATGTGTTGCCACTAACCTGGAAGTGTGGGTGTCCTTGATGAATATGGACACTCCCCCTCCCTTTTTGGTTTGGCCCGAGTTTTGGGGCTGAAAAGCATGATACGAGGTATAGCCTGGTAGCGCTGGGGTGCTCTCAGGAGCCTTGAACCAGGTTTCAGTTACTGCACAGACATCAATGTTCTCCATACTGAGGAGTGCTTCGAGAGCCTGCATCTTGAGATTTAGACTTCTGGCGTTGAGCAGCATTACCCTTAATTTTTTCCATTTTTGTTTTCTAAGGAGGTGGGTTTGTCTTTTGAGCCTTGCCTAAAAAAGGCACTATGGGGGTGGCAAGAGCCTTAGCCAATATCCGCAAGCCCAGTGGTGACAGATGCAAGCCGTCCCTTGCGAAGCAGCGTGGCTTGTCCAGCATGTCATCCCAAGCAGACAGACATTGGATCCCCCTAGAATGACACCAGTATTTGAGCCAATTATTAAAGCTGATCATCTTGTCTTTGTATTGTGGCATCATTCTTGGTGAGGGCAAGATGCTGCTCAGGGTCAGGGTCATACCAGCCTGGGCTACATAATCAGAGAGCTCCTCTATGTCTCTTTTCATGTAGTCCAGGGAGGTACGTCTCAGGTCATTCACGCCGGCATGGACAATGACAGAGTCATATTTGTACTTGCTTTGGAGTGACCTGAGTGCGTGTGTTATGTGGCGGATCCTAGCTCCCGATAGCAGCTCACCGTTACCCTCTCCTTGATCAGCCTGGTAAGCGGAACATCAGTGTGTCTGACTATAGAGTCACCTATTACTAGTGTATCAGGCATGGTGTTTGGCCTTAAGGGCTGAGATTGTTTGACACACTGATTTATTGAAGTATGTGTTGCATGTGTTATATTTTGAGGTGGTGGATTTTTGGGTGTCTGCTTTGGGAGCCTCTGTTGTTTTGGTAAGTTTTTTGTTAGAGCCTCTGAGTATGTCTTTGTGTTATTATGTGTTTGGCTTGCAGTTGTGGTAGGTCTATATGGGACTGGGTTTGGTGTGTGTGTGGTTACCTTCTCCTCCTGTCTGGTCTTGCCAGTCCTGAGTTGAGAGAGTTCAGCCTCCAGTTTGGCTATATAGTTGCATCTCTCACATGTATTTGTGTTTGTTGGGAGGAGGAGAGGGTTGTCTGTGTACATGAGACAATTGTAGCATTGTCTCAAGATTCCCAGATTAACCAGCTGAACCGGAGAGGATGATAGTAATCTACCACTCGACATGCTAGAATATTATAAGGGAGTGCTGTGCCTTTAAGGGAAGTGGGTACTCACAGGGGTGGTAGGTGGATATAGTGCTTACTTTAGTTAGCGAGTGCTTACTTAGAAGAGACGTTTTGAGAACAAGTGCTAGGCTTATAATAAAGCGAGTAGACTGATTATTATAAGAGTAGAGTTTTCTTCAGGGAAAATTTGAAGAGCAGACTCGGCGGAGCCAGAAAAAGTTTAACCTTGTTTAACCGGCGCTGCGCTATGCGCACAAGCGCGCAAAGCCATGCAAACGTGGATTTTAAACAGGGAACTTCAAAAGAGCTAGAAATGGTCCAAAACAACCAATTACTACAAGCTCTTGTGCTGAGGTCACTCCTTCAGGGACACAGATAGGCTGCTCAAGGCTCCCCACTCCGACTGGTGAACAAAGAAACTTACTTCTATCCAAGTAAGGCAATGTACAAGACAGGAACTACACCACAGCCCGGAATACAGCAAAGCCTGTATACTGGTCTAAACTAGTCAAGGAGAGGTGGGAAAACAAGGATATTTTTTGTTGTTTTTTGTTTTTGAGATAGAAAGCACACAGAAATGCAGGAAACAGTAATAAATCAGTTACACAGGCTAGCACACTTTAGTGGGCAGCCTCAACAGTTACATTAACAAACAAACAAACAACTTTCGACCAATTTTCGACTAAATGAAACTTTAAGTGCAGATAATATATAATGCAACAAACAGTTAAAAAAACTGTTTAAGCTTGTTCAAAGTAAGCAAGAGAAGGTATTTCAGGTAAAAAAAACAGCAAACAATACTTAAACAGGCCTAAGCATATGGCAGCAGCAGCAACTCCTGCAGGTCTGGCTGGGAAACCTCGTAGCATTCTAGCAAGTCCCAAGACTAGCTCAGTAAAAAGGGCATGCTCAGTACAGTATAAGAGTGAGTCAGCAAAACCCAAGTCAAATCTTGCTGTTAACTGCCATAACTGTGGAGCCAACCAGGAGTCTAGAAGAGAGAAGTGCTTAGCATTTTGTCAGCAATGCCACAAGTATAAAAAAAGGAACCATTTTCAAAAGTTTTATAAATCAAGCAAGTCTCATTCAGTTAAGGAAGGTCACTCAAAAAAGCAAGTTGATCATATAGACAGCTGCAACCCTACTTTCTATGTGGATGGTGCATCAGTGGTTGGTGAAAAGGCTAATGCAGTAGATTTGTTGGTAAAGAATGAAGTATTGTGTAATGTTCTGATCAATGGTAAACCCACAGAGCTCAAAGTAGACACTGGTTCAAAGTGTAATGTAATGTCAGCATAATATTTGCTAACGTGAGAGCTGGTGAGCAACTTAATTTGGGCAAATGGGCAAATGTGTGGGCGGCACAGTGGTGCAGCGGTTAATGTTGTCGCCTCACAGCAAGAGGTTCTCCGGTTCAATTCTCGGCTGGGGTGCCTTCTGTGTGGAGTTTGCATGTTCTCCCTGTGTTCGTGTGGGTTTCCTCCGGGTACTCCGGTTTCCTCCCACATTCCAAAGACATGCATCTGGAGCATTTCTCCCCGGGCCTCCGCTGAAAACAGGCTCTGTGGAACCTAATCGGACTTTCCCGGTCAACAAATGTTAAATAAATAAAAAATAAAATAAATAAATAAATAAATGTGTTGCTTATGGAGGTGAAGAGGTTCAAACCGAAGGCTCAGTAGTGCTTTCATGCTATTCGGCTGGGAACAGTCAAAACTTGCAATTTTATGTAGTCAAAAGCCCTGTGCAGTCATTATTAGGTCTCAGAGACAGTTTAAGAATTAAACAGCTTTCTTTTATCAAAGAAGTACATCATGTAAGCACATGCCCCAGTTCCAGCTTCAGTGATGCTATTTTCTCAGAGTATGCTGATATTTTTGATGACAAGCTAGGCAAACTTCCAGTTGTGCACTCCATGAAAGTAGATCCAGAGGTCAGTCCAGTGGTTAGACCAGCAAGGAGAGTTCAATAGCTCTGCTGGACAAAGTCAAGGTCCATTTAGACAAAACAGTGCAGCAAGGTGTGATGTGTCCAGTCATAGAACCAACTGAGTAGGTATCTTCCATGGTAGCTGCTCATAAGAAAAATTCAGATGAAATCAGAATATGCATTGACCCAACAGACTTGAACAAGGCATTAAAGAGAACTCATCATCCTATGCGTACAGTTGAGGAGATTGCAGTCCTCATGTCAAATGCCACTGTTTTTTTCCGTCTTAGATGCAGAGAGTTCATTTTGGCAAGTAATGCTGGATAACACATCTTCACTACTGACTACATTCACTACCCCAATTTGGTAGACGCAGATTCCTCAGGATGCCTTTTGGAATAAATTCTGCAAGTGAAGTCTTTCATCGTGTAATGGAGCAAATTTGTTCAGGCTACCCGTGTGCAATAGTAGTTGATTTACTAGTTGGAGGCAATGGTGAAGCAGAGCATGACAGAAACCTCAGGAAAATTCTGGATAGAGTGAGTGAAGTGAATTTAAAGCCCAGTCCTCTGAAATGTACATTCAGACTACCAGAAGTCACTTATGTAGGTCATTTCTTTACCAGTACAGGCTTGCGACCAGATTCTTCTAAGCAAGCAGCCATTCTTGAGATGCCAGCTCCAGACAATGTCCACACCCTATAACGTTTTCTTGGTATGGCTAACTATTTGGCCAAGTTTATCCCTGACTTTAGTGAGTTATCAGTGTCTTTAAGAGAGCTGACATGCAAAAATGTTGCATGGTCATGGTTAGAACAACACCAGAGAGCATTTGATAACCTCAAAAAGCAAATTGCCAACCCTCCTATATTAATATACTATGATGTCCACAAACCAGTAGTTCTTTTCTGTGATGCTTCAAAGTTCAGTCTTGGTGCAGTTATTCTTCAAGAAGGCAGACCTGTTGCCTACGCATCTAGAACTCTTACCCAAACTGAGATGCAGTATGCTCAAACTGAAATGGAACTTTTAGCAATTGTGTTTGCATGTTCTAAGTTCCATGACTGCACTTATGGCCGAGCAATCCAGATAGAAACTGACCATCAACCTCCAGTCACTATTTTAAAGAACCCTATGCTTTCTGCTCCAGCAAGACTACAAAGAATGATGCTCAGAGTACAGAAGTATAACTTCAAAATGGTGTATATAAAAGGTAAACTTCTTTATCTGGCTGATACCTTATCCAGATCCTCCAGAAATACTACGGAACAGCTTGATGTACAGAATTTTGACTGATGTCATGGAAGTGCATAATATTTCTACCAAAAGACTTGATGAGCTGAGAGATTACACAAGACTGATCCAATTTTGGAAAAGCTCAACCACTTCATCAATGTAGGATTGCCATTAAAGCAATCTTCTGTACAGCCAGAAGTACAACTTTACTTTCCATACAGAGATGACATGGTGATAGAAGATGGTATAATTTTCAAAAGTCCGAAAATTGTTCCTACTTCTTTACGACATGAATACATTCAGATTTTGCATTGTGGCCACCCAGGTTCTGACTCTACCAAAAGAAGGGTGAGAGGTCTAATATTTTGGCCTCCTCTATCAAAAGACATTGATAAAGTGCTTTCTTTTTGTTCACTGTGCACAGTACTAAGCTGCATTTGCAAAAAGAGCCACTTCAGTTAAGCCAAATTCCTGACCTACCTTGATTAACAGTAGCAACTGACATATTTGAGTGGAGCAATCAACATTACTTAGTGCTGGTAGACTCTTATTTGAACTGGTTTGAGATCGATGTGCTAACAATGTCCAGTGTTGTTATTATTAAGAAGAAATGTCATTTCTCAGTCCATGGTAGTCTACACACAGTTATTTCTGACAATAGTTCTCAGTTTACCCGTCAACTATTTCAGACATTTGCAGAAGAGTGGAACTTTATCCATGGTACTAGCAGTCCTGAATATCCACAGTCAAACGGACTTGCTGAACGTGCAGTACAGAGTGCAAAGCAATTACTAGAGAAGTCAAAGCATGACAATACCGATATCTTCTTGAATTTATCTAATCTCAGAAATATACCCTGTGAAACTCTACTTGGATCGCCTACTCAGAGACTTGTATCTTGGCAAAGCAGAACAACCTTGCCTATCAGTTCTAGTTTGTTGGTGCCTAATGCTAAAAACAAAAGAGCAATCAAAGTCCAACTTTTTAATAAGTGTTCTTCTCAGAGGTCCAGCTATGATAAAATGAGCAGATTTCTTTGTCCATTAAAAGAAGGAGAGAGAGTGAGGATGCAAACGGTGAAAGGCTTTGATTGAATTGGTCAAGTGAGAGGTATATGTGTCGAGATGAGATCCTACCTAGTGGAATCCGAGGGTATAGAGTACAGGAGAAACCGCAGACACCATCTTCCTGTATCAAAAACGATATTGCAGCATCATACCTGTGATACAGACTCTACAGATCTCAGAGCAACTCTGAATGTTTGTACCAAAGAACATCTCTCAGTATCCATTCCTGTTCCTGACGATGTCAGATGTCCCCAAAGTTGAATATTCCTTGACAACACTCCCTGTTGCTAAATCCAATTCTGACTTTTATGTTACACAATCAGGTTGTATTTCTAGACCTAGTGTAAAATACACAGCAACCTGGACATCTGTTTTATATGCGTCTAATTTTGTATGACTGATATCAAAGAATTATTTTGGTATAACTGCATGTCAAAAGATCATTTCTGTAAATTGCATGTCATTGAATACTGTCATTTCATGTATGAGCTATTTCTCAAAGAGGGAGGATGTGGCTCAGAGCATGTGTATGTACCTTTAAGAAGCATTTCCAGATGTGGCAAGTGCATATAAATAGTGAGCATGTGCAGGCAGCAGTGCCATTTTGAGAGAACAGCCAGAGTGTTGACATGTATGAGTGTGATAGTTAGTCTGTCTATAAGTTTAAGTTACAATGCCTCCTTCCCGGTGTGTGTGTGTGTGTGTGTGTGTGTGTGTGTGTGTGTGTGTGTGTGTGTGTGTGTGTGTGTAATAAAGCTGCTTGAACTGAACCCACATATGTTCGTCTCTCTTATTCTGACCAGAGAGACAACAATCTCCATTTCCCAAATCCTGTCTCTGCTTCATTTCCAATGTGCTTTTGATTCTTCTAGCAGACTCGTGTTTTTTTCCTTCTCTCAAGCATTTTCTGTTGAAACATTGGAAATGAAGCAGAGACATGATTTGGGTGATAGAGATTACTGCTCATCTGGTCAGGATAAGAGAGACGAGCATTCGTGGGATCAGTTCAAGCAGCTTTATTACACACAAACACATCAGGAAAGGAGGATTTGTAACAAACTTGTAAACAATGAACCACCACTAGTTGAAGAAGCCATTTCAAAAATGACTCAGCCAGTAAATCCAAAATGCAATTTATTGCACTAAAATAGCTGTAAAACATGAACAATTCTTCTCTCTAGCGCCTCGGTCAATGCCTTTAACAGAGTATAACCCTACTTTTCAACATCTTCAGTTATATACAAAAACACAGCCAATAAAACGATTAAAAAATTCATTACAAGAGCCATTTCCAATTAATCTCTCTATTTAACCCCTTAGGGTGTAAAGTATCAAATTTTAAAATAAAAACTGCTTCTTTAAGTTGTAATTTACTTTTTAAACATGTGCCCTTTGCACAATAAACTTTTTCCATAATAGTACCTTTTAGCTTATTAGCACCACTTCTATGGTATATTTTAAAATGTAGCTCTAAAGGGCTTTCAACTTTCGCATTTTTAATAGTTCTTAAATGTTCTAAATATCTAACTCGAAAACTATGTTTAGTTTCTCCTATATAAAATAAATCACATTCACATTTAAGTACATATATAATACCTTCTGTCATACAACTATAACTGTCACATAAATAATACTTCTGTCCATTAATATTTTCAAAAGTGCATACTGTATAAATTACATATACTACAATGACCACAAGCTCTAAAGCCAAGTTCTTGAATAGGTTTTCTCAACCTTTCAATAGGGAATTTAAACTGAGCATGCACTAACATATCCTTAGTGCTTCTTCCTCGCCTATATGACACCATGGGTCTTTGTGATATAAGTTCTCCCAACAAAGAATCCTGTGTCAGATAGTTCCAATGGGTCATAATAATTTTCACCAGTTGTTCTGTATGAACCCCATATGTTGTCACAAAAAACATTTTATCCATTGGGGCGTTATTTCTATTTCGTTTACCCTTATATACATCAGATTTTTTATACTCATCTCCTAATAGTAATCTATTCTTGACTTGTTCTACACATTCCATACTATAACCTCTATTCTTAAATCTATCACAAATTTTTACTCTCTCTTCCTCCATTATACTACTATCACTAGTTAGCCTTGAGATACGCAATTCATTATAAGGGAGAGCATCAATTAAATGGGGTGGATGACAACTTGAACCATGTATGAAATTGTTAACTCCCTCAAATTTATGATGTACAGAGGTAGCTATTTTCCCTCCTTTTACTATCAAGCTAACATCCAGGAAGGTTGCACTTTCTCCACATTGTGCACCATCAAACTTAATACCAAAAGTGCTTTGGTCCAAGTCCTTAATAAATTCAGTTACACTGGATCTACCACCATCACATAGAAAGATTAAATCATCTATGTATCGGTGATATTCCACTACATGATTTCTAAAAAACTCCATTCTGTACAAAAATTGTACCTCAAAATAACCCATAAATAGATTTGCATACATTGGAGCTAATGCTGCTCTAATCGCCGTTTCCTTAACTTGTTGGTACAAAGTGTCATTAAATTCAAAAAAAGTTATTTTTGAGACAAAAAAATGTACTATGTCTTAAATAACAAGTTAATGGAGTAGCTCCTAGATGGAACTTGAGTGCTTCAATACCTAATTCATATTAAATATTTGTATACAAATGTTTGACATCTATCACTATCCAGTATTTATTTTCATTCCACTAAATTTTATTCACCTTATCTAAAAAATCAAAGGTGTCTAATATATGACAGCAGCTTTTCCACTTTTATTAATAACTGTTCATGCAGCACACTACCAATATTGTGTAGAAATTAGTTACATGCAGAGACTATGGGGTGACCTGGGGGATTAATCTCACTTTTATGTAGCTTAGGGAGACAAAATTTAGCCATTGAACATCCCTCTATTGAGAACTTCTTCTCTACATCTTTTTTTGTAAAGTATCCCAGTCTATACCCCTTCTGTATTAATTCATTATAAGCTAACAATGCCATTTCATATTCCTTCCATATTGCAACTCTATATACGTCTTCATTATTTAAATTGTCCATACACATTTTATAATACTGCTCTGCAGTCATTATGACTAATTTATTACCTTTATCCGAAGGTTTAAAAACTATATCATTCCTATTTCTCATACATTTTAATGCCTCCCACTCACTTTTTGTTAAATTGTATGTTATTAGTTTTTTTTTTTTTGTAAAAATTTCCTGCATAGAAAAATTAACCATACTAGAAAATTGTTTAACTACTTCATTTGTGAAGGGGGGTGTATATAATCACTTTTACTGCTAACATTATCAGTAGATAAACAATACGCATTTTCATGCATTTCAAAAGATGACTCGCATAAAAACATTCACTAGATTCAGGATCATCATTAATGCAAGCATTTCCTTCTTCAGAACATATTATATTATCATTGTTATTAAGCTTAGAAAAAAAGCATAATAAATGCAGTTTTCTAACTAGTTTAAATACATTGGTTTTAAAAGCATATAGTCTAGACATAACAGTTGGAATAAATTTAAGGCCAAAATTTAACACAGCATATTTGGCATCAGTGAGACTATAACCTGATAAATTAAACACATAATTGGCATTTACAATGTTCCCTGTTGTTAAAGTCTCTAAAAAGTTAATACCATCTTGTTTTTTTACCCTGTTGATTCTGCTGTTGTCTCCCCCCACACTGTATCTGTTTGTCCCCTTTTCTGACCTCCTCTACTCATATTGGGTCTACTGTCAAAGTTCTTTTGCATGTAATCACTCCTCTGGGCTGGCGGAAGTGAGGGAAAGTCCAAATTACCATCCAACCATTCTCCTGAGGCTTCAGTAGCCTCCAATGAAGCAAACGAGATGCCATGTCTCTTTCTTTCTGCTTTCCTGCTTAAGGACCGCCCCCAGCAGTGCATCGATTTTTATTGGCTATCGGCTTAAAGGCAGTCTCATTTGCAGTCTCATTTGCAAACTCTCGAAGATCTCTCTACAATTTATAGATCTTTCTGTCAATCAAATTCTCCATTTCTGTTAGCACTTTCTCATTAAGGCTTCCCAACACGGTTTCAAACTTTGGAACCATAAGGGAATTACACAAAGTAGAGCATAATGTAGAAATGTCACTTTTAATACGTTTTTGTTTTAGCAAGTCCCATTCTACCAAAATAGCCACCCACTCTGTAGTACAGCGACGTGCAGCCATAGCCCATCATTTAGCAAACTTAACATCTTCCTCATTAAAGGGTGCAAATGGATTTTTAAATGCCCTTAATCCTTTTGGAGTAATATTTCGCTCCAAATATCTTTGCAAACTAATGATATTATAGTGGGTGGCATTCTCCTTAAACAACAAATTTTCTAACTTATTAACAGTACCTTGTAGCTCTGCCATTAGAGCTATAATATGATTGTGTCCCACAGCAGTAAAAGGATTAGTTGTCCGTTTCTGACATCATTCTGACAACAATTTATCCCAAATCTTTTGTGTTTCACCAAGTTTAGGTGTAGGTACAGGATTTAACACCATCAGATGAGCCTTCTCCCACCTGCATTATATACTGCTCCAAAGTTCTTTGAGTGTTGTCTCCCAAATCATCTCTAAAAATTCTGGGAATCTGCAACGACAGATCACTGTCCATAAGGAAAAGATAATGAACAACCACTAGTTGAAGAAACCAGTTCAAAAATGACTCAGCCAGTAAATCCAAAACGCAATTTACTGCACTAAAATAGCTGTAAAACACAAATTCTTCTCTCTAGTGCCACGGTCAATGCCTTTAACAGAGTATAACCTACTTTTCAAAATCTTCAGTTATATACAAAAACACAGCCAATAAAACAATTAAAAAATTGATTACAAGAGCCATTTTCAATTAAGCTGTCTATTTAACCCCTTAGGGTGTAAAATATCAAATTTTAAAATAAAAACTGCTTCTTTGTGTTGTAATTTACTTTTTAAACATGTGCCCTTTGCACAATAAACTTTTTCCATAATAGCACCTTTTAGCTTACTAGCATCACTTCTATGGTACATTTTAAAATGTAGCCCTAAAGGGCTTTCAACTTTTGCACTTTTAATATTTCTTAAATGTTCTAAATATCTAACTCGAAAACTACGTTTAGTTTCTCCTATATAAAATAAATCACATTCACATTTAAGTACATATATAATACCTTCCGTCATACAACTATAACTGTCACATAAATAATACTTCTGTCCAACAATCTCCATCTCCCAAATCCTGTCTCTGCTTCATTTCCAATGTACTTTTTGATTCTTCTAGTAGACTTGTGTTTTTTCCTTCTCAAGCATTTTCTGTTGAAACGCTGGAAATGAAGCAGACAGAGGATTTGGGAGATGGAGATTGTTGCTCGTCTGGACAGGATAAGAGAGACCAGCATTTGTGGGATCAGTTCAAGCAGCTTTATTACACACAAACATCAGGAAAGGAGGATTTGTAACAAACTTGTAAAGAGACCGACTGCCACACTCATACATGTCAACACTCTGGCTGTTCCCTCAAATCCTATCTCTGCTTCATTTCCAATGTACTTTTGATTCTTCTAATAGACTCTTGTTTTTTTTTCCTTCTCTCAAGCATTTTCTGTTGAAACACTGGAAAAGGTTTCACTGGCACAGTCTCTCTGTGGACTTTATCACCAGAAGAACAAGAAGCAGAATCTCCTTCTGGTTCACTGCTCACTTTTTGTTGGACAAACCTTTGTATTTCCTCTTTAGCATGTACATCATCAAAAATGATTTTGTTTTTCCAGGGAAAAATATTTTGAAGGTAAAGCAGTTTCAATTTCATGCCTGCTTCTCTACATTCCTTGAATATGGAATAATTTTACTCCTCTTCTTCCTGGTAACGAGTAGTTATTCTCCACAAACACTCTGCTTTCCCCCATTATTAGTACTTTGTCCTTCTGCCACAGTTTTGTCAGAATCAACTTCTTCTGCTGGTAAGATTGCATCTTTACTATTAAAGGTCTAGGTTGTTTTTTTCATAGTCAGGTTTGGAGCATACACACTGTTGTTACCAGCCAGTATTTCCTCTTAACCTGGCCCATTTTCTTCTGTCTTCTCATTTTTCTGCATTCCTTCATACACACACACACACACACACACACACACACATATATATATATATATATAATTCCTAAAACTCTGCATTGCACCATCCGCTTTCCTTATGTACCATATGTCCACTCATGTCTGAACTGCATATATATGTTCTACAGTCTTCACACATGCTGTTTTGAGACACTGACCAGAAGCACCATTAAAAGTTGGAGTCTTTTTCCAGTGACTGCTTCCTGAGTGTATTTTTTTGGATATTCCGTGTTGCTGTGTGTTTGGATTTGCTTTGAGACACTGCAAGACCCCTTCGGCTCCACCTATTTTCTATTCTTCCTGAAGTGCTAGAGCCCTGAGTATTTCCTTGAACTTTTGTGTTTTCTCTTCATTCAACTTCCTAGTCTTTCAGCTTAGTCCCTGCTGACATTAGAGCCTTGTCTGACAACTGCTTGCAGTGGATTTTGGTCAACAGTGGTTTATGCTGTAGGGGTGAATGTTTCACACTACCACCAAACAGACACTCACTTGGTATCCAGGCCCTGAAATGCGAGCCCTGGACCAAAGACTAGATGGATCCTCTCAACAGCAGCTTGCAGACCCCAGTCCTGAATACTGCTGATTTGTGAATGGATGACTCCAGGTAAAAAACTAAAAGCAGAAAAGTGCAATATCATAGCATTTGGTAAACAATATCTTCATCCATCCTGTAGTACAGGCAACACCTAGCTTCAAAATGAAAGTGTGGTGAGAGACCTTGGAGCATGGAAAGATAATTTTCTTGTCTTTGACCATTAGAGTGCAACAGTGGTTAGGGAAATAAAGTTACAATTATACAAACCCATATTTAATATGTTCTGTATATTAAATGTTGTGAACCATGGTCAACAATCCCCTTTGCTAACCATCGACGCCCATTTAACTTGTCATATAAACCATGGTTAACCTTTATACCTTTGCACATTTTTATACTCAGATTAATTTACAAATAGGGAAATTAGTTATTGTAATTAGTTTTGGCACTAGAGGGAGGCCTCACAACATTCAATATACAGAACATATTAAATATGGGTTTATATCATTTTAACTTTAATTTTATTCATAGTTTTATAACTACCTGTTCACATTAATATTTTTTTAAAAGTCACAACTGAACAAGTTTTTACTTATGACATTTATTTAAAAGCACTTTAAAGTTTTTTTTTAAAGTGTTTGGATTGTATTATACTGTGGTTTCAGTGTTAATTAGTTTCAATTAGTTTTAATTACATTTAATTAGTTTTGGGATGGACAGTAAACAGGTTCTATATCAGGAATGTTATTTTGAGTGGTCTAACTGCATCTGATGAAGTCTTGGTTTACAGACAAGACGAAAATGCGGTGATTTTAAGTTAAGTGTTTATGTATTTTCTAATTTTACATTAAACAGTGCTTTACATAAGAGCTGACCGAGTAAACTTTGGCTACTTCCTTCTGGGGTGCTATTTTGTATTTTGATTAACTGTAAGTGAAACTTTTTTTGTTTTTAACAGTATTTGTATAAAACATTTTATGATACAAATTGTATACTATATTGTAAAGCATTTTCATTGATTGTTGTACCTGAGAGATACTAAAACAAGCAGATGCTTTTTTTTTATTTTTAAGAAATGTAGGTATTGCAATGTAAAAACAGAAACAAGGCTGGACGAAAGTATGTTACATCAATAGGTTGTCAGTGAAACAAGCTGACTAAAGGTGAATGCAATAAATCAAGAAACATAAAATTGAATGGTACAAGGGCAAGCAACTTAATAAAGTATAAAGTTTGAAATTAATGGAAGCGAGTAAGAGCAGCTTTTCTAGTTCAATACTTCAATGCATTTACTAGAACAGTATTTAAAGATATCCAATGCATGTTTTCTTAATGCTAAAAGTTAATGTTTTCTGAAACATACAAGTTGTTTTTACATATGGGAGGGGAATAAGATAAGACATAAAAGACAGGAATTAGTGTAAAGTAGGAGCAAAGGCAGTAATATGCGTCTTAGCATGGATAAGCATAATTTTAGGTTAATTAAAGTCTGTGGATGCCATCTATTTTGAACAACTCCCATCAGAAGGGTTAAACTTCATTTCAAGTAGTACCTACTTTTTGTGTTTAAGGGGTGTTCTGGGGGTATTTATTTTTTGTTTGAAGTATTTCATTAAAACAAAAAAAGTCTGGTAAAATGCGAGATACGTCCAAATGAAGATGACAAGAAACAACCAATCAAAGTCAAACTGCCAAACATTAGTGAGCGCATGTTAACGCAAAAGCTGGAAATAGACATTTATAAAAGCTGTCATATATAATAGTTGGGAATAACTTTCTATTATAATGGCTACACTTAACATATTATGTTGGAAAGTGAATGACCTTAAAAGTAAAGAAAAAAGTTACGATTATTGAATTAATTTAAGAAATGGAGAAAGAAAATAAGCAATGCTACAGGAGAGATAGCTGGAAAGAAGTAAGCTTGTAAATGTAATAAAGAAAAGATTTTAGGATGGATATTCAGCAGAATATCAAGAACAAAGGAAAAGGAGAGTACTTTTACTGCTAGAGGAGCTCCAATAGTGATAGAAAGGGAAAAAAGATAATGGCAGATTTGCGGTAGTAAGGAGCTATTGGCAAGGGAAGATGATTTATATTCCACCTAAATTGTTATAATGGTGCTTAAGAACATTTTGGAGAAATAATCAGCTTTCAGCAGGGAATACTACTAATAGGTTGGTATTAGAACTTTATTTGCAACAGTGAGAATATATTGGGGGACCTGGAAAGGAAAACATAACAAAAGAGGGTACAATATTCGGTATGGAAGACATGAATTCAGAAGTAGGAATTTGGCTACAATTTGCATATTCTTCCCCAAGGTACAATAACTGGGCTAAACTAGACAGAAAAAGACATTATGTCTTACCATAACGTTCCATCTGTGTTGTTGATTGTTCATTCATTACTGATGGGTTATTGGTTCCATCCTCGGAACAGAGCCGGCCAATATTAAGCTCGTGTCAGCCAAAAACTCTCAAGCCAAGGTCCTATCCAGAATGCTCTAATCCCAGTTACCTCAGATCGAGTTTGCAAGTTGAAGGAGAGGCTACCTCTGGTCATAACAGACCTACCAGAAAGGAGTACATGAGATCACCAAGAACCTCCGGATGGGGGATGGAGGGTGGGAAGTAATGAATGAACGAAGATCAACACAGATGGGACATTATGGTAAGACATAACTTCTTTATCTGATGTTGTTAATATTCGTTCATTCCTTACTGATGGGACAGAGTCTCCAGCTACCTGTATTCCTGGGTGGCCCTTATGGAAGGACATTCCTGAGCACCATGGAACCAAAGGAAGCTCTACCTCTGGAGGCCAAGTCCAATTTATAATGAAGAATAAATGTAGGAGGTTTAGCTCAAGTTGCAGCTGAGTAAATATAATTGAGGGAAGCCTTAGAATGGAAAGCTGCTGAAGTTGCCATAGATCTTGTACAATGTGCTTTGACTCTATGAGGTAAGGTGAGATTGTTTTGTTGTAGATAAAGGTGATACAATTTCTCAACCATGAAGCCAATGTAACTTTTGATACAGGATGACCCAGTCTAGGACCAGAAAAAGCCAGAAACAACTGGTCTGATTTACGAGTAGATTTTGTTCTGTCCAGATAAAATCGTATTTGTCTATGAACATCCAAGGAGTGTAAGCAATACTCTCCCTTGTTAGGAAAGAACATTGGGAGATCTAGAGATTGGTTGATAGATCACTCTGACACCACTTTTGGTAAAAAGGTAGAACTGGTTCTCAGTGATACCCTATTCGTAAGATAAGGATGTTTGATACATAAGGCCTGAAGTTCTGACAATCGTCTGGCCGATATAATTGCAGTCAGAAACAAAGTTTTCCAAGAGAGATATTTTCCATCACAAGAGGACGCAGGTTCAAAGGGTGGAGCTGTTAAAGCTTGCAGAACCAAAGCCAAATACCAAGGTTGCATGGGTTCTCTGAAGGGAGGCTTTAGGTGGATAACTCCTTTCAAGAAAGTCTTACAGAGTCTGTGTGACATAAGTGAAGAATCTTGAAAACCAATATGAAAATTCGAGATGGCAGCTAAATGTACACAGATGGTAGAGGCAGTCACCCCAGAGTGGAAAAGATGTTTTAAGTAATCTAATACCACCGAGACCGGGGCTGACAATGAGTCTGTTTGCTTATCTGCTGCCCATAGAGAACCTCTTCCAATTGTTAAGATAGCTTAATCTGGTGGACGATTTATGAGATGCAATGAGAATATTGCACACAGGGGACGAAAGGTTTTCATGCCTGGCAATCATAGGAAGTGGAGAAACCAAGCTGTCAGTTTCAGGGTTGTTACACTGGAATGAATCGGACCCCGTGGATGGGAGATCAACATTGGTGATGGATTGAGGATCCATGGTTGATCTAGCAGGTGAGGCCAGAGGAAGGGAAACCAGACTTCTCAAGGCCAATATGGAGCAATGAGGATCACTTTGCTTTTCAACTGTTATGCTTTCTTTAGAAATCGGGAGATGAGGGCATGAGGCGAATAGGTATAAAGAAGACCCGAGGGCCAAGCGTGGACTAGAGCATCCCTTGGTGACTGTCCCAGAGGGGGGATCAGGGCAAAGTAGTTGCTGCACTTGTAGTTGGTTGGGGAGGCAAACAGGTCGCAGCAAGGCTGGCCCCAGCGGTGAAACATTTGTGCCGCTATCAGAGGATTGAGGGACCACTCGTGAGACTGCAGAATGCAACTGCTCAATTTGTCCACTATCACATTGGAGCTCCCAGGAATGTGCATTGCAATCAGAAAGCAGTTGTGAGCTATCGCCCATTGCCATATTCTCAAAGCCTCTCGGCACAATGGGTAAGATCTGGTGCCCCCTTGTTTGTTGATGTACCAGACCACTGACATGTTGTCTGATTGTATCGCAACAGTCCCTGACGGAAGGATGGAGTGAAATGCTTGCAACACTAGAAGCACCGCCCTCATTTCCAGAACATTGACATGCAAAAGGGCCTCAGTCTCTGACCAGGTGCCTTGGATGGAGTTTCCCTGACATAGCTCCCCCCCATCAGAGAGACGTCTGTGGTCATCATGGCTTTCGATAGATGTGGTGAAAGGGCGAGACCATTGTTGGGGATTTCGGGATGTCCACCAGAGTAAATCTTGTTTACATCTCTGAGTCACATTTATTTGAAAAGACAAAGGATGTTGCAGAGGGTACCACTGAGTGAGAAGTAGCCACTGAAGAAGTCTCATGTGGAATCTGGCTAGGGGAACAAAGGTGATTGAAGCTACCACTGACCCCAATAACTGAAGTACACATCGAGCTGAGGATTTGTGGTGAGAGAGCAAAGGCTGAACTTGTTGTCTTATTCTCTGAAGTCTGTGTTCTGCAAGAGATGCTGTGCAATTTCTTGTGACCAACAGTGCCCCTATGAATTCCAAAGACTTGAGTTGGGGTTGTGTTGGATTTCTCTCAGTTTATAGTGCTTCCCAGGCTTCGAGCTGTTAAGAGAGTGTACTGCAAGGCTTCTTCCAGTAGACGCTTAGTGGGGGCGGTAAGGAGCCAGTCATCTAGATATGGAAACACCTGGAATCCTTGAATTCGCAAATGAGCGATAACCACTGCCATGCATTTTGTGAACACTCGGGGCTGTAAAGAGACCGAAGGGCAGGGCTCGAAGCTGGTAGTGACTGGCTCCTATACGGAAGCGGGGGTATCTTCTTGAGCATTTGTCCATCTTTATGTGGTAATATGCATCTTGAAGATCTACAGAGCACATCCAATTGTCTTCTTACAGAAAAGGAAGGATAGACTGAACTGTGACCATCTGGAATTTCTCTGTTTTTACAAATTTGTTTAGTGTATTGAGATACAGAATTGGTCTCCAGGCCCCTGTCTTTTTTGGCACTAAAAAGAACCTTGAGTAAAATCCAGATCCTATCTGGTCTGGGGGGACCATCTGGATGACTTTTTTGTAGCAGCTTTTAGATTTCGCGTGCTGCTGTTTCCCTTTGACTGGGTGGAACATCGGGTAACACTCTTGATGCGACAGGGCAAAAATGAAAGCGGATGTGATATCCACTGGATATAATCCATTGCACCCAAGAATCTGTTATCTTTTGCCAGGCAGCAGGGTAGAAGGAGAAACGACCCCCAACTGCTTCCAGAGGTGAGCAATCGGGCAATGCTTCAGGAGCGCTGATAGGGGTAGCCAGAGAAAGAATCTCTGGAACCCCTGTTTTGCAGACCTCCTCTGCCCCAAAAGGGGCATCTTCCATTGGAGTTTCCCCCTCTGCCTCTAGGGGAAAAAGCGGCATGTGTATCCCGGAAAGAACCCTGTGATTTCTTGTGCCAGATCTTTCTGCTCCTTTGATTTCTGGAACAGAATCGCTGAGGAGTGGAGTGTCTGACACCAATGGCAGACAAGGTCTTGCAATCTTGTTCACACCGTGCCAGCGTATCCTTGACTTCAAGGCCAAACAAAGAAACAGCCACTATGGGGGCAGTCATGAAGGAAGCCTGAAAGGAGTCCGCAGTCACAAAGGCGCATCTAAGCATGCCGTCTGGCGACTATACCTGCGCCTGCTGCTCTAGCCCCCCCTTCCACTGCGTGAGAAATAAGATGCATGGAAGAGCTGGAAATGGACTCTAGGGTGGCTGAGAAGCCATATTATCACGGATTTGGTCAGAAACAGCTCCTGCCAAGGTTTCAGAGAGCTGGTTGATAAGATCTCGCTAAAGCCTGGTGAAATTTACCAAATAATTCAAAGACCTTACGCCGAAGATGAAGCAAACCCACACTTTCCTAATATGTCAATCGCCCGGGACTCCTTGTTGGGCGGATGGACAGTTTGGCTCTCTTCTGCTAAATCCTTCTTAGTAACAGCTGCCACCACCATAGCATCTACTGAGAGACCATGTGACCAGTGAGGGTGTTCTGTGGGGGGAGATAATATCTTGTCTGGCATCTTAGGTACTGCTTCCATGGTATCAGGAGCCTTCCATGTGTGCTGCACGATGAGCTGGACGAGCTCATCGGCAGGCGGGGTGAGCTAGGAGGTAGGGGTCGGGCATGAAAAGCTTGCAGGAATACGTATTCTTCACTGGAAGGATAAGAGGGCTTCCAGTCACCACTCTAAGGATCTCGAGGATGTCACCAAAGGACACCTCATCAGAGGGTGACCGTGGGGACCCTTCTCCATCATCAAAATCCATATCTTCAGTCAATGACTCTTCAGTGGAGTTCATGTGCTTCCTCTTGTACGATGCTTTGCGGGGCGCTTCCTCAGTGGGAGGTTCTGGAGAAGACTGCAAAGAGGGGAGTCTCCTGAGGAGGACAGACCTGAAGCTCTGGTGCCCAGTGTCCGGGGGTTCAAAAGAACACCATCCCCATGGTGAAGCATGGTGGTGGCAGTATCATACTTTGGGATTGCTTTTCTTCAGCTGGAACTGGGGCTTTAGTCAAGGTGGAGGGAATTATCAACAGTTCCAAATACCAGTCACTTTTGGCCCAAAACCTTCAGGGCGTCTGCTAGAAAGCTGATTTCACCTTTCAATATGACAATGACCCCAAGCATACATCCAAATCAACAAAAGAATGGATTCACCAGAAGAAAATTAATGTTTTGGAATGGCCCAGCCAGAGCCCAGACCTAAATCCAATAGAAAATCTGTGGGGTGACCTGAAGAGGACTGTGCACAAAAGATGCCCTCGCAATCTGACAGATTTGTAGCGCTTTTGCAGGAAGAGTGGGCAAATATTGCTAAGTCAAGATGTGCCATGCTGATAGACTCCTACCCAAGAAGATTGAATGCGGTAATTAAATCAAAAGGTGCTTCAACAAAGTATTAGTTTAAGGGTGTGCACACACAAAGTATTAGTTTAAGGGTGTGCACACTTATGCAACCAGCATATTGTACATTTTTAATTTTTTATATTTTTCCCCTAACAGATTTGTTTGTTTTTCAATTGCATTGTACAGGTTATAGGTTACATTAAAGGTGGGAAAAGTTTTGAAATAATGTATTGTGGTGTCATTTTTTTGTATCACAAAAACCTGGCACTTTAACAGGGGTGTGCAAACTTTTTATATGCACTGTACACACCACAAGCAGAAAACTTTAATTCAAAGTGGAAAAGGATTATGATGAAGCAGAGTGAAATTCAATAGAGGGAGGGAGATTTTGGATGCAGATCCTTAAGGAGAATATGAATATAATATTCTGTAGCAGAAATTACTCCAAGAAATAAGCCAACGTGAGAATGAAGAAAGGAGATTCTGCTGATAGGGGTGACAAGAATTAGGGGTACAGAGAATAAAGAGGGGGCTGGAATTTACTGAACATAACTGTCAAAGGAACCAAGGTGCCATGAGCAGATAACTAGGGAGGGCAAGATAACAGAATGAGAAATCACCAAGACATTTGGTCTGCAGGTTAGTGACTGCCTTCCCTGTAAAGGAAAGAGTATAGGCAAAGAGAAAGGTATCAGACAATTCTAAATGTAAGACCTGCTCTGCTAGAGCTTTTGGCTGAATCTAGAACAGAAGCTTCTGTTAAAAAAGGGATAATCAGTACAGTATATACAAATATTGTATGAAAACTATAGGAATCAATCAAAGGAGGTTAGAAAATATTGGGAAGAGAGACTGGCTACGCAATTTACAAGGAAAACATGGGTGGACACATGTATAGGATCATATGAGGTTACTAAGCTACTGGTCATGAGGCCCTTTCAAGCCTAGCCAAGAATTTATGCCATGTTTCCAAGGTCAGCACCTGTCCCCCCATCAAGCAGGGACACAGGTGTGATCCCAGGGGTAAATTTTCTATTTCCCATCCAACCATCCAGGTTATGCTTAAATGAGGACAGAATGGTACTCTGCTTCACATGAAGAGGGAGTCTCTATTCCACAGATGGGGGAGTCTCTGGGATACAAATCTGTCATGCCAGCAGGCTCTATTAATGTCATAGGCTAGGTTTAGGTCCCAAGTGTACGTTACATGCGTGGTGTTTGATTTGCAGATATGCAGCATTTCCAATAGGGCGGGGTCCGAGATGGCTCTAAAAGCAAGACAGAGGTCCCCTATGAGCAGTCTATATGAGAGAGGAACTTCAGCCTATCCACAGAGGATAGGTGTTGGAGACCCTGGATTATTCTAGTCAGGAACCTCTGCGGTCCTTCCAGCTGCCGCAAGTGCCTAGTGAGGTACATATCAAACAGGGCATTGTACTCAATTATTGGCCTGATAAGGGTACACTGAGGTAATGACCTCTTTTTTCCTGGATGTTATGCCTTTACTTATGAGATGAGCCATACAGTATGCCCTATGCAGTACTGAGGCTAAATGTTGATCAAATGCTTGACTGCTATCTACCATGGTGCCCAGATCCCTTGTTATTAATTCTGTGATTAGGACGTTGTTGTTGATGTGGTACTTTACGGGAACCTCATTCTTACCAAAGGGGACTGCAATACACATTTTGGCATTGAGTTTGAGGCCATGTTTTAGGCACCAGTTGTTTGTTTGGGTGAGACCCCCTTGGAGAATATCATCATTTGGGGTGTTTATGACCACCCTAAGTTTGCAGTCATCTGCAAACTTGATCAGCCACAGACCCTCGATTTTTGCCTGTACATTGGAAAAATATATTCCAAAAAGCAGAGGCCCTAAGACCGAGCCCTGAGGGATGCTGCTAGTTGCAAGTCCACTATTTGAGGTGGAATCCCCCCTATTTTAACTGTGTGGGTTTTGTCAGTAAGCCAGTTGGCAACCCATCTAGTGACATATGGGTTGATGGCTAGCTGGGTGAGCTTATCCACTGTATCCGAATGGATAACTGTGTGAAAAGCCTTGGCCAAGTCAAGATATGCAGTGTGCACCTCTTTTCCCTCATCCAGGGCCTTGGTGGCTGTCTTGAAAAAGTCCGCCAAGTTTAGCAGGAATGATCTCCCTTTGACAAACACATACTAAGTAGGGTCAAGTGCTTGTAGGCTGCCAATGTCCTGGTTTATGAGATCCATGATTATGCATTCCATGGCCTAGCATATCAGACTAGTAAGGCTAACTGGCCAATCGTTACCTATGTCTGCGGCTGTGCCACCTTTGTGCAATGGAATGACTGTAGTCTTCCTCCATTTGGTAGGTACATATCGGGTGCTTAAGCTGTGGTTGAAAATGGTGCCTAAAGGTGTTGCAAGTTCCTGCTTGAGGCGATGTAAGATGCAGCCTGGGATGTTGTCTGGTCCCATGGAACTTGTATCTTTTGCCTTTGAAAGGGCATTTTGGATCTGCTCGTTGGAGATACTTGCTGGTGAACTGGTGTTGAGGAGGTCCTGATTAAATGTTGAGGGGATGGGCAGGGTGCAGTTTTCGCAAAACCTATAGGTTACCTATATCCTCGGCTTTAATGTGTATAGTGCCACTGAACACGAGTTCTATACAGAGCTGTTGCTTGCTCTTAAGGTTACAGACATAACTAAAGAAGGCCTTATGATTGTCTTTAATTGAGGAGGCCAGATTGGACTCAATCAGCTTTGGAGGATCTCATGAGTGCCCTTATTTGTTTTGTTTAGGTTAAGGAGGGTTAACTTCCAGTTTGGTGCTCTCCCCTTCCTGCTACTGGATAGCAGCTTTTTTCTTTTATTATAAATTTTTATTATAAAGTCTGTTTACAGAAGGAGTCCACTAGACTGGTTTGTTCTCTTGAGAAGGCTGTTTTGGTTCTGTCTGGTATAGCAGAGTCTATGCAGCTGTATAGGTGCTTGTATAGCGCCCTGGTATAAGTCTCTGCATAGGTGTCTGTAACCTCAGTTCAGGTGGGAGCTACAAAGCTGTTTATGCCTGCCCGTAGGTGGTTGTAATCTGTTTTGGAGACTTTTTGTCTGAATGCAGCTGGGGGGGGGGGGTAACGCTAACTACGAAGGTAAATGCTTAGTGGTCAGACTTCACCAGGGAAGGTGACACTGTAGGGGTACTACAGTGTTTGCTCAAGTTTGTCAGTACCAGGTCCAAGATATTCTCACCTCTTGTGGGGGTGTTTACTAGCTGGTCCAGAGCATTAGAGCTGACAAAGTCTAAAAATCTCTGGGCAAATGGGTTCTGGCTAGAGTAATTTTTCCATCCTATGGTTGGATAATTGAAGTCGCCCAGGATCAGGGTGAGAGGTTGAACCTTTACAGATTCAAATAGGTCTAGGTAGGTGGAGTGGGTATCTTGATTCATGGATGGGGGCCTACAGCTGGCTATGACATGGATAGGTGTCTTGTCTACAGTTAGCTGCACCTAGAGTGTCTTCCTGTGCATCGTACTGACTGATCAGCCTGGAGGGGTGTTTATCTTTAACATATATATATATATATATATATATATATATATATATATATATATATATATATATACACACACACATACAGATACTCAACTGCATTTAGTTTTAAAGCCCTCTGTTTGGGGTCTGAATGTGTGGAATGATGAGTAGCCCGGTATGGCTAGGGTGCTCTCAGCTAATTTGAACCAGGTCTCTGACGGCACACACATCAGCATCTTCCAGGGTTAGAAATGCTTCCAGTGAGTGCAGTTTCATGGTGAGGATCTTAGCATTTAGCAGCATGACCTTTAATTTGTATTTTGATGTATTCTTTACGTTGGTAAGTCTTTTCTCGTGAGTTTGCCTAAAAAAGGCACTATGGGGGAGGCAACAGCCTTTGCCAGTAGTAAGAAGCCCAGTGGGGACAGACGAAGGCAGTCTCTAGCAAAGCATTGAGGCCTGTCAACTATCTCATCCCTGGCCATCAGGTACTGGATCCCCTTTGAATTACACAAGAAGCTAAGTCAATTACTGAAGTCAGTCAAACATTTTTTGTTTGTATTGAGGCATCATCCTGGGTGATGGTAAAATGCTGCTGAAGACTAGGGACATACCTGCCTGGGACACATATTCAGGTCTATATTACAACCGCAAAAGTCCGAAACATCGAAAACGGAATAATCAAAACATTACCCGAACCGCGAATACACCGAACACCCTAAACTGTGAAATTCAAAATCTCGACCCGCCATAATTGTCCAACCCCACCTACCCTACATACTACCTACCCAAAAAAAAAAAAATAAACCACATACATACACTAACCAAAACCCTACACTAAACCTTACATACATTACTTTCTATGCACTTACCTTAACCCGCACCCTAACCCTAAGGTCTGTACCTATCACACACTATTACTATCTATGCACTTACCTTAACCCACACCCTAACCCTAAGGTCTGTAACTATCAGACACTATTACTATCTATGCACTTACTGTAACCCGTACCCTAACCCTAAGGTCTGTAACTATCGCACACTTAACTTACGGAGCTATACCACAGAAGGGCCAACCATGACAATTCGACATTTCGGATTTCGTGCTTCAGGGTGATTTGTGTTTTCGCATTTTGATGTATACGTGTCTGTGAGCTCAATCATGTCTCTCTTCATATAGTCCAGAGAGGTATGTTTCAAGTCATTCACACCAACATGGACAATGACCGAGTCATAACTGTACTTGCTGCTGAGAGACCTGAGTGCATGTGTGATATGGCGGATTCTGGCACCCAACATGCAACCCACTGTGACATTCTCCTTATCCACCCTGGTAAGGAGCACATCCATGTGTCTCACTATTGAATCACCAAAGACTAAGATGTTGGGTTTGCTGTTTGTCCTACAAGGTTGTGAGATACTGGTGTATGGTTTGAGAGTTGTGCGATGAGGTGAGCTGGGGAGTGTTCTTATGCTTATGCTTTGGAGGTCGTGTGTTTGGGCATATTTCTGGTGAGAACCTCCTCAAATGTGGGTGTGAGTTGTGTGGGTGAGGTGTAAGGTGTAGTGTCTATGTCTGTGCTATCTACCACCCGCTTGTCAGATGCATTGGTTTGTGAGTGAGAGAGCCTGGATTCAAGGTTACTTATGTAGTTACATCTCTCACAGAATGTGTCCTTATGTGTTAAGAGCAGCAGGTTGCCTGTGTACATGAGGCAGCTGCTACACTGCCACATGTTGCCCATCTCGACCAGACCAGCTGGAGAAACTGAGGGGAATTGCATGTTTAGGCTTGGTAGAATCTGGATTGGGACCTGAGGAGATCTAATGGGGGGGTAAAGAGGATACAGCTAAGTGGGTGTTAGAGGCTGGCCTTAGCCCAGTGCTTATACCTGCAGTACTACCTCAGGATCTCTCAGGTGCTGCTAAGGGAAAATTTACTGAGAGAATACTAAGCAAATGGTTTACTGCAACATGGCACTGCTGCGCAATGCTCAGACCCGCACAAACACGCGGTTTAAATACCAAGAGAACGGAAGTAAAGTAAAACAACTGACTTTAGTCAATCTACCTCTTCCCTAGGTTTTTATCCAATCACTGTATGCCAGGGCAGGTTCTGACCAGCACAACTACTCTGACTGGGGTACGAGCAAGCCCCCCACCAACATTAGGTGAAGTGCAGAAATTCCTAGGATCAGACCAACAGCTCTGGATGCAGCAACTTCGTATCCAAGCTATGCTAAAGTTATTTACAACACTTAAGAGTGCAGGTAAAACAGCAGGGGGAGCAGATACAAAACAGTTCTACAGTACACAGCACTACACGGAGCTTATATGCAGTTTAACAGCAACTAGCAATTGAGAATCAAGATAAATACACTACATGGAGCTTGTATACAATTAGCAAAAAATACAGTACAGTCTAAAATAAATGCAAACAATTAGCTGTTAATAAATACAAGTGCAATAACAGTTGTAAAAAAATTAGAAAGGCACTTAGGTGTATACAAGAAGGTACAGAAAGCCCTCTCCTTGGCAAGCATGTAATCAGCCACAAGGGCAGAGCTAGGAACACCAAAGATAAATTCAAACTGCCTGAAGTGGACCTTCCAAGCATCAGATTTATCTCTGCTGTCTCGGTTAAAATATAGGCTGTTGAAAGGTATCTCACTATGCAAAAGCAGATCTCCAACAAGGTGATGTGAGATGCTCATAAAAGGGAAGACAAGGGAAGAAATTGGTGTAATAGGTGTGAGTAAAGGCTTGATGGGCAAAACTAGGGAGGACCAAAAAGTGCACCATGTCTGGAAGATCCTTATCCACACATGGACTCTGAATCTGCAACTCCACAACAGGACTGGAGGAGGTACTTAATGAATCTTCCAACTAGTTCATATCATCTGGGATGTGAACCACTGACAGACTACCACTTCCTTCTATGCCTCACTTCTAAATACTATCCCCTCCCTAGTTAAATGGAGGAAACCACATACTCTCTTGCATTCTTACACATCACGAGGAATTGAAGTAACCTCAAAAACAACTGTATGTATTTATGCCTGGCATACAAGGCATTGTCAGACTCCACTCTGATGGACCTCCTGCATATCCTCAAAACAAACAGCACCAGAATTACCCATTCTAAAGACTTGAACCTTGCCAGTGATATAAATAGGACCTTCTGGAGACACAGGTATGTATCCCACAAACTGCCCCATTTCTGAATAGGCTCCCCATCCATGTGAAGCAGAGTTCCTCCCAAACCCAACTCAAGTTTAACATTGACAATTGGATGGAGAGCAAGAAATTCTTCCCTGGTTTGGCACCTATAACTCTAACTGGCACAGCCAACCTGTAAATGATTCATCTCCCAGGCCCCTGCTTACACTTATCAAAGGTACCAGAACTTGTCAGATATTTGAGATCCATGGCTAGGCTTAAAAAGACCTTGTGGTGGTTAGCCTAGTAAACACCTATGAACCTACGTATCTAAGGTCTTTCAAACTGCTTGAAACTCTAAGTTAATGTAGAACAATCTCTGTGGAATGTACCACTACAATCCTTAAACTGTCATTGGGAATTGTCCATCACTTAAAAGGCCAGAGAAAGAGATCTAATAACAGAAAAATCCTTGAGCATATGGTCCCTCTGCCACCACAGAAACTTACAGTCCAGTGCAGCAACCACATCTTCAGGTGTGCAAATGGCACCAGGAAGATTGTAGCAGCCATCAAGTACAGAATATGCAATAAGGTCTATGGTTAGACCCTGCTCTGCACCCTAATCTAGGCAGCCAAAGTCATGACTTAATAGTTCCTCTCCAGTGAAAGGCCACCACTTAGATGGCATCCAGCTTTGCATCTATGATGGCTCAAAGGAGCAGTGAATTAGAATGCATAGACAGAAAAGGTCTACAATCATTATGGAATAGGTGAGGAGGTCGCAATGGAGAAGAATAGCTTCAGGAAAATAAATTTGTACAAGCAGTATAGCTAAAAACCTGACCCTTGGGACATGTAGGATTCCCAAGATTTTCTTTATAAAATGAAAAATAGCTACTTTCCTTCCTCGTGCTCATTTAAACTGTGAAAACTGTATTAAAAGTAGAAATGATGATTGTCTAAGTGTGCACTGGTGTGCACCCTAGACATACAAATAAATCAAATTTGCTACAGAGGAGCTACAGCTGCGTTGTGGTACTAAGGTTTGGGAAGGAATGGTACATTACATCTTATGGTACTGAATTTTAAGAGAAGAAATGGAAAGTTACATCTCTACTTTATCTTAATCAGAACTGTCGATATTTTCAAGCAAGAGAAAAAAAAGGATAATCACTATAATGTACTCAAAACATAACAGTGCAACCAAAAATAAATAACAACCATGCATCTGCCATCTAGGAAATAAAACGTTATTTTTAAGCACTTTACCATTTCCTCCAATGACCTGCAAATCAGGATACTTCTCTTTGATGTAGTTGATCATGCCAACCTGGAAAATAGAGTTTCCTTGTGACGAATCCTACATATTAATAAAAAGAGCAACGGCATTAGACTAATTTGTAGGCAAGAGTGATGTTGATACAAACTAAACAAAATGACTGTATATGCCCAGAAAAAACAGGCTTTACACTGAAGTCTAAGAATTCTATAGTGGCACTGGCAGGCAACTAAACACATTATGGGAGACACTCCCATCAGTCAGCTAATACGTAGCTATTTGTCAATGAATGTGAAATTAATGGCACAAAAGCCCTTATGTTCCATCATAACAGGTTAGCCACAAATGTTACTATAACCACAGAAATAGCAATTTAAAGAAATGGCAGAACTACTGAAACAAAGCATACCCACATTCTAAAAGAAACATAATGGCTGCCTTGTCTGACCCACTCTGATGGACATCCTGCATATCCACAAAACAAACAGCACCAGAATTACAGTTTCTAAAGACTTACACCTTCCTTGTGATATACAAAGGACCTGCTGGAGACAGGTGTGCAATTCCAGAGACTACCCTGTCTCTGGAATAGGCTCCCCATCCATGTGAAGTAGAGTTCCTCCCTAACCCAATTCAAGTGCAATTTGAACAATATTTCGGCAACAGGAAATTCATCCCTGGTTCGGCACCTATATCTCTAATGTAGAGAGGAAACCTGTAAATGGTTCATCTCCCAGGCGCCTGCCTGTAAATGTTTCACCGTCAACCCTTTTATTCAATATAACCAATATATCTATTATCTTTCTCTATGTGTATGTGTATATATATATATATATATATATATATATATATATATATATATTACACATAGATATACATATCGCGCTATTGTGTTATGTCTTTACCAGTAAATCATTCTCTATTTTTTCAAATGGTAACAATATTTTACTTGTACACTTTGCCAGTAAATCACTGTCTTTAATTTCCTGTATAATGTACAATAATTTGTTTGCATTGCTCATTCTCCTTGCATATTACTTATGCCTTTGATTATCTAATAGTGCCTTTATTGGTGCTTTTCTCCTCTACCTTCCACTGAAAATGGGTACCACTGCCCAGTACGGCTTTCCTGGTAATCCAATACCAATAAATAAATAGTTCAGATCAAAGCAAAAAAATAATGGTGGGCAAATGCCCCAAATCAGTGACAGACCTCAAGTATTATTCTAATTCACTTGAACCAACAGGTTTTGCATCAACATGTATCTTATGATCAAGAAGGATGAAATTGTAATATCTGGCATTACTTACTGCAAACCAGAAAATCAGAAATTGTATGAGGAACAGGGAGAAAATATAAGGCAAACCAGCGACTTTCCGCAAAAATTCCAGACAGCTGAGAGGTATGGTAGGGTATGAAGCAAGTGTGTTTGCATGGCTGATTAACAACCAGGAGCAGGAGAAGCCAACAATAAACAATTCGCTAGTGGAGGCGCTGTTGATAATGAGCAGCAGTTTGTGAGGAATAAAGTAACAAAACACTGAATGGCTCAAAAAGTACAGCGGTAGGGAAACAAAGGAAAATCTACTTTGACCAGGGGACTCGCACCAATCAGGTAAGGGAGGTTTCAAACAAACTGCATGCTAAAAGGACAGGAAAGGGAAGCAATGAACTCACCAAGGTAAAAGGTCAGAAACAAGATATAGAAGATGGGAAAGGAGAAATGCATTCTGGGATGATTTTTCTCAGAATAAAAGCAGATTGATGAAGGCACAATTTGTTAAATAGGCAGGCTAGAAGGGACTAAATGGATAGTGGGACCACAGACAACGGAATAAGGGACAAAGTCAACTGAAGGAAGTGTAAAGTCTACATTGCCATGTAAAAATAGGAACAATTATGCAAAACAAAATGTTGTTAACTGATTAATAAATTAGTAAGCTCTGCACTGCAGAAGGCCTGAGTCCCGTCTTATCACCTGAACAATCCGAATTTAGTTATCAGGTACAGTGACAAGAGGCAGTTGGGAGATGTGAATGAGCACTCAAATTCAGGGTGCCAGTCCTGGGGGGTGGGGGGTAGAGGTGGTTTAGGCCTACTGCAAGACTAGCATATAGGACAGTTTGGATGGCAGCATTGTAAAATGAGGAACTGAGACTGGGCACTTTGCCTGCCAAGCAATGCTCTGCAGCTGAAGTGTGTGTGTGTATTTTTTTTTTTTTTTATAAATAAATATTATACATCTCCTACACCCTATCAAACAGAAAAAAATGCCAACACCCAGGAGATCAATGTTTAAATATGTCAGATTAACAAATATCACCACATTCTGCACATGCTCTGGGAAATATCCCGGAGCAGACTAAACCAAGAGCAAGTGTTCTTGCAGGGGGCAACCCCCCCACCCCAGCCCCCTGCTACTTATATACAGTAGCTCTACGATCATACAAACCCCAGGGAAAAGGTAATATTCACCTACCTGGGGATTGCTGATCTCTCATACCTGTTGACGATCTCTCCACATTGACCAAACAGGTGTCTGTACTGCATTGTTTCAGTTTGATCAGGTGTAGGACACCCATACATACATACATATATATATATACATATATGTATACATATATATATATATATATATATATATAGATATATATATAGATATATATATATATATATAGATATATATATATATATATATATATATATATATAGATGTATAAATATGTGTGTGTGTGTGTGTATATATATATATATATATATATATATATATATATACACACACACACGCACACACATGCACACACGCACGCCACACACATGGATTCTCTTCACAAGCTTGAAGTTTCAAAACTTCGAACTGCAAATTGTTGAGACCATAAGATCAAAGTTTTGAAACTTTGAATGTTTTGAATGGAGATTGCCATACAGCGAGGAATGGGAAATTAACAGGTTTTCCTCCATTCAGTGTGATCTTGGAGTTGGTATATATTTATTTAGCAGGGGGTGTGGGGGGGACACGGGGGCTTGCAAAAACAAAAACGTAAAAAAATTATTTCTTTTTATTACAAATTCAAAGTTTCAAAACTTCGATCTCATGGTCTCCACCATTTGCAGTTCGAATATATATGTGTGTATGGATTTATGACTTTTAGTTTAATTGCCATAACGTCAAAAACCACAAAAGACTGAGCAATCATGCTTAAACCACACATTTTTGAAAACACAAATAAAACAAAACATGTTCTTGCTATGGAGGGCAAGCTCCCTGCTCCCCAATTCCTCCTCTCAATTACATATACCAACTCACAAATCACACTGCAGTGAGGAAAGAGCAATTTCTCCATTCCCTATTATATTGCAAACTTGCACAGAAAACACCAAAATATATTTGATGAGCTACATCGCCTTTTTCGGTTTTCAGCAAAGTAAGTCAAAGTCTAAGTTTATCTATGATCCCCAAGTGAGGGATTGTGTTGAAAGCTTTGGCCAGGTCTGGATAACTAATGTGTACCATTTTACACTCATCCATGGCCTTGATGACTTTCTCGAAGAAGTCCACCAGACTGAGCAGGCAAGATTTCCCTTTGATAAAGGCAAATTGGGTCTGGTCCAGTTTTTGGAGGGTTCCTATGTCATTATTGATCAGGCCCATGATAATTCTCTCTCCATGGCCTGGCAGATAAGACTGATCAAGCTAATGGGTCTGTACCTTGTGCTCAGGGATGACTGTTGCAGTCCTCCATTCCTCTGGGACTAAGCCCATTCAAGGCTGTGGTTAAAAAAGGTTAATAGTAGCCCTGATAGATTCCATTTTAAGCTAATTAAGAAGCATCCTGGAATGTTATCAGGACCCATAGAGGTTGTGTTTTTGGCTTTAGAGAGCATGGTAAGGACCTGTTCCCTCAATGATTTGTAGGTGGATGGTTGTAGGTATATCTTTGGTGAGGTAGGAGGTGATGGGGGGGGGGTTAATTGAACTTGTCAGCTAGCAGCTTTGCTTTAGTTTCAGGCTGGGTGTAATTGTTGCCATTCATGATTAACTCAGCACACTGCTGAGCATTTCCCCCTGAGGTTACGAACATAATTAAAAAAAGCCTTATGGTCATCTTTCACCTGGAAGGCCATCTTTGCCTCACAGTTTACTTTGGCAAATTTGACCAGCTCTAGACTGATGAGCGTCTTTTTTGCATGGATTTGTCTGTTCCTTCTTGGCTTTGGAGAGAAGTTTTTCCTTTTGTTGAGTAGCCTATTCATACTAGTGTCCACCAGGGTAGTTTATTTTTTGCCAGTAATCGTAGGTTTGACTCGGACAGATACTGGCTCCTCTATGCAGCTATGGACGTGGCTGTACAGTGGTTCTGTGTACAACTCAAAGTAGGCTTTAATGCCATCTGGGTTCAGAGGGGCTTGGAAGTTAAATAAGCTGTCACTTTGTTTGAGTTAATTGGCCTTAGCAAAGTTCTTAACAGGTTTGGAGTTTGATGGGGATTCCAGGTTGGTTTTAATTATATAAAAAAAAAAAAAAAAAAAAAAAAAAAAGAGACCATTTTGTGGTTAGATCTTAACAGGAAGGAGTTAATGCATGGGAGGGAGCAGAACCCCCTTCCCCCATGTTCATGAGTACTAGGTCTGAGATATTTGTACCTCTACTTGTGAAGCTAATTGCTCCAAATGCGTTTGCAATGACAAAGTCCAAATACCTCTGAGCAAGTGAATTATGGGTTGTACAAGTCTCCCAGTTTATGGAGGGGGTAATTTAAGTCACCCATAAGTATAGTGTTAGGCTGAATGTGAAGACATTCCAGTAGGTTTAGATAAGAGGTGTGGTTTTCCAGACTCATGTTATGGGATAAGAAGCTAGCAAGGTTATGGTGGGGGGGGGGGGTGGCACCTAAGGAGTAGCTCAATGAGTCAAGTTGCTGGACCAGTGTAGCAGTGTACTTATCCTTTTATGAACACTAAGACACCTCCTTCTTTTGTTTTATCCTGAGCTGAGGGGGATCAAAATGTCTGAAAGGCATTGTAGCCTTTGATAGCCGGGGTGCTTTCTACAGTTCTGAACTATGTTTCTGTGACTGCACATATGCCTGCATTCTCCAGGGTGAGGAGTGCTTCCAGGGAGTGCAGTTTTTTATTTAAATTCTTAGCACATAGCAGCGGTATTCATGAATGGTGAAATATTAAAAAAAATCAAAATCAAGCTACTCAATCATATTTTTACAAGAACATGGGATATCTAAAAAGCCAGAGAGATCAAAATAAGCATTTTGTAGGATCGTACCCTTCACACCCTTATGAAGGAATAAAGTCCCCCTTACATATTTATTTGCTTTTGTTGATCAGGAAATCAAAAGAACATGCTGGAGGGACAGGTTCATAACCCAGAGACTGTCCATGCTCTGGAATAGACTTCCCATACATGTCAAGCAGAGCACCTCACTTCAAGAGAAATATTGATGAGTGGATAAGGAAATACAAAGTTCAACCCAGAGGTCACTCCAGCGTCTCTACTTGATAGAGGCACTGGGAACTAACGTCAGGCAGCACAATGCCAGGGCACTTCGATGGGCTAGGCTTGTAAAGGCTCCAGGGCCATTAGCCTACGATACACCTATGAAAGTTCGACTGGGTAAGACCCATTTTCAGTACAGACCGGGAAAGGGGGGGGGGTGAAGCTCCAGCAGATACATTTAAGATACTCATGACAAAACATTCCTTTTTTTTTTTTTTTTTTTTTTATGGAGAGGCATTACATATATATTTCTTCAGATATTTAGATAAACAAGTAATTGATTGATCTGTACTGACTCTGTACAAAGATAAAACATATTTCTTCTGTAGTTTCATTATACAGGATATTGCATTCCTAGTACAAACCATTTAGTATGCAAACAGTTCACGTTCAATACATCTGACAAGCAGACATGAGTAAGAAGGTTTACAGTACAAATGTTATAAACACATACAATTTTAAGTATGAAGTACGAAACTGTCAGTAGGTACACTAAAGGCTAGAGAAGAGGGACAGAGGCATTGCATAGCTGATGATTCAATGACAGCAACAGTAAGAATACAATGGTATGTAGTGAAATAAAACCTCGTTATAACAGAGTGGTAGAAACTATCTGAAGGAGATACATAAAGTGGAAGGTTGGAAACAAACTAAAATGTGAAGTGGGGATTGAGGAAGAATGCTAGAAAGGTTTGTTGTGTTAAAATGATAGGGGGTATGAGGTGACAAAGGAAACTGGAGTTACCCACGTGAGAAGCCTGTGCACAACCATGTGTGGTTTAGACATTGTTTTAGCAAGTGTTTGAAGGCAAAACGTTTCATGATCTGTTTTAGGTATGATGGAATGGTGCTTCAGAGTTTAGATATGTAATGGGAGTACATTGAGTCACCTGACAAGTTACTACACTTTGTTGTGATTATCAAGTTTATTGGTTGAGCAAAGGTCTTTACCTGGAGAATAATGCTGGACATTTTTCCGGTGCATGTATAAAATTATGTACAGTAATAAGTTGCGAGTATGTTAAACAGTTGGGTAGTTTAAGCCATTTTAGGTGTTTTAGGGATCTGCAAAGATGAGTCTTGAACTTAAGGCTGATAGCAGATTCGGCTACTTTACCGTAAGAGGTGGAGTTTAGCTTCATGAACAGTTTTTTGGTTTGTATGAATTGGTGAAGCATACAGAGATGGAAGGAGGCAGGTAGATGCTAATGCACGTTTTTCACACTCTGTCAGGTTGTGTTTGGTTTTATAGAGGAAGCAGAGTTTCTGGTGTTTTTTAATGGTTTACAACGAGTGCTGGGCAAATTTGAGGTTATTGTCAATTAGAATGAATGCCCTTGTAAAGGCAGAGCAGTTTAGGAAGCTAGAGGTGATGGAGGTGAAGTGCCTGAGATGGGTGTTAAGATGCACACTGTGGGGCAGACAAAGAAATGAGAACATCATAGCAGAAGCTGAAGTAGCTCCAACTGGAGAAAAGGCAAAACAGAGCAGATTACAGTGGTTCCAGCACATGTGCAGAAAAGCAGAAGACAATCTTTTGAAGAAGATTTGGGATAGACAGGAAGAAGGCAAGAGGAGACAAGGGCATCCAGAAAAAAGGTGGATGGAGTGTGTGAAAGAAGACGTGCGACATTCGGGTACGAGTGTCAAAGAAGAGTGGCATTCAATAGAGAGAGACAGTGAAGGTTGACAACACTCCAACCCCATCTACAAAATAGGAAAAAGGAAGTTGATGACGGGTATTAAATCAAACCACGGAATTTATTACCACCATGGGAAGGGAGAGGAGGCTGCCTTGGCTCACTGGATTAGCAGCATTAATAGAAGGGCAAGCTCCATGTTACAGAGGTCTACCACTTGACAGGAGGTTGCACATGCAAGGAAGTATACATGCAACAAATATAAATTTTGTGCGGCTACTGCAGGGTTGGAGGAGGTTAAGGCATACTCCCTTGTCAGCAGTATGATGCGGCACCAGCATCTCTTCATAGGCCTAATATTTGTGCCTGGTTGAGCCTGGGGGAGGCTAAGGTCTTCTTGACAGATTCGATGAATGAGGAGAGGAGCTGATGATTAGGTGTGTGAAGAGAGGGAGCCAAAAAAAAAAGATACAACAAAGATTTAATGGCAGTCCTTTACTGTATGTATATTACAGCAATATTTTTTAAAATCAATGAACAGTGACACATTAGGCATTGCTAAAAAATGGGGTGCCACACCAGATATCTGTAACCATGTAGGTAACCCGTCCCCTACATATTACGGTACAGCAGAACTAGTGTAGAACAATTTTAGTATGTGTATTTTTTTTATGTAAATAAAATGAATAAAATAATTTTAGAAAATACAAGAATTTATAAGGCAATGCAGTGGAAATGGCTGTAGATGGCATATCTTTTACGAAGAATCAGAAAAAGATACTGGCTATATATTGCAGTACAGAGAATGATCAACAGATGGAAGGCATGACAGACTGCAAGGAGAAAGCACATTTGATGAAAATGCTAACATTGCCTCTATTTAAGTGTTGCATACACTCAAAAACTGAGGCAAAGATACTACATAAACCTGAGGGGAATCTGGGGAAACTCTAAGCACAGTGTAAGAAATATATTGTAAAAATAAAAGTGAAAAGGAGAGGCTGGGCACAATTAACCCAATAGTCTTCTTCTGTATGTGGTAGTGCAGATGTGGTGAAAGAAGATGGGGAGGAGTATATGTGTACAAAGCAAATGTGCCAACTGATAGTGAAGACTGACGGTACAGAAATATAAAAGAATAAGACTAACATTTTAAACTGGATAAATAAACATTTTGAAGAATTAGATCTGGAGAATAAATGTAAGGAGATGTGATAAAAATGGACGAGAAGTTAATGTAAAGCTGCTTTTTAATGTAAATATTGATGGTGAAGACTGATGTACATTAACATGTGAAGCTGGATTCTTTTCCACAAGAAAATATGGATTCAAGGGAATATGAAATATAAACAGGAGGAACAAAAATATATAAGGGATAATTGAGGTCATTTGGAAGAAACAAATTATTCACTTTCAGTGCAATTATATTAAAAATTTACAAGATAAACTAAGAGATAAATGAAACTGGACTACATAAAATATGTTATCTATGAGAATACATTATTCTAAGTTGCATGAATTCTATTTACTTGTGTTGTTTGCTCTAGTGTGTCAGTATAAAGCATTCTTCTATCTTACACTTGATCACAATTAATACAATGCATTTAAACTCAAAATACAGATTATAAAGAAAATCTGAAACTGATGGATAAAGGGGAAACAGTGATCGTTACTTTCTTCTTCTTCTTCTTTCGGCTTTTCCTGGTTAGGGGTCGCTACAGCAGATCACCGTCTGCTCATGATTGGCAGTGGAGTTTTACGGTGTCGAGTTACCAGCCCGGCGCCCAACCTTCCACAGAAGGCACACACACGCAAGCACTCATGCCTAGGGCCAATTTAGTGTGTCCAATCCACCTACAGCATGTCTTTGGGATGTGGGAGGAAACCAGAGCACCCAGAGGAAACCCAAGTGACCACAGGGAGGACATGCAGACTCCGCACAGAAGGCACCCCAGCAGAGGATCGAACTGGAGAACCTCTTGCTGTGAGGCGGCAACGCTAACCGCTTCACCACCGTGGCCGCCCAGTGATCATTACTTTCATGTTTTAAAAATGATCATGCTTTTTCTAATATTAAGCAACCATGTAGTGAGTATTACATCAAGGGGACTTGCCCCTTCAAAACTATCTTCAGTTTTGACATGAATAAAGATACTTAAGGATAAAGGCTGCATGCAGAAATGTATAACTTAACAGTGCTTAGAGCATTTTAGTCTCCAACACAGTACACCAAATACTGTGCAAAGGTGTGGTCAGAGAGATGTTAAAGTGTGGAGGGTAGTATCTCTAGTAATTATGTGGGTTACTAAGAGAAACAAGTTATATGCCTTACATTAGAAAAAATGAGAAGTTGGTAATACAGTTAAGAAAAATTAGTTGTCTCCGAGCATTTTACTTCAAAAAGCCAGATGGTGGAAAAAAGTCTGGATGAAGACCACAAACCAGACATGTATTTTGTACACACAAAAGATACTGCAAGATTACATGGAATAACAACTCGAGTACTACCATATCAAGAGATAACTAGAACATATTATATTTAAAGGGCTATATACATTATTATCTGAAGTACATTTTCTTGATAAAAATAGCTAAAAGACTCCCTTTGGTGTCAACTTCTGCTTTGCAAGTGCCAACAAATACCCTTGACTTATTCTTAAGAAAACAGGCAGCAAATCACTCCTAAATTACTACATCAGTATGTCTGAGTAGCAGATGTACAAGCTGTGAAGCAGAGTGCATATCAAAAAAAGACTACTAAAAACAATCTACTGATCCAAGACGATCCGACTTTATGATGTCCATTTTAATGTAAAATGCAGTAGCTTACCAGTTGTATGCAGCAGAAGGTCTCGATAATCAGCATTACATCTGATCAAGAAAATGGGAATCCAACAACAAAATAAAATTCCCAAACTGACAGCAAACTTAAATTAAACTTGGATCGCCACATTACGTTTGTTTTACATAAAACTGTCTGACTTAACAGTCACTATATTTAGCTAGCATTTAGGTAGCCCTTCTTATTCGACTGGTACCCACTTAATCACTGTGAGGAACACTAAAGTGAGCAATGAATACTTGAGACACAACAATGTGTACTATGCTGGGCAAACATCTTTTGAATTTCAGTCACAGCAAATCATAAAAGCAGGCATCACAAGTATATGACCTGAAGCGGTTCTAGTCTGCTTTGCTTGTACACAAGAGAAGCAACTAAGTTCCCCTAACCCTACAGGACAAGATATTTTAATGTATCACACAAATCAGACCCCTTAGTAATCCAAATGATACAATTTTTTCTGTATTTTTAGAGTAAAATTTCCCACCAACTTTAACGGACTACATCAATTGTTTTCACTGTTTCTAATGATTTTATGACTGCAGTCCCTTGCGCAATTTTCTACTCTAGTTTGAGGGAATTTTAAGCTCATCTGTAGCATGATTTCAAAGTTTTTGCCTTTTAGCATAGTAATGATTATGTACGGATGTGTTAGTTTTATAGTTTAGATATGTTTTTTAGTTCTAATCTACACCACTATACCAGTAATTCTGTTTTCTGATTGCCTAGTAGCAGTGTTTTTATTTTAATTCTTATTTTGTCATTCTAACATCAAAGCATTTTTTTCTACTGAATGATTTAGGTAGACAGTGTTGTTTCGGGGGGGGGGGGGTCTACACATATATATTGCGTGTCTGCAAGGAGTGAGGCTACTTTTCAAGTTTCAATATATTTATTTTAATTTAAAATGTAGAATTTTAAAAGTCAGTATTGATTTAGATTTGCAGATGTATTTTAGTTGGACTGCTGTGTGTATTTTGTGTGCAAGCTCAATTTACTTTAGGTTTTAACATGCAGCATAAATATGGCACCTTTAGGGGAATTTTTAAAAGCTCTGAGAGTGCACCAAGGATGCAAATAAACTGCTGATGGTGCACGAGTATAGAAAATTTATCTTAAATTTTCCATTTAAATACCATACATCTCCAAGTTAGAAGTCTTTTTAAAGAAGTAAACATAAATGTCAACTTGTTCAAGAAACTAACTGGTACAGGTCACTTCACAAAGCTGTAAAATGACAGAAATAAGCAACTTCTCTTATGGCACAACATTAGACCCGAAGGTAATCAAAACAGATTATTAATGAAAACAAAGATTAATTAAATGTTTATACAGGACTGACTGTGCCCCACATCCTAGCCATCTTGTTATACTAACTCACAGGTCATTCTACCTCACAATAAATTTTTAAAACATTCTCTGTTTAATCCTGCACTGAATAACACACTTCGGTTCATAGGTGTGTACTAGGCTAATGGCCCCGGAGCCTTTACAAGACTAGCCCACAGGATTACCCTGGCATTGTGCCACCCGACCTTAGTTCCCAGTGCCTCTGTTGAGTAAAGCCACTGGAGTGATCCCTGGGGCGAATTTTCTATTTCCCATCCACTCATCAAGATTTCTCTTGAAGAGGGCCAGTGAGGTGCTCTGCTTGACATGCATTGGACGTCTATTCCATAGCATGTGCAGTCTCTGGATCAGGATGAAAGATCAAGTGGTTTCTATAAACCAGTTCTGGATAGTAAGGATAGACCAGAGTCCACAGCGACTGACAAGGTAGCAAGGTAGGGTAGATCAAGAAAGGAGTATCATCGGTTGGTCAAGTTTGATAACACCATTTAGTATGGACAGCTATGAAAATTTGGGCATTAGTCACAAAAACTGGGAATTAAGAATGATGCTGTAATCAGAAACTCTAGGGTCCACTCTGTGTCATGTTTAAACGACGGCAGAATTTGAAAAACCTTCTGGAACAGAATAATGTAAACACGATTATTAACAACAGGGAGGGTATGCTCAAATGTCAATGTGCCATTATTGCCCTTATATAGAAATAGGTCAGTGTTTTACTATTAGTTGCACTTGATACCTCACCAGAATAGGATTGGTGAGAAAGGATAACAAAGCACCAGTTTCAGTTGACTTAATAACAAAGGCCCAGAATACCAAGATAATGTGAGAAAAAGGAATGCAAAATGTAAAACCTAATAAGCATCAGACAAGATCAGCGTAATCTTAAATGGCTAAACAGCTAACAAAAACCTTAAGACTGCTTCAGTATTATGAGATACTTAGAGAAGATTGAAGAAACAGCACTCCTAGCTTAAAGGTCAGTTCCACAGACAACCTTGATGACTTGCTACAACCAAATAACCTGAGGAATGATGAGGCTGGGAAGGGGATGGACAATTCCAAAACATCTGATAAGTAGAATGAAATATGGGAATGCTGTCTCTCAGGCCATACATCCTGCACCTCATACAAACAATTACCCTGAAGTACTAGCGGTACAGGGTAACATACACATCTGATGCAACCCTGAGAATACACAAATATTTTTACTTTATTTTATTTTGACACCTGTTGAGCGGGTATGTCCAATTGATCATGACCCCATTTTTAATGGAGGTCCGGGGAGAAAAGCTGCATACAGAAACACTTATCAAGGTAGAGGACAACAGTTTGTACAAAAGCTTCACACATATAAGCCAAACTCTAATACAGTGGTAAATGTAGATACAGTATAATCTCAAATACAGCACAACAGTAAGTAAATCAACAGGCTGTGAAGTAAATGATAGTAGAAATCAAAGATGGTAACTATGGTCACATATAAACCTCAGGATATAGTACAAAGCTGAACTGGTTAGCAAGCAGTCGTAAAATGAAACAAGAAATACAACTAAGTAGAGTAGAAGAGTGCAGTACACAGGAAGAATAGAAATGACATCCAAACAATAAATTGTTATAAGCGTAACGTACTAGGGGTGGTACGGGAATGGCTGAGGGAGTGGATTAAACACCAACAGTAATAGAGAGTTACACTGTAAGAAAGTTAGGCTGTGCTTTAGCAGGAGCAGATCCATGAGTAAAGTAGTGTTTCTTTTAAAGCTTTTTTTGAAGTTTTAAGTACTGGAAATAGTTCTGATTGTCACAGGACGTTTGTTCCAAACTAAGGTAACAGAGTAGCTATATAGATTTCGACAGATTGTTCTTTTAGGATAGATTTCCAAGAGGTACTGGTCAGAGCTCCGGTAAGAGTATATAAGGAGATGACTGATGAGATGGGCAGGGCAGGAGGTAGGTTTATTGAGGATGGAGTGAATAAGGAGCAGTTGATGTAGTAGGAGCTGGTGGGGGGATTCAAGCCAGCTTAGAGATTTGAGAGAAAGGCAGTGGTGTGAGTTGTAAGGCTAGTTTGCAGTGAACCTAGTGATTTTGTTATAGGTAAATTAAAGCTTAGACTTTAGAGAGGATTGTAAGTTAAGATTGGAGAGGCATAAAGTAGATAGGGAAGAAGGTAGGCATAAGCAAGGGATCTATATACCTATTTATCTACATGATGTATGGTCTGGTTTATTATTTGATGTGTATAAAATTTTGAAATGGGACTGGAGTCTATCATTTAGTGTTTTTTCATATAGGTTTAGGGCTGTTTATGGTTAATCTTGCCCAAGGCTGTTGTAATTTTCGTCTTCTGTTACAAATGGAATGCTGGATAGCTAATATGAGTTTTTGTGATGTTTGTTTTGAATTTTTAAATATTTGAAGGTTTTAAATGTTAAATTTATATATTTTTCGTACTCATGGTATTGTTTTTAATTTAATTTTATGATATCACAACGGATGAGTATACAGTTTGTATTAACTTCTTAGTATAATGAATACGATTTGATAATTAGTTTTAATTAAGAGGTTTAATTGATTAGTGTAATTTAACAGAGAGTATATAAGGCTAGGGTGTGTTGAAGTTCTTTGTCTGAAGAAGTTGGATTATTATAACCGGCGAAAGTGCTTACCTGTACCGTCAATAAAACAGTGTTTTTTGTGTCAACGAAGCCTGCTTTTTCGTCTTTTAATAAGCAAGGGAGAGTCTAGAGTCTTTGATGATGAATTTTTTGTTTCTATAGAGCAAGCCCAGTTTTTGGAGAGTCTTTTTTATGCAACTTTGGACATGTAGAACAAACTCAAGTTGATCATCAATGATAGCACCCAGGAGCTTGGTATGTGTTTCGACGTTAACGGCAGTGTTGTGAAATGATGTGATAGTAAATGATGGCTTATGATGTGAAAGACATTTTGGGGGGAATAAGAGAAGTTTGTTTTTTTTGGGTTGAGTATGAGTTTATTGTTAGTTAACCAACTTTTGACAGAGTGGAAAGAGATTTGGGTTAAACTGTGTAAGTGAAGGGGATTACCTGAAGTGGAGATGATAGTGAAATCATCTGCATATTTATGAGAGAGGAGTGAGAGCAAGAAGTGTGAAGACAGTTAGTGAAGATATTAAATAACAGTGGCCCGAGAATAGAGCCTTGAGGTACAACAGTATTGACATGAAGGAAGGGTGAGAAGGAAGAGAGCCATTTGATGGACTGCTGTCTGTTGGTAAGGTAGGTTGAGAACCATTTAAGAGTTGAATTAGAGAGACCAAGATCAAACAGTTTGGTAAGAAGCTTGGGGTGACAAACAGTGTTGAAGGCTTTGGAGAGGTCTAAAATAGAGAGGAAACTAGGTTATTATTGAGAGAAAGTTTGAGTAAAGGAAATTAGAGCAGTAGTCATGCTATAGTTAAGTTGAAAGCCATGTTGGGTAGTAATGAGATTTTAATGAAGATAGTCCAGGATCTGCTTGTGTATACATTTGTCAAGTAATTTAGAGAGGGGGGACAGAATGGCTATGGGTCTGTAGTTAGAGAGGTCAGTGGTGTGCCATCCCTGGTGGACTGATATAGTGTAGAATTATTTCCAGACAGTGGGGAACGTAGATTCTTGAAGAGATTGATCAATTAGGATGGAAATAGGTTAGGCTATAGAGCTAGTGGCAATCTTTAGGAAGTGGCGTGGTAGATTAGCAGCCAAAGGAGATAGCTTAAGTAAAGATTTAATGTATGCAGTGGGAACAAGTTTGAGTGAGAAGGTGTGTTTTTGGCCAGAGGGAGGGGGGCATAGTGAGGTAGGAGGTTCGACTGTTCCAGGTTAGTTTGCTGATGGACTATGAAATAAGAGTTAAGAATAGCGGCCATTTTTGAGGGGAGAGTTGACAGGGCAAGGGTTAGTTATACTGAGGCTACCAAGGTGAAAAAACTTACTACTGGTGTTCCAGAATTTATTAGGATTGCTGTGATGGCTAATTTAAGGTTTTAGGTAGAAGTTTACTTATTATTATTGACATTTTTAGTAAGGCTTCGAAGATCTTTATAGGTTTGGAGGTGGCTAGGGGATTTAGTTTTTAGCCAGTTTTTCCAAGCATCGTCTTTCATGTGCATTAGAGAGGGCGGTAGACTGGGAAAGCCAAGGTGCAGAGAGAGATTTTACTCCAATTTTCCTGAGGGGAGCAAGAATATCTGGAAAAATGTAGTTAAATTTATGCACAGCATCCTCAAGGGGCAAGTAGAGAAGGAAGGGCCAGTATATGGAGGACAGTCTATTGCTGAACTCATCAGAGTTGAAGTTAGAGAAACTATGACACTCTGTGCATTTGTGTATTCTAATATGTTGAAGGGTGTACCTTTGAATGCAGGTGGGAAAGTGGTTACTTATGGAATTAGGGACTGTTTTGGGATTATGGTAGAGGGTTTGGATTGGATACTAGGATCCAGTCAAGGATAGAGCTAGAGTTGGTTGGCTTGCTAATATAGTTAGGGGATGAGATTAGTTGAGTAGAGTCGTGGAGATTTATACTACAGTTAGGGGAGTCTGTGGTTAGGGTTTGCCCATCTTTGTTAATGTTACCCAGAATTACAGTTTCATAAGATATGTAGTGAGTGATCTAGGAGAGAATCTGCTCAAGAATTGGGATTTTTGTTACCTGCAAGGGGGATATATAAAGCAAAAATTGTAAGTTTTTTGTAATTGTTAATTTTACAGTTTACTACCAAGAGTTCAACAGGGAGAAAGTTGGGCAGTGAAAAGGACAGAGGGGACAAATTAAGTTGATCAGAATAAATTATAGCTACACCCCCTTGTTTTTTATACACCTTATCCAAGTGGAAGATATTGCATCCAGGGGGAAGAATTTCATTGTCAGTGATGTGGAATGTGACGTCCCTCCTCTGGGTCAGTAATCAAGGAGCCTCAATCCTCACCACCGATACCAGTGGGGAATGTTCACATAGCATAAAAATAGATACACAAAGTAATTTCAGATGCAGCTCTCTGCACCAAGCACACAATAAGAACACTCCAACCGGGGGCTAGACTTTCTCTCCAGGCCCCAAATAAGACTCCACCTTTCTCTCTGCAGAAATCAGTGTTCTGTCTCCCTGTTCAAAGTAGCTGACACACACATTCTTTGAGGTTCTTAAGTTTATAGGTTCATAGATTAGTACTTAGCTAACTGCACTTGTGGGTCATTTTAAGACTAACCAATTAACCCATGTGAGAATCAAACCCTACACATTGCATCTGTAAGGCAAATATCTTAACCATTATGCCAACCTTGATTTACACACACACACACACACACACACACACACACACACACACACACACACACACACACACACACACACACACACACCCCTAACCTGGAAAAGGCTGGCACATGCTAACCAGCTATGCCTCCTCTACCCAGACTACAACGTAGATTCACTACCACCAGACAGCTACTGTAAGGCTCTTACCAGGGTACCCAATTACTCTTAGTAAAATCAATACTGTTAACCAAGCAGAAAGACTTTCAGGAGCATGGAGCTAAAGTACTAATAAAATAAATGCAAGCATTCTCAAAAGTTAAAATATTTTCTAAAAGACCAGCACAATGAAAGGTATAAATACATTTAATAACTTATAAAATAGAAAACATGAAAATACTGAATGTATTTACAATAAACACCAGAATTTCAATTCACATGATATTCAGACACACACAAACAATATTAACTAGTCTCACTATATTTTCTTAATGGAATGAAGAATTACTGTTCCCTACCTACTTGCTAGAGCAAGGCAAGCTGAAATGGATGTGGGTCTTTTTTGTCAGTTCCAATAACAGACTGCAAACTGTCACATACCTCACTAGTATCTAAATACAATTTCACTGCTGACTACAGAATGATATCACATCTGGTCACCTGATTCTGTGGTTACCACACTACCCCCTCACTGGAAACTGAGCCAGGATCTAGCACAGATGTGTCACAATACATACCCAGAACCCTGCTAAGATGTATTCCAGCATCTGGAGACTGTAAAACAATTCCAATACTTTCATCCTTCCTACACATACTAACCAGCCATTCTCTGGCACCCAAGTGTACCAATTAGTTCACCACTAAGGACAATAAGGGCAAGATCCCAGCCCAGACATTGTGTCTTTGCTGCATTCAGGCCGGTGAGATAAAACCTTTATGGCCTAAACAAAGTCATTTAGTTTCAAGGTATTTTTATTGAGGTTAGCTGGTTGAGCCCTTTCAGCATCCTTTGTTAACATATATACATTTCATCAGTTACAACAGAGGCTGACATACATGTACACTTTGTTTCTGTCCAGCAGGACCCACTGTTGATACATTTTTAATACAAGCAACTATACAAATACATTTTTAACACAAGCATCTGTACAAATCAGTTTGCTATTCAAATGAAACAAAACTCTTTACAAAACTCCAATTAATTATGCTGGCATATGTTACACATGCACTGCCCTACTCTCACTGGCACAGATGGCATTACCTCACAACATCACATATGGTTTAAGCCATGTTTCCATGAGAATTGTTAAGTCAGGAGAATAATGCGCAATCCATGAGTAGACTTCACTGATTTTGTTTAGAATGCTGTGAATATTCAACGAGTATATGGTTAGGCATTTGGAGGAGGAATTGGGGTGGAAAAGGTGGGGGTAAGGAGAATGTGTTATGAGAAAGGCAGGAGAGAGGGCCCAGGTAGGGGCGAATATCTCCTGATAGGAATAAACTTCTAGTGATGTGTAAAAGTGTAGGAATCTTAGAGATGTATGTGTGGTATTTGGGCCTAGTTTTTAGGGGGGTGTGAGGAGTGGAGGATTAATTTGCTCTGGAGTACAAGTGGGTTAGAAGGGTTAAATAGAGAGGGTGTTATTAGGAAAATGTGGGTTGTTTCTAAGTGGGTTTGTAAGGGCAGGAGGAAAGTTTATGGGACATAAATAAGTGTGATAGGAGGACAGGTGTGAGAGAAGAGGAGAAGTGGAGACAAGAATCAGAAGCATATTAAAAGTGCGTGACAAAGAGAGAGATGATATCTGACAGATGCTAATTAGAGAAGAGTAGGAAAGCTACAAGTTAGAGATAGAAGTGAATTAATTAGTTAGAAGAGACTGATGAGGGGCTGGGATTTTGTTGAGAGAACTGAGGAGAGGAAGAGTTTAGGTAAACAGGAATACATTGTTAGTCTTATGGAGCGAGGGGTTATAGTGCTGAGGGAGGTGCTAGTACAGTGTAGTTTGTCCAGGTGTGTTTCAGTTAGTAAGAATGAGCAGTTAGAGGGGGTGTGTTAAGGTGGCGGTGCGTTTCAAATGGTACGGGTGAGAGGAAAAAGGGGGTGTGATAACATGGGAGAAAGTGAGATTAGATTGGAAGGAGGAGAAGAAAGGAAGAGGAGGACAGAGAAGGGGAGGGGTAACAGAGGGGTTAGAGTATAATTTTAGAGTAAGTGGGTGTGGGTGGCAATTGGGGTACGGTAGGGGAGCGGAGCGAGCCTGAGCGGAGTTGGGTGAACCACAAGATGTAGACCAAGCAGCAGAAAAAACTATTTGTTTCAGTGAAATGCCGTAAGTCAGTGCCAGAGGCTGAAGACATGAAACCCACTGTTATCCTGCTAAATAAAATATAAGAAAATATGTCACAAATGTTTGTCAGGTACTATAATTCTTGTGCTTCTGTTTTTTAAGTTATTTTCTTTGATTTTTAAACTGCAGGTTGAGTGTAACATTTATTGACTGATAAACAGATGAGAAATATGAAAAGACAACTGTACACTAGGAGATGGGAGGGGGTATCCTAGTTACTGCGATCCAATTAGTATGCGCACCACTATCCTACCTCAGTTAAATACACAGTTAAAGTTAAAACAAAATTGCAGCTGGGTGGGGAAGATGTACATTAACCTGAAAATTCAGACGTGGGACTCACTCTTGCAGTAGTAGGGGTGATTTTCAGATGCAGCCAATCTCAGGAGGGGGGAAGCACACACACATGCAGTGCATAGGGTGACAGTAAAAATAAAGAGAAAAAAAGTTGCTGAGAAGGAAAGCTTGTGGACAATAGCAAATAATTGAAATATCTAATGGTAAAAGGAGCCAGCGTTACAGAGTGGTTAGAATTATCTATGTAGTGACAAAAAATTACACAGTGCAGTTAACAGTATTTGACAGAACAATGAATGCTTTTATATATATATATATATATATATATATATATATATATATATATATATATATATATATATATATATAAAACACGATGCAATGAATCTAGCCTGCAAACAGATAAAATAATGCATTCATTACTCATTTTTTAGTTCTTATGCTAGTACACTTGTTAAACATATAGATACAGCTTTGGGAATCAAGCAGTAGCCACAAGTTCTAGGATAGTAAACCAGTGAAACAATGCAGCTAAAACTAGGCAACAATGACTGCTGGCAGAGTATAAATGTAGCAAGCTTTACGGGTGCCTACATTGGCAATACTCCTAGATATTACAGCTCGAGACTACTGACAGAACACAAAACAGCTGCAGTTTCCTTTTGAAGTAAGTATTCACTTGGTCGCTCATTTAAATATTTTATTTATTTATTTGTTGACCGGGCTAGTCCAACTGGATAGATGTCAATTTTCAGTAGAGGCCAGGGGAGAAAAGCTCCAAGACAGATACATACATACAAGAATTTTAAGGTTACAATAAAACAAACAAAAAAAAATTGTACATCTAGAACAGTACATTTCATAAAACTATTTACAAAATTAGAGTTAGTGGTAGGAAACATTTTCAAACTATTCACTATTTGCATTCATTTGCAATTACAGAATCACAGAAAATTTATCACAGTGGTGAGATTAAAGTTAAAAAGGATTTAGTAATAGTGATAGATTAGTCAGGGTTAGTACATGGACTTCGCCAGTGAGAATTAAGGAAAGTTTTAAGTTTTTGTTTGAAAAGGGGTAAGGAAAGAAGGGAAGTGAGTTGACTAGGCAGAAGGTTCCAGTTTTTCCCAGTTGTGTTTGAGAACAGAGAGTCACCTGCCTTGTTATAAGACTTACTGATGTTAACTAGGAAATTATTTGATGAACGTAAGGTACTGATATTTTCATAGGGGGTAATGAGGTCTATGAGTACTGTAGAGTTATTAGGCTGGTTAAGGATTTTGTGTGCAATGCTAAGTTGGTTGAGTTGAAGCTGATTTTGTAATTCAAGCCATCCTAGCTGCTTTAGATTCTGACAGTGGTGGGTTCTGAAAGAATTACCAGTGGCAAATCTGGCAATGTTGTTATAGGAGGTAGCTAGTTTCAGCAGATTTTGTTTTGATAAGTTAGTATATATAGGTGAGGCATAGAGTAGAGTAGAGTAGAGATTAGATGGGAGTGGGCAATAGTGGTTCTGGCTATAGGAGTTAAGAAGGGCTTGAGTCTGTAAAGGGAGCCCATTTTTCTATTAACTGTTTTTATAGTGTTAATGTGGGTGTCATAAAGGTTGTTGTCTACTGTAATCCCTAGGAGTTTGGTGGTGAAGTCAGGGGATATAAGGGTGCCATTATTAGAAATGACTGAGAAATCTATTGGTGTGGACTTCCTGGTGGGATTGAAGAGGAGGAGCTTAGTTTTTTTGTGATTCAAAAGGAGGCAGCGCTTTAAAAAACAAGACTCCACTATGTTAAACACTTTTTGTGTTTGGAATTGCAGTTCGGATGAGGATTTAGCTGTGCATATTAATGTAGAATCATCTGCACATTGTATGCAGGTTGCATTAGGAATAGCTAAGTAGAGATCACTGATAAAAATAGAAAATAAGAGAGGACCTAGAATGGAGCCCTGAGGGACACCCAGTGTTACTGCGAGATGGGATGATAGATTATTCCCCCAGAGTACAGCTTGTTGCCTGTTACTCAGGTAGGAAGTAAACCAATTTATAGACAAAGTATCCAGAGAGAGTGATTTGAGAATATTTATAAGCAATGAGTGGTTTATCATATCAAAAGCTTTTGAAATATCAATAAATAGAGCAGAAGAGAGGACGTTGTTATTGCGGTTTCTATTAATAGTATCAGTGAAGGACAGGAGGGCAGTAATGGTACTATGGAATGGCTTAATGCCATTTTGGCTTTTACCCAGTATGTTGTGCTGAGTTAGATGGTCTAGAAGCTGATGATGAATACATTTTTCCATTATTTTTGCTAGGGGAGATAATAGGGCTATAGGCCGATAGTTAGAATATTCATTTGAGTTCCCTCCTTTGTGTAGGGAGATAATATGTGAGATTTTCCAGATGGCTGGGATGGATCCTTCATTAATTGTTCTATTTATCAGGATGGATATGGGATAAGCTACTGCCTTAGCTGCGTTTTGCAGATATTCAGCTGGGATCTGGTCAGCAGAAGGGGTACAGTGCTTAAGCTTTAGTAGGAGTTTATAAATGAAGTTAGTGGAGATGGGTTGTAATAGAAAGGAAGGAAGAGGAGCTAGTGATGGAGGTAGGAAGGCTGGAGATGTCAGGAGATAGGTGACTGGCTAGAGATTGGATGGCCTCTGTGAAGAAGGAATTAAAGTCATTAGCAGTTTGGATGTGAGTCACATGATTAGCTCCTATAGGGATTGGTGTACTGGAATGACCTGGGTATAGCAGTATTTATGCTTACCCAGAATTTTTGAGGATTATTTTGGTATGTTAGCTGCATTTTACTGTAATATTTTTTTTTATCTAGGAGTACAGCTTTTTTAGTTGTAGTTCTCATTTGTCTAAATATTTGTTGATCAGATGTGTTTTTGGTAGTTCTCCACCGAGTCCAGACTTTGTTTTTGAGAAGGAATTTTTGCCTGGTTTCTTTGGAGAGCCAAGGGGCTGGTTTTGACCTAATTCTGATAATATGCTTAGGTGCATGCTGGTCTAGGATATTTAAGAATTTAGAGTTAAAGTACAGGACTGTGTCTTCCAAAGGGAGAGTTTTTAGGTATGTCCAATCGCAAGTACTAAGTTCATTCTGGAATAAACCTTGGTTAAAATGCTTGTTGGGCCGTATGGTTCTACAAGATGTTGGGAGTAAAAAGCACAGAATTCCTATCACTGCCTGATTATATAGGTCAAAGAGTGGTCACTTACATCATCAGGGAAAATAACTACTTTACAAGTTTAGTGGTGGTTATTAATAAGTATCCAATCCAAGATGCTCTCTTTTTTGTTTGGTTTGTTAATTCTAGTTGGGGAAGTGATGGTTTGAGAGAAACCATGAAGGCTAATATGGGAAGTAGGATGCTCAGTATTGATGCATTTCCAGTCAATGTTAAAGTCACCTAGCATAATAGTTTCTTGTGGGAAGGTAGATGAAACCCAACAAAGAATATCAATATAAATTGCAATTTAAAAGGTGTGTCTGTGTGTATATATATATATATATATATATATATAATATACATATATATATATATATATATAAAATATACATACATATATATATATATATATATAAAATATACATACATATATATATATATATAATATACATACATATATATATATATATATATATATATATATATATATATATATATATATATATACATATATATATATATATATATATATATATATATATATATATATATATATATATATATATATATATATATAAAATATACATATATATATATATATATATATATATATATATAAAATATACATACATATATATATATATATATATATATATATATATAAAATATACATACATATATATATATATATATATATATAATATGCCCATATCAAAGAATGGCTAACTGAAGAACAAAACTTACGCGGCGAGCACACTAGTAACTGGGTGCCAGGGAGCCACAACTAATTCAGTTATATTTTTGAAAATGATGCCCTCCCCCATCTCAGGTATGAAATAATCTCACTTCATACACTGGACATCATTCTGTAAAATCTTAGAATTAGGCCTACCATTACACCATTTACTATTCATAGCTCAAGTTCCTTGATATAGGCTAAGATATATGCTCATGCTGCCTTTGAGACCACCCATAGTTCCAGACTTCAATTACCTAATACCATCTGAGACAGAGCAAGCCATACAAAGGGCAAGACGTACTCATAAGAGTTCTAAGGGCAATGCTCAAAACAGCAGTAATTCATTTACCCTAGAATATCTGAGAGACAGGACAAGATCAACAGTGTTACTCCTAAGGCCAGGGGAAAAAAAAAAAAAGAACAGTTGCTTATGTTCCACTTACCTGTAACAGTAGATGTTTGTAGAACACACTACCTTACTAGTATATGGGCAGTACTGCTCTGCTACTCTCCCTCTGGCAGTCTGTCAAAGCTCAGAATTCCTCTCACTGCCTGTCTGAGAAGGAAGGTCCAGGACAGCCCTTCACATTCACAGACCAAACTTTTTCAGTTTTCTAGGGTCCAGCAGGAACAGCAGATGGAAACACAAGCTTTGAAAACATCTACTGTTCTAAGCCAAAAGCCATAAAACACAAAAAAAGGCTGCTGAACCAAAAATACAACAGCAACTCCAACAACCAACTACATATAAACAACAAAAGAGGAAGGTGGGAGTGTGCTGCCAAGCAAGGCAGTATGTTCTACAAACGTCTGCTGTTACAGATATGTGGAACTTAAAGAGCTGTAATATGTTGTTAACATACTGCCCTCAGGCGTATGGGTAGATTACTAAAGACCCAACCTGGGAGGAGGAAAGATAAGAATTCAGGAGCCAGTGGTGAATGGTATTTGTGGATCTAGAAAAAGCATCCAATATGCAATGCTTCATGAAGGTATGGACAGAGGACCAAGCTGCTGCCTCTAGAGTACACTCCTTTCCAATATGCCACTTAGAGGAAAGGCCCTGTCTGGTGAAATGTGCCTTTATCTTGCCAAGGTGGAAACAATACCAGAGGGCAACCAGAATTGAATAGATTGCTTAGAGACAGACTGCCCCTTCTTTGCCTCAGAAAATGAAATAAAAAGCCTATCAGCCTTCCTAAAGGGCTGTATTTTGTCAAGGTAGTTCCTGAGCGGACTATGCACATCCTGCATTATCCTCTCTCCCTTATTATTAGGTTTGGGGAAAAACACAGTTGTTTAAGCTGGACTTACCATAACAGTAGATGTTCAAAAGATCACTGCTACAGTGCTATGTGGGTTATATCCTACAAAGGATATAACAAGCCAGCCAGCTTCCAAAGCTTCAGGGCACCTCCCACATGCCCAAACCATCAGCTTGAGCTGAGCTGACTAAAAGGTAAGTTTGGGCGCAAAGCTCTTCAGGGTTTTCCTGCCAGCACTGGGAGGGAGGCTGAGCCCTGAAATGACAATGCTAGGAACAAAAAAAAATACATGTCCACACCCTGGCATAAAGGCACACCAAAAACAATGGGGATGGAGGGAGAGAGCAGCTACTGCAGCAGAGATCAGTCAAACATCTACTGTTAAGTTCATCTTTCACAACTATAAACTGTACTATGTTCATCACACTGATCACTGTTGCAGTATTGTTAGTTATAGGAGTAGATTACCACAGCTAACTACATTTGAGAAGTGGAAGGAAAAAAGTCTAGGAGCCTTTATAGAACTGTGCTAGCAAATCTTGATCCAGACCTAGAGAAGGGATCAAGCTTATAGTTCTTTTTAAAAGTATGCACAGAGGACCAAGCAGAAGTTTCTAGAATTTAACCCTTTCCAAAAAGCCATAGAAGAAGCTAAGGCTCTGACAGAGTGGGCATTAACCCTGGCTGGAAGAAATTTGTTATGGGAAGTATAAAATAAGTAATAGTCTTAGACAATCATTTGGAAATAGTTTGTTTTGACACAGGCTGTCCTTTCTTCCCTTCACAAGTAGTAAACAATTGAGATGAAGATCTGAAAGAGTTAGTTCCAAAATGTACCTGATTTGTCTGTGGACATCAAAAGTAAGCAGGTGCCTAAAAGGAATTAAGACCTTATTATCCAGGCAGTCAGTTGAACATGATTGATGTTGGATTGCAGCAAACACCCCTGTTCGGGCCAAAAGGAAGTCACCATAATGATCAAGGGGGGTTCCTTCTAAATCTTCAGGAGTACCCTGGATACCAGTGGAAAGTGTGGAAAAGCATACAGGAACATTCCTGTTCAAAGCAAAGAAAAGAGAATCCTGCCAGTTGATTGTTCAAAGAGGAGGCAAAGACTTCTACTCGAGGAACTTCCCCCAAACAGTTCAAATCTTGGCAGTCCACATGATCTAGTTTCCATTTTGAGGGTCTGTACTGGTTCTAATCAGCTTGTCTGATACACAATTTTACTCAATGTAGGATGCCTGTAGAGTGAGATTGTGCTGTGAAGCTATATCCCAAGCTAAAATGGCTAGTCTGTAAAGTGGGTATGACCTGGTTGATGCTGATTTACCACAAGACTATGGCACTGTCTGAAACTGCGTGAACAGGTTCCAGGGACCAAAAAATGGTTTAGAGCGTTGATTGTCTTGATCAGGGAAAGCAAGATTAAGATATGCATGTGCTTGCATCTTTCCTTAGTGTCCCACACCCCAATACTGTTATTCCTCCTGAAACTGCTCCACAAGCAAAGTCTGACGCATCTGTGATGACTGACTGTTTTGGAACAGGGAGGGAGAAGGGGAGATTCTGGATTCAAGGATATCGGTTTTCTCCAGCAAAAGATCTCTTTTCTGACAAACCCCTGCAATGGGATTTGAAAAGATAAAGGGCACAGATGCTGGCACCAAAGAGATTTCAGGTACCACTGAATATCTTTCTCATGTGGAGTCTTGCCAGGCTATCATGAGAAGCATAGATCCCATAAGACCCAAAATCATGAGGTATTCCTTTACAGTGACCCAAGTATGCGTGGAAAACTTTAGATCTAAAGAAATATATTTTTCCCCCCATGGAAGAGCAGCTTATTGAACTGAAGTGTCTAGTTGACATCCCAGGAACACAATCCTGTATGAGGGAGTCCAGAAAGACTTTTGAATGTTCTCTTGGAATCACAACCAACAGAGAGATTCCTGACACTTTGAAAAAACTCTGCAAAGATAAGCAAGTCATCTTAAATATGGGGAAAAAGTGTTAAGAACTTGAGACCAATGTGAGCTGCTGGTTCAAAAGTCGGCAAGTTCAATTTTTCAAGAAAATAATTTAGGTCCTACAAAGGAGGAATTTGCTTGTGAGAAAGTCTCATATACAATACTCTATTCGTGAACTGTTTTACCAAAAAAAGAAGACTGAAGAGGAGGAAATGGATCCATTGGCAGACAAGCACAGATGGCCACTAAATGCACCTTAATGGGCACATACCATAAGCCATCCTGATGGTAGCTCACAAATATTTTAGGACAAGAATGATATTAACCTCAGTGGTCCCACTTATTCCATTTAGGCACCACAGAGAAAACCTCATCCATATACAAACATATTTTCTAGTAGCAGGTCTTCTGACCTCTAACACCCACTGCATATCCCCATGAAACAAGTGCCTAAATGGTGTAAAGATTGAATTATCCAGGCTGTCAACTGAAGTTTCTACAAATTGGGGTGCATCAGTCACCCATAGTGTATGAACAGGTCCAGCATGTGGGGAAGTCTGTGGTATTTTCCCATGGCTAATGCCATTATCAAGGAGAACCAAGATTGCATGGGTCAACAGGGATTCACCACAATGATCTCTGTCATTTCACTTTAAAATTTCTTAAGTACATTGTGACTCAATGGAAAGGGTGGAAACTCATACAGGAACTTTCCTGTCCAAGGGAACGAGAATGTGGCTGTCCTCCAAGCATGGCTGCAAGTATGTCTGTACAGAATTTCTCCAGCTGTCAGTTTTGACAAGAAGCAAAACAAAGTTATCTGAGGCATTCCTTAAATCTAGACTACACCGTGGAACACCACAGCTTTGAGCTTCCATTCGTGCAGGTCTGTCCAGGATCTGCATAATCTACCTGCCACAATGTTCTGCTCTGAAGCTATGTATGATGCCTGAAGAGTCAAAGGATACTGAGAAACCCTGCTCTCAGGTCATCACTGCCAACTGGCACAGAGTGTAAGACCTCGTACCCCCTTGTTTCTTGAGGTACTATATCACTGTGGTGTCATCTGGAACCACTAGAAGAGGACCCAGAGTCCAAAGGTGGTGAAAGACTTAAAATGAGAAACACTGCCAACATCTCCTTAACACTGAGACGCTTCCATCTATCCTTGAGCACACAGGTGGTTTGCACTTCCATCCACACTGACACAGCTCCTCAGGCAAAGTCGGACGAATCTATCTGGACAGAGTGTACTGGCACAGAAGAGGAGAAAGGACATAATGGATTGATTCTCATCTGTTCTCTCCACCACTGTAACTCTTGCCTGACGAAGGGCAGTACCAGCAGCTGAAAGTCCAGGGAATAAAGGTGATAGGTCCAACAATTTAGGACATACCATTCATTTTTTCTCTCATGGGAAGAGAGGACAGTGGTATAATGAGACTCAAATGCTAGCAGTCCAAGAATTTTTAAGAATTCTCTCTCTGAAGCAACATTCCTCTTGGAGAATTACAAAACGTGGTCTTGTATGACAGGACCTTGTCTTCAGGCAGAAAGGCCATTCACTTGTATTCAATCAGGCACCTCAGAAAGGTGAGGTATAGAAAGGATGTCAGACACAACTTCAGGAGGCTAAACTTAAATAGTACATGGAAGGGTAAGGTCGAGACCTTCTCTAGCAATTCTAAACACCTGGACGCAGACTCTGCTCAGATCAACAAGTCATCTAAGTATGGAAAGATGTAAATGTCCAGAGTCCAACAGTGGGCTGCTATGGGAGCAAAGCATTTGCTAATCATTTGTGGTGCAGTGGTTAGTCAAAAAGGGCAATACAGAAAACAAAGTACAAACCAGTCACAACAAATCTCAGATACTTACTGACGATAATGACATACTTTCTTAAAGTGCAGGGTCAACACAAAGCAGTTATCCAGCAACAGAGGAAGCACTGTCTGCAAGGTAAGGATCTTGGACTTGGGGAACCTTGACAAATGTATTCAGAAAAGAATCCTCAATCCTGTCAAAAGAGACAGCCCCTACCCTTACCCAAATGTCCCAGACCTCTCCTTAGCCACCCAATTTAACTCCTCCTTTATTGATTCTATAGCCAAACTAACTACTTCCTACCCCAACAAAGCTTCACTTCCACCTCCTCCTTATCTCTCCCTCCGCTAACACTACCATCTCCCAACCCCCTTTCTTCACTATCAAACCCATTCCTATTTTCACCATAAAGAACTCCTTCAGAAACTGAAATCATGCTCAAATGCCCCTGATGACCTTCCTTCTTACTTCCTCAAAACTGCTGCTGATGCCATCGCCTTTCCCATCTCCATTCTAATAAACCGTTCAAACCAAGAAAACTATGTACCCCTACTCTGGAAAAAGGCCTACATCATTCCCCTTCACAAAGGAGGTAATAACAACATTCCCAATTTCCGGCCAATCACCATCTTATCCCCTATCTCAAAAGTTCTAGAAAAGTGTATCCACCTTCAACTTCTACCCTACCGCACAGACAACCACCTACTTACCCCCACACAACATGGTTCTAGACATGGCCACAGTACCACAACCGCTCTCTTCTTCCTTGAAACTGTCAAAGCCTGGGATTCCGGCTGTCTAGAGTCCACCCTGCTTCTTGGACTTATCCAAGGCCTCTGACACTATCTCCCATAACCTTCTCCTATCTAAACTCTCTAAACTTATCCACTCTTCTGTCAACTGGTTTTCTAGTTACCTCTCTGACAGATAAGCTGTCAAATGGAAAAAAGCCACCACCTCCTCCTTCCTTAATACACCTACAGGCATACTCCAGGGTTCCATATTGGTTCCCCTAGTGTTCAACATTTTCGTAAATAACTTCCAGCAGAACATTCCTAGTGCTAAAATGATTCAATACGCAGATAACGCTATGATCATCTGCTCCGCCACTTCCACCTCCACTCTCTTAAAACTAACTCAGGATGCTTTCTCTTATACCAAACACTGGATGACAGACAACCACCTATCACTCAATGCATCAAAAACTAAAATTACGTTATTTTCACCTTCAAAAAGTACCGTTATAGACAAGAACTCATTCTCCATTACTAGCCAAAACAATACCTCTCTCGAGGTAGCCTCCCATGCAAAGCTTCTAGGAGTACTTATTGATGAACAGTTAAAGTTCGATACCCACCTACTAACTAATATAAAGAAAACCCACCAGAAATTAGGCTTGCTCTACCACCATAACCGCTATACCACCATAACCGCTATATCACTCCCACTACTAAACTTGTACTCTCTAACAGCTTCCTCATTCCTTCTCTCCTATATGTTGCCCCACTTCTTGCTAACTCCTCAATCTTCTCTTAAAACAAAGCTATCCTCCTGTTATAACAAAATTTCTAAGTTTGCTAACGGCTATAAATCCTCCTCCCACCACTGCAATGCCCTTCACAAACTAAACTGGCTTGAACTTCCCAACCTTCTTACCTATATTCAACTTACTCATGCCCATAAACTCATCTTTAATCCCTCCATCTGTCCCGCCCTTGCCTCCTCCTTCAAAATGCAACTACCCAACAGACTTCTAAGATCCAATAACCAGAATTTGCTTGAACTGCACAAGCTTGCTCGTTCTCCAGGCAAACACCTACTATCCTTTTCCCTAGCTCGCCTCTGGAACTCCCTGCCACCTCTTATTCATACTACAGACAACCACTCTACCTTTAAGACCCTGTTTCATTCCCATCTCAAAACCCTATGGGAATGTTCCTGCTCTCATCCCACATGACTCACCTTTTTCCCCATTTCTCACACTCCTTTACTTCTCTCTTCTCTTCATCATACTGAGCTTCTCTGACTACTACCATGTTCTTTTTTCTCATTTATTCCTACTCTTGCTCTATTTTTTTTCTTATTGTCCCACCCTTCTTATATTCAACAATTAAACACCTATTATCCCCCATCCTACTTCGTCTGCTAAGATTTCATGTAAAACTGTAATGCCAACCTTGTGTTATTTCACATTCTAACAAATTTAACAGGAATATGTACCAATGGATTTTTCTTATTTTAATTGACCTGTGTGTGTGTCTGTGTGTATCTGTCTGTGTGTGTGTGTGTCTGTGTGTGTGTGTCTGTGTGTGTGTGTCTGTGTGTGTGTGTGTGTGTGTGTCTGTGTGTGTGTGTCTGTGTGTGTGTGTCTGTGTGTGTGTGTCTGTGTGTGTGTGTGTGTGTGTGTGTCTGTGTGTGTGTCTGTGTGTGTGTGTCTGTGTGTGTGTGTCTGTGTGTGTGTCTGTGTGTGTCTGCCTGTGTGTGTGTCTGCCTGTGTGTGTGTCTGCCTGTGTGTGTGTCTGCCTGTGTGTGTGTCTGTCTGTGTGTGTGTCTGTCTATATGTGTGTCTGTCTGTGTGTCTGTCTGTGTGTGTGTCTGTCTGTGTGTGTGTCTGTGTGTGCGTGTGTGTCTGTGTGTGCGTGTGTGTCTGTGTGTGCGTGTGTGTCTGTGTGTGCGTGTGTGTCTGTGTGTGCGTGTGTGTCTGTGTGCGTGTGTGTCTGTGTGCGTGTGTGTCTGTGTGCGTGTGTGTCTGTGTGCGTGTAATTTTACCTTTTACTTTAACTGAATTTTCACTGCAATCGCAGATTTTTTATCATGTTATGTAATACCATTGTTCTCCAATAGTACTACATAAATGTAAATGCATTGTTCTTCATATTATATTGTTCATGGAGCTTTTCTCCCTGGGACTCCATTGAAAATTGGCTCTTCTTGGCCCAATGGACTATCCCGGTAAACAAACTGTAAAATAAATAAATAAATAAAAATAAAAGAAAGATCCAACACTGGTCTCCACAACTCCTCTTTTTTGAGAACCAAGAAAATTCTGGAGTAAAAAACTATCATTCTTTCTGAAGGAGGGACCAGTTCTATGACTAGCGTCCAGCATTTGCTGGAGAATAGACAAAGTCTGGTCTTGCGGAGGAGGGTGAACTCACTTCCTGGAATGGAGAAGGGTGGTCTATCCACTGCCATCTGTAACCTCTGGCAACAATGTTTTGTACTCATTTGTTGGAGACCACTGATGGCCAGGCTGCCTTGTTGAGAACTAAATTGAGCGACAAGGCACCAGATGGGGGCCTTGATAAAGGTAGGTGCTGTATGCCTGCACAGCCATAAGATAGGAAGGGGGTATTATCCTTTTAAGGAAAGGAATCCCTTTGTTTGGCTTTGTGGAGTTGTTCTGCTGTTTCCCTCTGTCTTGGTCCCCTGGGATTTCTGTTTGCTAGCCCAATAAAAGTTAATCTTGTTTAAAGTAGAAGAACTTGGAATATGAAACATTTTCAACACTCCTTGTATCAATTTACCTCCGTCATCGCAGTCTTTAAGGAACTGATTAACTGCTGTACCAAATACACAATAAGACTCAAGAGGAGCAGTCAAAATCTCATATTTGAACTCATCAGAAAATTTTGGAGAGTACAACCAAGCACATCTCCTACTCTCCATTGAAAATAACTGCATTTCTAGAAATAGTATCAGCCTCCTCCGATGCACTTTTAACACCTGTTGTGACACTGGCGAAACACTGGAGACAATATCTTTAGCACAGACCTTTTGCTCTATAGGCACCCATGCAGCAAACTCTTCTAAACTCTACATGCATCTCAACACTTATCGAACCTGGTGGACTTTTTTGAGAATGTCACCAAAGCCCTAGATGAAGGCAAAACAGTATATACTGCCCAGCTTGACTTAGCCAAGGCTTTTGACACAATCCCCCACTTAGGTATCATTGAGAAACTCTCTCAGCTGGGGATTAACTCATACATCTCTGGATGGGTAGCCAACTGGCTCACCGACAGAATGCATACTGTCAAAGCTGGGGATTCCATCTCTACCAGTAGACCAGTTACTAGTGGCATACCACAAGGAACTGTGCTGAGCCCTCTACTGTTTGGAATCTGTTTATTGGAAGTCCAGGCGAAAATAGGTGGTTTTTGGCTTACAAAGTTTGCTGATGACTGCAAACTGGGCGCAATCACTGAGTCCCCAAATGATGTTAACATACTAAAAAAGGGGCTAACAGACAAATGATTGGTGCCAAGGCCATGGACCAAAGCTAAATGCAAAAAAGTGCATTATCCTCCTCCTTGGCAAAGAGAAAGTCCCTGCAAATTCCAATATTGACAACACCCCTTAAGCTCAAACCCAGTGGTGTCAGATTTGAGAACACAGGCTGATAATCTACACTTCAATCACCATGTGTTCACAGTGGTAAGGAAAGCCTTCTATTTTGCACATCACATAAGTAAAGTCATCTCATTCAACACTAAGGATGTTATAACTCCTCTGTAGTCAACCATCATCAGACCACTAAGAGTACAATGCACCCTCTTTCATGTATCTCACCTGACACCTGCATCAGCTGGAGAGACTACAGAGGTTCTCAGTAAGAAGATTCAGGGCCTCCAAAACATGACCTACATGGAAAGACTGAAAGCCCTGTCACTGTACTATGTATCCTACAGGCTGCTAAAAAGCAACTTGTGCCTGGCCCTGCCCTAATGGACATGCTGCACATCTGCAAATCAAACGGGACAAGACTCACTTGCTCCAGGGATCTCAACCTAGCCTGTGACATTAACAAAACATACTAGAGACAGATGTATCGCCCAGAGACTGCCACTCCTCTGGAATAAACTCTCAATTCATGTGAAGCAAAGCTCCTCAATAATCCTATTCAAGCACAACCTAGACAATTGGATGGGAGACCGTAAATTCACACCAGGGATGGCACCTATTTCCCTCATGGACAAAGGCAGTTAGTGCTGATCACAGACTCACTCTGCGAATAATGACCATCTAACCAAGGTCAATTAGGGAACACAAGTATAACATGGCTAAGCTTGTAAAGGCCCTAGGGTCATTAGCCTAATAACCACCTATGAAAACAAACTTCCACATAAAACACTGGTAGTTAAATGCTTTAAAAGCTACCATCCTGGACTGCTCCAGCTTCTTTCCTGGAGATTCTATCCACTTGTCTAGTTTATCTTGAGGGACTGGGTTGGAAGAAGACATGATCTTATTAGCAAAAGTTGCTAGGGACATCAAAGCAGGGTCTGCAGAGAAAAAGGCTTGGAAGCCAGACAAAGCCAAGCATACCCTAAATAACACTTTCTTAGGCAATTTCTCAATAAAGAAAGGGGAACTATAAGTTTTACTGAAGACATCCTCCAACACTGGGATTAATGGAGGAAAGCACTCAATGTCTGCGGCCTCATCCTTCAAGAAATCATAAACCACATTAATCTCGGGAGGAGCCGAAGAATAGCTCCTAGTTGAAAACATCTCTAAATCTAGTCAACATTTGTGAAAAAGAAAACATCTCTTTGGGTACCCGTTTGTCAGAGGACCCCGAGTGATCCAAGTCAGACAGGTCAGAGTCCTCAGAGACACAATCTCCTTCAAAAAGTGAATCTTTAGCAGAGTGAAATGTGGTGGTGGAAGCACAAGAGCACAAGAGTTGCTCATAACCCGGATATGCACCTCATAATCAACTGCTTAAACAATGGATCTAGTGATAGCTACCTTCTGAGGTGAAAAAACAGACTACTGTTCCACCATCTGGTGGGTCTTCTGCCTCTTTTTGCCATGCACTACACTACTGGGAGAATCCCCTGATAGAAAAGTATCAATACTGACAACACATTCTGCACTTTTGATTTCTCCTACACCCAAATGGTTTGGGTCTCTCATAACTGCAACACACAGAGGTACAGACGTGGAGGATGTGTCTAACCCTTGTGTCATGCACAGCTGTGGTACTTTGACCACACCAGGGTACCTGGAGGGAACAGAAGATGAGTGGTCCAATAGCCTGTTCAAAGCTAAAGCTACTGCAGAGTCACACGCCAAAGACTGAGGCATAATTTTTTATTTATTCTTTCATTTTTTTTTAGGTGCAGATGGTGGAAATGGGGGAACCATAGCTGAATGTATAAAGACAAGGTGCAAAAACTACAAAGATCAATACCAAGTGCTGGTTGCACATCAGTCCAGTACAAAATGGACAAATCCCACGATGTTCCCTCTAAATAGCAATTAAGTAAAATTCCTGTCAGAAATGTCATGCAAACAAAATGCTACCCAAACTGCAACTTAAACAAAAAATTAATTTAAAATGCGGTAAAAATGTGCTATGACCACAAATAACTATAACCCGAAAGAAAAAAAAACTGCAAGAACACCAGGTTTTCCTATAAAAACTTTCAAAAGAAGTTTTTAATCATTGGAAATAACAGCTGCTAATCTGCAGTTCTAGCAGCACATGGCAATGAGAGGAACTGTACTAAAATGGCAGAAAATCAATTCAACACTGAGAAATAGCCATAAAACACTTTAAAAGGGATACAAAAACTGACAAACTCAGAAAGAGATTCAAATAATCAGAATAAGACTCGTACTGGAAGATAAATCACACTGAAGAATGAATTAATTTTCACAAGAAAAAGTAAGCAGATCAACATAATATTCTAATCAAGTTGTTGTTGTTGTGGTGTCTTTTGGCTTTTCCTGGTTAGGGGTCGCCACAGCGGAACTCCGGTCCGCTAATGATTGGCAGTTGATTTTTACGTGCCGAGTTACAAGTCCTGATGCACAACCTTCAACGAAGGTACGCCCATTCACACATGTCTCCACGCAGAAGACGCTCTAGCTGAGAATCGAACCGGACAGCGTCTTACTGCGAGGCGACAACGCTACCGCAGCACCACAACCGCGGATCAATAATATTCTAATCAAGTACTGACAGGAAAAGGCAGAGAGGAAATAAAACCTAAAAGGTGTTTCTTACCAGAGTTCTGCAGCTGATATCACCCAGGGAGAGATGCAATATCCCACGATATCTTTCTCTCACTGTGGCACAAGAAAACAGATTGTGTCCAGTGTGCGAGTGTGAAAGGCTGTCCTGGTTCTGCCAGTTGATTGTTCCTTCATTCTCAGAGACAGACTGTGGGAGGAGTTTTGAGCTTTGACAGACTGGTAGGAGGTAGCATGGCATTACTACCCATATGCCCAGTAAGGCAGTGTAGTTGTTGAACATCTTGTAATTCAAATGCCCCAAATATACGAGATGTAGAACAAGATATGTGTTCGAGGCTATACAGAACTGAACTGTTGAGTAGTCTGCGATACATGACACATGGAGTTAAAATAAAGGGCAGCAGCCTCAAAAGGGAAGTAAAGGTAAAGTCTACTACTTCTGAGACCATGCACTATTCAGCACTTACAAAACGACTTTCTAAGGAATCTGAGGCTTAGAACCTGGTTGTAAAACTATGTACAACACAACACTTAATGATCAATTACTCTATGATGCCTCAACTGCAGATTACAATACAAGCCTGCTTGCTGAGAATATACACAACTCAAGAGTGGTCATTAAATCAACCCATAACATCAAAGACATATGCAAGATATAATACTGCTGCTTGTGAAACTACGAGAGTACATATTAACATTTTCTGTCCTAAAACCAGCTACAATACTACTCTCAGGGCCAAGGGGCTCAACCCAAAGAGAATGCCTCAGTACCCAAGAGCTTTCAGTACTGAAAAATATTGCTACAGAAGAATGCTTGACCCTGAAAGGGGAACAGCATAGAATTAAAAGTTAATGTCAAAAGGTCTCAATGCCAGTAGGCCAGCCCCAAGGAAGAGTGGAGATATAGTTTTCCCAGAATTTTCCTAGTGAAAAGTCTGACGTGCTGAAAAAGTCTGACAAAATGTAGAGGCTGCACTGAGTTTGGCCTGAGGATGTACTTGATACTGACAGATGGCTGAAGCCTTAAAGACAGAAAACATTACTCAAGTCTTTTTTAAACACCTTTATTAAATTACAACTTAAGACACAGGCAAACATACATTAACAGAAAAGAAAACAAACCATACTAACATTTTTTTTAATTTACACACTTTACATCACATATCTTTTCTTTACAACTTTCATCAGTTCACTATTACATAATTTGCTCAATTACTGTTGTCCCTTAAGACTCACTTCTTCTTCTCCTAAACTTTATTCTGCATGTATTGCTCCCACAATTTCCACTTATTTCACTAAAATTTGCTCTTCCCTTTTATAAATGATCCCTCTACCAGTTTTTTGCAACTCTTTTATAATATTCAATAATTCAAAGAGTTTATATAGACTTTGATTTTCATGTAATTGCTTTTTTGGCAAACTATAGAATTTTAAACTTAATAAGGCCTTACTATGTCTAGGCAATTCGAATCATAAGTCAGAGCTCAAAAAGAATCATTTCCTTATTTACAGCCATTTTCTCACCCGTATTTTCTAACAAAGTACTCTGTTGGGAATTTTTAAAATCTACCAACTCATTACATTCCCAAAACATTTCTTCCCAGTTCCCTCTTTCTTCTCCATCACACTTCCAACATCTGCTAGCTACCCGAGGAAAAATTCTTTGAGGTTTAGTTGGAGTATGTACTTGTATGTTCCAAGCAAAAATGCTAAACCTTCTGGATGTTGAACATACTTGTGAGCCAGACACTATCCACCTATTAATCCCATTTATCCCATGTAAATCCACCTATTAATCCCATTTATCCCATGTAAATCCACCTATTAATCCCATTTATCCCATGTAAAAGCTTTTTCAGTCACTCGTCAAGCTTTTCTAGCCTCATTTGATTGATTCTTATAGTTATCATGGAATGTTTTATATGCCTTACTAATCATCACTTTTTTTTTTTACTCAAATAATTTGTATTTTGTTTTTAAAGAAAACAGTAAATTTACATTACAATTCAATAATAATGAATAAAACAATAACGTTATTTACAATATTTACAAGTGGCCCAAAGAAGAGGGAAAAAAAATTAAAATTCAAAGAAAAAAGAATATTCAGTAAATGCATTCTTGTCTCTTATTTTTTTCACAAATCAACAAACGTCTATGACTCTTTGAACTCATATAGATTGTATCCATTTGTGATATTTCAATGAGTGTAAGTATTTTGTTCCAAGGGTTATCTGTCCACTTTCTATTATCACTTTTTAATAGCAGTTTCTCTTCTAAATTCAATTACCAGAGCAGGTCTTTCACTTAGGATTCCCCTATCCCTTTCTCTTTGCCTGTACTCCTATATCAATACCTGCGAGTGAAGGCAGTCTCAAGCCTACAGTTCAAACATCTTCTTGGCCTCATCCCAGTTAATTACCTTTCCCTTTCCAGTTAATTGCTCACAATGGCTTGGTTCTTTTGCCTTTTCCAGTACATTCTAGACCACTTTTGCATATTTTCTATACCCCTACTTGCAGTCATCCCTATTGGCAAAAGCTACTTTCTCTATTCTTGTGTTAGCTTAGTACTAACAGATTCACAGATTGTTACTAGGCTAATGACCTGGGGGACCCTTCTAAGCCTAGCCAAGTTGTCCCAAAAGAATAATGATGTCCTGTATCCAAATAGGAAATTGAGGGCCAGGCATTTATAAAGCCACAGCACTAGGCCCAGTGTAAAATTCCTATCCCCTATCCACTGGTCTAGGTTGTCCTAACTCAGCTTTATATGGATGAGAAGCCAGGTCCAAGTAGAGACAGCCTCTGGGATATATATCTGTCCCTCCAGCATCTTTTAAGTCATAGACAAAGTTCAAGTCTCTAGACTTTGCATTGCTCGTACTCTGACTATATATATATATATATATATATATATATATATATATATATATATATATATGTAGGAGATTCAAAAGTGTAGAGTTTGTGGATGCCTTGTAAGCAATTCATAGCTCACCTCTCAGCAATCTGTAGGAGACTGAATAGAGGGAAAGGGCTTTATGAAGCTTTGTACTCTTTATATAAGGAACCTCTGTGGTCACTCTAGTTGCTGCATATACCTGGTCAGGTACATACCAAAAGCATTGTACTCTATCACTGATCTGATAAAGGAGTACAGTGGGATAATGACCTCTATGAACTTAGATGACATGCCCTTACTTATAAGCTGCACAGCACAAAAGGATTTCCTCATCACTGTGGCCACTTAGTGGTCGAAGGTAAGGCTGTCTGTGAGTGTACCCAGATCCCTGACCAGTTGCTCGTCTCTTAACAGACATTTTAGTAGTGTGGTAATTAGCCAGGATGGTTGACTTCCCAAAGGGTACAATTAGGCATTTCTTAGCATTGAGCTTAAGGCCATGGCTTTGGCACCCTTTGTGAGTCAGTCAGATTTTCTTGAAGAATGTTAGTATCTACAGGGCAGTCAATGATAATGAGATGATCGAATAGGTTGGACAGATTAATATTTATTCAGTTGTGTTTTGTGGTTTATTAAACACAATGAAGAAGGCTACTATGCCGAAACCAGTCTGTTTATTGTTTTGATGTGTGGGCTGCATTACTATGCAGTTACTTGTCTGGGCTGCTTTTATAATAAATAAATTAATTTGATCATCTCACAATCTTAGTGCTGGCAGAGTCTGTTGGTTTGCTTATCTGGGTGTTTTTTGGCCGTTGCACTTGCCATATGTGAAGAAGCCTTGTTTCAGTCGATGATAACCCCAAGCTTGCAATCATCTGCAAACGTAGTCAACCATAAACCTTCAGCAATGAGCTCAGTAGAGAGCCCTGGGGAATCAGTTAGTGACTGGCCTCTTCGTCGAGGTGACCTCATCTATTTTGACGTCCTGGGTCCTATCATTGAGCCAGCTGACTATCCAGTGTGATAAAAGGGTTTATACCTAAATCAGTGAGCTTTGTCTATAATGCCTGAGTGGGGTAATGTATCAAAAGCCTTGGCCAGGTTGATGTAAGCTGTGTGCAAAGTTTTATCTTCATGCAATGCTTTGGTGACCCTCTCAAAAAAGTCCACCACATTTAATACCCACGACCTTCCTTTAATAAAGCCAAACTGTGATGGGGCCAGTATTTGCAGGTCACCTACATCTTCATTTATCATGGCCATGGTGATTCTTTCTATGGACTTACATACGAGCCTAGTAAGATGTATGGGCCTGTAGTTACCCGAATCAGTGGCTGGACCTCCTTTTTGCAGGGGAATAACTGTAGCCATCTTCCATTCCTTGGATACAAAACCTGACTGAAGGCTCCAGTTAAAAGTGATTCAAGTGGACCAGAGGGGTCATGTTTCATGCTATTTATTAATCATTCCAGGATGTTACTGGGGCCCATCAATGCAGTGTTTTTGTCCTTGGAAAGTGCATTGAAGACCTGTTTCCTAGTAATGGCTGGGGGGATTGTGGTATGTGTTATTTCCTTTAGACAACTGGGGGGGTGAGAAATATGAGTTTAATCTGTCAACCAAAAGGTTGGCAATGGTTTCTGATTCAGTGTGGATGATCCCATTTACAATAAGTTCTGCTCATTGTTGTGTAGTTCCCCTAAGGTTTCAGACATACCTGTAGAAAGCTTTGTGATGGTCTTTTCCCTGAGAAACCATTTTTACTTCAAATTTATGGTCAGAGGGCTTTTAGTATATATGGCTTTGTTCCTCCTATGCTCGGCCAAGATTTCTTTCTTTTATTGTATAACCGACTGATACTATGATTCCACCAGGGTAGCTTATCTTTTGAGTTTGCTTTATTCTTAATACAAGTGGGCACAGCTCACTCTATACATCTATCAGTATGGCTGTACTGATATTTTGTAAATAGCTCAGCATATGTTATGGCATTTACTGGGTTATGGGGGTGCTTGGAATTTATCCAAGGTGTTGCTTAGAAGAGACAAGTTAGCTTTGGAATAGTTCCTAAATGTTTCTGGTTTTGTTGGATCCCCAGATTTAATTTTTATTTCAAGTAATACTACTTTGTGGTCAGATCTGATGAGCAAAGATATAATATTGGGTAAGGAATATCGATCCCCATGTTTGTGAGTACAAGGTCAAGGATGTTTGTACCCCTGGTAGGAATGGACCAACTGTTCCAGGATGTTGGCATTAACAAAAGTTAGGAATTGCTGAGCTTGTGCATTAGAAGTGGTACAGTATTACTAGTCTACAAAGGGGTAGTTGAGATCCCCCATGAGTATCATATTGGGATGAATGGTGAGGGACTCTAGTACATTGAGATAGGTAATATGGCTTTTCTGGGACATGGAGGAGGACCTATAGGTTGCAAGAATATAGTACGAGACCCTGTTTATGGGAGGTTACACAAGTATGAGTTCCAGTGGGTCATACACTTTAGTAAAAACAACTTCACATCCAGACAAGTTAAAGACTGAAGCTCCTCCAAAGTTTGTTCCCTCTTGTGAGCTAGCTGGTCTAAAGGTGTGAAAGGCATTATAACCTCACACTGCTGGGGTGCCCTCCACAACTTTAAACCATGTCTCCCTTACTACACAGATGTCTACACTCACCAGGGAAAGGGAGGCTTGCAGGGAGTCGAGTTTCTTGTTAAGATTCTAACACAGAGCAGTACCACCTTCAGATATTCCTTCATAGGTTCAGTTAAGTCGGTAGGTTTCATCAGTTTGGCATTGTCTAAAAAAAGCACTATGGGGGGAAAATTTCTTTCACAGTATCAGAAAGCCAAAAGTGGATAAGTACAGACCATGCCTGACAAAGCAGTGTGGTCTGTCAACCATGTCCTCCCTGGCCATCAAATACTGTACCCTCTTGGACGGACACCAAAAGCTAAGCCAACTGTCAATATCAATCATTTTATGTTGGTAACGTGGCATCATCCTTGGAGAAGGTAGTATGCTGCTCAGTGCTAGGCTCGTAACTGCCTGAGACAGGTATGAGAGAGCTCCATCATGTCTCACTTCATACAGTCAAGGGAGGTAGATCTTCAGTCATTAACACCCACACGAACTATGACAAAGTCATAATGGTACCTGTGGTTCAAGGACGAGAGTGCCTGCGTGACTTGGCAGATCCGTGCCCGGGAAGGGCAGCTAACCATGACTCTCTCCTTACTCAGTCTGGTGAAGGGGACATCTGTGTACCTCACTATAGAATCACCAATGACCAGGAAATTTGGCTATGCTCTGATTTGCCTTAAGAGCTTAGCAGTAGAGGCACAGGATACAGTGTTACTATGTGTAGCTGTAGGTAATGTTTTACTGGAGTGTTTATGTGATGGCTGAGAACCCTTTCTTTGAATGTTCTCTGTAGGAGATCTTAGTGTTTTAGGAATGTTACCTCTAAGTGCCGCAGCATAAGTAGTTTTAGAATACTTTCTGCTACTTTTTGAATATAATATTCTACACAGCTATTATTCTCCTTAAGGATCTGCATCCAAAAGTTCACTCTCTCCTTATTTATTGAGATTCTGCTTCAGCATCTTCCTTTTCCACTTTCAACTTACTGACTTCACACTTGCACTCTTCTACTAAAAAAATTCCTTCAACTATTCATTAATTACTGTCCACATTAAAATATGTCTGAACCGTATATACAACTAAAGGAACTAAAAACATTTTCACTGCTTGCATCAAGAGCTTCCAATTTTTTAATTTTGTATTCTTTTGTTTAGCCTCTTCCCACATATCTTCAACTGCCATAACAGAAGTCTATTTTAATCCACACTCTCATATAATTCATCTCACCATGTCCCTATTAATATGGTTATTGCTGAAGCAATTTGTGTGTGGTTACATAACTTTATCATCATTAATCTGACATTTTGAAGAGACTGGAAATGGGCTAAAAATGTTCCACAACACAGAGATGTCCTTTTCTGGATTTATCAGGTACAAAATAATATCATCTGCAAAGAAGGCAAACTATTCTTGATTACCATGCCAATTATATCCTGGAATTTCTGAGTCCCTTATTTTCTTTGCTAATGATTCTAAGTTTAAAGCAAAGAAAGTAGAGAGAGGACACCCCTGCCTGGTTCTCCAGTTCAAACACAACTTAACAGAGAGGAACCCTCCTACTGTAATTCTGGCCTCTGATCCTTCATATATCCTTCTAATTAACCTTATTATTGTATCAGGGAATGCAAATGCTTCCATTGCCCTGCTAATAAAATCCCAACTTATTCTGTTGAATGCTATCCCTGCATCATGACCCACCAACAGCAACAGTATTTTCTTGCATTCTGCTTCATTCTGGATAATCATTTTTCTATTAATGTTGCCAAATACTTCTATCCCCTCCCAAAAACCATACTGTTCCATTCTTCTATTTAGTATAGACAGACACTTCATAATCATGGCTTAAAACTGAAATGTGTCTAACAATTCTTTACCATCTTTGGGTAATACACTCACCACAGCTTTCTTCCAAGATGTTAGTGGTTCCTCTCACTTTAAAATACTGTAAAAATCTTTCAGATCTTTTTTTAAACATCACTTGTGACAGGTAAACTTATATTTATACAAAAGTAAATTAACCACATAAACAGGTTCACATTTACAAACATCATACGTCACATATATTGTTATATATTCTTTAACCTAAGCAACATTACATAAAATATTCTGTTTTCTCTTAAACCTCATTGTTCCTCTAAAACATTTTTCTGCATGTGTTGTTCCCACAACTTCCATTATTTCCATTATTTCCCACCCTTTTCTAAAGATCCCACTTCCTGTTTTTATCTCCGTTACAATATGCACTACTTCTCAAGTATAATTGATCTACAATTTTACTTCCATTTTCTAGTAATTCCTTTTTGACACCCACCAGAATTAAACTTAACAAGGCCTTACAATGTCTAGGTAATTCAGATCCTATATCCCAACTCAAAAAATAATTTCCTTAGTTACACTCATTTGCATGCCCAGTATTCCTGACAGAGTGCTCTGTAGGGAATTTTTAAAGTCTGCCAACTAATTACACTCTCAAAACATATGTTCCCAGTTACCTAATTCTTTCCCATCACACCTCCAACATTAGCAGTCTATCTGAGGAAAAGTTCTTTGGAGTCTGCTTGGGGTACAAAACTGTCTATGAAAACACTTCCAGGCAAAAATCCTAAATCTTCTAGATTTTGCTGCATATTTGGGAACTATACATATCTCCTCCCAATCTTTTCTGACTTCTGATTGATTCCTATGGTTATCATGAAATATTTTATATGCCCCATTAATTATCCCTTTCACAACAGCAGCTTCTGCTCTAGAGTTAACTCAAACCTCATCCAGTGTAGCTCCTTCATTTAGGATCACCCTATCCGTTTCTCTTTGTTTATACTCTGGCTTCCCTATCAGGGATTGATATGGAATCAGAAGCCTGCAATCCAAATGCCTCCTTTGCCTCTTTCCATTCTATTACCTTTCCTTCTCTAATTTGTTCCCCAATATCTTGGTTCCTTTGCCATCTTCCTCAAGTAAATTCCAGCCCCTCTTTGTCTATTTTCTGTCGCCCTAACTGCAGTCAACCCTATCAGTAGAATCTCCTTTCTCCACTTCCATGTTGGCTTAGTTTAGTCCATAGTAGACTTTCTACTACTTTAGGAATACAACATTCTCTATGACTGTTATTCTGCTGAAGGAACTGCATCTAAAATCCAATTATTTTCTTATTTCTTGAATTACCCCCTTTCATCATCATTTTCCACTTTGAATTGTAGCTCTCTGTGTGTGTTATATATAAGAGCCTTAAACTGTGCAACTCTAAAATATACCTTCAACTCAGGTAATCTAAACTTTATTCTGTTGAGAGGATCAACTTATCCAACTTGAATCTTGCCCTCTCACCCTCCCACATAAAATCCTTCAATTAATTAATAGCTGCAACTTCTCCTCTGGTTCATAAATATATGCCCGTATATAAAACTAAAGGGACTAAAAACATCTTTACTGCTTGTATCTTGCTTTCCATGGGCAAGAGCTTCCAATTTATCCATTTTTATATTTCCATTTGTTTAGACTCTTTCCACATATCCTTAACTGCCATAACCAAATCCTTTTTTAATCCATACTCATAAATACTTCATTTTATCATGTCCTCATAAATATGGTTATTGCTGGACCAATTCATGAGAGGACAGATCGTTTATAGCTACAGCTTTTGTTTTATCTTCATTAATTTTATATTCCAAAGAGACTTGAAATTGTCTCAAAATGTTCCAACAACACTGAGATTTCCTTTTCTAGATTTCTCAGGTACAAAATTATATCACCTGCAAATAAAGTCAACTATTCTTTATTACCATATCAAGTATATCTCTCCTTGAACTTCTGAGCCCCTTATTTTCTTCAGCAATGGTTCTAAATATAAAGTGGAAATAGGACACTCCTGCCTAGTTCGCCAGTTCAAACGCAATTTATCAGAGGAACCGTTCCACTTTAATTCTATTTTGATCCTTCATATATCCTTCTAAGCTGGATATGCAAATGCTTCCACTGCCCTACTCATAAAATACTTAGTATGGATCAAAAAGGATTTGGTTATGGCAGCTAAGGATGTGTGGGAAGAGACTAATGAAAAGGAAATATAAAAACTGATAAACTGGAAGCTCTTGGTCATGGATAGCAAGATACAAGCAGTAAACATGTTTTAGTCCCTTTAGTTTTATACACAGGTCAGGCATATTTTTCTGAACCAGAAGAGAAGTTGCGGTCAGTAATTAATTGAAGGATTTTATGTCGGAGGGTGAGAGGGCAAGATTCAAGTTGGATAAGTTGATCCTCTCAATAGAATGAAGTTTAGGATTACCTGAGTTGAAGGTATATTTTAGAGTTACACAGTTAAGGCTCTTATACATAACATACAAAGAGAGCTACAATTCAAGTGGAAAATTATGATGATGAAGCAGGGGGATAAATCAAGAAATAAGAAAATAATGGGAATTTGGACACAGATCCTTCAGGATAATAACAGTCATACATAATAGTATATAGCTAAAACAGCAAAAAGTATAGTATAAACTAAACTAAGCCAACATGGAAGTGAAGAAAGGAGATTCTACCAATAGGGTTAACTGCAGTTATGCAGACAAAGAATTAATCAAGAGGGGCTGGAATTTACTTGAGGAAGATGGCAAAGGTAACAAGATACTGGGAACAAATAATTAGAAAAGTAAAAGTAATAAAATGGGAAGAGGCCAAGAAGACATTTGGATTGCAGGCTTGCGACTGTCTTCCTTATCAGAGATTGATGTGAAGAGTATAAACAAAGAGAAAGGTATAGGGGATCCAAAATGAAAGCGCTACACTGAATCTTCACATCTTTTCCACATCACCCATACTTTCAAAAACAATATATATCCCATTATCAATATGCATTTCTTTACTTTATCATACTTCCCACATACGATAAAATTCACATTTATACATTGAAATCCTTTCTTCCTTCCAATTAACACCTTTCTTTTACTTCACATCTCATATTCCCTTTTACTAGTAACTTTTCTAATAAAATTATCCACACAAAGAAATCTCCTGCTTCATAAAAATTCAAACATTTTCCTTTCGACCTTTAATATACATTTTTTTAATCTTCTTTCAATGGCTTCTATGGATACACCATTTCTGCCAAAAATTACATAATTTTCTTTTCCCATCAACATCATTTACTTTTTACTTCCATAATTTAATTTTATTCTCATATTCATTTTCTTCCATCCTGTCCTTTATTTTCTTTTTCATTGTTTTCCTATACATTTTCCACTCCACAAAGGGGGATCCATCTTGGATCCCAGAAACTACCGTCCCATCAGTCTGACAAGCCTTACCTGCAAGGCCATGGAGCGTATTATCATGGAACTTATAAACAAAGACATTGGCAACCTTCCAACAGTGGACCCCACCCAGTTTGGGTTCGTGAAGGGCCAATCTTGTCTCCTGAGCCTGACTGACTTCTTTGAATCAGTCTCCAGAGCCATGGACAAGGGTAAGGTGGTCCACACAGCCTATCTACACCTTGCCAAGGCCTTTGACACAATCCCCCACTCTGGAATCATAGATAAACTTACTAAGCTGGGCATTAATCCCTATGTCACCCAATGGGTTGCTAACTGGCTTACTGATAGAACCCCACACTGTAAAAGCAGCCAACTCCAAATCCAGCTCCAGACAAGTGACAAGTGGAGTACCTCAGGGTTCAGTCCTGGGACCAATCTTGTTTGGAATCTACTTCTCTGAAGTACAGGCCAACACTAAGGGACTCTGGCTAACAAAGTTCACAAATGACTGCAAACTGAGAGCCATTATTGAATCCCCAAATTATGTGGATACTCTACAAAAGGGCCTTACAGAAACAGATGCTTGGTGCCAGAGCCATGGGCTCAAGCTCAGTGCCAAGAAATGTATAGTTATCCCCTTTGGGAAAAAACATGTATCCGTGAATTACCATATAGGTGGCACTACACTAAACACCGAAAGTGTGATAAGAGACTTAGGGACACAGGTGGACAGTTGTCTCACCTTCGATAACCACATCGCCACAAAAATCAGGAAATCCTTCTATGTGGCACACCTCATCACTAAGGGCTTTTCATCCAGAAAAAAGGAGGTCATTGTCCCACTGTACTCATCCCTCATTAGACCCATTATAGAACATTATAGAATACAACGCCCCATTTGGTATGTACCTCTCAAGACATCTGCAACAACTGGAAAGGCCGCAGAAATACCTCACTAGAAGAATCACAGGCCTAAAGCAGATGCCCTATGCTGACCGCCTTAAAAAACTCCAGCTATACTCTGTCGCATATCGTCTACTCAGAGGCGATCTCTGCTTAACATACAAGGCCATGTCAAACCCAGAGCTGTTGGACATGCTACACTTAAAGAAATCCCAATCCCTCAGAGCCACACGCTCCAGGGATCTAAACCATGTCATCACAATAAACAAAACATGCTGGAGGGATAGGTTCCTGACCCAGAGACTCCCCAGACTCTGGAATAGATTGCCCATACATGTCAAGCAGAGTGCCTCTTTGGCCCTCTTCAAAAGGAACCTTGACGATTGGATGGGAGAAAGGAAATTCACCCCGGGGATCACGTCAGTCGCCCTGCTAGACAGGGGTCCAGGGAAGTAAATAGTGTGGGAAGAAATAGCCAGGGAATTGTTATGGCTAGGCTTGTACAGGCACTAGGGCTGATAGCCTAGTACCAACCTATGAACCTATAAATGCATATATGCTAAATGCATCCCTGTATTTTTAAAATTCAAACCACCTTCTTTTTATTAAAACTATCCCTCTTCTCACAGCCTTGAACCACAAATGAAACTAAAAAAATCTCTGAGTAGGGAAACAGATACATCCCTCAGAGTTTTGCTATTTTTCTTAATACCAAAGTATTCAAAATATACGTACTTTTCTGAAATAAAAAATATTAGCTTACTGGAAAAGGTTTTACCTGTTCCAGTGTCCCTCCATTGAATTTATTACATTTTCATATGCTGCAAATTTCACTCCCAAAAAGCTGTACTTTCTTTCTTGTGAAATATATTACATTTATTTTATCTCACTAAATCCCTTACAGTTTCGATTTTACTGCAAACCAAATTTTTAACAGCCTTTCAATCCTTACTACAACCACACTTATCCAGCCCTTGTTTTTTTATTAGAACTAAATCTGAATGTCAAAGATTGGTAAGTACAGTTGTGTAAAATCTTGACATTTATTTATTTTACATTTGTCGACGGAGAATATCTAACTGGGCACAAGCCCTTTTTCAGCAGAGGCCCAGGGAGAAAAACTGCAAGATGTACATAAAAAGTATTACAACAGCAATTGAGACATTCTACATTGGAGTAAACAAGAAATATTAAGAGGCTACAATTATCTATGCAGTAATTATCAGCTTCAACTAAAGTCATACCGGATTGAGTAAAAATAATTGCATGAGAAGTAAGCAGTAGTGGATTGTTAATCTGCAGTTCTAAGGGCTGCAAAAATAGCTTAGTTGTAGGAGTTTACTAGATAGAAGAGGAAATAAGTTGTTCATGCTATATATATAGATTTATTGGTACTAAGTAGGTTGATTATGGTCAGGGAGGGTGTGAACAGTGGCAAGCCCAGTGCGGGTTATTTGGTTGACATTTGTTAACTGGAAGGTCCAACTGGGCAAAAAACCCTTTTTCAGTGGAGGCCTGGGAAGAAAAATCTTCACATAACAGTAATAATAAAATGAAATACAGTACAATATAAATATTAACTGAGAATTTAACGATATCAGCAATAGTAGTAAAATTTTAAATAAAAGTAAGGAGAAAGATAGAAAAGATAATAGAGAAACAAGAGGAAGGTAGTAGGAAAAAAGTAGATCTAAAGTAGGGGAGGGGTTTAAGTTGGATGATTACAGAGACAGGACCAGATACTATTTAGGTGCAGTCTTAGTGTTTTCTTAAATTTGTGAACATTGGAGATATTTCTCGGGGCAGTGGAAGTTTGTTCCAACATCAGGCAAGAGAAGCGCTAAAAAGATAAAGTCCAATAGACTTAGTTTGAAGTAGGTATTGATCACAGCTTCTAAAAAGATCTAGCAGGGGTGTAAAGGGAGATAAGTGAAGAGATATGAGGGCAGTTGTAGGGTTTATTCAATATAGAATGAATTACTAGAAGCTGAGAGAATAGGAGTTGCAGAGCCAGACAATGATGAGATTTAAAAGACAGGTTATCTGCGAATCTGGCTACTTTACTGTAGGTAGATTCTAATTTGGAAAGAAGAGAAGACTGCAGATTAGTTAGGATTTGTTTGGTTGATGGTAGATGTCCTTCTCTTCACTGCTGCAGTATTCACAACATAAGGGATCCCCTGCCAGGGGAGGCCCGACGTCCGGCCAGTACACCAAAGCATTTAGGTGGCTTTAAGGTATGCTGTCCAGCACATGTACACTCCCCGTGTAGTGTAGGACATAAAGGTGATGTCTGGACATACCATCCTCAGAACTGAGTCCCAGTAGGAATGCCAGTCCAAGGAAAAGAGAGGTGATCAGTAGATCCAGAAGAGAAATGGACCGGGGGCAGAGAGAGGGAGGGAATACTGCAACAGTGAAGAGAAGGACATCTACTATTACAGTAAGATTTTACACAACTGTACTGTCTTTCCATATCACTGTTGCAGTATTCACAAAATAAGGGAGTGCCAAAGCTCATGAAGAAACCTGGGAGGAAGAAGGACCAGCAGAGCCTTCTAGGAAGCCATGTAGGATGGCCCTAACAAAACCAATTCTAGCTCTGGAGATTCTATCCAACTTGTAGTGTTTGGTAAGTGTATACACAGAAGTCCAGGGAGCTGCCTCAAGAATAGAGCTAGTATCCAAACCCTTTAAAAAAAAAACAAAAGACACAGCTCTGGCAGAATAAGCATTAACAGTAAAAGGAAGGCTCTTACCATGAAAGGAATAACAAAATGAAATATCTTTTGAGATCCAAGAAATAGTTTGCTTGGAAAAAGCTAATCCTAGGAACCAAGGATGAAAGGAAAGAAACAGTTGATCAGATTTCCTAATAATCTTAGTCTTATCCATATAAAATATGGGTTATATGCACATCCAATGTGTGCAACACCATCTCACTGGCAGATTATGGAAAGGGGAAAAAAGTGGGCAAATAATGGCCTGATTAAGCGACAGCTCATTAACCACCTTGGGCATAAAAGAAGGATTAGTACACAAGGACACCCAGTCTGTAAGAAACACTAAAAAGGAACGTACAGGCCAACAAAAGTACAGTCTTTCAAGAGCAATGTTGCAAGGAAGCTATAGCAGCAAGCTCAAAAGGAGCTGGAGTCAATTTTTCTAAAACAAAATTAAGAACCCAGGGAGGAGGAACAAGCTTCCTAGAAGGCCTAATATGAAGGACACCTTTAAGAAATTGGTTAGCTTCAAATCTAGAAGCAAGAAGAGGAGAAAAAGGCAGACAAGCAGAGACAGCTGATAAGTGGGCATTAAAAGAAGAATAGGCCAACCCAGCATTGATAAATTCACACAGGTAGGACAGAACCAAATGAACATCCACAGAAAGTTGGCCCAGATTACGAGAGATGCACCAAACAGAAAACCTCTTCCATTTGGATAAATAGGATTTTCTAGTAGTGGGTTTCTTGGCCTCCTGCAGGACCCTAGACACGTCCTCAGAAAAAAAAGTATCTATGCAGAATCAAAACCCAATCACCCACAGTGTCAGATGAAGAGTGGACAGGTGGGGATGGATGAGAGATCCCTTGTCTTGTGAGAATAGGTCCACCTTGTGAGGTAACGTGTCATGATTGCCCTTGGCTAAATGCAGAAAAAGAGGGAACCAATGCTGTCTCAGCCAAAAGTGAGTCACCAACAAGATTTTGGGAGTATCCTGTTGAATTTTGAATAGGGCTTTTGGAATGAGAGGAAGGGGAGGGAATGCACAAAGAAACATCCCTTTCCAAGAAAAAGACAGGGCATCCACCTTCCAAACCAGAGGACCTGGGACTCTGGCACAAAAAAGAGGAAGTTGTCTGTTCAGAAGGGAGGCAAAAAGATCTTTTTAAGGAGTATCCCACTGGTGGACAATGTCCAGAAACACATTCCTGTGAAGCATCCATTCACGGGACTGAGTTAAGGACCTGGTTAGAGTCTCTGCTACTATATTTTGACCGGAGGAAATATAAACTGCCTGAAGAATCACTTGACACTGGACAGCCAGATCCCATAGTAACAATGCCAACTGGCAAAGAAGATAAGATCTTGTCCTCCCTCTATTTGTTTACATACCACATTGCTGTGATGTTGTCTGTAAAACACAGAGATCTTTTGTGAGAAAAGAGGATCGAAAGCCTGAAGTGCCAACAGAAGAGGTCTAATTTCCTTGAAATTGATATGCTCTTTCTTTTGAAGAGGTGACCACACCTCCTGCACCTTTAGGGAGGCAAAGGCTGCTCCCCATCCCACATCTGAGGCATCTGTGAACAGCTTCTGAGAGAGAATATGGGGGTACAAGGGTTCTGAGTCAACTACTGAATCCATCAGTGAAGTTCCTTCCTGAGACAAGGAAGAAGGACTATAAAGTCCAGAGGGTGCACATGCTGAAGCCAGACTGACTTCAGAAACCAATTAAACTTTCTCATGTGGAGTTTGGCCAGAGGAAACCTAGGGATGGCGGATGCCATGAATCTCAAAGCTCTCAGAAATTCCCTGGCTGGGATACAAGCCAGCAGAAGATTTTGAGAGGAGGAAATAAGTGTCAGGACCTTGGGAGGAGGCAGACATGGAAGCATAGGCACCATCTGGAACCAGCACCCAGAAAAAAACATGGTCCTGTGAAGAAGTCAGGAAAGATTTTTTTGAAGTTTACTGTGAACCCCAGGCTTTGTAAAAGGGAAATGGCAAAATAAAGATTTTGTAACAGAATCTCTGTAGAAGATGCCTGAAACAGGAGATCATCCAAGTAAGGACATACTCCTACTTGGATCCCCTGAATCCAGGAGCTAGGCATTTGGTGAATACCCTTGGGGCAGTAGAGATGGCAAAGGGTAAAGCAGAGAACTGAAAATGACGGGAAGCAACAGAGAAACATAAAAACTTTAAAGAGAAATATAAAATCTGCATTATGAAACGTAGAAGGCTCAGATGTCGGCTTACACTGACCAATCACAGTCGAGACTTCTTCCCTCGCCAGTATCTGAGGAACCTTCTAGACCCTTCAGTGATAATCAGTGGTGGTTCCCCCTAAACATCTGTAATAGATGTCTGCAAGGACTCAGACGACGGGCGAGCAGCCGGGTCTATGCCGGCCTCTGAAATGGTCACGGCAGAAGAATTCAACCCAAGAACCAGGTAAACCTCCAGGCTTTCATCAGCCTCAAGAGAGACATCCGATGTAGGAGGCACAGCCAAAGAATCCAACCTGACATTTTTGGCCTTCTTCTTTGAAGACAGCTGACCCTCAGGCCAGGAAGTACCCTCCACAGCATCTTTCACTAAAAAGTTTAGATGCTGGTTTTCACAATAAATAGCAAGCGATGAAAGATGACTAGATAAATACTTGAGAACAAATGTCTTAGAAATAGTACAGAGCGTATGATCGTGAGATGCATCTAAAAACAAGCACTGCTCGTGACAGTCTTTATGGGGAATCTGTCCCCCACACTGCCATTTACCCTTTCTGGATAAAAACCCCACAATAAAGCAAAAGTAAAAAGCAAAAAAGAAATTAAGCAAAAAAACCCAACAGGGTACTTATTTGAATGGCAAGATACACCAGCAACGACTCGGATGATCAGAGATGGCGATCGGACTGGCAGCAAAGAAATTCAAAGGAAGGTAGTTCCAGACGTCACCTTTCTGTCCTATGCTACACAGGGAGCATACGTGTGAAGTACAGTATACCTTAAAGCAAACTAAAGGCTTTGTTATACTGGTCGGATGTTGGGCTGCCCTTGGCAGAGAATCCCTTATGTTATGACTAGTGCAACAGTGATATGGAAGGACATCTTTTGTTTCCATCTACCATCTTCCCTTCCTTATTTTGTACATACAGGTCTGTACTATTGCATTCATTACTAATACAAATAAATACTCATTGGGCACTCCTAATTCACTCCCCTTAATACTTATTTTGTCGAACCATTTATCATAACCTGTTCTCATGAATTTTCATAACATTTCTTTACTACATTGTTTTTTCTCCAACCATGTTTATAAAATCTGACTCACTTTATCAAAGCCTTTAGCTATATCACATACTATCAGACTTACTTTTATTTTCTTTCCATATCATCTCTATTTTTGTACAATTAACATTTCTTTCACTTCTCTTCATTTTATATCATAGACCCTTCTCCTACTATCTCATCCATTACTTTCTCAATCTTTTTAGTAGTATTTTCATAAATAGTTTTATTTTGTAGTCAGTATTCCCTAATGTTATAGGTCTCCATTTTTATATTTTCTTTCACCAGTTTTCCATACAAATTATATTACTCCACAATGTCTTCCATTACAGAGCAGAAATACTAATCTCCAAACTTCAAATCAATACTTGTAAAGCTATAAACGTCATTTGTTTATACCTGCCCCCTGGTAATAACATTAACACCCTTGAAAATATCCTCAACTGGACTTATTCTAATCTACCCCAAGAAACCATAATCCTAGGAGATTTTAACATAGACTGGCAGTCCTGTCATAATGATCTCCCTACCAACCATATAAACTTATTCGGATTCTCACAATCTATCAACTTCCCCACCAGAATAAATAAACCCAACAATAAAGAAAGTACCCTGGACTGGATACTTACTAACAATCACCAAACTTATAAAGTAGGAATCCTTCTTGATGACATAAGCGATCACGCTCTCACATATATTATTAGACATAAAACTAACCTCACCTACCCTAATATGGTCAGAGCTGTACGTAACAAAAAGAAATTTAATCCTGAACTCTTTCAGACAGAGCTTTTTCAAATGAACTGGTCACCACTAAAAGCTCTCCCACTGGACGAAGCAGTAGCGTATTTCAACACCACATTCTTAACCATCCTGAACCGCCATGCTCCAGAACGTTCTGTTAGATGCAAATCCAAACCAGCCCCCTGGCTCTCTAATGATACTAGGCAAAAAATCCTTTTAAGAAACAAATCTTGGAGAAAATGGCGTTCCACTAGGAATGCATTAGATCACCAAACCTTTAGGCAACTTAGAAACAGTACAAAAAAAGCCATCATTCCAGACAAAAAAACGTTTACCTTCAAGTACAGCAGACATATCAAAACAAACCTCAAAAGTTTTGGAACAGCATTAACAAACTTCTTCACCCAGGACAATCTATCACTCCCAATCCACTAGGCTCTAACCCCAACAATCCTATTCACACTGCCAATGCCTTTAATTCCTTCTTCACCAATGCCATCCAAGCTCTTGCCAACCACCTATCTCCTGATACCTCTAATATTACTATTTCATCCCTAACTGCTCCCCCCTTATTTCAGTTACAACCTGTCTCCACCTCCACCATATCCTCCCTACTCACAAAACTTAAACCCAAAACCCCTTCAGCTGACCAACTCCCTGCAGAATACCTTCAAAAAGGTGCAAAAGCCATTGCCTACCCAATATCTATTCTAATCAATAGAACCATAAGTGAAGGTAATATCCCATCAATCTGGAAAATCACCCACATTATTCCATTACACAAAGGTGGCAACTCTTATGACTTCTCTAACTTCCGTCCAATAGCTCTACTATCTCCTCTGGCAAAAATCATGGAAAAGTGTATCCATAAGCAACTTCTTCAACACCTTCTACAAAATAACTTACTAGCTAACTGTCAACATGGCTTCAGGCCATACCACAGTACTACCACTGCCCTGCTATAATTCACTGATTGTATTAATAAAAACCGAACAAAAGTATTCCTTCCTCTGCAGTATTCCTTGATTTATCCAAAGCTTTTGACATGGTTAATCACCAACTCCTCTTACATATAATGAAATCACTTTCTCTTGATTCCTTAGCCATCAGTTGGTTCAAATCTTACCTTGAAAACAGACAGCAGGCTGTACTTTGGCACAATAACCTTTCTAATCTCCTGCCTATCTCCCTCGGTGTCCCTCAGGGTTCTATATTAGGTCCTCTGCTTTTTTCCATTCATATAAATGAACTTCAGTTAGTAATTCCACACACTACATGCATTCAATATGCAGATGATTCTACTATTATCTGTTCAGCTACTTCTCCAACTGAATTACATACCCTTATCCAGAAAGCATTCAATACTGTCGAACAATGGTTCACTGACCATTGCCTCCTTCTAAATCCCCAAAAAAACTAAAATGCTCCTCTTCTTACCTACCCGTAAGTCCCCCCCATTTCATTTCACACTCACATCAAACAACGGTACACTTATTTCTCCTGACCCAACTACTAAACTACTAGGAATAACAATTGACAATAACCTAAATTTTGATACTCATTACAATAACACTATAAAAAGTCAATAGAAAACTAGGTTCCCTCTATAGTCAAACCCTTTCTTACACCAACAGCCAGGGTTGCTTTAGCAAGAACTCACCTCATCTCTACTCTACTCTATGCCTCTCCCATTTATACAAATCTTTCTAAAAGTAACCTGAGCAAACTAGCAGTATCCTATAATAATATTGCTTGATTTGCTACTGCCTCCACTTTCAGGACTCATCACTGCCTTAAACTAAAACAACTTGGCTGGCTTGAGTTTCTACACCATTTACAATATCTCCAGCTTGCTATAGCCCATAAGATCCTCTTTCAACCCACAAATGCACCAATACTCTCAAGCCTTTTTCATCCCCTACAACAATCCTAAAAACCTACGGTCATCCAACAAACTTCTTATTAACACCTGCAGATCTTATAACTTAGCAGGTGATACCCTGTTCTCTTAACACTGTTGGAAAGTTATGGAATTCACTTCCTACTGACCTCACTTCTCTGTCATCTCTTACACTATTTAAAAAGAAACTAAAATCATATCGCAACACACACTTGTTATGTTCCTGCACTAACCCTGGCTAACGTCCTACATCTCAACAACATTGTAAACTTACTGCCTTGCATTTTTACAGTATCCCTTACTGCCCTTGCTAAGCTCATTTAAAGTATTGTAGTTTAATACTATTTTTAATGAATGCTCTCTCTTGCTACTATGTGGGGAAAAAAATTAAATTTTTGCTTACTTCTTAAACTCCTACCACTTTCTAATTTAGTTTTTTGCATGTATCTTTACTGTTATTCCTTTGTATATCTTATACTATAGTTTTATATTTTATATTTTGTATTTTTTTCTATTCCATATGTCTTTGGAGCTTTTCTCCCCGGACCTCTACTGAAAATGGACATGTATCTAGCTAGACTAGCCCGGTCAACAAATGTAAAATAAAATAAATACATAAAATAAATTACACCTTCCTTAAGCCATTCATTTCCTTATATTATTCATTGCTTATACTACCAATCCTGGCACTGACTCATTCTTATGTTCTTTATCGCTTTATTTTTCAAGTCATATTATTTTCTAAAAATGTCTTTACTTTTAGGACTTTTTTCACATTCTATTCACACTCATCTATCTCCTCTTTTGCTTTTTCCCCAACAAATTTCTTTACCACCTCCATCATATCTTTGTATTTTATGTCTCATTTATCATCTAAGATAGCATCCATCCTTCCTTCCCTCAATTTTACTTATTTTCCTAAATAAGGGAAACCTCTTTTTTCCTTTCAGGAAAAAATATGACTATATAACATCATTTTTATTTTGTGTATACTCATTTCATACAACTTTTGATGTCCCTTATTTGGTCACTTTCTTGTTTCTTTCTCTCATAATTACATAAAATGTATTTATATTTCATCTTTTTTCTTTTCACTTCTACATATATTTTTATACTTCGGCTTGTACACAACCCACCAGTGTGTCCAATTTTTATAAAATGCTTCTGCCATATCATCTTTCCATTAAAAAAACTCATTTCCTCTTCCTTTTTTAAAATCTGCAGTTTATTCCTTTTCTCATCTGCATTTCTCAGTCTTTCTCATCCTGGCCCATACTGTTCTACAGTCTGAAAACTCTGCCATGTACTTCTGTTATTTTTTTCTTATCTTTAGAGTAAACTAGGAAAATGCATTTTAGTTTTAAAACTTTCCCTCTTATACGTACATCCATCCTCTGTTCTTTTCTACTTTTAAATCTTTGCATTTTACTACCTGTTTTAAAATCTTAAAATCTTGTGTTATTTTTCCTTTTTCTTTCCAAGGGTTACAATTAATCTCCTACCATTACTATTCTCATATTCATTAACAATATTCTAATGTCTTCATACTGTTTCTCTTCATCATACTAGTATAAACCTAAATGACTATTAATGCTTTACCAGTTCTGTCTCGTTCTCATCTCACCACCTTTCCTGTTGCTATTACTGCTGTCATGTGTAGAATTTTTGTTTTTTATAAGAATTCCTGTTCCAGGAAAATTGTCTTTTTTTTTGTATTTTTTACACCATTCTAACACCACCAAACCTCGTATTTCTAAAGCTAGTCACATTTAATGCTAAAATTCCTATATCATTGCTTTCCTTTTTTGTGTTTTACTTTCAAATCTTATTTTTTTTCCTTTTCCTAAGTCCTCTACCAACTGATTTTTCAATATCTTGGTCTTCTACTGTCTACATCTCTCCCTCTTCACTTTCTAAAAAATACATATTTATTTCCTTCTTGTATACTGATAACCTCACTATGAATCATTATTTCTCCTCTATCTGACTCTTCCACCTCCAACTTCTCTTCAGTACCCCTTTCCCCATACCTCCTACTCTTTCAACAGCTTCTGCAGTAATATCTTCTGCCATTTCTTTTTCTTCTGAACTTTCCTCTCCTACTCTTTCCTTTTCTAATATGAGACAGTCAAACTAGAAATGCCCAAATTATGCACATTTTCTACCAACTGGCTTACAGGTTTTGCAATATATCCCATTTCCCCACACAGGCTACACCATTGTTTTTTTTTTTTTTTTTTTACAGATTTGTACTAAAAGATTTTCCTTTCCAGAGAAATAACATGCTTTAGGTTGGCTCCAGTATAGAAGAAATCCTCTCTTACTATTCACAATTAGTGAAATATATTGAATCATCCCGTCTTTAGCATTCATTGTTACCTACACTTTCTGTTCCCCACTCCATATTTCTTTCATCACATATTTTTTAAATTTCAGGTAACTTACTACAGTGAAAAAGAAACATGTTATAGCTCATGCTCATTCATATCAGAAGTCTTAAACTGCACATTCATTTTCTTTTTGTTTATAATACCAAGCAGTAAATATTCTCTCTTTCACAGTGCTACTTTATTTTTTATTTCAGTCTCAATGTTCCAACAAGTTAAAGCCATCAAATGTCACTTCACAAAAATGTTCAGCTCCCAAATCAATTAATGCTCTTACGTCGTTAAAGTCAAACCTTGGTGGCAAAATAATACTGTATTATACAATGACTAACCACTAACCTTCAAAAACAAGCACACTGATTGGGCAGCCCAACCAATGTGCCCATTGTAAACTGAGCATATACCAAGAGAAAAAAAGTCCTGTCGCCTGGAGTTTCTTCTAACATATGCTACAGCTTTTTTAGTTTTCTTGACCTTACAAAAATAACATTTGAAATCTGAACAGTTCAGAGGTACTAGAGAGACGGGACAGAGAAAATACATGGAAAATCAGGTATGTTATGCAAAACTACAGAAACGTACCTGTTTTTCATTGTATTTTCTCTATGCTGTCTCTCGTGCACCTCTGAAGTGTCCAGAATTCAAACTTTTTTTTTTCCGTTTGTTAATAAAGGAATTCATTTCTCTGCTGCTTCCTTTCCAAAGCACTGATGTACTGCATAAGTGTGGGAATGCAAGTCCCATATGCATGCGCAGTACATCAAGCCTCAGGATACATAAAGCAAAAGAACACCACAGCAATGTTATACAAGGATATTATTTAAGAAGAGTAAGTATTTTTTTTCTTAAACAATGTCATTGTATAACAGCAATAACCCATGGTGTGGGTAATGCTGATTTACCTACACCCAGCCATGCAGCCATGGATTATTGTTATATCATATCATACTTATTCACATTGTCATCATTTTTACTTTGTCCTCTTTCAGTTTCTCCTATTCTTTCCAGCCTTGATCATCTGCACAACTTCTTTATTTTAACAAAGAAAAACCTGTTGCAGAGGAAAAAATTAAAACTGGCTTCTCCAACAGCCGAAAATACCTCCAAGTTTGACTCTTCACCAGCTGTTACTTCCAATTCCATCCTCTCCTCCTGTAGTTCTTTCTCCATCATGCTTCCGCTTCTTCCTTTGGCTCTGTCTAGTTCATCAAATTTACCAACAGTGGTGTCTCCAATCCTCAGATATCCAATTCTGTAACAATTACTTCATCTCCTCCTGCTTCCATCAATAAATTTCTTCCTAAAAAGGTCTCACTGTCATATGATCTTTCCATATTTTATCCCTTCTCCCTCCTTTATTATTTTGCTGTCTTCCCCTATTCAAGTCCATACCGTTCTATGATCTGAAAACTCAGTCATCTGTACTCCCCATTTTTTCTTTCATGTCTTTAGAGTAACCTAAACAATCAATTTCCGTCTTACAAATTACCCTTTTATATGCCCATTCTCTATTCATTCCTACTTTTAAATCTCCACATTAATTCCCTTAACATCTTAATATCCTGTGTAATTTTCCCTTTTCTTTCCTCGAATTACAGTTAAAATCTCCTACCATCACTATTCACATATTTACTAACACTAAATTTTTTATTTCTTAATTCAACTTTTTTCTCTATCATATTAATATATACATAAACCACTATTAATCGTATACATTTCGTTGTACTCTCATATCACATTTCACTTCCCTTCCAGGTACTACTATTACATCTAAAATTCTTATTCGTTTATTTTTATAAAATTCTTATTCTAGAACATAGCATTTCCTGCTGACTAAACACTTTGGCACCCCCATACTGTAGGCATTCTTTTCGCTTTTTTTTCTTTTGTGTTACATCTGTTATCTAGCAAGCAAAAAAAAAAAAAAAAATCAATTTATTTTTTTACACCATTCCACCACCACCAAACCTTTTATATCATTCCTAATGCTTTTCACATTTAATGCTAAAATTCCTTTATCATCCATTCTTTTGTGTGCGTTTTAATTCCAGAGCTTCTTTTTTTGTTTTTTCTTCTCCTATGTCTCCCACCTATTGTTTTCTCACTATCTTGGTCTCATATGTTCATAAATTCACAGGTGATTACTAAGCTAATGGCACAAAAGCCTTAGTACTAGCCAATAGTACCCAGGACATGACAATATTACATCTCAATTCCCTAGATATGGGATGTAGTAGTATTAGGGTAGTGTGTCTTTGGGTGCTGGAGCCCAGAGTCATTTTACAGACTGCCTCTGTCCATAAGGGATATGAACAGTACCCTGTGAGTGAATTTACAGTTCCCCACCCATTTATCCAAATTATTTTTTAAGAGAGTGAGGGATGGGCTTTGTTTTATGAAGATGGGAATTTTATTCTATAGAAGAGTAGCCAATGGAATATGAATTTGTCTCTCCATTACGTTCTGTTACAGTCACACATAAGGTTCAGGTCCATGGAATGCATAACCTTTGTATAATTTTTATTGTAAATATATAAACATTACAGAGTACAACGTAGAGTATAGATCCATTATAGAGTACAACTACCCTTTTGGAATATACCTCACAAGACATCTGCAGCAGCTGGAAAGGCCACAGAAATACCTCACAGAGAGGATTACTGGCCTCAAACAGATGCCCTACACTGACCTCCTCAAAAAACTCCAGCTTTACTCCGTAGCATATCGCCTACTGCGAAGTGATCTCTGCCTAACATATAAAGCTATGTCAAGTCCAGGAGCTGTTGGACATGCTACACCTAAAGAAATCCCAATCCCTCAGAGCTACATGCTCTAGGGACCTAAACCTTTTCACCACAATAAACAGGACATGCTGGAGGGATAGATTCCTGTCCAAGAGACTTCCCATACTCTGGAACAAGCTACTCATCTATGTCAAGCAAAGTTCCCTATTAGCACTCTTCAAGAAAAATCTTGATGAGTGGATGGGAAATAGGAAATACACCCTGGGGATCACTTCTGTGGGACTGCTCGACAGTGGCACAGGAAAATAACTTTCTTGGATGGCATAACCAGGGAATCCTGTTGGCTAGGCTTACGTAGGTCCATAGCCCAGTACCTACCTATGAACACTGTCATTGGGGATGGATCACAGACTGCCTTGTAGGTCAGGTATAACCTCTCAATAAAAGATATGAGATAGAGTACAGGGATAGGGCCTTTCGTTGGTCTGCATAAGGTGTCTTTAGCTTTGTATTTTTTTTTTTTTTTTTTTTTTTTTAAGTGAAAAACTTCTAGGGCTGCTCCAACTGGTGTAATGCCTGGTTAGGTACATGATAAAGGGAGCACTGTACTCTATTATGGACCTGATGAGGGCCAAGTACAATGGCATTATGACTTCCTTTGTGCTTGATGCCATGCCTTTACTTAAAAGTTGAGCCACACAGAAGGATTTCCTCACTACCATAGCTACCTGGTGGTTAAGGTTTAGGCCACTATCTGTGTTCTAGGTCCCTCACCACTGTGTCTACTTTTAGGGTTGTGCTATCAATATTATAATTTGCAAGGTTATCTGATGTACCAAATGGTATGATAACTCAATTTTTAGCATTTAGTCTCAGACCACAGTTTTGGCACCAGCTGTTCATCATGTTTAGGCCTTTTTGTACGGTGTCAACATAATTTGAGGATTCAATGATTGTTCCTAGCTTACAGTAATCAGAGAACTTGATGTGACAGAGGCCCCCAACATTGGCCTTCACTTCAGAGAAGTATATACCAAACAGGAGGGGTCACAACACGGATCCCTGTGGGACACAACTAGTAACAGGTTTCTTATCAGAAGTGGATTCACCTATCCGGAAATGTCTCCTGTCAGTGAGCCAGTTTGCTGTCCATCTGACAATGTAGGGGTTTATGCCTAACTCGGTAAATTTATCTATGATCCCAGAGTTTGGGATTGTGTTGAAAGCTTTGGCCAGGTCTGGATAAGTGGTGTGTACTGTTTTGCCTTCATTCATGGCCCTGGTGACATTCTTGAAGAAGTCCACCTGACTGAGCAGGGAAGACCTCCCTTTGACAAAGCCAAACTGGGTCTCCAGTGTTTGGAAATTTCCTATATCATTAATGATGGAGAGAGAGAGACGAAGAAATGAGGACATAGCAGAAGCCAAGATCAAAGAGAACAGATTACGGTGGTTTAGCCACATGTGTAGAAAAGCAGAAGACAATCTGGTGAGGAAGATTTGGGACAGACAGGAAGAAGGTAAGGGGAAGCAAGGACGTCCAGCAAAGAGGTGGATGGCTTGCGTAAAAGAAGATCTGCGACAGTCAGGCATGAGTGTCAAAGAAGGCAGGAGTGTGGCACTGAATCGTGAGAGCTGGCGACAGTTAACAATACCCCGGACCCCATGTAGAAAAATGGGAAAAAGGAGGCTGATGACGATGATGATTACTGATGGAGAGAATTATCATGAACCCTATGGCCTTGCAGATAAGACTGATCAATCTTATGGGTCTGTAGTTCCCTGGGTCAGTTGATGCCTCCCCCCCCTTATGCAGAGGAATGACTGCTGCAGCCCTCCACTCCTCTGCAACAATGCTCGTCAGGAGGCTGTGGTTAAAAAGGGTTTCAACTGGCACTGTTAGATTCTGTTTTATGCTATTTTAGAAGCATCCTGGAATGTTGTCGGGACCTATGGAAACAGTCTTTTTGTCTTTAATGAGTGCAGCAAGGATCTGTTCCCTTGTAATGACCGGTAGGGGGATGGTTGCAGGTATTTCGTTGGAAGTGATAGGAGGTGATAGGGAGAGAAGTTTGAACTGAACTTGTCAGCCAGAAGGTTTGCTTTAGTTTCAGGCTGGGTGTAAGTATTGTTATTCATGATTAACTCAGCACACTGCTGAGCATTTCCCCCAAGGTTATGAACATAGCTAAAAATAATCCTTATGGTTATCTTTCACCTGGGAGGCTATCTTTGTTTCGTAGTTTGCTTTGTTTGTTTAGACTGGCGTGTCTTTTTGCACTGTTTTGTCTGTTCCTTCTTGGTTTTGGAAAGGATTTTTTTCTTTTGTTGAATAGCCTATTTATACTAGGCGTCCACAAGTGTGGTTTATTTTTGCCAGTAATCCTAGGTTTGACTCTGACAGGTACATCCTTCCTGTATGCCATTCTGAATGTGGTTTACATTGCTTTTGTGTTTTCAGCTCACAGTAGGCCTCGATGTCATCTGTGTTTGGAGGGACTTGGGAGTTTAAACTGTCACTTACTATGAGGTAATTGGCCTTAGCAAAGGTCTTAACAGGTTTGGCATCTGATGGGGGTTCCAGGTTAGTTTCAATACTAAAAAAGATAATTTTGTGGTTAGATCTTACTGGGGAGGAATCAATGCACTGACAGGAACAATATCCCTCCATGTTCGTAAGTTCCAGGTCTAGGATATTTGTACCTCTAGTTGGGGAGCTAACTAGTTGCTCAATGGTGTTTCCACTGAAGTCCATAAACCTCTGAGCAAGTGAATTATGGGTCATGTAAGTCTCCCAGTTTATGAAGGGGTAGTTGAAGTCGCATATAATCATGGTGTTAGGCTGAATGTTAAGAGAGTCCAGTAGGTTTAGGTAGGAAGTGTTCTTTTCCTATCGCCATTTCTCCCTCTTCTCATTCTAAAATTGCAAATCTGTCCTCTAACTGTATATTGATAACCTCTCTTTTACCATTATTTCCTTTCTAACTCTTCATAGTTTAACCTTTCTTCAGTATCCCCTTCCTCATACTTTTCAATGTCTTCTGTAGAAATATTTCCTAGTGTGTCACTTTCTTGTGAACTTTTATCTTCATTGACCGTTTCCTTTTCTAATATGGGACAGTCCAATCAGAAATGTCCAAATTATTTAAAATTTATACAAAAAGGCTTACACCACATAAATAAATACTTGAACCAACCCAAGCATGTTAACAAATCCCTTCTTATCCTTCAAAATTGGTGCATTTGAAACATGATTTTCCCAGCCCCCAATTCAAACAAAACTTTCATCATATTTTTTTTACTTCATGTACTTTACTACATAGTAAAAGAAAATAGTTCTAACTCATGCTCATCCATAAATGAAGTCCTATACTGAACTTTTTCTTTTTTAGTCGACACTACTGTAGGTTTTCAGTCTCAATTTTTTCCAGCAAGTTAAAGCTTTCAAATGTCACTTCATAAAAATGTTCAGTAATACTCATGTCTTTAATGATAAACCGTAGTGGCAAAATAATACTATCCATATCATACCTGTTCAAACTACATCCACGTTTACTTTTTATTCTTGCCACTGGTCATCTTCTTTTATGGTTGTTGAGAAACTGTCCTCTCAGTTTCTTCTTCCATTCTTCCTAGCCTTGCAGCACCTGCATACCAATTTTCTTGTTTAAAAAAAAAAAAAAACTGTTGTGGAGGTAAACCTTGCAAACTGGCTACTCCACCATATGAAAATACTTCCATTGCTTTCCCTTCAGCTACTGTTTGTGTTTATAATCTCTCAGTTTCCTCCTCCTGTAATCCACCATGTTACTCCATGTCGAAATTATCAGCACAATCCCCAGTTCTCCATTTTCCAACTCTGTTAAAGCTATTTTATTTCCTTCAGTAAGTTTTCTCCTGCTCCTCTCACCAGCTCTACTGCACTCTGCTCCATCTTGGAATTCCTGGAAGTGCAGTAGTAACCCTCTAGCATCACCAAACAGCTCCAGAGACTCTTCCAAAGAATAGAGGAGTTTCACTAGTGTCCTGGCCACATTTCTCCTAGTCAACATGAATGCCACTTTGGGTCTCCCCTGAAAAAAGAGGGCACTGGCCAAGTGGACTAACCTGGTCAACAACCAGTAAATAAATAAAAACATCCACCCTTAATGCAGCTAGTACATGTAATCAGAAAACTATATTCCCACTGTGTACATAAATACTCAAAATAAAGAATGCATGGATAACCACTATAAAATAACTTCTCCCAGATAGCCTACAACTGAAACAAAAGGGGAGATAGTCTGCTGCCTCTTCGTGATATTTTGTTTTTATAAGAACTTGGAGGGGAAATAGAAAGAAAAATACATGGTCCAATGGATATTATGAAAAAGCAATGCACAGACTTGCACAGCTGGTATAATACATGTGCTGGTGTCAGTATACAGTAAACAGCAAAAAGTAAGAGAAATAAAAAGCAACCATAAATTTGACCAGTTAGTGCTTGTATAGCCTGAAACAGCAGCAATTAATGTACTTGTTATAGGTGACTCCATAGTCAGACACACTGACGTCCCACTCACCAGACTGAACAAGGAAAAGATCACAGTTAGCTGCCTGTCAAGCGCTAGAATCGGCCACATAACACAAGCACTCAGGTCACTCCACAGCAAGTACAAGTATGACTCAGTCATTGTCCATGCCGGTGTGAATGACCTGAGACGTACCTCCCTGGACTACATGAAAAGAGACATAGAGGAGCTCTCAGATTATGTAGCCCAGGCCGATATGACCCTGGCCCTGAGCAGTATCCTACCCTCACCAAGAATGATGCCACAATACAGAGACAAAATGATCAGCTTTAATAATTGGCTTAATTACTGGTGTCATTCTAAGGGGATCCAATGTCTGTCTGCCTGGGATGACATGCTTGACAAGCCACGCTGCTTCGCAAGGGACGGCTTGCACCTGTCACCCCTGGGCTTCCGGATATTGGCAAAGGCTCTTGCCACCCCCATAGTGCCTTTTTTAGGCAAGGCTCAAATGATAAACCTACCGCCCTAGAAAACAAAAATGGAGAAAAACTAAGGGTGATACTGCTCAATGCCAGAAGTCTAAACCTCAAGATGCACGCCTCAAGCCCTCCTCAGTATGGAGAACATCGATGTTTGTGCTGTGACTGAAACCTGGTTCAAGGCTCCTGAGAGCACCCCAGCACTATCAGGTTATACCTCATATCATGCATTCCGGCCCCAAAATCCGGACCGAACTACAAAAGGAGGGGGAGTATCCATATTCATAAAGGATACCCACACCTCCAGGTTAGTGGCAACGCACAAAGCATCGGAGACCATCCAGGTGCAATTAACCATAGGTAAAACTGCCCTACAGTTTGTAACATGCTACAGACCACCTTCTCAAACTCAGGAAACCCACACAGCCTTCCTGAAGACACTGGAGAGTATAAATGTCTCTCCAAACACCATCATATTGGGTGACTTCAACTACCCAAACATAGACTGGGAACATTACTCAAGCCCCAACACCCTAGCCCAAAGGTTCCTTGAGTTCATAAACTCAAATGCTATGGAACAACTAGTCACCATTCCCACAAGAGGAGAAAATATACTAGACCTGATCATCACAAACATGGGGACAAAATGCTCCACACCGAAGTATATCCCTCATTGGTGAGATCAGACCATAAATTAATCTCACTGGAGATCCACATCCCGCCCCACCCCAGCAAAAGACCACAGTGAAGAACTTCTCAAAGCAAACTTCACACTTCTTAAGACTGGAGTGGTATCCTTCAAGGCCCCCGAGCCAGTGGAAACCACAACCCATGCTGCTGAAACCCTTACAAATGCCTTCTACGAGCACCTCCAGGAATGTATGGATCAAGCAATCCCTAATAAAATCAAGACCTTTTCCACCAAAGGCAGGCGCCCGGTCTGGTGGACTCCAGCCATAAACAAACTCTACAACAAGAGGAGAAAGCTACTACATGACAGAGCAAAATTCCTAAATGGGAAGGCATCTCTGATCAATACTAGCAAAAAACTACGATCACTCATAAAATCATCCAAGGCCAACTTTGAGAGAAAAATCGCTAATGACACAAAAGACAATCATAAAGCCTTCTTTAGCTATGTTAGAAACCTGGGTGGAAACTCCCAGATATGCTCAGAATTAGTCCAAAATGATAAAAAATCACTGAACCCACAGACATTGCCAACATACTGGCAGACAGGTTCAGTGCAAATTTCTCCCTCCCCAAAAGGAGAAATATCTATCCCACCAGAGTCTAGCCTCCCAAACATCTCAGATGCCCAGGTGAGAGCTGCTCTCTTTAAAGCAAAAAACACAGCATCAATGGGACCGGACGGTGTCCCCGGCTGTGTGCTACACGAACTCAATGAGGAACTAAACCCACACATAAGGCTGCTGTTTAATCTTAGCCTTACTACAGGATACGTACCCAAAGAATGGCGTACGGCAACTGTGGTCCCACTCCACAAAGACGGTGCTTCTACGGACCCTGGAAATTACCGCCCCATAAGCTTGACGAGCCTTGTCTGCAAAGCTATGGAGAGGATCATAATGGAACTCATAAATAAAGACATTGGGGACCTACAGACACTGGATCCTACCCAATTTGGCTTTGTCAAGGGCAGATCCTGCCTCTTGAACTTGGTCGACTTTTTCAAAACAGTCACTAAGGCCATTGATGAGGGTAAGGCAGTTCACACAGCCTACCTTGACCTAGCAAAAGCATTCGACACAATACCCCACTCGGGCATCATAGAAAAGCTCACCAGCTTAGATGTAAACCCATATGTCACAAGATGGGTTGCAAACTGGCTCAAGGACAGAACACACAGGGTTAGAGTTGCTGGTGCCATGTCAGACTCTAAGCCGGTCACGAGCGGTGTCCCACAGGGCTCAGTCCTGGGCCCCTCTTGTTCGGCATTTATTTTTCTGAAGTGCAGGCAAACATAGGGGATTGTGGCTGACAAAATTTGCAGATGACTGCAAACTGGGCACCATAATTGACACTCCATCAGACACAGACATCCTCCAGAAAGGTCTCATAGAAATGGATAACTGGTGCCAGAGCCATGGCCTTAAGCTAAATGCCAAAAATGTATAGTCATACCCTTTGGGAAAAACAAGGTAACCCCTAATTACCACGTAGGTGGTAATCCATTAAACACGGAAGAAGTTATCAGGGACCTGGGGACCCAAGTTGACAGTAACCTCTCTTTGACACTCACATTGCCAAAGTGGTTAGGAAGACCTTCTACATTGCCCACCTGATCATGAAGGGATTCACATCCAGATCAGGAGAGGTCATTGTACCCCTGTACTCTTCACTTATCAGACCAATGATTGAGTATAACGCCCCATTCGGAATGTACCTTACCCGACACCTGCAGCAGTTGGAAAGACCCCAAAAGTTCCTCACCAAAAGGATAAAGGGGCTCAAACATATGTCAAACGATGCCCGACTGAAGAAACTCCAGCTCTATTCAGTCGCATACCGTCTGCTCAGAGGTGATCTGTGCCTGACATACAAGGCCATGTCCAACCCGGAATTAATGGACATGCTCCACCTCAAAAAATCCAAATCCACCAGAGCCACGAGAGCAAGAGACTTAAACCTCAACACGGATATAAATAGGACGTGCTGGAGGGACAGATTCATCACCCAGAGACTCCCTACACTATGGAACAGAATCCCAGTCCATGTGAGGCAGAGCCCCTCACAGACTCAGTTCAAGAGAAATCTTGACGAGTGGATGGGAGATCGTAGGTTTACCCCGGGAATCATCTCTGTATCACTGCTGGACAGAGGCACAGCAAACTAATGGGCATAGTATTCTCATCCTAAGGGGTGGTGAAAGCCACACACACTCTGGCTAGGCTTATAAATGCCCTAGGGCAGATAGCCTAGTATAAACCTATGAACCTATGAACCTAAACCAACCTACAAGCCTTATTTCTGTTTCAGGACAGATCCCACGCTAGGAGAGAAAAAAGCTAATAGTAAATAGTAAAAACAGTGATTTAAATGGAAAAAAGCAGACACAACAGTTTAAATGCAGAAAAATTAGAAAAACAACTAAGAGTATAGGGAAAAAAAATATATACATATATTTTCTTGCGTTATTTCTGGTGTAACAAGTATCTACAACTTTCCAGTTTCTCACACTGAAGTAAACAATCATAACTCTCTGGAGTCATTCTTAAAAGGCAATAGAAAAACGCAGTTAATCTCGATCTACAGCAAACAGTGAAAAGTAAAAAATGAATGAAAAGTAGTTATAAATTCAACTAATTAGTGTTAAGGTAGTCCCCTTTTCTTACTCTACTCACAGCTTTATTTTGTCACTTTAGTCATTCACGTTTGATGAACATAACTGTCTTCTCTTATGCTGCAGTGACGGTCTTATGCATAAGCCAGCTAGCTGGCTGTTGTGCTGCTAGAGATACTACTTACTATTTATTTATTTTTAGAATAAAAAATTGTTTTGTTACTCCAAAATAAATAAAATGCCCCTGCTAAAATAATATGTGCCCATAGCACAGTAAGCGCTCAGGGAGTAATGGCTCCAGTTGACTTGACTATTCAAGTCAAATCGTTTGAGATTGTCTTGAATGTTGCAAAGTCACAGGGCTGAGCGCTTGCAAAAATACAAATACAGGAGTGAGGCACACTTTGCACCTTCTTTGCTTCTGAAGACAGGAGGTTGTGTCAATATGCACCATCTTTTTCCTACAATACAAAGTATGAATCTTGTAATGTCTGGGTTTACTGACCAATTGTAATCGTCAGCAGCTTACCACAATTTTTTTTTTTTACACAAGGGGCAGGTCACAAATAAGAGACAAACCAATGACTTTCGACAAACTTCTGGACAGTTAAAGGGAATGGCATTATGAGAACACAAGTGGTGAGGTAAATATTCTCATTGCTATTACTTTCTTGAAAAGATGCCGTCAGCGATTAATCAAATATTTTTGTCATTATGTTATATGCTTTATGAACATGACGTTTAGTACAGAGCCAGAAATCAGACAAGGGACCAAAGGCTTGACATCAGGAACAATCTTTAAATTTTAACTTCAATTCACTTAAAGTTAATGAAACAGGTTTTTTGCATCAAGGTGAAACGCATTACATGGTCATCCTTGTACCAAAATGTAACGTCTAAATTGTACATAGATGTGGCTATAGCTGTTTGGGGTTAACTGGATGAAAATAATGGACCCTCTTGCCACTTGCTCAATTTAAACAGTCATCACTCAAAAATAAATAAGAGATAAAACACATCACAGTAACTTACAGACCTTCTGGGGTGGCTGCTGGAACCCCCCCCCCACATTCACACACAAAAAGCCTTTATAAGTGCATTTTGACATAGAATTACTGACCTATCCCACTGAAAACTAAAACCAGCCCTACTCAGGTGTGTACACAGAAGGTCACTGTAGTTTGTGTAGGGAACTAGAGATGATGTCACTTTTTTTCTTTAAAGGAGAACAACGGGATATTAAAGCAGACTGCTCAACCTGTTGTGTCTTTTATTCCCTGTTATTTGATCCTGGTTCACAAAATAATCACCACAGCTTTAAAACGTAATCCTCTCTACTGTTTTACCTCGTAAGCTTCCCACCATTCTGTACTGTTTTAGTTTCAGCTTGAAAACCCAGTTGAAAAAAACTCTAGCTGGCTCTTAATTGCTGATGTCATGTCTGCCAGACCTCTTGCTGTAGATACCAGGATGTTTCCTCCCACAACGTATTGTAACCACTGCCTTATTTGCATGCTCTATAGAGGAGGCAGTGAACCTCCCACATAGTGATGTCAGAACTGCCCTGCCCACTCTATTCTAATATAAATGACAAACTATAATCCCAATTATCTGAACAGCCCTACTGATATATAACAAAGTTCAGTGAGGAAGTACAGGCAACAGTTAACAGCTGCATGAACAAAGAGCATACATTTGCAATGACCATGAGTAAACATTAATTGCATCTTTTTACATAGGAAGCAGATGTCTGTCACAATTAATAGACAACACTACATAAGATTACATGAAGTATGTGATACCTTAATCTTAAATTACCCACTTAAAAACTTGCGACTGCTGCCATGCAAGTACGTGAAATATATAGTCTATCAGTTGTTAGCTATTTAATCAAACTGGAAGGAAAGAAACTGGGAATTTGATGGTTTGCAAAGCTGTGATTTCTTCCAGCGCTATGGCGCTCAGATCTAAATTTGACAGCAGGAGGAGTGCAACAAAAAGTGCCCCACTATAAGGAAGGAAAGGCTGTAACAAAACAGTACCTTAGTCAGGTCACCTGTTGTGAGCTGTCAATCACATGCAGATAGTGGGTCAAATTACACTTAGCACTTTGACAGCTAGGGAAGATAGGTGTGAAGGGGGAGGGGGGATACCTTGAACTACAATTCAGGCTTCTCAAAAGAAATCAAGTTAGCATTTCGAAGAGGAAGCAGGAATAAAATGCACTTTTTAATTCTGTTCTGTGGCATTTGCACTGCTTGTGTTTGAAGTGGTCATTGAAAAAGGAAAAAATGTTAACCAAAACTAGGTGACTACAACACAGCAGTGAATGTCTGTAAAATCAGTGCAGTGACAGGAGCTTTAGGGAAAAAGTGGCAGATATAAACAATGAATTCTGGGATACCTAGAGGCAGACTAAACAATCAGAATTACTTCAAGAAGCCAGACCCCATGTGGTCAGACTCCAAAATTATGTATAAAAATATCTAAAAACCTGTAAAGAGTCCCAGAGTGGTGTTAAAATGTAGGAAACACCAAACCATGATGAAATAAACATTTTTTTTTTGAGTCTGTGGGCGCGGTTCTCCTTTAATTCTTCTCACACCTCATAGGTCACTTTCTTGTGCTGGGTTGGGGACAGCGTAGTCATTAATATTTTTATTTATTTGACGGTTGTTGACCAGGATAGTCTGACTCAGCTAGTGCCCTTTTTCAGCAGAGGCCCGGGGAGAAAAGCTCCACAATCATAAACAATAATTTTAATACACAACAAATGTAGAGAGTACATAAATCATTAAAAAGAAAAACAAATAACAGTGTTACATCATAAGGTTACACATTACATCACAAGGGTTAGACAGATGATCAGTTAGCACAATTAAATACACTGTGTCAAATGCAGCTTGTCAAAAAAAATTAAAGAATACAGTTTAATGGAGTTTAGAGAGAAAGGATGAGAGAGGTAAGGGAAGAGAAGAGAGGGTTTTTTCAGTTGTAGAAGTTGTGTTATCAGGTGTGGGGTATTATCAGAGTCATGGATGGAAGTTAGACTGGATGGAGATACTGTTAAGAGGTTTAAGGAATATGTTTGCAGTGACAAGTCCATGAGTTTATTGGGAGTTTTTTGAGAGGATTTTTGAATTTTTGTGGGTGGTTTATACTTCTAATAGAGGAAGTTTGCTCCAGGAGAGGGAGGGGGGAGTAACTGTAGAGATTTTGCCCAATTTACCTTTTTGGCTTGTAAATTTCTATTAATTAATTAAATTCATTCATTCATTAAATTAATTTCTATTTATTTATTTAACCTTCTTCAAATTTCATACAAGTACACAAAAGAAGGCTACTATAGCTTGTAAAAGAGCAGTGTACTGTCTGAAGGCAAAAAGCTGGTCACATTACTGTAATCTTTTTTTTTTTTTTTTTTTAACTTTCTTCACAAAAAAAACATCAGATGCATATAGAGGTGGCTATCACTTGGAGAGGGTAAAGAAGCACGCTGTTTATATAGGTTCTATTTTTTTTCAGTTTTGCCCATATTGGACAAAGGAAGGGTACGCAAAAGGTGGCTGTCTTTTGGAATAGGAGTGAGGATGGATGCTGTATATATATATATATATACATATATATATATATATATATATATATATATATATATATATATATATATAATAAGTGACTGGTGCCTTAATTTCATCTCAATTAAACACCAGAGGGAGATACACAAACTAACAATCTTGTTTTTGGGGAGGCAGGTATTACTTCAAGAAACTATTTATGTATAATAAGCATTCTGACTTTTCAGGTTATTGTGAACGGTTACTTGGACATCTTTCAACTTTAAGCATTGGATACAACGCATTATTTCCTTGAAATAGAAAAGACTGAATTTCTTTCCTTGGGTATAATTTTTGTTCAGGCCATTACTGCATCAACAGGATGGAAAAGAGCTCCAAAATGCACCTCACAGCATCTATAACCTCATGGCTTCTGGATGGTTATTAGTCTCTAGAAACACAGACAAATTTAGTTATTACAGTATAGTCTTGGTCAGTTAGTATGTGTTGAACGGATGCAGGAAAACGCACAGTTGAAGTGTAAGACTGAATTTCTTCCCTTAATCATGACTTATCTTCAGTCCTTCACTGGATTATAAGGTTTAAAAACTGTAAAATGCACCACAGAGCATCTAGAACCTCCATGGTTTAATGCAGTTATCTCCACTGCAGTTATTACAATGTAGTCAATAGGTAGTTATGGTATATACAAAGGATTCAGGAAAAAAACAAAGTTAAACATAAGACTGAATTGATTTCTTTAATCATGATTTATGTTCAGGCCATCACTGGATGAAAACATTTTAAAAAAACCTGTAAAATGGACCTCCAATCATCTAGAACCCTCATGACTACGACTAAACTGTAATAACTAGAGCTGCTAGGAACCCAGAAGCCATGCAATCCCCAGACTTCTAGTTTAATGCACTTGCTCCTCCCACACACAGAAACACAGTTACCAGAGTGCAGTCTTGCCTACACAGAATATAATGAATGAACGGAAAACTGAAGAGTAAGACAAGTTCTGAGAAAAAGGAAATAAAAACAAATCTGAATGGCATGAGTAGGTTATGATGGGGGAGCAGCAAGAGGGTCTGGTGATGTGTGTGGGGAGGGCAGTGAGGAATAGGGGGCACCATTTAGCCCATTTGTTTAGGGGACCACCTCACTTACGGCCAGCTCTGTGTGATGTCACCCTTTCTTGTTCTTCTCTACTGCTTACATAAATCTCTCTCTCTCTACATCTCAACACCTGATTAAGATGTTTAGAGTCCTTACTACTTCTAATTCAAAAGCTAGGCAATCCTTGGCATGACCATTTCACAGTTACCGCATGATCTGAGAACAAGCTATGGTTTTCTAATCCAGTTTAACAAGACTGGCATTGAATTTAATATAATTTTTCCTTTAGCTTGTGTATTTTTATTTTTCACATAAATTAATTTGCTATGTTCTTGCGTATGAACTGTCCATTATATTTATTACACTGTTAAAGGTCTTGGCACATGTACATGCAAGAGAAGAGTTTACTTTATTAACTACCTGTACTTATGTTACTACAAATTTTCACTGTAACTGATTTTTATCAATATCCAGATCCTTCACTTATGAATACGGCTATATGAAACGGCCTTTAACATTCAATAACAGCATATACAAATCCAACAGCAGCTCACCAGTCATTTTCCCTATTATTGTGTGCTATACTTCTATTTTATTTCACATTATCTACATACAACCATATCATTGGTGACATATGTTGAAGGCCTACAAAGTGTTTAGTGTAATTCAATACTTAACAAAATAAATATATATATATATATATATATATATATATATATATATATATATATATATAAAAAAGTACCATCCTTTCAATGCGAGTACTCACAGCAGACTATACACATACCCAATAATGCAAAGTTGCCAAACAGCAATTGTTCTGATCAAAGACGCACCTTACAAGTAAAGCACAATGTTTATGAAGGTGACCACAACCTCAAAAAAGCATGTATGCAAGTTTTGAACTAAATTTGTTCTTGACTACTTTAAAATAAATGAATAACTAGTAGCATTTTTCACATTCCCCTAACTTCCTGATCACAGCATTCGTATCTTATTAAGCAATACACTGTTTTTGAAATTACATGTCAGTAAGAAGAAAACCTACCAGCACTACCACATCAACACCTGCCTGCACCAGCAGGTCAAGACGATACTTGTCATCTTGATGGGTTCCAATAGCAGCACCACACAGCAGCTGTTTCTTGCTATCCTTAGATGCTAATGGATAATCCCGATTCTTTTTCAGGTCTGTACGAGCAATGATTGCCACCAATTCCCCTCTTTCATTTACAATTGGCAGCTTGCCTAGTTGGGAAGGAAATATGCAGTTATTTAGCCTACCAAAACATACTACTTCATACAGAAGCATTCCATGCCTTCCAATTTTCCTTAACAAAGCTTAAGTTATCTATACGAGTCTCAACTCTACAGCTCTCTTCAAACTGGTAACCCTAAACCACCTTATTCTGTGGGGAGAATCAAGTTCTCACTTAAATCTTGAGCTCTTTCCCTTCCAAATACATTCCTTCAATTCTTTACTAAATTAAGGTCCACAGCTTCTCATCTGCTAGATAAAAAATATGCCTGACCAACTTCGCAATTTTTGTATTATCTTTATTTAGTCCCTTTCCATGTATCCTTAGTTCCCATAATATAATCATTTTTAATCCATACACCTAAATACTTCATTCTATCATATCAATAAGTTTACTGCTTTAAATCCATGTGTGGGAAACATAGTTTACCGCTATAGCCTTTATTTTTACCGTCATTTATTTTATATCCTGAAAAAATAAATAAATAAAAGTTCCACAGCACCGAAATACCCTTTTAATTAATTAATTTATTTCCAGTTTGATTACCGGGGAAGTCTACTGGGTCAACCTGGCCCATTTTCAGTGGAGGCCCAGGGAGAAAAGCTCCGAGAATGCATTGAAAAATAGTTTACATACTAAAATTTACATACACATAGAAAAACAGTTTACATACTAAATTTGCAAGAAAAAAAAAATTACATACAGGATTTACAAGAAATGCACGCAAGTTATGAGAATGCATTAGTAGCTTACAAATATGATTACAAGAAACACAACCTTGTACCAGATAACAATTCTGTAGAACAGATTAAAATTAAGCTTTTTCCTTGAGTATAGGAAGCAGAAATTCGCTGAGAGTAAGTGTTAAGGTTGTACTGATATTTGACATGATTAGTTTGGATCCACAAAAGATAGTGAAATATGCTTTACATGCACAATTTCAGTAGTAAGACGAGTAATGATTTACCAAGTAGAAAATATCGATTCTGTGAGCTATTTCCTCTCTGACCTCCACCTCGTACATTCACTTCATTTTTTTTTCTTCTTCTCAAAAAGGTGAGACTTCAAGGTGTCTTATTTTACCAGTCTTACCAAAACAATCATATCATGTGTTCCATCTACACAAATAATACAGTAAATCCAGGAGTCTCTTAGCATTACTTACTACAATCATATTTATTTAACAACTTTGCTGGGAATGGCCATCAACACTCTAAACCAGTAACATACAGGGAGCATCTGTTTGACTGTCATTATTACACAGTAGCACAAGAAACAAAGGTGGAGAGGGGAATTCATGCTACAACTGTCCAAAAATATGTTTTATGACAAATGGACCAATTGGATTCATTATTATTACAGGGAATAAACTTACTTTGAATGATTAGGCAAAGGACATAATACATGGTTTAAGATTTTAACATTATTGTTTTGTTTTTAAATTAACAAACAAGACTGTTTTTGATGCCTTTTTTATGCAGGCCTGGCTTTAAATTATTTAATTTCATTACCAGTCATGGTTAACACATTTGTCACTGTTGCTATTTTACTCCTACTTGCTTTCAAAATGTGAGAATTATATGTTCATAGGTATTTACTAGGCTAACAACCACAGGGGTTATAGCAGAGTGCACCTCCAGGCATTTCTGCAGTTACCTCCTACTGCTGCTCCTCTAGGCATCAAATATTGCTTGTTCATATTTGTATTAATTCCAAAACCATGATACATATAAGGTATCAGAATATTTTATCTTGAAGCATACATTATGGCAAACAATTGCATTGATATTTGACCTCTGTCAAAGAGTATTTGTTAGAACTGTAAAGTCAAGCCGCACCCACTGGGAGTTAAAGATACACACTCAAAAGAGGTGTACTGGAGGGAAAGAGTTAAGCCTAGCCCTGCAATCCAAATCTTTGACAAGTTCTGATACTCCTGATAAGTGTAAGAAGGTGTGTGGAGGATGAAAAATTTACAGGCAGAGGCCTGGGAGATGAACTATTTACAGGTTGCCTGTGTCCATTACAGACATAGGTGCCAAACCAGGGATGAATTTCCTGTTCCCCATTCAACTGTAAATGTTGCACTTGAATTAGGTTAGGGAGGAACTTTGCTTCACATACATGCGGAGCCTGCTCCAGAGATGGGGCCAGTCTCTGGGATACATACCTGTCTTTCAAGCAGGTCCTATTTACATCACAGGCAAGGTTTAAGTCTTCAGAATGGGTAATTCTGGTGCTGTTTGTTTTGTGGATATGCAGGAGGTCCATCAGAGTGGAGTCTGACAATGCCCTGTATGCCAGGCATAGATCTCCCCTCAAAAGCCTGTAGGAGAAAGAATACAGGATAGGGCCTTGAGGCGGTGTGCATAGAACATTTTACTTACCCCATGTATTTGTTTAGTGAGGAACCTCTGTGGACATTCCTTTTGTTGGAGATGCCTGGTTAGCTACACACCAAAGAGGGCATTGTATTCAATAATGATAGGTCTGATGAATGCCAAATACCATGGAACAATGACTTCCTTGCGCTCAGATGCCACACCTTTGTTTCTAAGCTGCGCAACATAGAATGATTTCCTCATTACTGTAGACACGTGATGGTCAAAGGCTAGATCACTGTCTGGTGTGTGTCCCCAAGTCCCTGACTACTGGGTCAAATTTAAGTGGTATGTTGTCAATGTGATAGTTACCAGGGGTGGATGACCTCCCGAAGGATACTATTATACATTTCTTGACATTTAGTTTTAGTCCATGGCTCTGACACCAGTTATTTGCCTGTGTCAGCCCTTCCTAGAGAACATTTGTGTCAGTGTGGAATTCAATGACAGCTCCTAATTTGCAGTCATCTGCAAACTTAGTCAGCCGGAGACCACTGACATTGGCCTTGATTTTAGAGAAGTAAATGCCAAAAAGGAGCGGCCCAACGATGGATCCCTGAGAGGCTCCACTTGTGACTGGCCTCTTTGTACAGGTAGGCTCCCCAGTTCCAACTTCCTGGGTCCTGTCTGTGAGACAGTTGGCTATCCACCGGGTGACATATGGGTTTGTACCTAACCTCTTGAGTTTGTCAACAATGCCCAAGTGGGTTATTGTGTCAAATGCCTTGGCCAGGTCAAGGTAGGCCGTATGAACCATTCTGTCCCAATCCATTGCTTTGCTGACCTTCTCAAAGAAGTCCACCAGGTTGAGTAGTCATGGCCTGCCCTTGATAAAACCACAATGGGTTGGCTCCAGTGTCTGGAGGTTTACTATATCACTATTGATCATTTCCATAATAATTCTTTCCATGGCTTTACATGCAAGACTAGTTCTGTTCTGTTCTCCATTCTTGAGGCATGAAATCTGTTTGGAGGCTACAGTTAAACAGCAATTCCAGAGGGGTTGACAGGTCATGTTTCATGCTAGTTAGAAGGCATCCAGGGATATTGTCTGGGCAGACTTGATGCAGTGTTCTTGGCCAGAGAGAAAGAGCATTAAGGACGTGTTCCCTAGTGATAGCAAGGAGAGTTATATTTGATGGTATTACCTGACAGAAGGTTGAGGGGGACAGAGGGGTAAAGTTGAAGCTGAATTTATCAGCAAGTAGGTTTGCTACATCTTCTGGCACAGTATAGGTAGCTCCATTTACAATGCGCTCTGCACACAATTGTGTATTGCCTTAGAGGCTGCAGACATAACTAAAGAACCTCTCGTGATTGTCTTTGGCCTGGGAGGCCAAATTTATCTCAAATTTGTCTTTGGTACACTTTTTTTAGTTAAGAGTGCTTTTATCCTGGGGGTGCTGCACCTGCTAAATTTTGCCATAATTTCCTTCCTTCTGTTATACAGCCTAGTGATTTTGTGATTCCACCTGGGTAGCTTGTTTTTTTTAGTTAGTTTTGTACTTCTTCCTGGTGGGTACAGTTGCCTTTATGTAGCTATTAACATGTTCATACAGGGTATCTGTGAATACTTCTGCACACTCAGTCTTCTCAGGGTTTATGGGGGCTTGAAATTTTGCCAGCTTATCACTTAAGGGCAGGAAGTTAGCCTTAGAGTAGTTTCTGAATATTCCATGGTTAGCTGAGGTATTTTTACTTCAAAGGAGACCATTCTGTGGTCTGACCTTACCAGGGAAGACATTGCACTAGGGAGTGTGCAGCACTCTCCCATATTAGTGAGGACCAGATCATGTATGATTGCAACTCTGGTAGGTGTATTGACAATCTGGTCCAGGGAGTTTGTGTTTACAAAATCCAGGAATCTCTGTACTTGTACGTTTGGTGTCATATATGATTCCCAGTTAATAGTGGGGGTAATTAAAGTCACCCAAAAATATAGTATTGGGTTGGATGGTGACACTGTTTCCAATAAGTTTAAATACATGGTATGGGTTTCCTGGGTCATAGATGTAACCTATAACTTGCAAGGAAGTGGTATTGGATTTTGCCTATGGTGATTTGAACATGGAGCAGCTCAAGTACATTGTCTTGTTTGACCAGACTTGAGGTACATTTATTTTTGATGTAAATGGAGACACCTCCACCTTTAGTCCTTGTCTGTGTGTAGCTGGTCTAAATGTGTGGAAGGCACTATAACCTTGCACTATTTCTATTACCGCAGCTTTAAACTATGTCTCTGACTGCACAGACACCAGCATTCTCTCGGGTGAAGTGAGCTTCTAGGGATTGGAATTTTTAGTTTAGACTTCTAGCACTGAGCATGAACACCTTTAGATTTTCTTGGTTTTGATTTGCTATGCTAGAAGTACTTTTAGTTTGGCAATGCCTAAAAAAGGTACTGGGGGGCAATTGTAGTTCATGTCTGAAAGCTTAGAGGGGAGAGGTGCAGACTATTCCTGGCAAATCAGCATGGTCTGTTGACCATCTCCTTCCATGCTGACAAATACTGCAGCCCGTTAGAATGACACCAGAAACCAAGTCAATTATTAAAGTCAGTCATCTTTTGTTGTGGCATCATCCTTGGAGAAGGTAAAATGCTGCTCAGTGCTAGGCTCATACCAGCCTGAGAGACATATTCTGAGAGCGCCATGATGTCTCTTCATATAGTTTAGGGAGTTGCATCTCAGGTCATTTACTCCCACATGGACCATCACTGAGTCATACCAGTGCTTGTGGTCCACTGACCTGAGTGAATGCATAATGTGGCAGATCATAGCCCCTGATAAGCAACTGACCGTGAGTTCCGCCTTATTTAGCCAGGTGAGAGGGACATCAGTGTGTCTCACGATGGAGTCTCCAAAGACCAAAATATTGGATTGTGTGGTAGCTTGCTTTAAGGGCTTAGTAGTGGAGACTCCATGAGATGTGGCTGTGTGTGTTGATGTGGGTGTTGCTTTGAAAGAGTGCACCTGGGGCTGCTGAGGGTATTTTTTGTGTGTACTTCATCTAGAAGGTCTTTGGGGTTTAGCAAGGTTACATTTAACTGCCTCAGCATATGTCGATCTGTAGGTCTTCTTTGAATTGTGTGTGATGGATGGAGAGTGTGTACTACTGACAACCTTACTGACATTAGGTCTACATTTATGCGAGAGCTTTGCCTCCAGTGACATTGTGCAATATCAGTTTGTTTGAGAATCAACTGTTTTCAGTAAACATGAGGCAATTTCTGCATTGCTTAAAGATGCCCATATCCACCAAGCTGGTAACGGAGATCGTACGGAAGTTTATATACATGTCAACAGACTCTTTTTTTATTGATTAAACAGCTGGAGTGAGAATATAAAGCAGTGTCAGGAGTATCCTGTTTACAACTCTGGGGACAGTGCTCGTCACTGCAAACTAGTTGTCCTGGGTGCAACTATGTATTGATGAAATTTCAATCGTGCTTTTACAAGAAAAATGTCACTCAAAGTGTCTGTCTGTACAGGGCACTGCCAAACACTTGAAGGGAAACTAAAACATATACCCTAAAAACTTAAGGATGAAGTACTTAGGCAGATATTCTGAAGTTAGACACAAATCAAGCAGTACTTACTGAAAACTAAGAATTAGCTTGTGAAGAATGATGAAAAGAGGGGGATTGTGAATGGCTATTGCCTGGCTACTACTAGTGTTGGTCTCAACACAGCTTCACTCTTCTGGGATACAATGTTCCTTTGCTTTTTCTCTACCAGAAGCAAAGCATTAGCACTAATCCCAAGATGAGAAGCAGGCCACAGCCTGTTTGGTGATCCAAAGTCTTGCCCCAGATGACACAAGGGTCTGTAGGCTTGTTGTAGCCTTTTCCTGGTAGATGCCTTGAATAGCATCCAGACCAATCAGGAACATCAAGCACAGACATTCACTGCCCAACCAGAAACAGTCAGGAATCAATGCACTCTGCTTCTTCTCTCACCAGGAGTAAAATATAAGCAAAAATTCCAGGTTGTCACCTATAAAGCAGTTATTCAGCTTTCTGTTTATCAGCAGTCTCCAGGAAATAATGTCTCTGTGCTCCTTCTCTCACCAGGAGAATAGAAACATTAATCCCAAAATGACTATTGAGAGGCAGAATTTGGACTCTCCAATAACTGGCAGAATTTGGACTCTCCAATAACTGGGTATCTTGCAATTGATATTTAAATGCAATATGAAAAAAATGGGTTAAAATTCCCTAAGCACTCCAGTGTGCAATAAGCAGTTACACATGAAAAAGAGGGGTAACTTAAGCTTTTTCTGTCTAAGTGGAGAGACACTAATTTTAAAAGAGAAAGCTAGAATGACAGGGGTTGGGCACTTTTGTATTCTGGTTCTACAGATACAGTGGGATGGCTAATAAATTTAAATAGGTGAAGGGGAGTGATTTTACAAAATGATAATTTTGTACATAATGTTGTTGACATGGGCATAGTGAGACAGTGTAGCAACTGCCTCATGTTTACTGACAACCCTCTTCTGCTAGCACATAATTATTTGACCACTAAGAAATGCATGTACATCAGTAACCTGAGTCCATGCTCTCTCGCGCCACAGTCAAAAAATCCTGACAAACTGGAGATTGCTAGCACAAACACCACACCACTCACATCACACAACAAAGCAAAACACACACACACACACACACACACACACACACACACACACACACACACACACACACACACACACACACACACCTATCCAAAGATCCTCAATAAATACTTACCTAAACAGCAGAGACCTCCAAAACACACTCAAACATTCCACACACAACACCAAACACACATCACACACAGCAGACAACACACCAGTGTCTCACAAATACAGCCCATAAGGCAAAACAAACCATCACAGCCCACAAGACATAACAATAAACCAAACACACTAGTCATTTGTGAGACACACTGATGTCCCCCTCACCAGGCTCGACAAGGAGAAGGTCATGGTCAGCTGTCTGTCTGGTGCAAGAATCCACCACGTCATGCAAGCACGCAAGTCTCTGCACAAGTACGACTCTGTCATTGCACATGCTGGTGTGAATGACTTGAGCTGTACCTCCCTGGACTATATGAAGAGAGACATGATTGAACTCTCAGGGTGTGTGCTCCAGGCAAGTATGACCCTAGCCCTAAGCAGCATCCTACCTTCCCCAAGAATTATACCACAATACCAACAAAAAATGATTGACTTCAACAGTTGGCTTAGTTTCTGGTGTCATTCCAAAGGGATCCAGTATCTGTCTGCCTGGGAAGACATGGTTGACAGGCCTCAACGCTTTGCCAGAGATGGCCTTCACCTGTCACCACTGGGATTCCATATCCTGGCCAAAGCTCTCACCTCCCCCATTGTGCTTTTTTAGGCAATGTCCCAAAGACAAACCTTCCAACTTAAAAGATCTATCAAAAAGCAAATTGAAAGTCATGCTGCTTAACGCTAGGAGCCTTAACCTGAAAATGGACTCACTGGAGGCCCTCCTTGTACTGGAAGATGCTGATGTCTGTGCGATCACAGAAACATGGGTCAGGGCTGCGGAGAGCACCCCTGCCTTACCAGGCTATACCTCATTCCACACATTTCAACCCCAAAATGAGGTTGGGATGACTAACGGTGGTGGTATCTCTATCTTCATTAAGGACAGGCACACCTCCAGACTGGTTTGTCAGCATGACGCACTGGAACTACTCCACGTAAAACTGATAGTTGGCAAGATACCCATCCAAGTTATAGCTGGCTATAGACCCCCCCCCCCCACTCCATAACTCAGGATACCCACTCCTCTTACTTGGATCTACTTGACTCCAACAAGGAACCCCCCTAACACCCTGATCCTTGGTGACTTCAACTATCCCACCATAGACTAGGTGAACTATTGTTGCACTAATGCACTTTCTCAATGATTCCTCGACTTCACCAATTCTAACACACTAGACCAGCTTTTCTCATCCCCCACAAGGGCTGGACTTGGTACTTACCAATATGGGTGACCGATGCACCACTCCCATAGTGTGCTCTTCCTTGGTGAGATCAGATCATCAGACAGTCTCAAAGTCTCTCTCCCACCCAACCCCCCCCCCAGCCATAATCAAGTTGAAAAACTTCTCAAAAGCTGACTACAGCCTCCTAAGGGAGGGTATCTGTAGCTTCACACCACCACCCCACTTCAAAGGATGCAGACAACTATGCTGAACAGTACACCAATGCAGTATACAAGCATCTGTACAACTTCATGGACTCACCCATACCAAACAGAACTAAAACCTGCTCAAGGAAATACAAACCTGTTTGGTGGACATCCTCTATCAACAGACTTTACAACAAAAGGAAGAAACTGTTGTCCAAAGGTAAAAGGGAATAAATTCCAGACTGGAAAAATTCCCTCCTTAGCCTCAACAAGCAAATTAGATCACTAGTGAAAACCTCCAAGGCCAATTATGAATCAAAACTAGCCTCCATAACAAAGGGAAACCATAAAGTCTTCTTCAGTTACGTCAGAAACCTCAGTGGCAAAGCCCAGGTTTGTTTCAAATTAGTACTTAACAGTATCACTTACAATGGTACTGTTGACTTAGCCAAACTAGCAGATAGGTTCAGAGCAAACTTCACCCCCCTCCCCACAAAGGCCCTTTCGACATCCCTAATACTTGTCCCACACCTCACATCTCCGTACACCAAGTGTTACAGGCCCTATCCAAGGCAAAGAACACAGCTTCCATGGGACCTGATAGTATCCCAGAATGTATTCTTCACCATCTCCAGCAAGAACTGGCTTCACCATTGAGCACCCTGTTCAGCCACACCCTAAGTACTGGCTTTATTCCAGCAGAGTGGAGAACTGCCATTGTCATCTCCTTGCACAAAGGTGGTGCCACTACTGACCCTGGAAACTATTGCTCCATTAGTTTGAAAAGTCTGATCTCTAAAGCCATGGAGCACATTATTATGGATCTCATAAACAAGGACATAGGCAATCTCCAAGCACTTGACCCCACCCAGTTCGGATTAGTCAAGGGCAGATCTTGTCTGCTGAACCTGGCTGACTTCTTTGAGACCATCACCAATACAGCTTACCTTGACTTGGCCAAGGTCTTTGACACAATCCCCCACACGGGCATCATCGAAAAGCTAACACAACATGGCATAAATCCCTATCTCATCAGGTGGGTGGTCAACCAAGAGGAACCTCAAAGTCAAAATAGGCACCTCCACCTCTGGTAGCAGATCTGTCACTAGTGGAGTTCCCCAGGGATCTGTCCTGGGAATCCTACTGTTTGGCATTTATTTCTCAGAGACCCAAGCAAAGACACAAGGCCTGTGGCTGACCAAGTTTGCAGATGACTGTAAGCTGGGTGCTACCATTGACTCTTTAAATGATGTTAACATACTGCAAGAGGGTCTCATAGCAACTGACTGGTGCCAAAATCATGGCCTCAAGTTAAATGCAAAAAAAAAAAAGTCATCATCATTCCATTCGGCAAAAATATGACCCCCTATTGATTACCACATCAACGGCAACCCCCCTAAGCACACAACCTGTGGTGAAAGACCTGATCAGGTTGATAATCTCACATTCGACCATCATGTAGCAGCAGTGGTCAGAAAAGCCTTTTATTTGGTTCATTTCATAAGTAAAGGGATTGCATCCAGAAAAAAGGAAGTTATTACCTCTCTATACTCCTCCCTCATTAGACCAATAATTAAGTACAACACGCCATTTGGGATGTACTTCTCCAAACATCTGCACCAACTGGAAAGGCCACTGAAATACCTCACAGAGAGAATCCCTGGCCTACAACACCTGTCCCTATGCTGACAGGCTCAAATCACCATCACTCTACTCGGTATTGTACAGATTGCTCAGGGGTGATCTCTGTCTCTCCTACAAGGCAATCTCGGACCCTGCCCTACGAGAGATGCTCCATATCCATAAGTTTAACTCCTCATGGACTACACACTCAAAAGGCCTGAATCTAATATGCAACATCAACAAAACCTGCTGGAGAGACAGGTTTATCTCCCACAGGCTGCCCAGTCTCTGGAATAGGCTTCTCATACACACTAAACGGAGCACCTCCCATACCCTCTTCAAGCATCCTTGATGAGTGGATGACAAAAACAAAAATTTGTCCCAAGGGTTCCCACCTGTGTCTCTCACTGACAGCGGCGAAAGGTGCTGACTGAGGTTTCATTTTGGGATAAACTCTTGGCTAGGCTTGGGAGGGCCCCAGGGCTATTAGCCTAGTAACCTCCTATGATCCTAACAGCCAGTAAAAGGGGAGAGGGAAGGAGATCTGTGGTCAAATTAATAAAAGGGGCAGGCAACCTGAAAGACTGTTGTGTTTAAGAACACAACAGCAACAGGGTGGGGGTGGGGGTGGCAGAAAAAATGTAAAATATTTCCGTGCGACTCACAAAGGACACAGTTGTGGTATCTTTCCAAGTTTTTAATATTTATATACATATATATATATATATATATATATACATACACACACACACACACACACACACACACACACACATTTTTTATTTATTTATTTATTTATTTGACATTTGTTAACTGGAAATGTCTGACAGGGACAGGTACCCATTTTCCACCTCCACAACAGTAAACATTGAAAATATACAGAAATATTGGATTAACATTTAATACATAATTTGCATTGGCGTGCATGGCAGACAACTGGTAAACATTTACATACAGGATTAGATTAATAGACATTAGCAAGACTACTAGCTGATTTACAGAGAGGATAAGGTAATAAGCAATGAGCTTTATACTCATAGTCTATCAGCAATAATACATCCACGTATCTACATATCTCCCACTGAGCTGTCAAAGAAGAAAGGAGATACAAAGGTATATATCAGGTTAATTAACAAATGAGCTATATAGAAAGCATAATTGGCCTTAGATGGAAGGTTATACGAGATAAGGAAGAAAATCTTGTAGAAAGTTCAGCAAGGTAAAGCAAGAATGTAGAATTTTGCTAGAGGAGATATAAACCCTAAGGAGTATACAGAGGGTATAGAACAATGAGCGAGGATGTGCTAAAGAGGGAAGAGGGAAGAAAGTGAGAGGAAGGAAGGAAGTTAAAATAGTGAGGTGGAAGAGTAGAGGTAGGGTGGGTGGACAAGAAGTGGAGAAAGGGAAATATGAGGGTGGAGAAAGTGAACAGAGGTGGATAAGAAGTTTTGGAACAGGGGCATATACCAGTTTCTAGAAGGAAGTTCTTTAGAGTGAGTGCTTATCTTCAGAGCCCTGACAGGTATATAGGTTTGGGGGACTAAGTTTAGAGCAGGACAGTTTTCTGGCTGATATATAACTTTGTGGGCCATACCTAGTTGCAGGTAGTTTAGGAGATGTGGGAAGTCAAGTCAGTTGAGGGCACTGAGGGGAATACAGTGGTGTTTGTAATGAGATGCACATATAGCAAATTTAGCAATTTTATTATAGCAAGATTCAAGTTTACTTTTTAGGGTAATCTGAATATTGGTCAGAATGGGAGCCCCATAAAGTAGAGAGGGGAGCAGATAGTTTGTGGCCAGTGTAGTTTTGGTGGTTGTATCCATAAAGCTTTTGTGGTGATAGAGCATCTGTAGTTTGCAATGTTTTTTTTAATTGCATTGTAAATATGTAGATCAAAGGAAAGTTTACTGTCTATGGTCACTCCTAACAGTTTGGCTTAAGAGACCACTTCAATTTGAGTATTATATAGTGAAAAAATCAAAGTTGGTTGAGTGTGTCTTGGGTGTAAAAGGAAGCAGTTTGCTTTTAATGGTGTTCACTACAAGTTGTGCATTGTTTAGCTAGGTTTCAATGGAGGAGAAGGCAGTTTGAGTTATGTTGGAGGAGGAAGAGATGGTAGAATCATCTGCATACTGGATTAAAGAGCTTTGTTGGGAAGCAGCGTGAAGGCTATTTATGAAGGTGTTGAAGAGGAGGGATCCAAGAATGGAACTCCTAAGGAACTCCTGTGTTGTTCGCTAGATAGTGGGAGAGACAGCTCTGCCATTTTACGCATTGTTGTCAGTTTGGTAAACAGCTGCTGAACCACTTGTAGAGTGGATAGCAAAAGACCAAGAGAGAAGAGTTTTTGTAAAGGTATTGGGTGTGAAACTGTATCAAAAGCCTTAGACAGCTCAAGAAGCATTACTGAGGTTAAATGTTTGGCATCTCTAGCTTTGCTGACTGTATCTGTAAAGGAGATTAATGCATTGTGCTGTGTGACAGTCTGAAGCCATGTTGGGTGTGTATAAGTAATTAGTTTTGAAGAATATGGTCAAGTAGTGGTTTGTGTATACATATTTCTAACAGTGTGGAAAGTGGAGATAGGACAGCAATGGTACAGTAGTTAATTATGTCATTACATTTTCCTCCTTTGAGTAAGGGGGTTATTACAGATTTTTCCCAAAGGGTAGGGATGTACGATTCTGTGATGGATCAGTTGATAAGAATGCTGACAGAATATGCTATAAAATCTGTGGCAAGTTTTAAGTATTCAGAGGGGAGGTTGTCAGTGGAAGGAGAAAGTACAGTTTTGTACCTACCATAAATGTAGATGTTCGAGTGTATTCACTGCTGCAGTCATTACACTTGGGTTTTCCTGCCGTCAGGCGGTCCCCGCAGTCAGCCAGAGTTCCAAAGTCTTGGTCCGGCGTCGGTTGCTGTCGCTTCTTCCCTGACGTCAGTGCACCAGGGATATATAAAATGCAGCCAACGCCATTTTCTTCAGTTTTTCTTGCCCCAGATGTCAGGTGCCCCCAAATAGGTAGGCAATACATATTGCTAATAAAACATACATAAAAAATAAAAACAATACCTTCAGTTACAAGCAAATACACCACATAGTTTGTATAGGGTAGACCGGTATAGATAAGTCCCAGTTAAGAAAGTGGGGATGGAGGGAGGGTAACCTGGACTGCAGCAGTGAATACACTCTAACATCTACATTTATGGTAGGTACAAAACTGTACTATGTTCATCGTGTTTCACTGCTGCAGTCATTACACTTGGGCTGAATCCCAAAGCTGAGGTTGGGTGGCTGGGTCTATAAAGGATTTGGGGTGACTATGAGGCCCTGCAGCACTGCAGTGGCAAAGCCAGCTCTGGATTTAGGGTAAAGAGGCAAGTGGTAATGCTTGGTAAAGGTATGCAATGAACCCCAAGTTGCAGCTTCCAAAATATCCTTGGTAGGTACTCCTCCTAAGGTAGGCAGTTGAAGTGGCTGTTGCCCTGGTGGAATGTGGCCTAATGTTGCTAGGTACAGTTTTTCCATGCTGTGTGTAGCAGAAACGGATACAGTGTCCTATCCACTTTGAAATGGTCTGCTTTGAAATAGCCTTTCCCTGTGATCCTGCAGCATATTCTACAAACAATTGCTCAGTTTTCCTGAAAGCTTTTGTTTTGTCCAAGTAGAAGCGTAACTGCCTATGTATGTCCAATGAGTGCAGAAGTCTCTCCCCTTTATTCTGGGGATTTGGATAAAATGTTGGCAAGTGAATAGTTTGGTTAAGAGCCACACTGGATACCACCTTTGGCATAAATGTAGGTTTGTTCTTAAAGAAACCCTGTCCTGATGAAAAATGATGAAAGGTTCCACTGCCATTAGTGCCTGTGATGCTGAGACTCTTCGTGCTGAGGTTATTGCCAGAAGCAGAGCAGTTTTGCATGACACATTTTAATTCTGCTGACTTGGCTGTCTCAAAAGGAGGTAAAGTTAGTTTTTCCACGACAAAGTTGAGGCCCAAAGTTGGTGTTGGTGCTCTCCGGGGTGGTCTTATGTTTTTAGCCCCTCTGAGGCACTGTTTTAGTAATGGATGAGAGAAAATAGGAGGATCCGTGTTGTAATGAGCTCAGATGGCAGAGGCGTGGATCTTAATGGATGAAGAGGATAGGCCTTTGTCCAGCATCTCAGTTAAGTACTGTAATATCTGAGGAATATTTGGAACAAGAGGGTCAAAGCTTTGAGCCTGGTTCCAGGCGCAGAATCTCTTCCACTTTTCTGAATAGGATTTCCTGGTGCCGAGCCTCCTGGCCTCCAAAATGACATCATAACAGCTTTAGAGAGAGGTAGTGGCTGCTTGGCTAAGTAATCTGCCATGCAGCCAGGTTTAAGGTTTTCAGCTGGCTGTGCAGGATCTGATTGTTTTGTTGAGTCAGATGATGAGGGATTTGAGGTAAAATCCATGCTGGGCCTTGAGCCAAGTTCGTTAAGATTGGGTACCAGTACTGGCGTGGCCAGTCTGGGGCAATCAGGATTATTTTTGGCCTTTCTTTTCTGGCTTTTAGGAGTACCTTTGAAAGGAGGGGCAGTGGTGGGAAGGCATAAACTTTTAGGGTTTTCCAGCTGAACGAGAGAGCATCCACTTTCCATGCTTGTGTGTTGCAAGTCCTTCTGCAGAATTTCTGCAGTTGGCAGTTCAGAGGGGAGGCAAAAAGATCTATGTCTGGGCACCCACAGTTTTGTGTTATCATGTTGAATACTTGTGGATTTAATTTCCACTCATGAGGATCCATGATGTTTCTGCTTAAGTCGTCTGCCAGAGTATTTTTCTTTCCTGGCAGGAATTGTGCCTGCAGATGAACTTGATAGGTCAGTGCTGTGTTCCACAAAGTCATGGCTTGTCTGCAGAGGGGAAAGGAATGAGTGCCCCCTTGCTTGTTTATGTACCACATAACTGTGGTGTTGTCCGTCTTTAGTAATAGTTGTCCTGGATGCAGAAGGTCCTTGAAAGCAGTTAGGGCATTTTGAACAGCTAGCATCTCTTTCTGATTGATGTGAAGATGCATTTGGTCTGCGGCCCACTTGCCCTGAATACATTTACCTGACATGTGTGCTCCCCAGGCATAATCCAAAGCATCTGTTAGTCTGCCTGACTGTGGGTAAAGTGAAAGGCTGTCCCTTGTTGTGGTGACATGCCTGTGCCCACCATCACAACTCCTGCTGTAGGCAGGGAATAAGTGGTATTACTGTTTCCAAACTGTGACAGTGTTGAGTCCAAACACTTTTTAGGTACCATTGTAATTTCCTCATATGCAGTCTGGCATATGGTATTCGTAGTATGCAGGACGCCATGAACCCAAAGGCCTGCAGAATTTTTCTTGCAGGGAGTTGGGTTTTTGTTGCCATCAATTGAAAGTACTGAGTCAATTGTCTTTGTTTGTCTGGCGTGAGATAAGCCATCTGGGCCGTTGTATTTAAGCTGGCACCCAGGAATATTATCTCTTGTGAGGGCACTAGTTTTGACTTCTTTTCGTTTACTGTGTACCCTAGGCAAATAAGCAATCTTTTTACAAACGCCAGATGCTTTAGAAGAATGTCCTTGCTCTCTGCTTGAATAAGACAGCCGTCCAAGTAAAGTAGGGATATATTTGAATTCCTTTTTGTCTGCAAAATGCAATTACTGGTGCCAGGCATGTTGTGAAGACCCTGGGTGCAGTTGATAAGCCAAAGGGCACTGCAGAGAATTGCTAATGCATTGTGCCAGCTATGAATCTGAGGTATCTTCTGCAATTTTGTCTGATTGGGACATCCAGGTATGCCTCTTTGAGGTCCAAAGTAACACACCAAGCCTTCTTGCCCAGCATGGGAAGAAGTTGCTGTAGTGCCAACATTTTGAATTTCGGAACATCCAGGTAAGTATTTAGAGTAGAAAGGTCCAGTATGGGTCTCCAGGCCTTGTCCTTTCTGGGGAAAAAGAAAAGTCTTGAGTAAAATCCTTGTCCTTGTTCCTGTTGTGGCACTTTTTGAATAGCTCTCATGGCCATGAGGGCTGTAATTTGTTTTTGTGCCTCTGCCCATTGATTTTGTGGCAGGTCTGGCATTCCTTTTGGCCTTGGTAGAGTGTGAAAGTGGAACCTGTAACCTTGAGACACAATATCCAGAACCCATTTGTCTTGGGTGATTATATGCTAATTTTGTGAAAAAAAAGCTAGTTTTCCCCCTAAGGGAGCTGCCAAAAGGTAAGTGCTTGGCATGTGAAGGGGGAAGTCATTGGGACTGTTTCCTATAAGGTTGTGACTTGTCTTCTCCTCCTTTTGGGGTAGACGCACCCCACTGTCATGGTCTGTAAGAGCCTTGGGGCTGAGATCTGCCTCTTTGTGGTCTGTCTGACACTGGAAAGGACCAATTTTTAGAAGGCCAATTTCTGCTAAATCGAGGTGGCTGTACCTGTAGGAAATCCTACACTGTTTGCATAGACGTTTAATAGTGCGTTTGTTAAATCTAGCACAAAACCGACAACTAGTGACGTCGTGGTCTGGGCCTAGGCATGGAATACAGTACGAATGAAAATCCTTATGCGGTATTTGCTTCCCACAAGAAATGCAATTATTAACTTTTACTGACATCGGTCTGAGGCAAGAAAAAGTTTCCCCAATGGGGTACTTAGCTTTATTGAAGACTTCGGTTCTGAAATTCGAATTTGAAAATCTCAGGAGTCGGCCGACCGGCACTTGCGAACTGCTTTTGCTTCGGGCACCACGCGGCAAGAAACACTGAAGAAAATGGTGTCAGCTGCATTTTATATACCCCTGGCACACTGACGTCAGGGAAGAAGCGACAGCAACCGACGCTGGACCAAGACTTTGGAACTCTGGCCGACTGCGGGACCGCCTGACAGCAGGATAACCCAAGTGTAATGACTGCAGCAGTGAAACACGAACATCAAGGTTTTAGCTTAAGAAGTAATTTATGTATGTGGTGAGTGGGTACTAGTTGTAGAGAGAATTTAGGAAGATGTTGGTCTGTTGTAGACATGTCTTGCAGAGGAAAGGAAGATGATGAGTATATGGATGTTGTTTCGAAAGGGCTGAGTTTGTGTATGGAGTGAGCATTTATGGGTTTTATTGGTATGACTGACTAATTTCAGTATGCTGTCTATAAAATGGGTATTAAATGCATCTCCTGTTTGGTATGAGGATTTACCAGTGGCTGGAGATTTGTTTTCTATAGATCCCATGGTGAGGAGTAACTAAATGACGTGCCAAGATTTTTAGGCTTGCTTTTGTGGGAGGTTAACTGTTGATAGAAATACTGCTTCTTATCATTGTTTATCTGTTTTTTTTTTTTTTTGCTTGGTTGCGTAGCTGTCTATATTTTTGGAGATTATGTTCTTTTTGTTCCTTTGTCATTCCTACCAAGGTTTATCTCTTGTACAAGTAAAACACAGTTGGTGGTATGTCTTTTCCTCAAAATTTGTGGTTTTGTGGCAATTAAAAGCAGAATGCAAGCAAAACACAGTGTAAAAAAAACAAATACAGTGTACAAAGTAGAAGAAAGCAATAAAGTAATACAAAATACAACAAAGCAAAAGCAAACCTTTCCCTCACAGGACGTTGTGGCAGAGTCTGGGTGAGCTTTTCATGATTTGAGCTGTAGTTTGTTACAGCACACATGATTATGCTCAAGTATATCTGTTGCAGCCTCAGTGATATTAAGTTCATAGGTTGGTACTAGGCTATCAGCCCTAGGGCTTATACAAGCCTAGCCATAACAGGTTCCTGACCCAGAGACTCCCCAGACTCTGGAATAGATTGCCCATACATGTCAAGCAGAGTGCCTCTTTGGACCTCTTCAAGAGGAACCTTGACGATTGGATGGAGAAAGGAAATTCACTCCAGGGATCACGTCAGTCACCCTGCTAGACAGGGGTCCAGGAAAGTAAATAATGTGGGAAGAAACAGCCAGGGAATTGTTATGGCTAGGCTTGTATAGACCCTAGGGCTGATAGCCTAGTACCAACCTATGAACCTATTTCTTCCCACACTATTTACTTCCCTGGACCCCTGTCTAGCAGGGCGACTGACGTGATCCCCGGGGTGAATTTCCTTTCTCCCATCCAGTCGTCAAGGTTCCTTTTGAAGAGGACCAAAGAGGCACTCTGCTTGACATGTATGGGCAATCTATTCCAGAGTCTGGGGAGTCTCTGGGTCAGGATCCTATCCCTCCAGCATGTTTTGCTTATTGTGATGACAAGGTTTAGATCCCTGGAGCGTGTGGCTCTGAGGGATTGGGATTTCTTTAAGTGTAGCATGTCCAACAGCTCTGAGTTTGACATGGGTATTAAATGCATCTCCTGTTTGGTATGCGAGTATGTAAGTGGACTGCAACAAGGAAATAACAGCACAGCCTTTTTGATTTTACAGTGTGATTTACAGATGAAATGGTCCAAATGCCTTCCAGAAAGCAAAGCTGCAGCTTAGAAATAGGAAACCATGATCTGAAGAAAGCTTTTCCTATGAATGACTGAGATACAACTACTAAAACAGCTAATCAATCACAACTGATCAAGAATGCAAGTCACCTAACACAACCATCCACACATACCAACAACATACCTCTCAACTGTCTAGGATTTTCACAGAATGTCCAGATTTTTGCTTCATATTTTTGCTTTTTTTCCTCATAAAATTTGTGGTTTTGTGGCAAATCATTGAGGACTAAAGCCAATAAATAATAAGTGTTACACTTAATATCCTTCATAAAATGCATTCTAACTCAAAACCTTTTATTCTTTGTATTCTAAGGCTATAAAAGCAATAGTAAAAATTTGTCCCTGATTTTGGACATTTGTCCCCCCCATTATTTTTGGCTTTGTCTAGATTTCTTGTGCTTAGAGGTTGAGAGCTATGACTGACAACCCCCCCCCCACAAAAAACAAAACAAAAAAGGTTTGTGTTTGCAGGGGGGGTGTCAAGATGGGTCTATATCACTTCGTCAAATGGCTATTCAACAAATAGTCATTCGATCACCTATTTAGCGAATGGCAAATTTTAAGTAGGGCAAACAAGCAGTTGGCCATCCAAGCAGCCACAAAAAAATTAAATTTAAAACGTGCCAAGGTGGGGGCTATGGCCACCCCCACCCCCCTAACTAAATATACCAACTCTGAGGTCGCACTACAGTGGGGAAAAGGGTAAATTTCAGATGCTGGCCAACTGCTGGCTTGCCCTAGTTAAAATTTGTGGTTCGATGAAGAGCGGCTTCACTAAATAGGCATGCGATGAATGGCTAATGTGAAGTTGTTCAATCTCGCCTTCATTCTTACTGATGGGTTCGGAGCAAAGGATCAGCTCCGAGTCGGCCAGTTTGCAAAGCTCAAGGTCTCTAACAGCTCGAGGCCAAAGCCCTATCCCACAATGCACCACTACATTTCCCAGATCTAGTTTGCCACTGCAACTGATCGTGTGTTTCTCTACAGCTCTGACCGTGGGAGAGATAAGTTTACAATTTTCAACAATTTTTTCATTTATAATTACCTTTTTGCTGGTTAGTTAGGTCTTTGATAGTATAGTGATTAGTACGGTTTATCTGTTTGTCGGATTTATATCCTTGTTCTATAGATATATATCTCTCTCTACTTTTTGGGCTTTGGCCCGGTTTGTTCTGTGTTAGCAGTTTGGCTTCCTTGCCCTATCCTAAGCTGAGTTAGGCTTTTGCAGTTTTCTGCAATTTTTTGTTTAGCCGGTTAGGCTCTTGGCCATTTGTTGGCTGTTTTGTGTTTCCCTTAGCCTGTTAGGCTTTTTCTCTTGACAGTCTTACAAGTTTTTACATTAAGCTGCCTTTGGATACTTACAGCCGGATTAGGCTTAGTTTCTTTTTGTCAAGGTGGTGGTGTTCTTGCTGACTTTACAATGTCTCAGAAGGCAAAATCAGGGTTTAAAAGATGCCCTAATGTAGTCAAAAGATGTCAATTACTGATGGCCACTCCACATGTGTGTATTGCTTGGGTGAGGTCCATTTACAAGAGGTTTGTTCCATTTGTCATGGGTTCAGCTCTACAGTGTTAGCTGAAAGAAAACGTAAGCTAGTGGAACGGGGATTAATTAAGTCTGCTTTCTAGTCAGACTTGGATTCTGCTCTGGGACAACCAAAACCTTCTTCTCCAGCCTCTTCCACTAGTTCAGCTCCGAAGGGCTCTTCAGTTCAGAAATCATCCAAAAAGGCTATGGTCTCGGCTCCATTCTCATCAGAACCGACCGTTCAGGTTGCTGGTAGGAGCCGGTCCCCAATCTTGAAACTTATCTCCTACCTTGAGATTCCCAATTCTGGGTTCACCGGCTCCGTCGGTGGTTTCCTCTTGGGCTTCCAGACTCTCTGATTTGGACTTGGACCGAGTGGTGTGGAGACTTTTACAGGATCTGGCGCTTGCTAAAACTCTGTCGGCTTCGACTCAAGCAGCTTCGGAACCGACAAGGTCCTCTCCTGTTTCTGCTCCTCCTCCGACTCGAATCGAGAAGTCTGAGCCGGAGGAGGCTATTCAGTCATTGGTGGAACTGTCAGTGCCAACACTCACTTCTGACCTGTTGGTACTGACTACCCTGATATCCTCTGCTCCGGCGGCAGAATCTGGGAGCCAACACTCTCCTGTCGGTTCCGGGGGGGGGGGGGGGGAGTCGAACCGATACGTCAGTTCACACTCTTCCTCTTGGGGCTTTGGCATGGATGAGTTTAGCTCCTACCTCAGGCCCGGAGCCGGTGGTTCTGATGTGGGAGGAGTCTTTGGCTGTCTTCGGACCCAGGTCCTTCCTCGCATCGGAGCCGTGAGGCCTTTGATGCCATGAGGAGGGCTTTGTCCCCCCAAACTTCCACAACCTCTGATATGGCCACCTCCTCCCGAAAGGCGCCTGCATCTTTTCGCTACCACAGGATCACCGTAAGTGTAGGGACCCAGAGCCTCAGGATGCCCCTTTGGGGGAACCCTGCTCTTCAGAGTCCTCCCCAGAGATTCCCACTGAGGAGGTCCCTCCGAAGATGTTCTATAAGAGGAGACATTTAGATTCCCCTCAGGAATCCATCACATCAGACACTGATTTGGAGGAATCTGAAGGGTCCCCAAGGTCCCCCCTCTGAGGATATTTCCTTCGAGGATATCCTTGAGATCCTTAAGCAGAGGGGAGACCGGCAGCCCCTAAACCCTACTGAGGACGAATCGGTGCTCCTGAAGGCTTTCGGGTCCCAACCCTCCACCTCTTAGGTGTCTCCGCCCTTCGATGAGTTGATGGATTTTTTGTCTCGAATGGCGTGGGAGACACCAGATTCTATGGAGCCTGTTCCTTGAAGGCCCAACAAGTACATTTCAGCGCCTCAAGATAAATCCTTCTTATCCAAACCCATACCTGTTGATGCCATGGTGGTTGCGGCAGTCACTAAAAAAGAGATGTCGGAGACTTCTACATCTGTCCATCCTCCTAATAGAGAGTCTAGGATCATCGACATATATGGGAAGCGCATGTTCAGTTGTACGACCTTTGTCCTTCAGTCATTGAACTATCTAACCCACTTCACAAGGCTTCAGAGAGATCTCCTGAAGGAGCTTGGAGATGCTCTCCAGGGTGCAGTAGCCAATTATGTGGCAGACAAGGTGACGTCTCAGCTTGCTAACCCCAACTCCATCGTAAACTCTTCCATGTGCCTCGTGTCTTATGCAGCTGATGGAACGAGTAGGGCTGCGGGTACAGGAATTGCTTTGAGAAGACATTCCTGGATGTGCTTATGTTCTTTTGCGGAACCTTTTAAGTCGTCATTTGGGAATGCCCCCTTCGATGGTTCTTCCTTGTTTGGACCAAAAGTGAGAGACCCTCACCAGATGTCAGCAAGATGGTAAGACTATCTGCCGTAGGAGTCCATTTCTCTACCCCTAACTAGACCTTATCCCACAGGTGAACGGGGAGGGAAAATGTGGTTCCTTAAGACCCACGGAGCCTTCCGAACGCACAAGGTGAAGCCTCCTCCAGGGGCAGAGGGGGAGGCAATGGTGGAAGACAACGCCCACATGGCAGGGGGGGGTCCGCAGAACCAGGGTGACCGGGATCAGTTCCTTGGGAAGCCCTATCAGTGCTCCTGAAAGGAGGCCAGACTGTCCTGCTCTGGAGGCAGTCGGGGGACATTTGTCTTTGTACCTAGGCTCCTGATTAAAAATTTCAGAAGACCGATGGGTACAAAATGTCATATCCAGAGGATATTCCATCCCCTTTCTCTCACAACCCAGACCAACAAACGGAATCCCAGATGTTCCACCTAGTCTACGGGATGTGACATCCATAGAGGTCCAAAAACTATTGCAAAAAGAGAGTCATCCAGCCAGTCCCAGCAGACCAGCAAGGATCCGGAACTTACTCAAGATTCTTTTTGGTACCAAAGAAGACAGGGGACTGGAGACCTATTTTGGACCTCAGCAGACTTAACAAATATGTGGTAAAGATGAAGTTCTGGATGATCACACTTCAGTCCAGTCTCCTGTTCTTAGGGAGGGACAATTGGATGTGCTCTATAGATCTCCAGGATGCGTACTACCATATCAAAATGGCCAGGCCATCCAGGGATCATCTGCGCTTCAGGCTGGGAGCCAGTCACTTCCAGTTTTGGGCCCTGCCCTTTGGTCTCACTACAGCCCTCAGAGTGTTCACCAAATGCATGGCAGTAGTCATGGCTCACTTGAGACATTTAGGAATCCATGTATTTCCTTACTTGGACAACTGGCTCCTTACCGCCCCCCATCAGGCATCAACTTATTCGGGCAAAGGACGCTACCATAAATCTATGCTTACAGCTGGGTATCACGATAAATTCAGAAAAGTCTGCTTTATTGCCATCGCAGCATACAGTCTTTTTTGGAGCAGACAGACACAGTCAGCATGTCCCTGAAGCTCCCTACTGAAAGGGTGATTACCCTTTGACAACAAATTGTGGATCTCCTGTCAAGACAAAAAGCACCAGCATCACAGATTCTCAAGCTGCTCGGCACTATGGCAACAGCAATTATTGCAATACCCCTTGCGAGATCTCACATGCGTATTCAGTGGCTGCTATTCACACGGTGGACTTTTCAGAATTTACCGATGAATCATCCAGTTCTGATTACCAACTCTTACAAGGACGATCTTCGGTGGTGGCTGACGTCTGAGACGGTGACTATGGGATGTCTATTTGTCCTCCCCACTCCAGTTGCAATAGTAACCATGGATGCCTCCCTGATCGGGTGGGGGGGGGGGCACTATCAGGGACAAACAGCCCAAAGTACATGGCAGGCTCACTTGCACATAAACGTTCTGGAGATTAGAGCAGTTCTTTTAGCGCTGCAGTCCTTTCAAAACTCTTCCCCTTGGCACGACTGTATTCCAATCAAACATGTCCATAGTCTGGTACATAAATAAGGAGAAACCAAATCTTACCCCCTGTGTCGAGAGGCTCTAATGGGCTGAGTCCACCCAGCGTTTTCTGATAGCGACGCACATTCCGGGGAAATCCAACGTGATAGCGGACAGACTCAGCAGAGCTATTCTGTTGCCTCATGAGTGGTCTCTCAAGAATGAAATAGCGGAACTGATTTTCAGCAGATGGGGCCAGCCTTGCTGCAACCTTTTTGCCACCCTCAAAAACACCAAGTGCAGCAACTATTTTGCCCTGATCCCTCAACAGGGACAACCCCAGAGGGACACACACGTCCACATTTGGCCTCCGGGATACCTATATGCTTTCCCTCCCTTTCCACTAATTTCCAAAATATTGCAGAGTGTCAGTTTTCTGGGCAGGACACTTATCTTAATAGCCCCATATTGGCCTCGTCAAATTTGGTTCCCCTTCCTGAAGCCTCATCTACTGGAGGAGCCTTGGAACCTGGACCCAGTGCCAGATCTGTTGACCCACTCGTCAGGAGCTCTTCACCCTTCTCTTCAGTCCATCCAACTGACAGCTTGGCTGCTCCAATTCCGAGAATAGCCAGGTTCCAGAATTTATCAGAAGAGGCTCGACATATTCTCTTGTTGTCTCACAAATCTTCAACCAGAAAACTTTACCTCAGTAAATGGAAAAGGTTTTCCATCTGGGCACAGCAGAATAACATTGACCCTTTCCTGGCGTCCATTTCAGATATTTTGGTACTTCTAACAAAACTGTTCAACGAAGGAGCTGCAGCAGCAACCATTTGAGTCCAACTGGCTGCTATTTCCAATTTTCATATAGATGCAGCTGAAAATGGCATTATGTCTAATAAGTTGGCTAAGGCTTTTTTTGAAAGGTACGATGCACTTAAAACCACCTATCCAATCTCCTTCTACTCCATGGAGCTTAAACCTAATCCTGTCTAAAATTATTCTTCTTCCCTTTGAACCTGCCTCTTCTTGTGAACTGAAATATATTTCTTGGAAGACCATTTTCTTGGTGGCTATTACATCAGCACGCAGATTTTTTGAATTGCAAGCCCTTTCTATTAAGCAGCCATACTTAATATTTCACAAAGATAGGGTTTCCCTCAGGACAAATCCATTGCTCTTACCTAAAGTGTGTTCAGAATTCACACTACATCAGACGATTGAATTACCTGTTTTCTTTCCCAATCATTCAAATCAGTTGGAATATCTGCTTCACAAACTAGACGTCCATAGACAACTTTGCTTCTATTTAGACAGGACAGAAGGGCTGATCTGCCGTTTGTCTCCTCGGATTCTAAAAAAGGTGTACCTGTCTCCAAATCTACCTTGTCGAAATGGTTCTCTGATTGTATATCCTTTATCTACAGTGAAGCGAGTATTGCATTACATAAAGTCATTCTACAAGAGCGGTTTCTACTTCTGCAGCCTTCTTGAACAGGTAACCTATTGATTCAATTTGTGCAGCTGCCACCTGGTCAAATCCACATACTTTTATATCTCATTACAAAGTGGACAAGTCCTCTAGTGACAGAGCTTCATTTGTGTCTGCTGTCCTGAAGCAGGTACTCCCGTGAGCCACCCAAGATTGTGGTGCTGGGGACGCTACCCATCAGTAAGAATGAAGGCGAGATTGAAAAACTTCACAAAGAAGTTATGTACTTACCATAATGTTCCATGTGAGTTGTTCTTCTCGCTTTCATTATTATGACCCCCCCCCCCACCTACCCCCTTCCTATGTCTGGAAGTTCGAGAGGTTCTATCTTGGTTTTGGTTTTCTTGAGGAGTTTCCTCTCACAGTGGCCTGTATGATTTCCTTGAAATCTGGGGTAGGTTTTATGCTATTTGGCAGCAAACAAGATCTGGGGAGTGTAGTGGTGCATTGTGGGATAGGGCTTTGGGCTTGAGCTGTTAGAGACCTCGAGCTTTGCAAATTGGCCGACTCGTTGCCAAGGATCGTCTTCTGAACCCATCAGTAATAATAAAGGAGAGAAGAACTCCTCACATGGAACATTATGGTAAGTACATAACTTCTTTTTCACTGAATAGCCGTTCGACAAAATATAGAACCGGTCAAGACCATTCCATTAATAAATAACAGTGGGAAAAACACAAACTCCCAAACACAGTTCACAACAATTACAAATTAACAGTCATTCCACAGTACCTGCATATCAATTTTATGATGTATGAGAGCAAGTATAAACTTGACCTTTTGAGTTCAGACAATAAGAATCTCATTAAACATCCATCAATCACTTACAGGAAAAGCTTCTGCTGAATAGTAACATGGAAGTGTAGAGGAAGATGAATACTCAGTACTAAACAAGTCTTTAAATTAAAAAATGGAAAACATTTTGATGAAATTGGTTTTGCATTGTTAGCGTGCTTAGTATTTCTGCCACTCAGTTTTTGCTTATCTAGTTCAGGTCTTGGCTCAATTGTTTCTACATGGAGTCTCCATGCCCCCCCCCCCCAATACATTTCATACTTCCGGATTTTGGAGGAATGCTCACAGTTTGTTCTCAAACATTTCCTACATCCCTCCTAAAACTGGAGATGACTTTCACATTCAGATTCAAGTTCACGTCTAGATTTATTTAGGTGCCTGAGGCCAAGCACTGTACAAATTTATATATTATAACATAAAACATAAAATACATACTACAAACAAGCATATAAACACCTTTACTGAATTATCACTTGTAACATAGGCACATTTACATTTATATAAAGGTAATAAAATTGTATTAACAAGTTAAAATTAACAAACATTACTGCTATAGATCACATAACCTAAGCAACATTACATAAATTATTCAATTCTTGTCCCTTTTTTAAACAAGAAATATCTTTACTAAACTATCACTTACTACATAAGCAATTATACATTTATACAAATGAAAAAAAACACACCGACACAATCCTAGTTGCAAGCATTTTACATCACAAACAATACTGACACTCCCAGTTGCAAACATTATACATCATTTAAGTCCTGAGTTCCTTTAAACCTCATTCCTTGTCTGTATGTACTGTTCCCACAATTTCCTACCTTTTTCTAAAGATCTCAATTCCAGTTGTTTTATCTCTGTTACTATATTCACTACTTCTAATACAGTTGGTTTAGTTGTTGACTTCCATTTTCTAGTAATTGCTTCTTTGGCAGCCACCGTAATTAGAGACAGCAAGGCCTTATTTCTAGGCAATTCCGATTCGGTATCACAGCTCAGTAAAATCATCTCTCGTGTCACACCAATCTGCCCACCCAGCATCTCCAACAGTGCATGCCACAATGGAGCCTTAAAGTCTGCCAACTCACTGCAAATATTTTCCTAATTACTTCTTTCTTCACTGTGGACTTCTGCAGTGGTGCAGCGGTAGCACTGTTGCCTCACAACAAGAGGTTCTCCCGTTCGATTCCCAGCTGGAGTACGGGGAGTGCCTTGTGTGTGGATTCTGCATGTCCTCCCTGCGGTTGGGTGGGCGTTCGAAAGACATGCGTAAATGGGCATGCCTTAGTTGAAGGTTGAACGTCGAGCTGGCACCTCGGCGTTCGTGAAAATCAACTGCCAATCATTAGCAGACCTGAGTTCCGCTGTGGTGACTCCTAACCAGGAAAAGCCGAAAGACAACAACAACCTCTTTCTTCACTGTCACACCTCCAACATTTGCTATCTACCGGAGAAAAAATTTCTACTACTAGTCTACTTGGGGTGTAAAAATATTTATGTAAACATTTCCAAACAAAACCCCTAAATCTTCTAGATTTTGTTGCATATTTGGGAGACATACATACATCCTACCATTGTTTCTTTGTGAATTGTTTATCCAGTCTCTCTTCCTAATCCTTTCTAACCTTCTCTGACTGATTCTTAGTCATCATGCAATATTTTATAAGCTCTATTAATTATTCCTTTTTTAATGGCAGCTTCTGTTCTAGATTCTTCTAAAAACTCTACCTGTGCTGGTCTTTCATTTAGGACTCTGCTATTTCTTTCTCTTTGCCTATACTCTGATATCAGTCCTTGATAGGGAAGGCAATCTCTAACCTGCAGTCCAAATAAATTGGAGGCAACTTCCCATTCTATCATCTTTCCTTCTCTACTTATTGCTCTTAAAAACTTTGTTCCTTTGCCAGTTTTCTCCAATAAATTCCAACCCCCTTTTGCCTTCTGCCTATATCCCTAATTGCAGTCATCCCTATAGGCAGAATCTCCTTTCTCCATTCTCGTGTTAGCTTAGTTCTTAGACTACTTCCTGCTAGTTTATGGATATAATATTCTGTATAATTATTATTTTCATTAAAGGCAGGCTTCCAAAATCCCAGTCGCTCCTTGCTTCTTGGGCTTCCCCCTTGTTTCAACATCATCCCTTTCCAGTCCAAATTGTACACTGGTATGACAAGGAGGTTTTAGGAACTAGAGCGAAGTGCACAAGAGAGATTATAAGAATGCAAAAGGACCTTCAAATAAGGTGTACCAAGGTTGCGAAGGGAACTGATAAACCATAATTAGAATATTATACATAATTCTATCTTACACAAAGCCAATATAAGCTTTGTAGGACTGGAGTGACAACAATGAGGATACTTCTGAAACACTAGAAAATAAATCTGCTGCAGAGTTTTGCACTAGTCATTAATGTGCAATTTCAGAGTTTGGAAAACCAAAAAGAAAAGCACTGCAGTAGTCCAAGCAAGATATCAGAGCATAGACTACAAGAGGAAAGTCAGTGGGAGGAATGAGGTGCTTGATCAGGGTGATATTCTGAAGATAGAAGCAAGAAGACCTGACAACAGAAATATGATCTTTAAAGTGCAAGCTAGTCATTAAAAATTACACCAAGATCACACATCTTAGACACAAAATTAAGTTTGTCACCACAGTAAGAAATATTTGGTGACAAACCAGAAGGAAAGAGCTTCTCTGAGTATCATAATTCATTACTACCATTTCAGAGTTATTGAGACTGAGCTTATTATTGACAATCTAAGAATGGATACATTCCAGAACATAAAGGAAGTAAGAGAAAACACAGACTTCTGCGGGAACAATAAGCTACATGTCATCAGCATAATACGAGGGCATTGCAGATCTCTTGAACAAATAAGATCTCCTAGTGGCAATAAACAGATGCTAGACAACAGTGGGCCAAGAGCAAAACCTTTTGTAATGAACTGGTGGCTTTTACCAATTCCCTACAGAATACTCTTTCAGAAATATTGGGGGATCAAATGGTTGCAAATAAGGAAATGATTCTTTTGAGCTGAAACACAGGATCTGAATTGCTTAGACATAGTAGGTGCTTGTTAGGTTTAATTCTATTGGCTGGCAAAAAAATGCAATTATTAGAAAATGGAAAAAAAAAAATCTAAACCAACTGTATTTGAAGTATTCAACATTGCAAAAGAGATAAAAGAAATGGAGGAGGGATCTTTAGAAAAAGGGAAGGAATAAATTATATAGAAATAAATAAAATTATGGGGACATTACAAGCAGAATAATGTTTAGGAGGAGTGAGGTTTAAGGGAAAGCAGGAGGAATCTGGTGATTTATGCAAAGCTGGACTAAATGAGAGTTGTAAAGAAAATGAAAGTAAACATACATGCAAAGTATAATGTATGTAAATGAAAAAATGTTAATATGGTTTGTTTTCTATCAATGTTTATGCGCCCATGTCTTAAACAATAATTCAATAAAGGTGTTTAAAAAAGAAAGAGAAAGACAGTCTTGTGGGACTCTGCAAATCAGAGCGGAGGAAAAAGAAGACTTCACCCCTGCGACAACCCTCTGGGTATGTTCTGATAAATAAAAAGCAAACCAGTCCAGGGCAGTTCCAGAGAAACCACAATACTTCTCTAATCAACATAAGAGGATAAAATGGTCCACTGATTCAAATGCTGATGGAACATCTAAAAGGACCAAAACTGAATAATAATGCTGACCTAGTGTAACTAGCAGGTCATTAAAAACATTTCAGAGCTGTCTCGGTGCTGTGTCTTGCCACACCTCCAAAATGAAACAAGTTTACAATGGCCTAACTATTAAATGATGTCTCCAGATGAATGTAAACTACTTTCTCAAGAATCTTTCCCAAAAATGTGAGGTTGGAGATAGGACGATAGATAATGAGTTTGCACCTAAACCAACCATTTTAAAGGACTGAGCTCACTGATGCCGATTTTAAACTTGAAGGGAACACACCAAGCCTAAGTAGTGATAATCTTTTAAATGGACCAATGACCTGAAGGGATGCCACCACAACCAAAGATGCGGTAGTATTATGAATGCCAGAGGTCAATGAGTACAAGTCAGTGATGTCAGGAATGGCAACCTTTTCACAAGTAAGTTAGAAAGATTTTTTCCTTTGACCAGCCTTTGAAAAAGAAGTAATAGAATTGGGTGTAAAAAAAAGAAAAAAAAATATTAATAAGGGTAATGTTGGTGGAAAAACAGTGAGCAGCCAAAAAAAAAAAGACTGCCTGGTATTAAAACAGATAGGATATGAATGATGGCCCGGCACTTTAAATAAAGTAGCTCGTAGATTTACAGCCTGAGTAATGTGTTTAGAAAGACAGACTGATTTTAGAATGGCAAACTTCTGAGTGGTGACAAGCAAAATGGTTGAGAGCAAGTTAGCCCTCTAGCATACCAATTTGACGCCACCGGGGATCAAGCCTAATGCCAAATCTTTCTTAATAAATGAAAAGACGAATTAAACCATGGTTCAAGTGGAACTAAAGTGACAGGCCACATCTGAGCAGGGGTAACTAGGTCAAGAGAATGTGTTAATAAATTATTGTATGCGATAAGTTCTTCAGGGTCACTAGGTATAATTGGAAACGAGTAAATGGCAGAAATAAATCAGAAGTGGCAGGAGAGATTTTCTGGCAAATAGTAAGACACACTTCAGGGGGACAAAAGATTGGAGAACTAATAAATCTAACAATAAATAGTCAAAGTAACTGACCTAATATCAAAATCAGAAACTGAGGAGTCAAGCTGGAAAACAAGATCAAAAGTATGTCCTTTTAAGTGTGTTGGAGAAATATGCTTTTAAAACCCAAAATGTACATAACAGATAAAAATTCTTTGACTAAAGCCACACAGGTTTCATAATCTAAAACTGAAGTCACCAACTTCAAGTTGGGTACGTTAAGACATGAAACAAAAATTCCACCAATTCTTATAAAAATGGTCTACAATTGCCCAGGGGATGATAAACATGATAACCAAAAGAGGGTTAAAGACCAACGGTAAATTTAAAAGTATTAGTAGACCCAATCTTAATATGGCTAAATTTTAAGGTGTCATTATAAATGACAGCAACACCATGCTCTGAACAGTTAGGTCTAAAATGATGGAAAATCATATACCCAGGGGTAATTATGGCAGACAGAATAAAACTGCAATCATCATTAAGCCAAACAGTTCTATGCTAATAGTATACCAGCATTTAAAAGTGTCTGTAATTTAGGGCCTTTTCCCTAATTATTTTGTACTTTGTCTGTAGCTCTGAAGGCAAAAGTTGAAAAGTATACACCCCCCATCCCCTGTGTGGGGTTTTGCTGGGTGCTACAGTCTTCTCAAATATCCCAAAGACACTGAGAAGATAAACTGCCAAGCTTCCAAATTGCCTGTGGGTACACGTGCTGTGAGTTAGTGTATATCTGTATTACGCAATACATAGTTGTCCTATCCAGGATTATATTCACTAACTCCTGGCATAGGTTCTACTTCCACATAACTATGAAACTGGACAGTCTTGATGCAGGAAAGCAATGGTGAAGGTACAAAACATTAAAGCTAAAGGCGAAATATGTTTATATATATATATATGTAGATATATGTGTGTGTGTGTGTGTGTGTGTGTGTGTGTGTGTGTGTGTGTGTGTGTGTGTGTGTGTGTGTGGTATGTGTGTATGTTACCTTTTTTGCTTCTTTGCAAGATTTCATTGGCTTCTTTCAATGTTACTTCAGCAGGGGCGACTACTAAATCTTCACGCTTTGTCATGACCTGAGAAAAAGTAGAAAAAAAACCATAATTAATAAAATCTGAATCTCCTGTTTGGCATCTACTTTTCTGAAGTAGAAGCCAATATCAAAAGGCTCTGGCTGACTAAGTTTGCAGATGACTACAAGATAGGAGCAGTCATTGAGTTCCCAAATGACTTGGCCATCCTGCAAGAACACTTGTCCCAAATAAATTACTGGTGCCAAAATCATGGACTGAAACTAAATTCCAAAAAAATGTACTATTGTATCCTTAGGGAAGTCATCTGCCCCAGGAAATTACCACACTGACAATAAACACTAACAGTTCACCCAGCTGTTTGTGATTTGGGAACTTATGTGGACAGTGACCTAACTTTTCACCAACACGTGTCCATCACTAAGAAAGTTCTTCTATATAGCACAGCTTATATGGGCTGACTCAAAGCCCTGTTACTATACTCTTTATCCTACAGACTGCTAAGAGGTGACCTGTGTCTAGCATACAAAAGATCCTCTGACCCATTACTGATGGATTTTACTGCACATGAGCAAGTCAAATGGCATCAGATATACTCAGTCTAGAGATCTAAACCTCTTCCGCATCATCAACAGAACCGTTTGGAGGGACAAGTATATCTTGCAAAGGATACAACTGCTACGAAACAGACTCTCCATTCACATAAAACAAAGTTCATCCCAGTCCATATTCAAGCACAACTTAGATTTATGGATGGGAAATGGAACATTTACCCAAAGACTGACCCCTTTACTACTAATGGACAAAGGTGGCTCCTAAATGCTTTATCCCATGCATGGATCCCCTCAAATTATCTATGGTATGATCCCAATTATTCTCATTATAGGGCTGCCACCTTTTCAAATGCCCAAAGTAGCAAATTTTTCATAGAAACATGAGATTTTGCAGGACAAAACATTCCCATGGGCAGTGCAAATGACAGAACATTTTTGCCAAAATAAAAGCTTATTGTAGCACTGAGTTGCATATGCTATTTTTTTTATAACATTTAAGAGTTTCAGATACAAAACTGTGTTCTGGAACTGTTAAAGGAAACTTAGGAAATATTTTCTGTCCTAAAATCTCAGGATGTTTACTATTTTTAGTTTTTTTTCACAAGACACAACTGCACAAAGAAGGACTGTCCCTCACAAAGATAGACAGGTGGTAACCCTATCTTATTAAGGGTAATATGTAATTATCAGCCATGGGATGGGTAAGGCCAGGTTATAACAATATGGGACAGGTTACTCTGAGCACAAAAAGGAAAATTGGCTAGGCTTAAAATGGTCCACAAGGTCAACTAGGCAAATACTTACCTTTGAATGTGTGAAGTGGAATGCTGGCCAAATTCAAAAGTATAGAAGAACTGCAGAGCACATCAAAGGGTGGAGGACATGCATGAGGTCACAGGTTACACATTACAAGTTTCAGCATGGTATAACTACCCATAGGTGTTTTAATATTGGCTTGAAATTTTAGTTAAAACATGTAGGCAATGTAGCATTAATTATCATTTTATTTATTTAATAAATGTAGGGTTAATGTCTCGATGGATAATTTGAATTTATTCTCAAATTAAGAACTCTTCCTTTCAAGCTAGGTGGGTAAAAAAGAATGTTTTGACCAAGGAACGCACTATAATGGCCACTGAAGGAAATAACTTAGGAGTGGACAAACCAACAGAAATAAAATCTGTTTTCATACACTAAGCATGAAATACTACTTACAGTTCTGTAATATATATTCTTAATCTGGACACTACAGTTGACCAGGGTCGACTAAAAAAATTGCACTGCATTTCAAAAGACAACAAACTTAAAATGAAACAAAAAGTAGTCTGGGCAAATTCTGGAAAATTATAGTAAATCAAATTAAAGCAACAGACTTTTGGCTGACCTGATGTCAGTATTCTACAGTAATTTGTTATTACCAGTTGCTACAACATGACGACGAAGGAAGAGGAGGAAATCAAGTGCAGCACTTTCTAGAGTGACAAATGGGATGGTAATACGGTCTAGGCGACAATGTTCTATATAGTCACTTCAACATGCTACAGTGCACTTTGAATAAAACAGTTAACTTATCCTACTTGCTTTTTATTACTCTATGCAGTTCCTATTAAAACTCTTTCCTATACTACCCACTTTTAAAGATACCCCTGAGAATCAGCCTGCACCACCTTGCTGGGGACAACATTCCATACTGAAATAATATTGATCCGATGAAGCACTTCCTGAATTCTAAGTTTTACCTTTCTGATCCACTTTAGTGTGTCACATCACAAGAAACATTTTTACTGTTCACCAAAGATTAAATAATACTTGCTCTGCTCATGCTGTGCTCCAAAGGAAAAACAATCTACCCTTGGTCCCTGTTGATACCTCCGCACCGGAGTGCCTTGGACTATCCTGGTAACTTCACCTTCTACATGCTCTGGAAGGCACACTCACAGAAATTAAGCATTTAAGAAGCAGCCTGACTAGAAAGTATTAAAGGTGATAATGCCTCTCACATTCTGAAATTATTAGGCTAATGTGCTGCTACAACAGTGTTTAAGATAGTACCTACAGCAAGCAAAGAATCAAGATTTCTACTGATTCAGATCACCGTACATTAATTTTCCCTGACACTGCCAAAAAGGATAGTTTCAGTGATGAAGCATATAAAATGAACGTGTTATGATAAATGTGAAAGACCTGTCTGGCAGTTAACACAGAGGATTAAAGACACCATGAGCTGTTAACTATAGTCCTCCATCTGCCTACCGTGTGATGCTGAGCAAGTCACTTATCCAGACTGTGTTCACAGGTTTCCCCTGAAAAGGGAGACTTGTGTACAGTGGCCATACCCAGATAACAAATAATCTGCAGCAACTTATTTTAAATTAAATTAAATTTTTACAATGAAGCCTGTGGCATTGGGGTTGAGTCTGAGTCGTTTGGGTGACTGCTTAATATCAGCAAAGTGGTTTGTTTAATTACAACCATCTATCACCATGTCTGATTTGAGTTAGCTTAACAAGGAGTATACTGAAAAGAACATAAGCTTTCCAGAATGCATACAAACAACTGCAAAATATCACCAGAGATCCTCTAAGTATGCCCTCTTTAGCCAGGTCTTAATCCAGCACATGCAGTAGATAGTCTAATCAAGTTCCTCCAGTAATACCAAGTAATGAGGGAGGATAGGATCATATCAAAGTTTTTCTCTGGATCAAAATGAACAACTAATGTACTTCTGTCTCATTCCCTCAAGGCCTTTTCATACAAATAAAGGACCGTCATCATGGAAGAGATGAGAATGCTCTAGCTCATAGCAACATAAAAGTTTAAGACCTCAGTAGAAAACCTTATTGGTGCTGGAATCATGCGAAGAGTGAAAACTGGGGGAGAAGCAGTAATGTCTGAACATACAGTTTCATTCAGCAGGAATTTCATTTTTGCTTTCTTTCCAAGCTCATAAGCTTTTTTTAACTTTGTATTTTGTTCAAACCAATACACACACAATTAAAACATATTCACTCAAACTTGACAAAATGCGCAAATTACTGTACTGCACATTTTCTGAAGAAAAAGTCTGGCCACAGACAATGCAAAATGTGTTATGCAATCACATCTATTACTCAGTCAAAATATTCACAACACTGATGCAAAACATCTTCAGACTCATTCAGCTCATGTATAAAGCCTACTACTAACTGGTAACAAGAGTACAGCAGATTTGTCAGCATCTGCATTCTAGCAGTACCACTTGACAATAGGATTTCTTTCATTCACAAGACTCAAACAAAAGCAGCTTAAGAGAGAAGCACAAATTGTCAATATGAACTTAAAAGGTAAGGTACACTGACTGTAATTGATATTAAAGATATATTATGGGAAATTCTTGCACAATTATCTTCAGAGAAAGGTTAGGAAGTCATGTAAAAAAAAGTAAAATCAGCAGAGGATAAGTAGAATGATCCCTTATGTTAAAGTTATGGAGTCTACCTATACTTGTTGGGTCACATTACTATAATGGAAAAACTTAAAATAAGAAAATTCCCCTGATCTGGCACAGGCCAACTCTAAAATTAAAACTACAGTCCTATTATCTTCTCCAAAATACCTTGACAACAGTGTGATATCGTTAAGAAAAAAAAAGCTAATCAGTCTTTCTTCTGGACTGAACACGGGAAATCAATTAATGTAAACCAGGCAGAGATTACCAAAGAGACAGAAAACCATACACCAAAAAACAAGTCACAATGTCCAGAGGACCATTGAGGAGTCTAGCCCAATTTTCCAATTACTCTATACCATCTGGTTAAGTGACCTGCAGAGTCACAAAGTAGACAAATGCAAGCTGAAGGAATCCAATCCTGTTCCACAGGAAGAAGCTCATTAACAACTCATAGCTTTAATCATCTGTGCCAACTGCCAGACTGGCTCTGACATCAAACACAAAAATAGCCAATATTTGACAGATTTTAACACCCAGCAACAGAGCCGTTCTTTCAAGTTTTAAGATATAAAATGTACATGTTAAAACTAATATTTATTTAGTTAACTCTGCACAACAATGGACTCACATTCAAGCAGGATCTAAGCAAAATATTGTGGTATAGTTCTGGGACAGTATAACCTAAACGGCAAGTCACAATCTGTGCCCCAGGGGTAATGGGCCCCATTTATTTTGATGCAATCTATGCAACATAATTTGCTTTTTGCTGAAGACACAAAGGTCTATGAAATTCAGATGGGGAGCAATTTGTCCCTATGTAAAAACATAACGCAAGATCACAAAATGTGCCAGAAGAATGCAAAGCTTGACTATAATTTTGGTTCTTTTATGGTAGAATGGGAAGAGTGGAAAAATAAAACAACCAAAGAATTCCAAAGGCGGACACGAGCTTAAAAATCAGTTTTATTCCACAAAGCATTCGGGTGATACCCTTCTTCAGTGAGTAAAAACATTTAACAAACTCAGTTCAATTTATTCTAACTTAATCAAGACACAGCCCAATCAAAAACCATCCCCATTAAAAAGTTAATTACAACTTAAAGTCATAGCAGAAATCTGAGAATAAAATCACATATTCTTTTTAAGAAAACACTTTTAAAAATCTTAATAGTCTCTTCATGTAATAAAAAAATATAAAATATATATATATATATATATATATATATATATATATATATATATATATATATATGGGTCTAGGACACATGCTCAACTAGCATATGTCCGAATCACAAAATATCAAACACATACACGAAAGTGCTTAACATCGAAAAGCGCTTCTGTGTATGTGTAGCTCAAAAAAAAAATCTACGTTTCTGCAGGGGGGCTTTGCCCCCCTGTGCCCCCCACACACCCCCCTACTTTATTATTCTCACTCCAAGATCGCACTACAGTGGGGAAAAGGGAATTTTCCCTTACCCGCACTGTAGTCCGACCTACGAAACAGGCACACATACACGGAAGCGCTTGTCGATGTTAAGCGCTTTTGTGTATGTGTGTTCGATGTTTTGTGATTCGGACATATGCTAGTCGAGCATGTGTCCGGATCCCATACATATATATATATATATATATATATATATATATATATATATATATATATATATATATAAAACAATTATTTCAACTTTTGTTGCTTCTTTTTAAGTACTGCCATAATGCTAACCGCTGTATTCAGACCAGGTTTACTATCTGCATTTATTAATGTTATCCACCTATATTCACACATATCCAAAGTATTTTTAAATCGCCACCCCTTTTATTCTTAAACACAATATCAATAACTCTAAACTGGAAATTTTGTCTCTGCCCTTCCTCCTCAATATACCTAGCAAGGACGTTTGCATTAATCTTTCTTCTTATCTCCGATTTGTGCTCAATAATTCTTTCTTTAAATTTTCTATTACATTTCCCTACATAAAATGCAGGGCATGCTGTGCAATTAACTAAATAAACAACATTAATCGTATTGCACATAGTATATTTCTTAAATACAAATTTCCTTCCTGTGACAGGATGCCTAAATCTATTACTTTTATTTATATCATTGCAACAGGTGAAGCTGAAACATGGAGCAGTACCCAGTTTGTTACTTACACATTCTATCTTATGATCTTTCATATGTTTATAACAATCAAGATTTTAAATTAGAACAATTTCTATATGCAAAGTGTGGTCTCTCGGCTGTGATCCTTCTGATCTCTGGCATGGTCATAAGTATACTCCAGTTTTTTTCTATAATGTTTTTGGCATCACATGACATGACATGACATATAATTATTCACCCATCTCTGACATAGAACCTTATGCTCATCACTATTATTATTCATAAAATAGGGTTTAGCTTTATTTTGTCTCTTACCTAAGACTTCTCTCTCTTACCCAAGACTTCTCTCTGCATCTGTCGCAACATTTCTATACCTTACTACCTATACTATGCCTTGGTCTCCAAACTCTTGTATCACCTCTTGCATTTGGTCAGTACAATATGCATCATCAGTATTAACACGGCTAGTTCTTATTAACTGACTCTTCACTATACTTTTAAATACAAGGGGGGCAAGCATGCTATTCTTATGTACATACCTATTGGCCTGCACTTCTTTTTTATGTACCATTGTATTAATCATATCTCCTGCTTTTTCCAATTTAATATCAAGATACATGATACTTTCCTTTGAATATTCAACAGTAAACTTTTAGTCTGTTGTTAAATTTAAATAATCCATAAACGCTTGCAGTTCAACATTAGTTCCATCCCACATTAAAAAAAATGTCAAACAAATCGCTTATAAAAATAACATTTTTTCCTTTATACATTTCTGGACAATTTTATATACATATATATACACATATATATATATATATATATATATATATATATATATATATATATATACACACACACACATATATATATATATATATATATATATATATACATATACATACGTATACACACATTTTCCTACTCTACCACTACAATATTTGCACATGTATTCACATAATATAATTGTTCATAGAACATAAATACGTTACTTTTTAACACTAATTCAAGTAGCTCACAGAAGGTTTCTCCCTACCATTCAACTTTGTTTGCACAAAAAATTACGCAAAGACTCCATGCAGTGATCATGTGGTTATTAAGGTTAATTTGTTGCTAGATAATTCTGCCAAACTGAAATCTAAGCCAATGCACAGAAGGTTAATTACAGATTATAGGGAAGCAAAACAGTTACTACATAAAACTAACTGGAGTGAGGTGTTCAGTGGAAAAACTGCAAACAGAAAGTGGAAAGTTTTGAAAGAGAAATTGTTTGAGTGCAAAAACTAAAAAAAATGTTCAACATCAGGATCTAGGCACGCAACATCAGGGGGTAATATTGCCATACGAACAAGATACCTGATTAAGGTGAGAGACAAAAAATATAAGAAATGGAAGACAGGTCGAACTACAAGTTTGAAAACTGTAATAAACAAGCTGAACAAAAAGATTAAGCATAGTGTTAGACAAGATCAAGAAAAAATTGAAGAAAATGTATATAAAGATATTGAGCATAATAGGAAATCTTTTTATAGATATATAAGATGTGGAAGGAGTAAAGATACACAAAATTGATAAACTGTGTGCAGATTCTAAAATGTATTCTCTGATGCAACAGATTACAGATAAATTTACAAAATCTTGTGCAAAACAGTTTGGCTTCACAAAAGAGGTGGTAAGTTGTCCTAGTGACATCCAAGTGACCCCAGATACGGGAATCAAATTAGATTATATTGAAAAAGAACTGTGAAAGCTGGATTCAAACAAAGTAAAGGGAGGAGACAGAATAAGTAACAATGACCTGAGAACACTTCAGCAAGAACTTACACTACCATTATATTATTCACTAGGTCATATAAATATGGGGAGATTCCTCAAGATTGGAGACATGCACTTATTAAACCTGTCTTTAAAGGAAAGGGGAGTAGGACAAACCCAGAATCATATAGACCCTTGGGTCTACTTTCATGTTGTGGAAAAATAATGGAGAAGGTAATACTTGATAAGTTATTGTCAGAACTGGATAGGTTGGGCCTTGAAACCATATATCAGCATGCATATGTTGAAAATAGATCTATTACCACCTGTAACATGATGTTCTATAACAATATATTAACAGCTTTGAATGAAAAATTGTGCTGTGATGTGATTTATATAGATTTAACTTCAGCATTTGACAGGGTCATACACAAAACACTGATCAAAAAATGAATACTAGGTATTGATGTACTGTTGATAAGATGGATAGCTGCATGGCAAGTATCACACACCAACTGGACAGGTGAAATCCTTGGTTACATTCAAGGTGTCCCACAGGGCTCTCTCCTAGGCCCTTACTTGTTTAGATAAAGAAGTTATGTCTTATCATAACGTTCCATCTGTATTGTTGATCCTCGTTCAGTCATTACGCATGGGTATTGGTTCCGACCTCGGAACTGAGCCAGCCATTTCCCAAGCTCGCGTCAGCTTCAAACTCTCAAGCTAAACTCTTACCCACAATCTCCCTCTCCCTGTTACCTCAGATTGAGTTTGCAAGTCAAAGACGGTAGAGGCTACCTCTGGTCAAATAACCTAAGAGAACCGGATAGTGAGATCCACTAGAAACCACAGGAGGGGGAAGGAGGGAGGGTCATAATGATTGAACGAGGATCAACAATACAGATGGAACGTTATGGTAAGACATAACTTCTTTATCTGATATTGTTAATCCTCGTTCATTCCTTACGCATGGGACAGAGTCCCCAGCTACCTCTATTCCTGGGAGGCTCTCATGGAAGGACATTCCTGAGTACCATAGAACCGAAAGATGCTCTTCACCTGGAGGCCAAATCCAATTTGTAATGACTGATGAAGATATGAGGCATAGCCCAAGTTGCAGCTGCACAGATGTCATGCAAAGAAGATCTGGCATGGAAGGCAGCAGAAGTTGCCACTGACCTTGTTGAATGAGCGTTCATGGTAGTAGGCAACGAGATATTGCGTTGTGTATAAATGAAGGTCACACAGTCCTTCAACCATCTAGCTAATGTGACCTTAGCAACAGCAGATCCTAATCTAGGTCCAGAAAAGGCCAAAAATAACTGGTCAGATTTACGAAAGGGCCTAGTCCTGTTTAAATATAAACAAATTTGCCTGTGGATATCTAGGGTATTTTGGCAATACTCTCCTTTGTTTGAATGATTGGGAAAGAAAACTGGCAATTCAATGGCTTGACTAATGGACATTTCAGAGATCACTTTTGGCAGAAATGATGGATTAGCTCTCAGAGACACTATCGCTATGAAAAATCAAGTATGGACTCTTGATACATAAAGCTTGAAGCTCAGAAATACGCCTGGCAGAAGTAATGGCGACCAAAAACAAGGTTTTCCATGACAAATACTTGAGGTTGCAAGAAGAGGATGGTTTGAAAGGTGGCATTGTCAGAGCTTGTAGAACTAATGATAAATCCCATGGTTGAATAGGTTCTCTAAAAGGTGGCTTCAGATGATTCACACCTTTTATGAAGGTCTTGCACAATTTGTGGGACATAAGAGAGGAATCTTGGACACCCTCATGAAAATTAGAAATTGCAGCCAAATGAACTCTAATGGTAGAGGCCGATAGACCCGATTGAAACATGCCGGCCAGACAGTCTAGTATTATCGACACTGGTGCTGAAAAGGGGTCTACTTGTTTATCTTTCAGCCAACAGGTAAATCTTTTCCACTTGCTCAGATAAGTAATTCTAGTGGTAGACTTATGAGATGCAATGAGAATATCACGTACTGGTAAAGAAAGATCATGCTGCCTGGCAATCAAGGGAATTGGAGTAGCCAAGCCGTGAGCTTCAGGCTGTTCAAGCTGGGATGAATCAGGTTCTGTGGATGTGAGATCAACTCCGGGGTTGGATGGAGAATCCATGGTCGATCTAGTAGGTGAGGCCAAAGGAAGGGGAACCAAATCTGTCGAGGCCAACATGGTGCTATGAGGATCACCTTGCTATTCAACTGACGGGCTTTCTTCAGAAACTGGGGAATGAGGGGAAAGGGTGGGAATGCGTAAAGAAAACCAGAGGGTCAATCGTGGACTAGAGCGTCCCTGGGTGACTGTCTCGGAGGGGGAATCAGGGCAAAGTAGTTGTTGCATTTGTAGTTGGTCGGGGATGCAAAGAGGTCGCAGCAAGGATGGCCCCAGCGGTGTAAGATCTCCGCCGCTATCATGGGATTCAGGGACCATTCGTGAGGTTGAAGAATGCACCTGCTGAGTCTTCTGCTATTACGCTGGAACTCCCGGGAATGTGCGTTGCTAGAAGAAAACGGTTGGCAGCCATCGCCCACTGCCATATCCTCATGACCTCTCGACAAAGGGGGTAAGATTTGGTTCCACCTTGCTTGTTGATGTACCAGACCACCGCCATGTTATCTGATTGAATCGCAATCATCCCAGATGGCTGCAGGGGATGGAATGCTTGCAACGCCAGAAGCACCGCTCTCAGCACTAGAACAGTTATATGCAGATGGGCCTCCAGTTCGGACCAAGTGCTTTGGACGTCTGTCCCTGACATAGCCCCCCCCCACCCCATCAGGGAGGTGTCCGTGGTCACTGTGGCCTTGGGTTGCTGGGGGAGAAGGGGCGAGACCATTGTGACAGATTGTGTGCCATCCACCAATTTAAATCCTGTTTGCACCTGTGGGTTACTCGAATCATGGCTGAAAGAGGATGCTGAAAAGAATACCATTGGGTGAGCAGTAGCCATTATAGAAGCCTCATGTGAAACCTGGCCAGGGGGAAAATGGTGATGAAGGCTGCCATGGAACCCAACAGCTGTAGAACAGAGTTGAGCCATGGATTTCTCCCTTGAAAGGATTGGAATCAGTTGTTGCTTTATCCTTAAAATTCTGTGCTCTGGAATAGCAGCTCTGCAGTTCTTTGTGTCCAAGATGACCCATACAAATTCTGCCGACTGAGATGGGGTGCGATTGGATTTTTGCCAGTTTATGGTTATGCCTAGCCTTTGAGCAGCGAGGAGAGAGTATGCCAGGGCTTCTTCCAGTAGATGTCTGGTGGGGGCGGAAATGAGCCAGTCGTCTAAGTATGGAAACACCTGGAATCCTTGAAGTCGCAAGTGAGCTGTGACAACTGCCATGTACTTTGTGAACACTCTGGGGGCTGCAGAGAGTCCGAAGGGCAGTACTCTGAACTGGTAGTGACTGGCTCCCGCACGGAAGTGCAGAAATCTTCTTGATGACCTGTCCACTTTTATGTGGTAGTACGCATCTTGAAGATCTATCGAGTACATCCAATAGTCTTTTTCCAAAAGTGGGAGGATAAACTGCATTGTGACCATCTGGAATTTTTGTACTCTCACAAACCTGTTCAATACACTGAGATCCAAAATTGGTCTCCAGTCCCCGGTTTTCTTTGGCACCAAAAATAGTCGAGTAGAATCCGGATCCTATCTGGTCTGGAGGGACTATTTGGATGACTCTCTTTCTTAGCAGCTTTTCTATCTCTAGTGCTGCTTCTTCCCTTTGATTGGGTGGAACGTCGGGAAGGTTTTTTGAAGGGACAGGGCAAAGATCAAAGGGGATATGATAACCTCTGGTTATAATTCTTTGTACCCAAGAATCGGTGGTGATGGTTAGCCAGGCAGAAGGGTACAAGGAGAAATGTCCCCCAACCACCTCCAGAAGAAAGGAGTTGGGCCGCTCTTCAGGAGCTCTGGTAGGATTGACCAGGGAAAGAATCCCTGGAACCCTGGTTATGCGGACCCCCTCTGTCCCGAAAAGAGCCTCTCGGCCTGTGTGTCACAGAAAGGACCCTGAGATTTCTTGAACCATATCTTCCCACTCTTTTGGTTTCAGGAGAAAGCACGTTGAGGGGAAGAATAACGGACACCTACGGCAAAAAGGGTCTTACCGTCCTGTTCAAATCTGGCCAGTGTGCTTTTAACTATGGGTCCAAACAACGAGGAGGCCTCAATGGGAGTGTTAAGAAAGGAAGCCTTAAAGGGTTCCGTGAAATTGCACAAGCGCATCCAGGCGTGTCATCTCAAGACCGCAGCTGAACCCCGCTGCTCTAGCTGCTCCTTCTGATGCATGAGATATCAGTCACAGAGGAGTTAGATATTGATTCAATGGTGGCCAGCTGAGAGGCCACTGTCACGACCTCATCAGACATGGCACCAGCCAAGGTTTCAGAGAGCTCAGAAATCAGATCCCTTTGAAGTCTGGTAAAGTGTGCCACATAATTCAGGGACCGGACAGTAAAGGTCGCTGATGCAAAGGTGCGCTTCCCTATCCTGTCCAGGGCTCAGGACTCTGTTAGGCGGATGGACAGTCTGGCTTTCTTCTGCCAGATCCTTTTCTGCTGCGGCTGCCACCACCAAAGCATCCACAGGAAGACTTTTTGATCAATGGGGGTCCGTAGCAGGAGGGGACAAAATCTTATCTGGCCTCCGGGGAATAGCTTTGATGGTTTCATAAGCCTTCCAAGCACACTGCACGATAAGCCAGACAAGTTCATAGACAGGTGGAGTAACCCAGGAGGTAGGGGGCCAGGCGCGCAAGGCCTACAGGAACACAGATTCCTCAGAGGTTGGATTAGAGGACAGTCACCTCTCTGTTTCAGGATTTTGAGGATATCACCAAAGGATACCTCAGAGGGTGACCGAGGGGATCCTTCTCCATCAAAATCTGTGTCTTCAGTGAGGGACTCCTCTGTGGAGTCCATGTGCTTCCTCTTACACGAACTTTTCCGGTGGACCTCCTCAGCGGGAGAAGCTGGATAAGACAGCAGAAAAGGGGACTCCTGTGGGAATATGTCCTGAGGCCCTTGCACCCGGTGTCCGCTAGGTGTGAAACCAGTGTACCAGAGGGCGGCGGAGGGATACACAGCAGCGACAGCGAAAGCCTTCTCCATCAGTTGGAAGGCTGGTCCACCTGAAGAGGAGTGAATGCCTAGGACAGGGGTCACCCCTCCCCTAAGTGGATCAGCCTACCGACCTGGAGTCCCTGGATGGCTAAGGAGTAGCAAACTATGCGTGTCACAACTGACATCCTGGGGTCATAGCAAAACTTTCCTGCCACAAAGGCAACTGCGGGTCCTTAGTGAGATCCATAAAGGGAACCGCAGAAAGGGAAGACTGTGCTATATCCATGGACTTCAAAGGCAATGAAGGAGGAGACTAAGAAGGGGTCTTTGGAGATGGGTGATCACCTCCCAAGGAAGGATAGTTCCTGAGGGGTGGGATACCTCTGGCCAAGAGTACCTGATCCACAAGATGCAACACATCATGTTCGGAAAGGCTTCTAGTGGACCTCACGGAGACTGAGGGAGAAACAGGCCCGTCCACAGAACAGGCAAACTCGGTGCCCATCTCACCAGTCCGCACCGAGAACAATGGTGCAGAGAGAGACTGGACTACGGCGGTCTGCACCAAAGAAGTCATCGGTGTAGAGGTCATGGTCTGCACCGACACAGGGATCTGTGCCAAAATGGTTGTCAGTACCGAAGCTGGAACCGACAAAACTGGAGTCAACAATAAAGACGTCGGTTCAGAGTACAATGTCGGAGCTGACGTGGTCAAGGTCTGCGCCGACTGAACAGTCAGTGCCGATACAGTGGTAATAGTCTGAACAGAGGAGCCCTTCAGTGCCGATATAGTGAAGGCTGCAGGAGAAGACTGAGCTGAGATCACTAATGGAGCCGAAGGCCTCGGTGCCGAAGGTCTAGGCACCGAAAGCACTGGGGCTGACTGAGTGAGCTCCGGAGCCGAAACTTTAGCCTTTATAGGTTTTGGTTGGCGGGAATCCCCAGCCAGGGACGAAGGCAATGATTTAGCCTTGGTAGGAACATCCAAGATTTTCTTATGGGCTCTAGGAGGGGTTGAGGCTTCCGACCCAGAAATAGTCTCTGAAAAGGGAGATTTAAGAAGTCCCTTCAGGAACACCTTGTTTTTCCTTTCCAACAAAGTTCTATTTGAAAAGTTTTCACAGATAGTACAGGGCGGGTCAGACAAGTGGGACACCCCCAAACAATAAACGCACAAAGAGCGTGCATCTGAAGTTGGTAGTTTTTGTCCACAATCAGAACACCGCTTAAACCCCGGACTGCCTTTCTTATCTGCCATGACAGCAAATTAAATAGTAGAAAAGGGTACCAGCAATGGTACAAAAGAATATCCAAAGGTATGAGAAAAAAAGGGAAGGATTACCAACGATAGTAAGGGGAGAATACCTCGCGGTAAAAAGGCAGAGAAAAGAGAAGAAAAACCTGAAGAAAATATGTTCGCTAGATGCGATAGGGTAAGAGACAATGAAATAGAAACTTTTCTGACAGAAAGGTAATATGAATGACTATTAAACAACAAATAACTGTACTTAGCTCAAGAGAAGCAGCTTGACACGACCGAATGGCAACGCGACAAACGAAATCTGGGGTAACAGGGAGAGGGGGATTGTGGGTAAGAGTTTAGCTCGAGAGTTTGAAGTGGACGCGAGCTTGGAAAATGGCTGGCTCAGTTCCGAGATCGGAACCGATACCCATGTGTAAGGAATGAACGAGGATTAACAATATCAGATTGCATCTTTCAGACCTTACTTTTTCATCTGAGGTGTTCTACAGTCTATATGCTGACAACCTGAAATTGGGCAAACTGATTTCAAGTGATATAGATAAGACATGTCTGCAAAATAATCTGACTAAATTGACCATTTGGGCACAGGAGAATATGTTGATAAATACATCAAAAACTAAGCATATGAGATTTGAGAGACAGACTGAAAGGTGAATATTTAATACAGCACAGTGATTGAAACTGTAGACTCATTTAAGGACCTGGGTATAAGGGTAGATTCAGCTATGAGTTTTTCTAATCATATCAACCAATTGGCTAATGATAGTCATAGAAAGTACAGTTGTGTACACTTAACAAAAATGTAGATGTTAGAGTGTATTCACTGTTGGCAGTCATTACATTTGGGTAATCTGCTGGCAGGTTGCCTTCAGTCGGCCTGAATATCAAAGTCTTGGGTCCTGCGTCAGTTGCTGTCTCCTCTTCCATGACGTCAGGTCGTCAGGGGTATAAAACATGCAGCCAACGCCATTTTCTTCAGTTTTTCTTGCCCCAGATGTCAGATGCCCCCCAAATGGGGAGCAAAAATATACAAATATATCTATATCTATCTATATATCTATATATCTATATATCTATCTATATATCTATCTATATATATATATATATATATATATATATATATATATATATATATATATAAATGCAACTGTAACAAACTTCACCTTCATCTAAAAGCAAATATACCACAAAGGCTGTAGAATATAGTGAAGGAAAGAGAAGTTCTAGAAAAAAGGGGGATGGCGGGTGGGTAACCCGGACTGCAACAGTGAATACACTCGAACATCTACATTTATGGTAAGTGTACACAACTGTATTATGTTCTTCATGTTTCACTGTTGCAGTCATTAAATTTGGGTAGAATCCTAAAGCTATGGATGGGAGGCTGGAACTAAATAGCATTAGGAGTGGCTATAAGGCCCTGCAGAACTGCAGTGGCAAAGCCTGACCTGGACTTAGAGAAGAGAGGCAAATGATAATGCTTTGTAAAAGTATGAACAGACCTCCAAGTAGCAGCTTCTAGAATGTTTTTGGTTGGCACCCCTCTGAGAAAAGCTGCTGAGGTAGATGCAGCCCTGGTGGAATGTGACCCGATTCCCTTGGGCACAGGTTTACCATGATGCAAGGTAGCAGAAACGAATGCAGTGGCTTATCCACATTGAAACAGTCTGCTTTGAAATAGCCTTCCCCTCTGATCCTGCAGCGAATGCCACCAGTAGCTGCTCAGACTTTCTTAGAGATTTGGTCCTGTAAGTAAAATCTTAGTTGTCTGTGTACGTCCAAGGAATGCAGAATCCACTCCCCCTTGTTCTGCGGATTTGGGTAAAAAGTTGGCAGGTGAATAGTTTGGTTAAGAGCCACAATGGATACCACACACCTTAGGCATAAAGGAAGGATTAATCCTGAGGGACACCCTGTCCGGGTAAAATGTAATAAAAGGCTCCACAGCCATGAGGGCCTGTAGTTCTGAAACCCTTCTTGCTGAAGTGATTGCCAGAAGGAAAGCTGTTTTCCAAGATAAAAACTTTATATCCGCAGTAGCTGCTGGTTCAAATGGAGGCAGGGTGAGCTTTTCCAACACAAAATTTAGGTCCCATGCAGGAGTTGGTGATCTTCTGGGAGGCCTTAAATTTTTGGCCCCTCTAAGATACTGTTTTAGCAGAGGATGAGAAAAGAGAGGAGGCAAGAATTTTTATTGAAGAAAAAGATAGGCCCTTGTCAAGCATCTCAGTCAAGTATTGTAAAATCTGAGGAATATTTGGCTTTGCTGTGTCCGTTCCTTGTGCTTGGTTCCAAGCACAGAATCTCTTCCATTTATCAGCATAAGATTTTCTAGTACTAGGCCTTCTGGCTTCCAAAATGACATCCATCACAGATTTACTGAGAGGTGTTGTTTGAATAATTACATGAACAACCATGCTGCCAGGTTCAGAGCTTGGAGCTGATTGTGCAGAATTTGAGTGCTCTGCTGAGACAGTAGATGAGGTATTTGAGGCAAGTACCAAGGAGGGAGTTGAGACATATTCCTTAGAATTGAGTACCAGTGCTGGTGAGCCAGTCCGGGGCAATTAGGATCATTTTTGTTTTTTTCTGTCTGACCTTTAGTAAGACCTTGGGAAGAAGAGGCAGAGGAGGAAAGGCGTAGACTGATAGGTTTTTCCAACTGAAGGATAGGGTATCCACTTTCCATGCTTGTCTGTGATAAGTCCTTGTGCAGAATTTGTCCAGTTGATAATTTTGGGGAGAGGCAAATAGATCTATGTCCGGACTCCCCCATTTCTCTGTTATCATGCTGAAGACTTGTGGATCCAGTTTCCACTCGTGAGGGTCCATAAGATTTCTGCTTAGGTCGTCTGCCAAAGTATTTTGTTTTCCTGGCAGGAATTGAGCTTGAAGATGTACTTGGTAAGTCAAGGCTGTGTCCCACAATGCCATGGCTAGTCTGCAAAGGGGGTAGGAATGTGTACCCCCCCCTGCTTGTTTATGTACCACATAACCGTGGTGTTGTCCGTCTTTATCAGTAGCTCTCCTGGATGAAGTAAGTCCTTGAAGGCTGTCAGGGTATTCTTAACAGCTAACTTCTCTTTCTGGTTGATAAGCAGATGCGTTTGTTTTGGGCTCCATATGCCCTGAATGCATCTCCCCGCCAGGTGGGCCCCCCAAGCATAGTCTGATGCGTTTGTAGCTAGGGTTTGGGTGGCAGGGGGTAGAGTGAAAGACTGGCCCATGTTCTGGTGACATGTCTCTGCCCACCAAAGAAACTCCTGTTGTAGGCAGGGAATGAGAGGAATCATTGTTGCCAGATTGTGACAATGTTGACTCCATAAACTTTTTAGATACCACTGTAGCTTCCTCATATGCAGTCTTGCATATGGAATTAGTAGAATGCAGGATGCCATGAACTCCAAAGCCTGCAGAATTGGTCTTGCAGATAACTGGGTTTTCGTTGCCATCTGTTTGGAATACATATTCAGTTGCCTTTGCTTGTCTGGCGTAAGGTAAGCCATCTGGGCAGTTGTATTCAAGCTTGCAACCAGGAATGTAATCTTTTGAGACGGTGCCAGTTGTGATTTCTTTTCGTTTATTGTGTACCCTAGGCATGTTAGAAGCCTTTTTACAAACGCCAGATGTTGAAGAAGAATGTCCTTGTTTTCTGCTTGAATGAGACAGTCGTCCAAGTATGGATAGATTTGTATGCTTCTTTGTCTGCAAAATGCAATTACTGGTGCCAGGCATTTTGTAAAGACCCTGGGCACAGTAGATAAGCCAAAGGGCAGTGCAGAGAATTGGTAGTGCATAAAACTAGCCTTGAAAAGGATGTATCTTCTGCACGATTCCCTTATTGGGATATGCAAGTATGCCTCTTAAGTCTAGAGTCACTAACCAAGCGTTCTTGCCCAGCATGGGCAGAAGGTGTTGCAGTCAGCATTTTGAATTTTGGTATGTCCAAGAATGTGTTCAAAATCAATAACTCCAGTATTGGGCACCAGGCATTGTCTTTTCTGGGTACCAGGAACAGTCTTGAATAAAATCCTTGTCCTTTTTCCTGTTCTGGTACTGGCTGAATAGCCCTCATATCCATGAGGGACGTAACTTGTTTCTGTGCCTCTGCCCAGTGATTTTGTGGCAGATCTGGCCAACCGTTTGGAATTGGCAAGGTATGGAAATGAAATCTGTATCCCTGGGATACTATGTTTAATACCCACTTGTCCTGGGTTATTAACTGCCAATTTTGAGCATGAAGTGCTAATTTTCCCCCAAGGGGGCTGCCAAAAGTTAAGTGCTTGGTGATGGCAGAGGGAAGTCATTGAGACTGTTTACTGTAGAATTGTGCTTTGTTTCCTCCAGATTTGGAGGTAGAGGCACCCCATTGCTTTGACCTGTAAGAACCCTGTGATTGATATCTAGAGCCTTTTGAGTGCCTGGACTTGCCCCATGAGGCTCTGTCGGACACAGGAAAGTACCAATTTTTTTTAGGCCAGTGTCTACTGAATCTGGGTGGCTGCACTTGTAAGAAATCTTTTACAGTTTGCATAGATTTAGCTTTGTCTTCCATTTTCTTTAAAACATCTTCTGCCTTATTACCAAACAAAGTATCATGCTATAAAGGTGCAACCAACAATTTAGCTTTAACATGATCAGGCAGATTTTGCTCCTTGAGCCAGGCATGCCTTCTAATCACAGATCCAGTAACTGCGGCCCTACAAGAGGCCTCCAAGGAATCAAAACCACATTGCAAAGTATGCTTCCCAACCTGTTCTGCTGCATGCAATAATTCCTGCAATTCTTTATTTTCCACACATTCAGAAATCAACATCATTTTCTATTTCAATAATCCCATAACATACTGTTGATATTTAAGCATATAAAACTGGCAGTTTAAGGCCCTAATTGCCAAGGTTGCAGACATATAAACCTTCTTTCCCCATCTATCCAGTAACCTGGAATCTCTATCAGAGGGGGAAGGATTCTTAGCTGTTGAGGCCTTTACACCTTTGGACCCTGTGAGATAGTTTCAGGGTCAGCAGCAGGATTTTTGAATAAAAAGTTGTGGGAGTCAGGAACCCTGTAATATCTGCCTGGCTTACTAGGAGCCGGAGGTAGGGAATCAGGAGCCATGCTTGATTCTGAAAACACATCATCAACAATGTCTAATACAGGAGGTACAGCCAAAGGCCTATGCTGAGGAAGAAGAAGGAAATCCCCAAGCCTCTTTTTTGATTCGGAGAAATCCTGACTCTCCCAATGAAAATGCTCCCTTAAAGTATGCAAGGTTTCTCCAAAAGAATAACCTTCAGGAGGAGATGCAGATGGGATGGATTCCTCTGCATCTGAATCCTCATAGGGTGGTATAGAAAATTCCTGATCAGCAGAGGAATCAGAAGAAATAGAAACCTGATCTGAAGATTCATAACCAGTGTCTTGCCTAGGCCTCTCATCGGGGGGGTTGGGAACCCCTGATCAAGGTAATTAAGTCTTCAGCCATTTTTATCATCTGTGTTTTAGGTATAGAGGCCTGAACACGTGGCTCATGCGTCGTTTTTTTTAGACTTAGAAGTTGCTTTTGTCTTTGTTTTTGAAGCTGGCTTCGGTTTTATATAGAAATGTTGAGGCCTGAAAACACCCTCAGAAGCCGGTGCCTGCTCAGTGGCTCTGGACCCATCCGAGGGAGAGACATCCGTGGGTACAATACTCTGAGAATCTTGCGGCATGCCGGACTCCACATGGGTCTCGGTAGGGGATTGAGACTCGAAAGTAGCGGGTATCAGGGGCTGAGAAAGCGCCTCACTGAGTACCGGTGAACCGGCGACTGGCTTAGGAGAAGTTTCGTCATCTGTTTTGGACCTCGACGGTCTGTCTTTGTCCTTTTCTTTGCATTTTTTGTGAACTCTGGTAGTCGGATTGCTATCAGACGACATTTCAGGGTAATGAAATCTGTTTCCAAAATATTTTGAAGCAAAGATATACCGACGCTTAATAGTGAATTGGTTAAATCTAGCACAAAACTGACAGCAAGGCATGTTATGATTTGGGCCTAGGCAAGGAATACAGTACAAATGAAAATCCTTATGAGGTATTTGCTTCCCACAAGTAATGCAATTATTAACTTTTACTGACATCGGTAAGGAGCAAGAAAAAAAGTTTCCCCAACGGGGTACTTAGCTTTAATTGAAGACTTCGGTTCTGAAACTCGAATGCAAAAATTTCAGGAGCTGGCCGACCGGCACTTGCGAACTGCTTCGGGCACCACGCAGCAAGAAAGACTGAAGAAAATGGCGTCAGCTGCATATTTTATACCCCTGACGACCTGACGTCATGAAAGAGAAGACAGCAACCGACGCAGGACCCAAGACTTTGATATTCAGGCTGACTAAGGGCAACCTGCCAGCAGATTACCCAAATGTAATCACTGCAACAGTGAAACACGAAGAACATCTATGGGTTGTATAACAAGATTTATAAAGTCTAAGAAATCAAACATAATGAAGTCATTGTTTGTCAGTTACATTAGACCCAGACTTGAGTATGGAATAACAATGTGGAAACCCTATAGGAGAACGAGCATGAATAAAGTGGAAAGAGTACAGAGGAAATATACAAAGGGCATCCATGGATGTGAAAATCTAAGTTATTATGAAAGACTAAAATATCTGAACTTGTACAGTGTCTCTTACAGATATTTAAGAGGAGATCTTATTCAGGTATATAGGGCATTTAGGGACAACTATCTCTGGGAATGTTTGGGGTTATCAAAAAGTACTAGAGAATCATCAGATAACCTATGTAGAAGATTCTATAGAAATGAGAAGTGTACTAATTGGTTCTCTGACAGAGTAGCTGATGCTTGGAACACACTACCAAATTACATTAAAGCAAGTACTAGTTTAGATATTTAAGAACAGCCTGGACATTTATTATGGGAACAAGTGTTTTGGCATACACCGTTGGAAACTCTTGGTGTTCTAGCTGGTGTGATTCTCAAACAATCTGGAAATATATCGCTGATTGATAAGTACATTTCTTGGCATTTTAACCTTTCAGAGTTCTGCATTGTTTTAATTTTGCCTGACTGAATTTTTGTATATATTTTCTGGCATTGTTTTCTGTTTCTCATCTGTCCTGAAACTGTTTTCCCCTCTCTCTCATGCTTGTGGTGCTGTTATTGTTGGTGACTTTGCAGTTGCCCGCCCCTACTGTAAATTTGATCTGGGACACCCTTCCCAGTCTGGTGTTCACTCCACTTAATACAGAGAGAACATCTGAGAAGGCCAACCCACTTAGGTTCTTAACCTCTGCTCCTCCTTCATCTCTCCTTGCACTTTACTTAAAAAAAAAAAAAAAAAAAATTGCACTTTATTTTGCTTTTGCCTCTTCTTAAAAGTACTCAATTGTATTTATTCTGCTGCATTTATTACTGCTTGGTAGTAGCCTGATTAAACTGTAACGGTTATTCTAAGCCTTTAGGTTTAAACACTTGGGCTCCAGACCAGTTGTTTTACATTAAGAAGGTTTGTGGTCTGCACTGTTGTGGCAGGACGGGTAGCTTACATCCTTCTAAATTGGGAATTGTTGATTGAAGGCTCAGTGTCTGTTATTCTAAAAGTGTATTGGTTCTGGTTTAAGCACTTGGGCTTCAGGCCAGTCATATTACATTAAGAAGGTTTGTGGTCTGCACTCTTGTGTGAGGAGAGGTTAGATTCTGCCCTTCTGAGCTGGGAATTTCTGGTTAAAGGATTATTATGCCTGTTTATTTGAACTGTTTCGTTCTGAAATTGGTGCGCCTTGTTTGCTGTAGCATAGACTAGATTCAGGAATGCTGAATCTAGCTTTGCTTGTATAACTTGAGCACTAGTCCAGGCCATCTTTTTTGGCGAAGGTTCCTCTGCACCCTAGTGGCAGGAGTGTGCAGTTAGAACTTGTCTGATTGAAGACTGCTGGACAAGGGCTCAGTTTTGAGCTTTTTTTACTGGTTAATTTGTTTAAATCAGTTTGCTTGTTTTCTATTGTTATATAAAGAAAATTGCACTTTATTCATCTGCTTTTACTGTATTTGTGTTTCTTCCTACTTTACTGCATTTATTCTGCTGCATTTGTTAATGCTTGTTACTAGCCTGATTAAACTGTAACTGTTATTCTAAGCCTTTGGTTGAAGCACTTGGGCTTCAGACAAGTTGTTTTACGTTACATTTTGTGGTCTGCACTGTTATGGCAGGACAGGTAGCTTACATCCTTCTAAGTTGGGAGTTGCTAATTGAAGGCTTAGTGTCTGTTATTCTAAGAGTGTATTAGTTCTGGTTTAAGCACTTGGGCTTTGGAACAGTTATTTTGCATTAAGAAGATGTGGTCTGCACTCTTGTGGGAGGAGAGGGCAGATTCTGCCCTTCTGAGCTGGGAGTTTCTGGTTAAAGGCTTATTGTGCCTGTTTATTTGAACTGTTTCTTGCTGTAGCATAGACTAAATTCAGACCTGATGACTCTAGCTTTGTTTGTATAACCTGAGCACTAATCCAGACCACCCTAGTGGCAGGAGTGTGCAGTTAGAACTTGTTTGATTGAAGACTGCTTGAACAGGGCTCAGTTTTTAGCTTTTTACTGGTTAATTTGTTTAAATCAGTTTGCTCATTTGCTACTGTTATAGTAAGAAAAAATATACACTTTATGCATAACCGCTTAGCTAGGGTTAAACTATTCCCGGCACCATAAAGTCTGCTCTTCAAAGTCTCCCTTATAACTAGCCAGTTTTTTTAGTTTTAGCACTCAAATCTGTTTCTTTGAGCTTAGCACTTGTTCAGAAGTCACTGTAAGCACTAAATAAGCTACAAATTACTACAGCACTCAACTTTCCTCATTTGTCTAGGTTTTTAGTACTTAATAAATAAGGACCTATCCAGGCATGTCTAAGGGTCAGCTCCCAATGTTTTCTCCTGTCTACCTGATGAATCTTGGCATCTTAGGGCAATGCAGCAATTGCCTCATGTACACAGACAACCCTCTGCTCCTACCACCCAACACTACAACCTGTGAGAGATGCACTTATATAGCTAAACTGGAAGCAAAGTTTTCTTCACCCAAGACCGGACTAGACAGTCAAGAGGAGAAGGTAAACACTTGCACCACACCACACTCATCACATAGTCCCTCAAAACCTACACCACCAAAACACATACATAGCAACACAAAACACCTACGTTCGCAGGGGCTCTCAATAAAAATCTGCTCAAGCAAAAGAGACCTCCAAAGCAAATGCATGCAACCTCCAACCCCCCCCAAAACAAACCAAATGACACATAGCCCACAAACTCAGTGTGCCACTCAACCACAGCCCATAAGGCATAACAACGTAGCCAACACTCTAGTCATAGGTGACTCTATAGTCAGGCACACTGACGTTCCACTCACCAGGCAAAACAAGGAGAACGTTCCTGTCAGCTGCCTGTTGGGTGCCAGGATCAGCCACATAACGCACACACTCCGCAACAAGTACAAATATGACTCTGTCATTGTCCATGTTGGTGTGAATGATCTGAGATGTAACTCCCTGGACTACATGAAAAGAGACATGGAGAAGCTCTCTGATAGTGTAGCCCAGACAGGTATGACCCTAGCCCTGAGTAGCATCCTGCCATCATCCAGAATGACACGACAGTACAAGGACAAAATGATTGACTTCAACAATTGGCTAAGCTTCAGGTGTCATTCTAAGGGGATCCAGTATCTGTCTGCCTAGGATGACATGATCGACAGACCATGATGCTTTGCCAGAGATGGTCTGCACCTGTCGCCTTTGGGATTGTGGATACTGGCTAAGGCTCTTGCCACCCCTATAGTGCCTTTTTTAGGCAAGGTTCAAATGACAAATTCACCACCATAACAGGTACAAGCAAGCAACATCTGAGGGTAATGCTACTCGATGCTAGAAGTCTAAACCTCAAAATGCATTCACTCAAGGCACTCCTTAAAATGAACATGGACATCTAGTGCAGTGACAGGGACCTGGTTCAAGGCTCTAGAGAGCACCCCTGCATTACCAGGCTATATTTCATACCACATTTCAGCCACCTAACCTGGACTGAAACACTGAAGGTGGAGGCGTGTCCATATTCATTAAGGATATCCACACCTCCAGGCTAGTTGCTCAGCATAATGCATCCGAGATTATCCAAGTGCAACTAACTCTGGGCAAGACCGGAATCCAAACTGTAACTTGCTACAGACCCCCTACCATGCCCCAAGATTCCCACTCCTCATTTCTTGATGCACTGGAAAATATTAGGGTACAACCAAACACCCTAATAATGGTTGATTTCAACTACCCCACCATTAACTGGGAAAACTACTCATGTAGAGACTCTTTTGCTCAACGTTTTTTGGAATTCATAAATTCCAACGCCTTGGATCAACTTATCCACACCCCCACCAGGGGCAGTAATATCCTAGACATGGTCACTACCAACATGGGCGACCGGTCTTCCACACCAGAGATCAATTTCTCGTTGGTCAGATCAGACCACAAGTTAATCATCCTAGACATCCACATTCCGCCCCCACCCCCCATTAGGGAAACCACCATAAAAAATTTCTCCAAAGCCAACTTCACACTTAAGACAGAAGTGGCAAACTTTAAGACAACCATGCAGATGGACAATAGAGGTACGACTGCTGAATCGTACACAAATGCACTTTATAAGCACTTGCATGAGTGCATGGATCGTGCTATCCCTAACAGAACCAAGATGTTATCCTCCAAAAAAAAAAAAAAAAAAAAAAAGGAAGCCAATCTGGTGGTCCCCTGCCATAAACAAACTCTACAACAGAGGAAAGAAACTGTTGCAAAAAAGAGTAAAACCCCATGACTGGAAGAACAGTAAGAAGCTGAGATCCCTCATAAAATCCTCCAAAGCTAGTTATGAAAACAAAATCACCACTGATTCTAAAGACAACCACAAAGCATTCTATAGCTATGTCAAGAATCTCAATGGCAACACTCAAATCTGCTCTGAGGTACAGCACAATGGCACTAAATATACAGAACCAACTGATATTGCCAACATCCTGGCAGATAAGTTCAGTGCTAACTTTACCCCCCCACCTCCCAAAGGGCCCATCTCTATACCGGAAGAATGCAAAGTTCCTGTAATCACGGCTGCACAGGTAAAAAAACACACTCTCCAAAGCCAAGAAGACAGCATCCATGGAACCTGACAACATCCCAGGCTGCATTCTACATGAACTACAGAAAGAACTGGCACCCCACCTAAACTCCATGTTCAATCATAGCCTCACCTCAGGCTTTGTGCCCACTGAATGGCGCACAGCGACAGTTATCCCACTCCACAAAGGGGGAGCCACCACGGACCCCGGGAACTACTGCCCCATTAGCCTAATGAGTCTAGTCTGCAAGGCCATGGAACGTAACACCATGGAACTTATAAACAAAAACATCGGTAATCTCCAAACTCTGGACCCCACCCAGTTCGGGTTTGAAAAAGGCAGATCATGTCTCCTAAACCTGACTGACTTCTCTGAAGCAGTCATCAAAGTCGTAGACAAGAGGAAGGTGGTTCACACCGCCTATCTAGACCTCGCAAAGGCTTTTAACACCATCCCCCAGTCTGGAATTGTAGATAGACTCACTAAACTAGGTATAAATCCCTATGTCACAAGATGGGTTGCCAACTGGCTCACTGACAGAACCCACACTGTGAAAGTAGCAGACTCCAAATCAGACTTCAGACCAGTGACAAGTGGAGTAACACAGGGTTCAGTCCTGGGTCCTCTCCTGTTTGGTATCTACTTTTCTGAAGTACAGGCTAACACAGAAGGTCTTTGGCTAATGAAGTTCACAGATGACTGCAAACTAGGAGCCATAACTGAAACTCCTAACTATGTGGACATCCTACAAAAGGGCCCCACTGAGACAGATGCCTGGTGTCAAAGCCATAGCCTCAAGCTCAATGCCAAAAAGTGCATTGTCATCCCCTTTGGTACAAACTCTGTACCCATGAGCTACCACATAGGTAGTAGTCTACTGAACACCGAAAGTGTGATAAGAGACCTTGGGACACAAGTGGACAGCAGTCTCTCCTTTGATAATCACATTGCCACATTAGTCAGGAAATCCTTCTACGTGGCACACCTCATCACAAAAGGTTTCTCATGCAGGAAAAAGAGGTCATTGCTCCCCTCTACTCGTCACTCATTAGACCCATTATAGAGTACAACGCCCCTTTTGGTATGTACCTCACAAGACATCTACAACTGGAAAGGCCGCAGAAATACCTCACAAGGAGAATTACTGGCCTCAAACAGATGCCCTATGCAGACTGTCTCAAAAAACTCCAGCTTTACTCCGTCGCATATCGCCTACTCAGAAGCAATCTCTGCCTAACATACAAAGCTATGTCAAACCTAGAGCTGTTCGACATGCTCCACTTAAAGAAATCCCAATCCCTCCAATCTACACGCTCTAGGGACCTAAACCTTGTCACCACAATAAACAGAACATGCTGGAGGGATAGTTTCCTGTCCCAGAGACTTTCTATACTCTGGAACAAACTACCTATCTATATCAAACAAAGCTCCTCATTAGCACTCAAGAAAAACCTTGATGATTGGATGGGAAATAGGAAATTCACCCCGGGGATCACCTCTGTGGCTCTGCTCGATAGAGACACAGGAAAATGTTCTTGGGTGGCGAAAGCTAGGGTACCTTTTTGACTATGCTTGTATAGGCCCTACAGCCGATAGCCTAGTATCTACCTATGAACCTATATTGGCAAGCTAGAAGGACATTAATGCCCATGCTTGAAACATTTGTATGTATGTATGTATGTATGTATGTATGTATACCTACATTAACAGGAATCACTGTAAAGAGTGACTTTATATCTAATGTTGCAAACAAAAAATCATGGGTGTTATAACTACTGTACCATTCATATAAACAATTCAAAAAAATCTTCTGTGTCTTTTATATAACTTTTTATTATGCACAGGTATTTACTAAAAACAAGTTGTAAATAATGTGAAATAGGTTCAGTTATCCACTCACCACCTGAGACAACTGGTCTCATTGGGGGTTGGTACACATCTTTATGTACTTTCGGTAGCCCATAAATCACTGGCATTTTAGAGCAAGGAACCGTAAAATAATTGAACAGTTCAATATCAATATCTCCATGTAGCTGCATTTCATAGATTCCCATATTAATTGAGCTTATAAGTTTGGAGACATCTACTGCATTAATCAAAGAGAATGTATTGTTGTTACTAAGGAAATCTAGCACAGATGTAACATACATTTCTTTATCTAAAATTACTACGGCTCCACCCTTATCTGCTTGTTTAATTACTTCAATGTTTTTTCTAATTTATCAAGGGCTTCCTTCTCCTGTTTGGATAAATTATAATACTAAGACAAAATAGAAATAAAACAAACTCAAAACCAGATAAAAAATGAATGAACACCAGTGGAAGCAATAAATCCAAACACAGGACTGTAACTGAGTTAATAGTATAGTATAAGTGGTTAGATTTCTTTAAGAATGTCATGTGATTTAATTGACAACAGTTCATAAATGCATTTTGAACTGGAAAACTGTTTGTTCTGAAGAAGCTCATGTTGATTAAAGTGAGTGAAAGTGCTTAAATATTAACTCAGTTACGGTCCTGTGTTTGGATTTATTGCTTCCACTGGTGTTCATTCCTTTTTTATCAAATTATACTACTATTTTTAACAGCATAACAATTTCTAATCTCCTTTATGCAGACTTCAGAAAATGCTGTAAGTACTGGGCAATTAAATCAGAACAAATAAACTTGATTTTTTACATACCTGTGCACTAGTTGCTGATGAATCCTTAAAAATCATTGTTAAACTTAAGTTCCTAACGAACATTCTCGGGTCAGTTAGAGCATCCGTAACTGCATCAACATTAGAGGGTATGAAGCGTAAACCTTTATTCAATAATGAGATATCATCCTCAGACAAGTTCAAGCTACAAAGGTTAATTATAGATCTTTTTATCAGTCCCCCTGATGTTTCACTTTGCTTCTTGTTTGTGGGCCTTTGCTCCATCATTGCTCCAACCCCTCTCTCCTCTGTTCTGATCTCCCTCTTGAGTGTTCTCGCGACTGAATCCTGTTTCTTAGATCTACTGCTTCCAGGGGTTTCAATGGTATTGGATGTCTCTGAAAATCCTCTGTGCTTTGGACGCTACCAAAGTTAGCCGATGTGTTGTCTATAGGAATCACATTATTTGTTTATATATTATTACTAATAACTTTGTTGGTGTTTGTTACTTATTCATTAGTTAATGTGCAAGCTATTTCATTCATGGAAAAAGTATCCAAACTGTCCAGGGACCTCAAGGGTACAGCCACTGATATTTTCTTCCCCCCTTGGCTATTTTTCACATTCCGCTCTTCCCTCGGCCAGGAGAAAATATTTCCATTCTTAAAGTCATGCAGGTCTCTGCACAACTTACTTTTTTTTGCCAATATCAAATTTTCCTCAAACTTATGAAGTCTGTCTAGCATTGTACTGTAGCTGTCAACATTATCGGAAAAAAACAGGAAAAAAACATTTATGTCATTCTCAAGCTTTATAATTTCTTCCTGCAGTTCAATCTCAATTTTCTCAAAAAATTGGTGCATTAATTTCACTGGCTAATTTTTGGGATCATCATCAACACACACTAATCTGTTAATTGTGGGAAGTGTGTAGGACTGACATGAACAGGATAAAGTCTTGAGATGTACGCCATTCTTTCTCCATACAGGGGACTTGATAAATTTAACTCAAATTCTTTTATGCAGTTCTGAAAGCTATACCTAAAGATAACTCTTAGGATAATCAAAGAAGCATAAAAATGAAAAAAAATACAGTAGTGTAAGTAAACTTACCACAACAGTAGATGTTCAAATGATCATTGCTGCAGTAGCTTTAGCTGTAGGAGTTATATCCCATCAAGGAATTAACTACCACCCAGCTTCTAAAGCTTCAGAGAACATTCCACATGCCCAAATTGTCTGGCAACTCGAGTTGAGTTGACTAAAAGACAAGTTTGGGCACCAAGCTCTATAGAGCTTTCATGCCAAAACTGAAAGACTGAGCCCTGAAAAGACAATGCTAGGAGGAACAAAAAATAACCACAGCCTGTCAAACATACCAAAAAACAAGGGGGTGGAGAGAAAGGAGTAGCTACTGCAGGTGTGATCATTCAAACATCTACTGTTATGGTAAGTATGCAAACTTATGGCATTTTGGAGATGGAAGGAGAAGAGTCCAGGAGCCCCTAGAGAATGTTCTTTGCACTGCCTGATCTGGACCTAAAGAAGGAATCAAGTGTATAGTGCTTTGTACAAGTAAGCACAGAGGACTAAGCAGCAGCTTCTAGAATACTTCTAGAATCCTACCCTTTCCAAAAAGCATTAGATGTAGCCAAGGCCCCATTAGAGTGGGCCTTGGCCCTGACTGAAATAAATTTGTTGTGGTGGGTATAACAAAAGGTGAGCCTTAAACAACCATTTGGAAATGGTCTGTTTTGACACAGGATGTCCCTTCTTACCTTCAGAAGAAATGAACCATTGCTCCAAAGATCTGAAAGATTTAGTTCTGTCAAGAGAATACCAGAGTTGTCCATGGACATCCAAGGTATGGAGTATCCTTTCTCCCTCTTTTTTTGGTTCAGGAAAGAAAACAGGGGAATGGATAGTTTGGCTTAAAGTAGGCATAAAAGAAAACTTAGTTCTCAAAGAAACCCTGTTCCTGTGTAAAATGACAGAGGACTTGCAGAAGTTAGAGCAATTGATAAAACTGTTTTCCATGTTAAGAATCTCAACTCAGCCAGGAAAGCCGGTTCAAATGTAACAAATGTTAGCTTCCCAAGGACAGACCATTAGTTTTCTTAGAGGCCTCCAATACAAAATTCCTTTCAAAAATATTTTGATATGAAAATGCACTGAAAGAGGAGGATCCACTGGCAGATGTATTAAAATGGCAGACAAATGAATCTTGGTAGAGGACTAAGAAAGAACGTAGGATAGTAATTCAGATAAATATTGTAAAACCAGAGAGCAATTAGCTCTGAATGGGTGCTAGTTATGTTGTTGGCACCAACTAGAAAACCTTTTACGTTTGCTAATACATGATTTTCTAGTAGCAGGCTTTCTTGTCTCCATTAGTACATGCTGCACATCCTCAATAAACAGATGCCTAAAGGGAATTAAGACCCTATAATCCAATCAGTCAACTGAATTTGAGTGGGGATGAGGTGCATCAAACATACATAGCTGTTCTTGTACGAGTGGATCCAGTGCATGAGGAAGCTTGTAATTAATTGCCCTTAGCCATTTCCAAAAGAAGGGAGAACCACAGTTGTCTGGGCCAGAAGGGAGTAACTACAATAACCCTGGGGGATTCTTTCTGAATATTCAGAAGTACCCTGGACATTACTGGAAAGGGTGGAAAAGCATACAGGAACATTCCTGTCCAAGGAAAAGAAAAAGGCATTGGTCTTCCAGGCCTTCCTACATGGAGCCCTGGAAAAAAATCTTGCCATCTGATTGTTCGGAGATGAAGCAAAGGGGTCTACTTGAGGAACTCCCCATAGATGGATCAAATCTTGGAAGAAGTTTCCATTCATTTGGGTTTGTCCTTGTTCTGCTCTGCTTGTATCCCACATAATTTTGCTCTGATAGAATGCAGGGTGCCTGTAGAGTGAGACTGTGCTGTGAAACTATGTCCCAAGCTAACATAGTTGCTTTGCAGAAGGGCTATGTCCTGGCTCCCCCTTGCTTGTTGACATACCACATGATTGTGCTATAGATTGTAGCAAGTTAAGAGGTCCTAAGGACAAAAGAGGATTCACAGAGTTGAATCCCTTCATTAGGGCAAGCATCTCTCTCATATTTATGTCCTTGCATCTGTCCTTGGTGTACCACACACCTTGCACTTTTGTCCCTCCTGAAAAAGCTTCTCAAGCACAGTCAGAGGCATGTGTAGTGAATGAATGGTTTAGAATGGGGGGAGGGGGACCTGGATTTAGAGATATCTGTTGTCTTTATCAACTGATCTTCCTTCTGATAAACCTCAGCATTGGGATCAGAAATGACAAAGGAGTGTTGGTGTTGGGACCAAAGAGACTTCAGATATCACTGTAACTTTCTCATGTGGAGACTTGCCAGGGGTATGATGAGAATCAAAAAAGCCATGAGACCCCAAATCCTGTAATATTCCCTCGCAGTGACTGAAGTCTGAGTGGAAAACTCTAGAATAACACCTAGATATACATCTATTTTCCCTCTGGAAGAAACACTCTTTGAACTGTGGTGTCTAATCGACATCCTAGAAACACAATCCTGTGAGGAGTCCAGAAAGACTTTTGAATGTTCTTTTGTAATCCCAGTTTGCGTAAGAGATCTCTCGCCCAATAGACAGATTCCTATCACTTTGAAAAAGACTCTCCAAAGATAAGCAAGTCATCTAAATAGGGATACCATGAAGTCTCCAATGAGTTATAAATGAACACTCCTGGTGCAGTGGATAGTCCAGTAAGGCAGAGAAATGATAATGTGATTCAGACACACAGAACCTTAAGAAACCCCTTAAGTCTGGATGAGTAGGAATGTAATAATAAACAGCTTTTAAATCTAATGTTACATGGAAACATGAATGAGGAAGATGAGATAACAGGTTACGAAGGGATATCATTTTGAATACGGCCACTATCACAACCAGGTTTTGGAAGGAAAGATCCCAAACTGGTCTCCAAGCAGTTTCTTTCGCTCTTTCTTTCCTTGGCACTACAAACATCATTGAATAAAATCCCTTTCCCACCTAGGAAGGGAGAAATGGTTCTAGCACTCCCAGGAACAAGAAGTGATGAAAGACAGATGGAAACATGATAGTCTAGTCAGTAAGATTAGGAATTACCCCCTGGAAAGGAAGAAATTCCTCCCACTGCTATCTGTAACCTTGACGAATGATCCTATTAACCCAATCTGTCTGAAAGTATCTAAGAAAAAAGTTGAGTTTGACACTTTCTGGAAGAAAAGGGTCTGCCAGTGTGGGAGGGGAAAACAAAGCCTTTAAACAGTCATTCTGACTTACTGGACTGTCCTTGGTTTTGGGGGTTTCCAGAATTCCAAGAAGTCCCTTGCTGTTTCTTCTTAAATGTCTGTTTACTTGCATTTGCTTGCTTGTGACTGTTTATTTTAAATAAAAGTTATATATTTACCATAACTATATATCCATGTTGTTTGATGATCTTCCAGTTCAACACATGGGTTGGCAGATCAGATCTCACAGATTTTGAAGCTTCTTCAGTTCCAGGGCTCTGACTCCTCTCCTACCCACAGTTTCTTGCACTCAACCGCAATAGCTCAGATTGAGTTTATCAACATCTAAAACAAGAAATTAACAACACTGTAAATATGACAATAACTGTACTAAAATAGTGTAAGAGGGAGAGATGACAACAGTCATAAGCAGGACTGTTCACAGAGTTGAGTAACAACAATCACTCACCCCAAAATCATGTGTGTCAATTTGGAAGAGAAGGATGAAGTGGGGTTGAAATGGATGAATATCAGACAACATGGATCTACAGTTACTGAGTACATAACTTTTGTATCCAATGTTGTCTATTTTCGTCCACTTCAGCACATGGCACAGATTCCCAAGCTGTCTATCTGGATGGTATAAACAAAGGATGTTCCTGAGAATGGTGGAACCAAAAGAAGAACATGCTGTAGCTTGTACATCCAGTTTATAATGAGCCACAAACTTATGCACTGTGGACCAAGTTGCTGCAGCACAAACGTTGTCAGTGGGAAGCCTGCTAGAAAAGGCTGCTGAAGTAGATATTGCTCTTGTCGAATGAGCTTTCTATTTAGATTGTAGGGCCAGGTTCATTTTGTTATAGACAGGAGATGCAATCTGACAACCATCTTGAAAGTGTAACTTTAATGACAGATTAACCCAATTTTGACTTTGAGAAGGCAACAAACAACTGATCCGATTTCCCTAATTGCTTTGTCCTATGAATACAGAACCTGAGTTGATAATAACAGTCTAGTACATGTAAAATGCATTCCCCTTTGAGTATCTCGGAAAAAAAAATACTTAAGTTTGACTGATTTAACTTTGCTTTGGATACCACCTTAGGATGATAGGATGCATTAGTTCTCAGAGACACCCTGTCCTTGTGGAAAACCAGACAGGCATGAAAGGTCTGTAATTCCAAGATCTGCCTGGCTGACATAACTGCCACCAGGAAGTCAGAAACTTTAGACCTACTGTGGCTGCAGGTTCAAAGTGGGATGGAGTTAAAGCCCGAAGCATAATGATAAACACAAAGCAAACAGGGGTCTTGGGAAGGCAACTTGTATATATTAACAGAGATAAAACTGGAAGTGATATCTTTAGATACGGGCAGGAGCAAATTACATACAAAAAATGGGAATTGTGGGAACAATGCATGCAGAATAATGTTTTGGAGGAGGAATGAGGTTTAAGGGAAGGCAGGAACTGAATGAGATTTGTAATATTTGACCAACAATGACTGGACAGATAAGTGATGTATAATGTTCTCAACTGAAAATATGTCAGTATTGTTTGTTTTCATTTGTAAAAATGTATGACTGCCTATGTCATAAGTAATAATTTAATAAAGATATTTCTTGTTTAAAAAAAAAAAAGAAAAAAAAGGACAAGACCACTGTCAAAGCTCATCTAATATAACAAACTCAGTTAAAATAATATACTAAAAATACTAATGCTACAGCTACCAAACTTTATCCTAGTAGAAAATGTAAGCCTTATCAAAAAAGGGCACACACTAACGAACACCACATGGGGCGGCCATGGTGGTGCAGTGGTTAGCATTGCTGCCTCACAGCAAGAGGTTCTCCGGTTCGATCCTAGGCTGGGGTACCTTCTGTGTGGAGTCTGCATGTCCTCCCTGTGGTCGCGTGGGTTTCCTCCAGGTGCTCCAGTTTCCTCCCACATCCCAAAGACATGCTGCAGGTGGACTGGACACTCTAAATTGGCCCTAGGTGTGAGTGTGTGTGCCGGGCTGGCAACTCAACACCATAAAACTCCACTGCCAATCATGAGCGGACAAGGTGATCCGCTGTGGCGACCCCTAATCGGGAAAAGCCGAAAGAAGAAGACTAACAAACACCACATGATCAAGATAATAAGAGTATAAAAACTGTTGGTAGGGAAGGAGGAAAAGCTAGAATCCAAAATGGGTAAACAATGACATGTGGGCCTCGAGTATATGTCCAAAGTCTTTGGCAGCAAATGAGATCTGGGGTATTAGGGTGGAGTACAGGTAATTATGGGTAGAGGAAGAATCAGAGCCCTGAAACTAAAGAAACTTCAAAATCAGTGCTGAGGACAGATCTGGCAATCAATGTATTCAACTGGATGACAATAGACAACATTGGATCTAAGTGCTCAACAAACTGCTGGATCAGTCTGGGAAGGGTGTATACAAACATAAAAGACTGAGTAGCTTTATACACCCTATCTGCCTTTTCAGAGGCATCTGGCTGACTGGCAAGAAAACTGCAAGCAGTAACATGCATACACATCCTACACAGCTGACAGAACTGAAGGAATGGGTGCTGATTCTGTAAACTACTTCTGTAACAGCTCGTATTTTCTGAGGGACTGAGAAACCTCAGTATGCTTCCATTGAACAGAATGGCACATTCTAGAAATAGTTTCAGTGAAAGAGATCCACACACAGTCAAAACAGAGTCTAATTAAGAAATATGAGGAGAAAGTTCTTTATCTGTCCCTTCATCCTCCTGCCCATGTTCAGAATCTTGAATGTCTTCAGGGAAGGGGCATCCCTCTTTTACCTCAAACTACTGTACAAGAAGGATTAATAGCCTGAATTAAACCCTTGGCCAGACCCAGTAAACTACTACTGTCTAAGGAAAGTTGACAAATAGTAGATATACGATTAGTTTTCGGTTTCTTTTTGACAGGAAAAATAGGCGCAACAGTATTCGTAACGGCAGCAGTAGCTTCCCCAGGGATGGACACAACATTCTGATAAAATAGAGAAGCCTTCCCTGTTCCCTCTCCCAGGACAGACAACTGTGGCTCTCCCTTGCCCACTGCAATGACCCCAACAGCCATACAGAAACCTGGCTAATCCAATCCTTGATCCGTAGTGGCTGTAAGGCGTACCAGAGGGAGCCAGACTGAAAGAAGAGTTGTCTAAGGTACAACTAATGGCCACAGCAGTCTCATCCACCTACAGTTGAGGAAAATAGTCTGCTGCAATGTCAAATGCTGCTTGTTCAACTTTCTTTTTGTGGATGGAAGCTACACAGACTGTGGGCCGACAGAGTGTTTCATGGTCAAGCTACAAATGGTGCTTCTTTCCCAGGGAAAACAAGTAGCAAATGCTGGTAAAAACTATGAGTCTTTAAAAGTCACTTTTTTCACAGAAGAATACAGTAAAAATCAGTTATACTTTATGGGGCTGGCAAATACACTTTCTCCACAGAAAAATTACAGGGAAAAAAAAAAAAAAAAAAGAGTGCTCTAGTACAGTACAGTGTTGTGACAACCCATTAAATCACAAACTCCCATCTTTAAAATAACCTTTCTGAAGAGAAAAGTATTAATTATAAGCAGTAAAACTCTGAAGGGCTTGTCTTTTAATCAGCTCAATTTGAGCTGCTGGACAGTTTGGGTACATGGAAGGTGTCCTGAAGCTTTGAAATGCTGGCCGACTGGTTAAGGCGACTGCACCACTGATCAATATGATGAACATCTAAGATTACCAGAGTTACAATATATGGAAACAGAGTAGTCCTGAACACACACTGTCATTAAGAAATGGCACATTTCTTCTTCCCCTTCAAAGTCCACAGAATACCACTTGGTAAGGTTGAGAAGAGTGCTGGAACTAGTGAGGAGAACATGACAAGGGCCACATGAATGGCAGACTGTACAGATGCAAGTAAGGTTCTTCACTGGTAGGTGGTGGCCCCATACAACTGACTCTCCATTGATGATAGAAAGTAATCTCCATGAGGCAGTCAGAAATTGTATGGGACTGGTATAGAGCAGAGCAGCTGGGTAGGAAGAGATACAGCAGGTAAACCCCTGCACCCCAAGTCATACGAAATAAATCACATGTTTAAAGAGACTGAGTGAATCACTCTGCTGTCTCAGCTCTAACCAAGATGACCTCTGTTCACCCTTATTGCAGGCAACCAGTATTACTTAGCTGCTTCAGGGATATTTATCTGAGTTTTAAGGAAGTCTACATTTACAAGCTATTTCCTGCAATAAAGCAAGGACTAAACAGATAGACTCATTTAAGAAATAAACACTGAAATTATACTTCTGTGATTGATAAATGCAGTTAAATTCTTACTGCTTACTGTTTCAAAGATATGAATGAAGGGAAATAATGCAAATTAAATGACTGAGAAGATGCATTCAGCAACAGTACGGCTAAAAAACAGGGCTAGAAATCAAAAACACCAGCTACATATAAGGCTTAAGTCAATCAGTATTTACTACAATGCTTAAATCTAAGAAGTACAAAAAGCATCAAAATGGCTGTAAATGTAAAATGCCAACAGTTAATATAACAAAAGGTGTAAAGTGTTTTAACAGAATATCAAAGTTGCATGAACAACAACAAATATCAAAATATGCAGCTAAAACATTTCAAAAACAAATAAAATGAAAAAAAAAGACTAACTAGAATTTAAAAAGCTAAAGTTATTCTCCTTTTTTCCCTACCTCGCGTACTGCAGAGGTGGTCGACCCTCATAGTCAGTACTCTACTGTGGGTGCCGCTGGATTTCGGACTTTCTTCATGATGCCTTTCCATGCTGTTCAGACAATGGCAATGTTTCTGGCTTCCTGTAGGTCGAGTCACCAGCTTCTCAGGTCCTCTTCAACCTGTTTAGCCTATGTCTTTGGTGTAAATTTGTGAACTCTCCAGTTTATGGGGCACTCTCTCATTAACAGTCTGTATGGCAAGAGGCGGGTGTCCACTGTGTATACGTATCCAAACCATTACATCCTCCTGTTCTGCAGCTGTTCGCTGATCGTTGGCTGCTGATCACATGCGGGATTCCCAGTGGTGCAAGCATAGCATTTGGAAAACCTCCAGCTTGTTCAGGTCTGGCTTGAGGAGAATCCATGTTTCCAATCCATAAAGGAGAATCAGCACCATCAGTACCCGGAAAAGGCAAATATTGGTGGTGATAGAGATGTTTGTCTTCTTCCATAGCCACTATTTGAGCGACGCAAATGCTGCGGTGGTTTGCCCAATCCTGTTATGGACTTCAGCTACTGATGCCACCTTCTCCTAGACCAGCAAACTCAGATACTTGAATTCTTGCGTTTGTTCAATCTGAACTCTCCCGAGGTGGATGGTGGATTGTGATCCATCGGTTGCCATCACTTTGGTCGTGTCTGTGTTTATCTTTAGGCCATACCACTGGGTGATGCCGTGGAGGATATCTGTGTGGCCTCAGATTCACTGCATGCAAAAATGGCATTGTCATCAGCAAACATCAGGTCAGTCACAGAATGGGCTTTGTCGTACTGGACTCCACTCCTGCCCTCAAATACTCTCCTCATGATGGCATCCACCAGGCTGTTAAACAGCAGTGGAGAGACCACATCCCCTTGACGGATCCCAGCCTGGATGGCAAGCTCTTCAGACAGTTTGTTCTAAATGCCCAACTGGCTGCATGAACCACTGTACGATGTCTGAAGTCTGAAGAAGTCTGAAGATTTTCTTTGGCATGTGCTTGGTCTCCAATGCCTCCAGAGGGCAGGCAAGTGACTACAGTCAAATACGGACTTTAAATTGATAAAGATGATAACTGTACATTATTCACACCAGATTCTTTCCTCCATTAGCTAACAGATGGCGAAGATTTAGTCACAGCATCCTCTGTTTGGTCTGAATCCGGCCTGTTCTTCCCTGCTGGTTTACTCACGGTGTTTTTGCAGCCTGGATTGTATGATCTTCATAAAGACTTTGCCGATGATGGAGACCAGGCTGATACTGTGATAGTTCTTGATTCTCTGTTGTTCCCCTTCTTGGGGATGGGTGTGATGATGGCCTTCTTCCAGATGGATGGTAGGTGTTTTATAACCTACAGCAGCTCAAGCAATGCATGGAGTCGTCGGAGTAGGATATCTCCTCCAGTCTTGATTGCTTCCACAGTGACCTGATCTATTACGAATGTCCCATCCCCACTTTTCTGTTGTTGTACCTGGTAGATATGGTCTTGCCACTCAGTCGTTTGAGGGTGCTGTACAGGGTATGGTACTCGCGTCTGGATGCCACCTCCTCAAGGTTGGCTGCCACCTGGCTCCAATATGCTTCCTTTTCTGCTTTCAGCCTTTAATGAACTTCTCACTTGAACTGCTGTTATCATTCGCAGTTGACCAGCTTCGCCTGCTTCTGTGGGGCTACGACATCCAGGCACTTATCGGATAATCATGGCTGCGTTCAGCAGCAGATGGGTGGGCATAGCAATCTGGAGCATTCCATGATGGAGTTTGACATCTGCTTTTCTGCCTCATCCACATCCTCCACTTGGGTCAATACTGTAAATTGGTTTGACAGTGAGATCTGGAATTCCTGTTTGCAGTTGGGGGCCATCAGTTGCTTCCAGTCAAGCCTGGCTAGCAGAGTTGACTTGTGCTTTGCATGCTGTAAGCAAAGCTACACCATGACAGGGACAAGGTAATGATCGCAGCCACAGTTAGGTCCTTGCATAGCCACAGATATCCTTGAGTGATGACTGGAAGCGAGAGCTGACCAGGATATAGTCTAATACGGCAGAGTCCTCGCCAAATGGGTTTCATCATATGAGCTGGTGTTTGTAGGGATGCTGGAAATGGCTATTTCCAATAACGAGATCATTTGCTGCAGCAAAGGACAGAAGGCACAGGCCATTATCATTCATGTTCCCATGGCCAAATCTACACATTGCTCCTTGACAACCAGACCTGTCTTCGATGTAGACACTGAAGTCTCCCGTCAAGATCATCATCTTGGTCCGTGGGATCGAATCCAGCATGCATTAGAGCTGGTTGTAGAAGTCATCCTTGGCCGGGTTCAAATTCTTCTCAGTTGGTGCATAGGTGGACAGAATGTGAGTCTTGATGGTACTACTGACAGTGAGCACTGCCAGGCAATTCAATATTGTTTGGAAAGCAATTATGCTTCTTGTGGCCCAGCTATCCACCATAAACCTAACGCCAGCCTCTAGCTTCTTGCTGCCACAGTAGTACAGTTTCGTTTCATCGGCTGTAGGTGGTTGGATGGTCAATGTTCCAAATCCAGTGAGTTGTAACTCCGATATTGCAGCAATCAAGATTTTCTATTTCATGAGTTCCTTGGCAATGATTTCCTTTTAGTAGACGTGGCGGTCGATTCAAATGTTCCATGCAACAATACAGGTTTCCAATTTTGGTGTAATGAATACACTTCAGCCAGCAGCCCACTTCTCACCAGCACCCTAGGTCCCCAATGCTGGCATATCAGGCTGTCCCAGATGCATTAGCATGAGTGAATTAATTTGTTCGAATTTCTATGCGGTTTCCTGCATGATTTCCCTGGTTTCCCAGTTCTGGTCCCTGCAGCGGGGTGACCACTCCTTTTGCAAACCAGGCTTGGAAATGTCCTCGACACATTATAATGTAATGGTTCAAATTACACTGGCATTGAGACCATCATCATGTCAATAAACTAAAGGAAAATTCATAACAATTCAAAATAAAAACACAAATGATCAAATAATACCAAATGCCATGTGCCACTTTCGTGTTAGGACACGAATAAACGAGTCTTCATGGGTTCTGTTCAAGCAGCTTTATTTTATACAAACACATCACTATAGTGGCTTACTGACTATAACTTAAGTAACTTGTAAACAAACTAACTAACCATGCTCCCTGGCTCTCCAAAGAGACTAGGTCCCTTATGAAACAAAGAGATCATGCTTAGAAAACCTGGACTAAAACTAAACAACCACCTTTTCTTCAAAAATACAGACAACTGAGAAACCTTGCAAAAAAACATACAACTAATGACAAAAAGTTATACTATAGCTCTGCTCAGATTAACAACAAATCCAATCCTCGAAAATTTTGGTCAACTCTCAACAACATCCTCTATATCCTGGAAAGCCCCCTAATCCCTCCCCATACCCTAACTCTTCCTCTCAGGAAACAGCTACCCTCCAGAATAAACACCATCTCTTCCATCCAAAATCTGGTAACCTCTAAGCCAAACTCTACTTCGACACCCACCTCTCCAAGTCCCACTAACACAACTTTGTTTTCTTTTGAGCCAGTTCCCATTACTTACATCAAATCTCTACTACTCAAGTTAAAACCTTGCTCTCCTTCCACTGACAATCCATCTCCTACATTCCTCAAACTTGCTGCTGACTCAATTGCCTATCCTGTATCTATACTAATTAATCGATCTATTCTGGAATCAACTGTCCCCACCCTTTGGAAATCTTTCTTCACTATCCCTCTTCATACAGGTGGAAACTCCACTGACCCCTCAAACTACCGACCCATTGCCATTCGGTCCCCCCTCTCCAAGATATTAGAAAAATTTATTCACTCACAGCTTCTCAATCACCTCTTCACACACCACTTACTTACCCCTACCCAACATGGACTTTGTCCTCACCACAGCACCACCACTGCCCTCCTCTCCTTCACTCATATCATTGCAGAGGCCCTAGACAACAATAAACTCATTTCCTGTCTCTTCCTAGATCTCTCCAAAGCCTTCGATAAGTCTCTCATCCTCTACTACTATCCAAACTCACAAATCTCCACCTATCCCCCTCCACACTTGCCTGGTTTAATAGTTACCTATCTGGCAGGGAAAAATCTGTCAAATGGCTCTCATCCTCCTCACCTTTCCTTCCCATCTCCACTGGTGTTCCCTATGGCTCCATCTTGGGACCCCTTTTGTTTAACATCTTCACCAATGATCTTTACACCTCATGCAAAGAATCCTCCCTTATTCAGTATGCCGACTCCACACTTAATATCCATCTCAAATAACATTCCTGAACTACACTCCCTGACCCAACAGACCCTACTATCCACTGAACAATGGCTCTCTCTCAACCTATTGACCCTAAATCCCAAAAAGACCAAACTCCTACTTTTCCTTCCCCGTTCTCTTTCTCATCACAAAACCTCCTTTTTTATTACATCTTCTAACAATACAAAACATCCAACCTGACACCCACACAAAACTCCTAGGGGTCATTATTGATGATTAACTCAAGTTCAACCTACACATACTCCAATGTATAAAAAAAAACAAACCAGAAACTAGGTCTGCTATATCGGAACAAAAAATTCCTAACCCCTGAATCTAGACTTACCCTGGGCCAGGCACTCCTCCTCCCCTTCCCTCTTATTATGCCGCCCCAGTTCTTACCAATATCCAGGCCTCCACTCTAAACAAACTGCAACAGACTTACCATAAAATAGCCAGATTCATTACTAACTCCCTATACAACTCACACCACTGCATTTCTTTAAACTCTCTTCAATGGCTTGAACTTCCCCAGTTTCTGCTATCTTATCAATTTCATATGCTACACTCTATTCTTTGTAAACCCTCCTTCTGTCCATCTCTATCTTCCTTAGTCTCCATCTACATCCCATCCCAGATTCTCAGTACTTCTAACCAACAATTACTTGATATCTACCACCCAAAAAGGTCAGTAGGGAAACTACTCTACAAACACTCCCTTGCCCATGCTTGGAACAAATTTCCCTATGACTTACGTTCAATCTCCCACACCTCACACTTTAAAAATGAACTAAAAGCTTATTTTCTCAATTCCAGAACATGTCCTTGCCATGACCCTACCTAGGCTTCCTTCCCTTTATGTACCCTCAAAAGGACCATACTTAGTACCTCATTACACCTCTCTCTCCACTGTGTCTACTAATCATTTGCACAATTTTATACAAACAAAAAATGTTTATTGTTGACCTATTGAACTATATCAATGTAAAATTGTTACTTAGCATCTTTGTAATGCAAATTTAACTTTATGCATGTAACCCAACATATTTGTGAATCGTTTTGCTATAACTGCTATTATATCAATATTGTTTAAAATTGTACTTCTTTTAAAATGTATTACTGGAGCTTTTCTCCTCAGGTCTCCACTGAAAATGGGCCACAAGCCCAGTTGGACAAACCCGGTTAACAAATGTCAATAAATAAATAAATAAAACTGCGATCAGGCATGCTCATTCTCTGGCTGCTTCGACAAAATGGTACTAGGGATTGCACGTGTCTGGAATTTATATGTGCACACACAGCCTCGCATGCTTGTTGAAAGATATAGCACACACACACTTTACACTCTGATCTACATCCTTCCTCTTTCAGAAGTAGATCAACCAATTTGTTGTGAGATTATTTGGCATGCAGAAATCACAGGTAATCTACAGACATGCATTATAAAATACTAAATACACATGTATACACAAGTCCACGTTGCTGCGTATTTCACACTAGGCTTAGAAACTCGTCCATATCATGTGACATAAAACTAGGAATTAGATTTAGCAAGTGGGGCAGTTTCTACAAAATGGTTGACTCGTGGAACATTCAAATCACTTTCTAGAACAGAATCAGACTTTTGAACACATTCTGGTCTGGAAACAGTGATTTAGAGTTTGCATCACAGAAACAATGTTGTGACTGCAATGATGATGATTCTGGTACAGGAAGATGATGTCTGCGATTCCTGCTATACTCCACACCCTCGGAATCTACCAAGTAGGATCTCAGTTTAGCACAGATGTCTGTAATCTGTCCTATTCAATCAAAACCTTTTGTCGTCTGGACTCATACCATCGCTCCGTCTCTCAATGGATGAAGTAATCTGCTTGATCTGTTGTAACTAGATTTCTGAATATTATGCTTCTTAAACACTTTAGCCTTGATAGTGTTATTGTTCTTAGGGTTAGGCTGCAACAAGCTTGAAGAAAAAGGTAGCGTAGTTCTAGTTTGCCTAGAAACTAGTCTTTGAGCAGGTATGCCAAGAATATCATCTCGGGGTATATTTCTGAGATTAAGCAAATTTAAGAATAATCGGTATTGTCAAGCTTTGACCTTTTTAAGTAATTCCTTTGTACTCTGTACTGCACGTTTAGCTAGACCACTGGAGTGAGGATATTCAGGACTACTAGTGACAAGTACAAAGTCCCATTCTTTTGCAAATTTCTGAAACTGGCTAGTGAATTGAGTACCATTCTCAGAAAAAAGTTTGTGTGGACTACCATGAACTGAGAAATGACGTTTCAACTTAGCAATAACAGCAGCTGAAGTTAAGTTTGGTAGTAGATCAATCTCAAACCAATTCAAATAAGAATCTACCAAAACTAAGTAGCGTTCATTGTTCCACTCAAAGATCAGTTGCTACAGTAATACCAAGGTAGTTCAGGAAAATGGAATTAGCTGAAGTGCTTCTCTTTGCAAATGTGGTCTAGTACTATTGCATACTGAAGAAGAAGAACGAACTCTATCAATGTCTTTTGATAATGAAGGTCAAAATACTAATTCTCTTGCTCTTCTCTTAGTGGATGTGGATCCTGGATGACCACAATGCAAAATCTGAATATATTCTTGTAAGGAAGCAGGAACAATAATTTTAGGACCTTTGAAAACAATGCCATCTTCCATCAACAATTCATCTCTGTAAGGAAAATATGCTTGCACCTCAGGTGATACATTAGATTGCTTTGACGGCCATCAGATATTAATATAGCGATTGAGCTTCTGCGCAATTGGATCAGTCTGAGTGTGATCTCTTAACTCATCAAGTCTCGTGGTGGAAAAATTATGCACAGACATCACATCAAAGTCAACATTATCTGCGTCAAGCTGTTCTGTTGTAATTCTGGGAGATATGGATAAGGTATCAGCTGGATAGAGCAATTTGCTTTTAGTGTAAGCCAATTTGAAATTGTACTGTTGCAATTTGAGCATCATTCTTTGTAATCTCACTGGAGCAGAATGTATAGGCTTCTTTAGAATAGTAACTAAAGGTTGATGATCAGTTTCAATCTGAATAGCTCGACCACAAATATAATCACGAAAGTTGGAACATGCAAATACTACAGCCAACAGCTCTTTCTCAATTTGAGCATACTGCATGTCAGTTTGGGTTAGTGTTTTAGATGCATAGTCTACTGGTCTGTCATCTCGAAGTATAACTGCACCTAGACCAAATTCTGAAGCATCGCAATAAAGAATAACTGGTTCGTTCACATCATAGTATCTTAATGTAGGTGGGGTGGCAATTTTCTGCTTCAGGTCTTCAAATGCTTTCTGATGATGCTCCAACCATAACCATGCAACATTTTTGCATGTTAACAGTCTTAAAGATGCTGTCAACTCACTGAAATCTGGTATAAATTTGCCTAAACAGTTGACCATTCCCAGAAAACACTGTAAACTCTGTACATTCTCTGGTGCTGACATCTCTAGAATAGCTGCTTGCTTGGTCGGGTCAGGTCTCAAGCCTGTACTTGTAAGCAAATGACCTACGCACGTAACTTCTGGAAGTCTGAATTTGCACTTGAGGATTGAGCTTCAAATTCACTTCATGTGCTCTGCCTAGAACTTTCTTGAGGTTTCTGTCATGCTCTGCTTCACCACTGCCTCCAACCAATAGATCTATTACGACACAAGGATAACTCGAAAAAATTTGTTCCATTGCACGCTGAAAAACTTCACTTGCAGAATTTGTTCCAAATGGCATCCTTAGGAATCTATATCTGCCAAATGGAGTATCAAAAGTGGTTAGAAATGAGGATTTGTTATCAAGCATCACTTGCCAAAATGAACTGCTTACATCTAAAACAGAAAATAAGTGGCATTCTGTATTAGAGCTACAATTTCTTCAACTGTGTGCATTGGATGATATAGTTTCTTTAATGCTTTGTTCAAATCTCTTGGGTCAATGCATATTCTGATTTTATCTGAGCTTTTTTTGTGAATGGCTACCATGGACGATACCCATTCAGTTGGTTCTGTGACTGGACAAATCACGCCTTGCTGCATTTTATCCAACTGAGCTTTACCTTTATCTTGCATAGCTATCAGAACTCTTCCTGCTGGTCTGACTACTGGAGTGACCTCTGGGTCTATCTTCATGGAATACACAACTGGAAGTTTGCCTAATTAGTCATCGAAAACATCAGCATACTCTGAGAAAATGGCTTCAGAGAAACTGGAACTCGGAACTGCACTCACATGATGAACTTCTTTAGCAAAAGAAAGCAGATTCATTCTCAAACTATCTTTGAGACCCCATAAAGATTGCACTGGTCTTCGGACAATGTAGAACAACACTAAATTCTCGGCTGGATAATATAAAAGCATCACTGAACCTTCGGTCTGAATTTTGTCAGCTCCATAAGCACCAAATCTTGCACAGCTGGTTACATTGAGTAGTTCGTTAGTTCTCACTCTAGGAAATGTCTCTGCTGATATAACATTACACTTTGACCCAGGGTCTACTTTGAGCTCTGTGGATTTTCCATGGTTCCAGACAGTACAAAACACTTCACACTTCTTGTTAAAAAGTTTACTGCATCAGCTCTTTCACCAAGCACTGATACACCATCTACATAGAAAGATGACTGCTTTGGTTCTACTTGATCAGCTTGCTTTTTTGTGCGACCTTTCTTTACAACTGTGTGAGGGTTACTTGATTTATAAACCTTTTGGAAACTGTTCCATTTTTTACACTTGTGACATTGCTAACCAAATGCTAAGCACTTCTCTCTTTTAGACCCATGATTTGCACCACAATTGCGACAGTTAACAATAAAGCTAGATTTGGGTTTTGCTGATTCACGTTTGTGTTGCACTGAGCTGGAGCCTGCACCTTTCCTGGAATTTTCTAGAAAACCTCATGGCTTCTTTGGAAATCCTGTAGCTACCACGTTTCGGCCTGTTCTTGTTTGTCACATGTTGCATACTGTCTACGTTTGCTCTAGAGCCAGTTGAAAACATGCTCTTGTCACTCACAAGCATAACTGTAGGTTTTTCTGTCACCTCATGGATTTGACAAATCTCTATATCTGTGCTCAGTGTTAAATCACTGTCACAAAGTAAAATCCTTCTCACAGCAGCACTATTAAAACCACATATAAGCCTGTCCTGCATCAGCTCATCTTTTAGATCACCAAACAGACACATTTTAGCTCTGTTTCGCAAGTCAGTTATACGAGCTGCAAATGTTTCCCCCTGGTTTCTGATCTCGTGTAAAACAAATGCCTCTCTAACATAATATTCATCTGGGGGGTGCATATTTCTCTGAACTTGCTCTTCAAAGACTCAGGGTCTTCCCTTGATTCAACTTGTACAACAATATGGCGAGCTGCACTTTCTCCTTCATACACTGCTGGTGCATACACAAATGAACACTCTCTTTCTATGGCCTCAGACCCGGCTAGGTTTAGCAAAATGAATGCCCTGGTGTGCATCTCTATCTGCATAAGCTGCTTGTACGAAAATATCACTCTCTCAAATATTCTCCACTTTTCTGCAATATTCTGATCAAACACAAGTGGTAGGGGTTTTCGAAGTCAGTCTGCCATATTAACACATGCCAGTGAAGGGTTTTGCGAATAAACATGAATATACACACATACCCATGTGCAGAAGTTTCTGGCATAAACAGAACTTGTCCAATGCCTTCATGCTCTGAACTTATACTTTCGTTAGGCTTAACGGGATCATGCGAATGAATGAACTCATTGTATATTCAAATAACTGGACTTTGCGAGAAACTTCTCGAGCTTTTCAATACTTTGCTGGTCTTTGCAAAATAACTTCTTTGGCTTTTCGATGCTTCCAGAATTTTATCGGTAAAGGTAGAAATGCTAAAGTCATGCACCATCACTTGTTAAAGTCATCACTTTAAGAAACAAACATTCGAGAACTTTACGATGTGACTGAATAATTCACAAGCATTGTAATACTTTTATAATATCTTTTGTAAGAAAACAGCTCTTATCAATGTAAGAAACATCTCAAGCAACTGTACAGTGCAAATAAATCGAACATCTATTTCCTTAAACTCAATAACTTTCGAAGTAATTGCACTTTGTGAATAACTGCATATAGCACACTGAAATGTCCCCAAAATGGTGGTACCTTGCTAGGCAACTCTTTCCAGTACAAGAAGCACTCTGTAATGACAGCACTTTGCGAACAGACATACCCAAGCACAAGAACTTTTCCTCGAAACAGCTATACTTTGACTGGATTGCAGAAAATAGTTGCACTTTGCACACAATGAACTCTTCAAAATACATGCACTGTAATAAGCACACACTGTAAGCACTTTTACACACTCTTGAGATACTTTGAATAACTTTAGTTACACCCTTGATACAATACAAAGTCATAGTTATGCCCCAACATAGCACTTTGCCCAAAACACATGCAGTCACCTTGCTTTATTTTTCACGTAATATGCTCTTTTCTTACTACATTTGTTTTGCTCGTTTAAGCCATTTTCATGACCACTGTACTTTTCTTGTGCTCGCTTTACTCTAAACATGCCCAACTTTGCCTTAAACACACTTGTTTTGCTTTAAATATACTCTGTTTTGCTTTGCAGTTAACCGTTTCATCAAATACTTTTATCTTAAAAATTTTCTTTAGTTAAACTTTTCATACTTGCCTGATAATGTGGTTTGTGCCCTTGTAATGCTCCTTTACTGTCTTTCACATTGAGTATATAGCTTGTATTATTTCTCATTACCTTCAAATCTTTCTGGCTATGTTTGTGCTCTTTTCCCTCGGTTTTTACCTTCACGGTCATCTTTGCATATTATGGCTCTGAATATTCTTCTCGCTTCCATCCCACTTCTGACACCATGGCGCTTTCATGTTAGGACACAAATGAGTCTTTGTGGGTTCTGTTCAAGCAGTGTTATTTTATACAAACACATCACTATAAAGGCTTGCTGACTATAACTTAAGTAACTTGTATACAAACTAACAACTGCGATTATGCATGCTCACTCTCTGGCTGCTTCTACAAAATGGCACTACGGATTGCAAGTGTCTGGAATTTATATGTGGACACACAGCCCTGCATACTTCTTAAAGATATAGCACACACACTACACACTGATCTACAAACCTACTGAAACTAAAATGCAAATTGAACTAAAAAAATCATAAATGTGAGTAAATACAGATCTGCAAATCATGAAGACAGATCACAAAGAATGCAGAGTCAAAGGTTCATAGGTATGTACTAGGCTATTGGCCCTAGGGCCTATATAAGCCTAGCCAAAAAGGTACCCTGGCTTTCGCCACCCAAGAAAATTATTTTCCTGTGCCCCTGTTGAGCAGAGCCACAGAAGTGATCCCTGGGGTGAATTTCCTATTTCCCATCCAATCATCAAGATTTTTCTTGAAGAGTGCTAATTAAGAGCTTTGTTTGATATAGATAGGCAGTTTGTTCCAGAGTATGGGAAGTCTCTGGGACAGGAATTTATCCCTCCAGCATGTTCTGTTTATTGTGGTCACAAGGTTTAGGTCCCTAGAGCGTGTAGCTCGGAGGGATTGGGATTTCTTTAAGTGCAGCATGTCCAACAGCTCTGAGTTTGACATAGCGCAGTATGTTAGGCAGAGATCGCCTCTGAGTAGGCAATATGCGAAGGAGTAAAGCTGGGGTTTTTTGAGATGATCTACATAGGGCATCTGTTTGAGGCCAGTAATCCTCCTTGTGAGGTATTTCTGCAGCCTTTCCAGTTGTTGTAGATGTCTTGTGAGGTACATACCAAATGGGGCATTTTAGTCCATAATGGGTCTAATGAGTGATGAGTAGAGGGGAACAATGACCTTTTTTTCCTGGATGAGAAACCTTTTGTGATGAGGTGCGCCACGTAGAAGGATGTCCTGACTAATGTGGCAATGTGATTATCAAAGGAGAGAATGCTGTCCACCTGTGTCCCAAGGTCTCATCATACTTTTGGTGTTGAAGAGAATACCGCCTATGTGGTAGTTCATGGGTACAGAGCTTTTGCAAAGGGGATTTCAATGCACTTTTTGGCACTGAGCTTGAGGCCATGGCTTTGACATCAGGCATCTGTCTCAGTGAGGCCCTTTTGTAGGATGTCCACATTGCTAGGAGTTTCAATTATGGCTCCTAATTTGCAGTCATCTGCAAACTTCATTAGCCAAAGACCTTCTGTGTTAGCCTGTACATCAGAGACGTAGATACCAAACAGGAGAGGACCCAGGACTGAACCCTGTGGTACTCCACTTGTTACTGGACTGAAGTCGGATTTGGAGTCTGCTACTTTCACAGTGTGGGTTATATCAGTAAGCCAGTTGGGCAACCCATCTTGTGACATAAGGATTTATACCTAGTTTAGTGAGTTTATCTATAATTCCAGAGTGGGGGATGGTGTTGAAAGCCTTGGCGAGATCTAGATGGGCCTGTGTGAACCACCTTACCCTCGTCTATGGCTTTGGTGACTGCTGCAAAGAAGTCTGTCAGGTTTAGGAGACATAATCTGCCTTTTACAAACCCGAACTGGGTGGGGTCCAGAGTTTGGAGATTACCAATGTCTTTGTTTGTAAGTTCCATGATGATAAGTTCCATGGCTTTGCAGACCATGCTCGTCAGGCTAATGGGGCAGTAGTTCCTGGCATCCGTGGTGACTCCCCCTTTGTGGAGTGGGTTAACCGTTACTGTGCACCATTCAGTGGGCATAAAGCCTGAGGTGAGGCTATGACTGAACATGGTACTTGGGTGGAGTGCCAGTTCATTCTATAGTTCATGTAGAACGCAGCTTGGGATATTGTCAGGTCCCATGGATGCTGTGTTCTTGGCTTTGGAGAGTGTTTTGTTTACCTGTGCAGCCGTGATTACAGGAACTTTGCATTCTTCCAGTATAGAGATGGGCCCTTTAGGGGGTGAGAGGTGTAAAATTAGCACTGAACCTATCTGCCAGGATATTGGCAATATCTGTTGTTTCTGTATATTTAGTGCTATTGTGCTGTAACTCAGAGCAAATCTGAGTGTTGTCATTGAGATTCTTGACATAGCTATAGAATGTTTTGTGGTTGTCTTTAGAATCAGTGGCAATTTTGTTTTCGTAACTAACTTTGGAGGATTTTATGAGGGATCTCAACTTCTTACTGAGGCTGACCAGGGAGTTCCTCCAATCATGGGATTTTACTCTTTTTTGCAACAGTTTCATTCTTCTGTTGTAGAGTTTGTTTACGGCAGGGGACCACCAGATTGATTTCCATTTTTTGGAGAATAGCGTCTTGGTTCTGTTAGGGATAGCACGATCCATGCACTCGTGTAAGTGCTTATAAAGTGCATTTGTGTATGATTCAGCAGTCGTACCTCTATTGTCATTCTGCATGGGTTTTGTGAAGTTTGCCACTTCTGTCTTAAGAAGCGTGAAGTTGGCTTTGGAGAAATTTTTCATGGTGGTTTCCCTAATGTGGGGTGGGGAAGGGATGTGGATGTCTAGGGTGATTAGCTTGTGGTCGGATCTGACCAACGAGGAATTTACCTCTGGTGTGGAACACTGGTCGCCCGTGTTGGTAATGACCAGGTCTAGGATATTGCTGCCCCTGGTAGGAGTGTGTCCAAGGCGTTGGGATTTATGAATTCCAGAAAACGTTGAGCAAAAGAGTTGGTACACCAGTAGTTTCCCCAGTTAATGGTGGGGTAGTTGAAATCACCCATTATTAGGGTGTTGGGTTGTACCCTATTATTTTCCAGTGCATCAAGAAATGAGGAGTGGGAATCCTGGGGCATGTTGGGGGATCTGTAGCAAGCTACAATTTGGATTGCAGTCTTGCCCAGAGTTAGTTGCACTTGGATAATCTCGGATGCATTATGCTGAGCAACTAGCCTGGAGGTGTGGATATCCTTAATGAATATGGACAAGCCTCCGCCTTTAGTGTTTCGGTCCAGGTTAGGTGGCCAAAAGGTGTGGTATGAATTGTAGCCTGGTAATGTAGGGGTGCTCTCTGGAGCCTTGAACCAGGTCTCTGTCACTGCACAGATGTTGATGTTTTCCATTTTAAGGAGAGCCTCTAGTGAGTGCATTTTGAGGTTTAGACTTCTAGCACTGAGTAGCATTACCCTCGGATTTTGCTTGCTTGTACCTGTTACAGTGGTGAATTTGTCATTTGAACCTTGCCTAAAAAAAGGCACTATAGGTGTGCCAGTATCTGGAATCCCAAGGGCGACAGGTGTAGGCCATCTCTGGCAAAGCATTGTGGTCTGTCGATCATGTCATCCCAGGCAGACAGATGCTGGATCCCCAGAATGACACCAGAAGCTTAGCCAATTGCTGAAGTCAGTCATTTTGTCCTTGTACTGTGGTATCATTCTGGGTGATGACAGGATGCTACTCAGGGCTAGGGTCATACCTACCTGGGCTACAAGATCGGAGAGCTTCTCCATGTCTCTTTTCATGTTGTCCAGGGAGGTACGTCTCAGGTCATTCACATCAACATGGACAATGACAGAGTCATATCTGTACTTGTTGTGGAGTGACCTGAGCGCATGCATTATGTGGTGGATCCTGGCACCCCACAGGCAGCGAACAGTAACTTTCGCCTTGTTTAGCCTGGTGAGTGGAACATCAGTTTGCCTGACTATAGAGTCACCTATGACTAGAGTCATCACATCACTCCAATAATGGGGCGGTGGGGGGGCATAATGGTTAAGGTCAAACCTCACAGATAGAAGTTTGAGGGTTTGATTCTGACCTCTAGTCACTGATTAGTCTTGTAGTAGTCTGCAAACTGATAATTTCATAGGTAAATATTACGCTATTACTCTAAAACTTACTTCATTTAGCTATACTAGGGCTCTGATCTACAATAAATGTACCACATCCACAGTTATCCTAGTCTTCTATGAGTGCCAAATGGTAGACTGAGATGTGCTAATCCCATACAGAGAATGTATTCTAATCACTCAAGATCTACCAAATGAACACTCTTACAGTTGCCTGTGTTTATATTCCTCTAGACTCTAATCTTCTCTGCCAAGGAAATCCTGCAATGACTGATAAATGTTAAAGCTAAACTCAGTTGTAAGTGACCTCAACAGTAAGTGGAAGTTTTCCCCAAACAACTTCTGCTATCCCTGTAAATCAGCTATTTTGGCATCTCTTATCTACTTAGACCACCAGAAGTGAAAAAAAAAAAAACATCTAGTCATGAAAAGTTTTCTTGACTGGATTCTTTCATTCATGTGTTTTAATATCTCAGACTGTATTAACAGCAGATAACAATGACTACTTACCAGTTTTACTATCTAGTTTCATACCAAAATCCAGACAAACACACCACTTCTGCTGTTCTTAAACCTTGAAACAAACTGACCAGAATTCATCTGTCACACACTTACGGATATTTCTGGACACCTTTGTACAGATTACATCTGGATGATGCTGCTAAAAAAATTAAAACTCTGTGTTTTTCACTGTTCTGAGTTGTATGGCACCCATCAGAGGAGTAGGAAGAAACACAAACACGACTTTGGTCCCAGAAAAGGAAAAACTGCTGGACTTGCATACTGACCTTATCTGGCATTCTTGACCAGATATTATGGAAGCTATATATGTGGCTGGATAGTAACGAGGTCTGTTTGAGAGTAACCACATTTCTCTACTATGGAAATGAATAGCATATTGTCCAGATTCTATTTGCAGGTCATACAGCTCATTATTTTTCCATGTATCTGCTGCTAGCTACCATTAGATGTCCTGCCACAAATCTCGAACATACTAGTCTCATATCCCTGTAAATCGACAGATTAACAACTGACAAAGGATTCTTCCCCTGTTTCCTGAGGTGTTAAATGAACAGTGTGCCATCTGGCTAAATCAGTGTCTGACCTAAATGGAGAGAACTGTGAAAAGCTATTAATGTTTAACAAACAATGTTTCACAATGAAACGTGATGGGAGAAGTTGCAGATCTCAGCAGCCTTGAACTGACGGTGACCGCAAGAGACTTCCCTAACCACTGCCTGAGTCATCTGCAGTAACAATACAACTGTCTGCATTAGAAGATGCACACTTAGAGGAACACATGCATGATCCATCCCATTGTCATCACAATGACATCACTCATGTACAGCAGGTTGAGACAACAAAACAGATATGGGAAAAAAAATTCTTTTGGAAGCAAGATGTGGTAAAAATCTTGTATGGATGGGTTCCACATGACTCGATGTTCACTAGGTCCTCTTGATGTGCAACCCTTTGTGTAACAGGGCTGCCACCTTTTCAAATGCCCAAAGTGGGACATTTTTTTTAGAAACTCGATTTTGCAAGAAAAAACATATCCATGGCCAGTGCAAAGGGCAGAACTTTACTTTTCTGTACAAATAAAAGCACATTATTATAGCACTTGAGCTGCTTATGCTGTTTGATATAACATTTAGGTGTTTCAGACAGAAAAAGTGTTTTATGCAACTATTAAAGAAAACTTGGGAAATATTTGTTTTGTCCTAAAACCTCAGGAGATCTGCCATTTTGTAGGTTTTTTGCAGGACACAACTGCCCAAAGAGGGACTTGTCACTCAAAAAGAGGGACAGGTGGTAACCCTTGTAACAGTTATACAACATACCACAAAACCCCAAAACACACTATTGCCAGAATCCGTTCCTCTCTTAAGAGCCGATAAAAGGCATCCAAAATCTACTCTATTTTGTGGCAAATTACATCACGTGCACTGTGTCTATGACACTGCTCAGGAGATTACTGGATTGGGAAAAGGGACATCTGAGACTTCTTGCATAACACTTATCTCCTGATTCTAAAATCTTTCTAAAATAATGTCTAATTTATGTGCAAGCAGTTAAGGAGACACTCAGACCAGATAGTAAAACAGGTAAAGGAATACTGGATTACTCTTGACCTAAAGTAAGCAAATACTGAAGTTATGTACTTCATGAACATTCTCTGTGCAGCTGCTAGGTCAGAAGGTGGGGCTATAAACTGAAAATGCTTAATTTCTCACTGTGGATGTGAGGAATTTTCTGTGAGATGACTGGATGGGAATATAAACAGGGGCGTCTTCAAAGTCCACTGTAATTATCCAAGCTTCTTGACATATCAGCAGTAAAACGGTTTAAACCATTTCAAATTTATGTATCTTAACAAATGTCTTCAGGGCTTTTTGATCTAGGATTGGACTTGGCTTGGTCTGATGAAGCCCTCTTTTTAAGGGAATAACAAAAAAAATCTAGAATAAAACTATGTACCGCTTCAGTTTTGCATACATGCTCTTTTAGCTGAAGTCATTTTTTACAATCCAAGCTGAAGTGTATCCTTTTATACAGTTTGCCATTTTATCAAATTTATCATCTTCTGGATGCTCTTTTAGCTGAAGTCATTTTCTACCATCCAAACTGAAGTGTATCCTTTCACAAAGTTTGCCATTTTATCAAATTTATCATCTTCTGGATGCAAACTGATGAAACTGAGGATGCATCACTGCCCTAAGTGCAAAAGGAAACAGAGGAGTGAACAGACATTTTATGTTCCTCCTCCTTCTCTCACAACAGTCTGAAGCATTTTTAAAGCTATAGGTCATTACACTAATCTAACCATAAGACAAGAAGAGGGGGAAACAGATCTGTGAGGTGGTTAGGAAGTGGAGCAGCTGTGTCTCAAGGAGCTTTGGGGTGTGGAGTCTGCATAAGAATAGGCAAGTTGCATGGAAGAATATGGGAACTAGAAATGGTAGTAAACTGGCTAATCATTATAGAAAGAATAACAAAGCAGGAAGGAATGAAATGGCAGCAGACAGGAAACAGGTGGGAAAATATATGACAGGGGCCATGGTCAGCAGCTGCAAAGAATACAGACAAATGCGATGGCACAGAGTAAGGTGAAGGCAGAAAGTGGGAGACGCAGACATGAAAGTAAAGACAAGGAGAAGTAAACCATGGCAGAAGGACAGAAAGAAAGGGGAAATTGATCCAGAGGAGGCCATGAGTGAGACTATGCTTCCTAGAAGAACAGAAACAAAGGGGAAACTGATCCAGAGGTGGCAATGTCGGAGACTATGCTTCCTAGAAGGACACAGACAAAGGGGAAACTGACCCAGAGGTGGCCATGAGTGAGACTATGCTTCCTAGAAGGACAGAGACAAAGGGGAATCTGACCCAGTAGTAGTCATGAGTGAGACTATGCTTCCTAAAAGGACAGAAACAAAGGGGAAATTGATCCAGAGGAGGCCATGAGTGAGACTATGCTTCCTAGAAGAACAGAAACAAAGGGGAAACTGATCCAGAGGTGGCAATGTAGGAGACTATGCTTCCACTGTGAAAAATCAAGTAACATTCAAACAAAGCCACAATCAGATGAACAAATGAACACAAACTGTTACAGCGTCATTAAAAATAGTGTTTTTTTTTTTAAGGATGACAAGCAACCCCACATCCCCCATGTAGAAGGCTTTGCCATCTACATCTTCTTGACTTACAGCTACCAACTCCACAATCACAAAACCAAAGAAAAGAAAAAAGTTAAACAGTTCCTGTAATGACTTCCTGTAACAAACACCGTATGCCAAGTTGTAATTTTTCCATTTGTGATCAAGTTCTAGCATCAACCACTGGTTTGACCAGTGGCAGAAATTGTGGAAACATCACAAGGACAGTGGGTGGTAAGTTTGTAGGGAAGGGCACTCAACCAGATGGAGAAGGACAAGTCAAATGAGAACAGTGGATAGGTCTTGTAGAAACAGCATAAAAGGGACAGGGTGAAGAAGGACTTGTATGCATCACAGTAAAGAAGGTAATTAGTTTCAACAATGAGAAGGGTTGGAGGCAATGGAAGTGGAAGGGAAGGCTGAAGATAGCATATCATGGAAACTGACATGAACAAAACAAAACAAAAATTATATATTTACAAAGACAGATGTGCATTGCCTTCTTTCTTTCTCAACGTGTGGGCTATCTGATCAGACATAGGCACTCGCAGAATCTTCAGTCCAGGAGCTCTGCCTCTACCCATAACTTCCTGATCTGACTGCCATTCTTCAGAAAGAGTTTACCCCCATAAATGCTCCTAGAACCAAATACGAAAGGGAAAAAGAAACAATTTATGTAGCAAATAGGCTAAGGACACTACAAGGACCCTCTCAAACACAGCTTTGAGACAAGTCCACACAATCATTCAGGAGTAAAAAAAAAAAAAAAAGGTGACAATTTGGAGGGGGCATGGATGGTTCAGAAGGATGAAAGGCAACATAATGATAGATCTGTTTTGTCAAGTACATAAATGTTCACATCCTATGTTGTCTTACCCATTCATCACAACCTGTGGGACATATTCAGCCAAAAACAACCCTAGGATGGCCCTAGGAGAGAACATTCTACAAAATGGTAGAACCAAAAAAAGCTGTAGACCTAGAGTGAACACCCAGTTTGTAATAAGACACAAAGGCACAAGTGTTGGACCAAGTAGCTGCAGCACAGATGTCGGCAACAGAAGCCTGAATGAAAAAGGCAGCTGAAGTGGCAACCGCTCTAGTGGAATGAGCTTCTCAGCTTAATGGGCAAAGAAATTATTTTCAGGGAGTATGCAATGGATATTCAATCAGAAGGCCATTTTGAAAACAAGTTTACCAATGCTCGTTTTGGGAAAAGGAAGCAAAAAAAAGATGGTTAGATTTGCTGAAACTTTTGGTTCTGTCAAAACAGAATTTCCGTTGTCTATGAAGAACCTAACAATGGAGCAAATACTCTTCTTTCCAAATTTCATTAACAAGGGAAATAGGTAAACAAATGGGCTGATTTAAATCAGACTCAGAATCAATCTTGAGCAGCAGCCGAATGATGTGCATCTGAAAAGGGATAGGGTCCAGAAGCAAAGGTATATGGTTTCCACTCTACAGGGCCATAATCAAAACCACACCTCGGTTACTGTATGCAGTTTTGAAGGCCATAGCACGAAATGGACATCCAGCTACTGAAATCAGAAAAAGCCACCAGAAAGATCCAAGTGGTGGAAGAGATGGGATGCAACCAGATAACAGAAGAGCTAGAACTCTTCTCATTTGAGATCATGAGAGACGGTGGACATGATTTTGGTGCTCAATATGTCAATGAGAAATGAGAGTCAGCATGAACAAGAAGGATAAAAGAGGAAGGAAGGGGCAAAAGAAGCAAAGTGTATGAATGAACTACACTCAACCTCCATAGGTACATCTTCACAGAGAGGACTATAGATCAATGGAATGGACTGCCACAATGGACGGAAGATAAAAAATCCACAGAGGCATTCCTGAGGGAATGAGACATGGAGATAGCTGAAGACAGGGAAAAAGAGGAGACTGCGCCCAGTGGTAGCGCTGTCGCCTCACAGCAAGTGGTTTGGTTCAAGTCTTGGCTGGGTTGCCTTCTGTACAGAATCTGCATGTCCTCCCTGCATTCGTGTGGGTTTCCTCTGGGTGCTCCAGTTTCCTCCCACACTACAAAGACATGCATCTGGAATGATTCTCCCCGGGCCTCCTCTGAAAATTGGCTTCGCTCCAAGTTGGACTTTCCCAGTAAACAAATGTTAAATAAATAAATAAAATAAAATGTATTCTATTTTACTTGTTAACCAGGGTTGCAGGCTGATCTGCAGAGGACCCATTTCAGCCACAACCCGGGAATTATGACAAACCAAAAGCAGATAGAATGTTAGACGTTCCTTAAAAGGCAGATTAGATAAGATTGTTACCTTCTGGCATTAAGTAAAAATAATATAACACCATCTATCATCATCATAGGTTAGGACTAGGCTAACTGCTCTTGCAAGCCATTTTAAGCCTAGCCAATTATCCCTTGTGAGACTCAAACCCTGCACCTTGTGTTTGTAAGGCAAACACCTTAACCATTAGGTCACCCTCCCAACCCCAAAAATAATATTACTTTCACATAGGAAAGTACATGGTCTCTCTAGGGACTTGAACCATGAACACCTGCATGTAAAGCCATGACTCAAACCACTACACTATCTCAGCTTAAAATAACCAACATCTGCAAGTCTTGAACCCAGGACCCTGCACAACATAGCCACAACAAGTTACCAGTAAGCCATCTCAGCTCTACTTCAACTGCATATGAAGTTGAGGGTTTACAATTGCTAATCTAGCAAAGAATGAAAGGCAAGGTATGCACGTGTCCATAAAGGTTAATGCTTGAAACATTTTTGGAACAAGACTCTAGTGATCTATCTGTGGCATGACTGCATCCACGAAAGTTGCTGTCAATGGTGAGAAGTTCAAGGAAGGCCTATACTGATTCTCTAAAATCTTAATCCCTATTGGCTGCAGGAATAATGTAGATACTGAGAAGCAATCACTCCTTTTTTTAACTGATTTCTGCTTAGAGGAAGACCCACACCCACCCCCACACACTTTTTTAATCTATTTTTTTTTTAACTTTAAGCTCCCACACTTCTACAATTAGAGGGGAGATTATTATTTTGGCAGTTTCTCCTCTGTCTTAACAGGGACCTTAATTTAATTTAAAGTAACTTATTTGCCCTGGACTTCAGATTTTCTTTTTATAAGCAGTCCTCTATAGAAATTTTACTCTTAAATCTCTGTTGACTTATTAACTGTTTACTTTAATTTGATTGGTTTTCCATTTCTAATGGCCTACTAAATTTTACTTTAGTATGCTTGGTTCCTAAAAAAAAATCACACTCTGTGTGTGGAAATTGTTAGGTGTTAATTTTGCACACTTTACATGCAGGGAAGGCTTAAGCTCAGTATCACTTCAACACCTGTACCTTGAAAAACAATAAAACAAGTTTAACATTTTCAGATAAACACTACAGCAGACACTGAGCAAAACAAAGTAAAGCCTAATAACTGGGAAGAAAAGAATACGCCAGAAATGCTGAACATCAAGGAATTATATAGGAGTTGTCACAGAATTTGACTGATCATTGTGAACAATAAAAAAAAAGTACAGTTTTGTACCTACCATAAATGTAGATGTTCGAAGATCCACATTGCTGCAGTCATAACCTGTGGGTAGTCCGCTGTCCTCGGTGGGCCCAAATACCAAAGTGTTAGGCTGGCGTCGGTCATGGTCGCTCAGATCTGACGTCAGTACGCCGTGGTACTAAAGCGCATGACCGACGTCATATCCTCAGTCTTTCTTGCCCCAGATGTCAGAAGGCCCTAAAAAGAAAGGCCATAGCCAAAAAAACAGAAAAACATCCAACCACCCATGTACAAACAATATTTACAACCCAAACCACACAACCACCCCAAAGTACAGTGGGGAAGGAGGGAGGGTAAATTGGACTGCAGCAATGTGGATCTTCGAACATCTACATTTAAGGTAGGTACAAAACTGTACTATGTTCTTCATCTCACATTGCTGCAGTCATAACCTGTGGGTAGAATCCCAAAGCAAAGGTAAAGGGAGGTTGGCAAAATCATAAAGCATTGGGAGCTGCTAACATGCCCTGTAAAACTGCAGTGGCAAACCCAGCCCTAGATTTGGAATAAAGAGGGAGATGGTAATGTTTAGAAAAAGTGTGCACTGAACTCCAAGTAGCTGCCTCCAAAATATCTTTAGTAGCTACACCCCTTAAAAAAGCAGTAGAAGTGGCAGTAGCCCTAGTGGAATGAGGTCTGATTCCAGCCGGAATCTCCTTACCATGATGAGAATAACAAAAAGCAATGCAATGGCCAATCCACTTAGAAATAGTTTGTTTAGAAACAGGTTTCCCCTGAGAGCCCAGAGCAAAAGAAACAAACTGCTGAGACTGTCTGAACCCTTTAGTTCTGCTCAAATAATAACGCAACTGCCTGTGAATATCCAAAGAGTGCTAAATTTTTTCCCCTTTATTTCGGGGATCAGCATAAAATGTAGGCAAATGAATAGATTGGTTCAAGGCCACATTTGAAACAACTTTAGGCATAAAAGTAGGGTTAGTACGCAGGGATACCCTATCCTTATGAAAAATCAGGAAGGGTTCAACTGCCATTAGAGCCTGTAATTCAGATACCCTTCTAGCAGACGTAATGGCCAACAAAAAAGCAGTCTTCCAAGACAAAAACTTCAACTCAGATGTAGCTGCAGGTTCAAAAGGAGGTAAAGTGAGTTTTTCCAACACAAAATTGAGATCCCAGGAAGGAGTAGGAGCTCTACGTGGGGGTCTTATGTTCTTTGCCCCTCTAAGAAATTGCTTAAACAAAGGACAAGAGAATAATGGTGGGTCACAGTCATAGTGAGCAGAAATGGCTGCAGCATGAACTTTTACAGAGGAGAAAGACAAACCTTTGTCTAGTAATTCTGTAAGATACTGAAGTGAAACATTCAAATTAGGTACTGAAACATCAAAGCTCTTTGCTTTGCTCCAAAGAAAAAATCTCCTCCATTTATAAGCATAAACTTTCCTTGTACTAGGCCGTCTGGCCTCCAAAATAACATTCAAAACTTGTTGAGGAAGCTGCGACCCTCCAGGGTCTAGAACAGAATATGCCAGGCTGTCAGATGCAGGGACCGTATCCTGACATTGAGGAAATGACTGCCTGCCTGGGACAAAAGGTGTGGAATTGATGGCAAAGGCCAAGGAGGCTCCCGTACTAAAGTCCTCAGCAGAGGGTACCAGTGCTGACGTGGCCAATCTGGAGTTATTAGAATCATGGAGGGCTTGTCCTGTCTGACCTTCAAGAGTACCTTGGGAAGGAGAGGCAGAGGAGGAAAGGCATAGACGTGAAGATTGTTCCAACTGAATTATAGAGCATCCACTTTCCAAGCTTTTGGATGAAACATCTTTGTGCAAAACTTTGGCAGCTGGAAATTTAGTGGAGAAGCGAACAGATCTATGTCTGGAGTCCCCCAAATCACTGTCAACTGTCGAAATACATGAGGATCCAATTTCCACTCGTGGGGATCCACCATCTGTCTGCTCAAAACATCCGCTAAGGAGTTCTGTGCTCCTGGCAGAAACCTTGCCTGAAGAGTGAGGTGCAAACGGAGAGCAGTCTCCCACAAAATCATAGCTTGCCTGCAAAGAGTGTACGAATGGGTTCCCCCTTGCTTGTTGATGTACCACATGACAGTTGTGTTGTCTGTTTGAATCAACACTTGTCCTGGGTGAAGTAGATCCTTGAAAGCCATCAATGCAAATTGGACTGCTAACATCTCCTTCATGTTGATATGCAAATGTTGAAGTCTGGCAGGCCACGTGTCTTGAGCCCATTTTCCATTGAGGTGTGCTCCCCAAGCCTTGTCTGAGGCATCTGTCGTTAAGATCGGACTCGCCTCTGGTCGGGTCACAGAGAGTCCCTTGTTTAGGTGACATTCCTGAGCCCACCACAAAAATTCCTTTTGAATGCAAGGTATTATCTGAATGACAGTGTCCAAATCATGGCAGTGTTGAGTCCATACACTTTTGAGATACCATTGTAGCTTCCTCATATGCAGTTTGGCATTGGGAAGCACCAGAATACAAGATTCCATGAACCCCAAGGCTTGAAGGACTGTCCTTGCAGTCAGCCTGGACCGTAGAGACAATTGTTGGAAGTAAAGGGTAAGATTTCTTTGCTTGTCCGGGGTCAAAAACGCCATCTGAGTGGCTGTATTCAGTCTCACACCCAGAAAGCACATGTCCTGAGAGGGTACTAGACTGGACTTTATTTCGTTCACAGAATACCCTAGGCACCTTAACACTGCCATAACATACTGTAGATGGTGAAGTAGCTTGTCTCTGTCTTGAGCAAGAATCAGGCAATCGTCCAAATAAGGATAAATTTGTATTCCTCTTAACCTTAAGAAGGCTATCACCGGAGCCAGAACCTTTGTGAACACCCTGGGCAGTAGATAAGCCAAAGGGCAATGCAGAGAACTGATAATGTAAAGTCCCAGCCCGAAAACGCAGGAATCTCCTGCAGCTGGGCCTGATAGGAATATGAAGATAAGCCTCTTTGAGATCCAGAGTTACCATCCAGTGATCTTTGCCTAGCAGAGGCAGAAGTTGTTGCAAAGTCAACATTTTGCATTTTGGAATGTCCAGGTATGTGTTGAGAATAGACAAATCCAGAATTGGCCTCCAAGTGTTTCCTTTCTTTGGTACAAGAAACAGGCGAGAATAAAATCCTAGGCCCACTTCTGACGGAGGGACCTGCTGGATAGCCCCCATTTGTAGAAGTAAAGAAATCTGTTTGAGAGCCTCCACCTTTTGCTGAGGAGGAACGTCTGGCATGCCTTTGAAAGGAGACAATGTGTGGAAATAAAACTTGTAGCCTCGGTTTATAATGTCCAACACCCAGTTGTCCTGGGTGACTAAAAGCCAATTTTGCCTGAAAAGTGCCAACTTTCCTCCCAGAGGAGCTGCCAGACAGGAAGGATCGGGCAGCTGAAGATGTAGGTCATTGGGTCTGTTTACGAAAGGACTGGCCCCTGCCCTCACCGGTAGACTGTGCAGGGGAACTCCACGTCCTAGGCCTGAAAGAACCCTGTGCATGAGCTCTGCCCCTACCACGTCTAGATCTGCCCCTAGACTGTAAATCAGAAGAAGGGTAAGCCCATCCCTTAGTAGGCCAATTTCTGCTAAACTTAGAGGGCTGCACCTGTAAAAAAATCCTTAACAGTCTGCATAGACTTAGCTTTGTCTTCCATTTTCTTCAAGACTGACTCCACAGGAGAACCAAACAAAACTTCAGACTGAAGGGGAGCATCCAAAATTCGAGCTTTAACATGCTCTGACAAGTTCTGATCCTTAAGCCAGGCGTGCCTACGAATAACTGATCCAGTGGCAGCCACCCTGGAAGAAGCCTGTAAAGCATCAAAACCACACTGCAAAGAATGCTTACCCACCTGATCAGAGGCATGAACCAAATCCTGTAATTCCTTACACTTTATGCCCTCTGCTAAAGCATCTACCTTAGATTTTAACTGACTAAGGAGAAAATTCTGGTACTTCAGCATATGAAACTGGCAATTCAAAGCCCTCATTGCAAGAGTGGAAGAGGTATACACTTTTTTACCCCACCTATCCAAAGCTCTAGAATCTTTATCCATAGGAACTGGATTCTTTACAACAGAAGCCCTGACACCCTTAGGTCCCTGGCTAATAGTTTCTGGGTCAGCCCTTGGGCTCTTATACAAATATTTATGAGCCTCTGGCACTCTGTAATACCTGTCTGGCTTAACGGGCAGGAGGCAAAGAGTCTGGATTAAGGGAAGCCTCAGAGAAAACATCCTGAACAACATCCAAAACAGGAGGTATAGCCAAGGGCCTATGTTGTGGTAAAAACAAAAATTCCCTAAGCCTCTTTCGGGAATCTGAGAAATCCTGACCTTCCCATTTAAAATGCTCCCTCATAGAATGCAGGGTTTTGAAAAAGAAAAATCCTCTGGAGGAAGCAGAAAGACTAGAATCCTCTGCGTCTGAATCAGAATAAGGGGGAAAATCCTGAATGTCTTCAGCCGAAGACTCTGAGTAATCTGAAGAATGTTCCAATCCTTCCACCTCTGGCTCCACCCTAGGCCTCTTATCTGGAGGGGGCATAGAACCTCTGATCATGGTAATCAAATCTTCTGCCATTTTAAGCATGTGTTTTTTAGGCATAGAACCTGCAGAACTAGGACTGACGCCAGAGGAAGACAAACCAGGCCTGACCTTGGAAGGTACCTTAGAGACAGAGGGAGAAGGCCTAACCACCTTATGTAAAGAAGGGAGTACAGCAACCTGAGAGGCCCCCTCAGCCTGACCCGACTCCTGAGAGGCCACATCTTGCAAAATTAAAGGCTCCCTCTGAGACTCAGCTGAAACCTCGGCTGGATCCACAGATTCCACCGTAGTTTCTAAAGAACCGGCGTCCGGAACGGACGACTCATCCTGCTTGGACTTTAACGATTTTTCCTTACGCTTCTTAGCGGTAGCGGGCGTCGGAGGATCCGACGGCATATTGTAATTACAACGCTTACCGAAGACAAGCCTAGCACAATCTAACCTACGTTTAATGGTGCGCTTATTAAATTTAGCACAAAAGCAACACCCGACTACGTCGTGCTCAGGCCCCAAGCAAGGAATACAGAGAGAGTGGTAATCCCTATGAGGTATCTGTTTCCCACAAGAAATACAATTATTCACTTTTTCTGACATCCGGATTTAACTGAGGCAAGAAAAGACAAAAATATTCCCCAACGGGGTACTTAGCCCAACTTGGTCTTCGGTCTGAAACTCAGAATACGAAAATTTCAGGACGCCGAACGGCACTTGCAAACGCTGCTTCTGCTTCGGACCATGCGGCAAGAAAGACTGAGGATATGACGTCGGTCATGCTCTTTAGTACCACGGCGTACTGACGTCAGATCTGAGCAACCATGACCGACGCCAGCCTAACACTTTGGTATTCGGGCCGACCGAGGACAGCGGACTACCCACAGGTTATGACTGCAGCAATGTGAGATGAAGAACATCCAGAGGTTCCTCACCAGGAGAATCCAGGGTCTCAAAGATCTACCCTACACAGATACGTTAAAAGCCCTGGCCCTCTACTCAGTTTCATACAGACCCCTCAGAGGTGACCTCTGTCTGGTTTACAAAGCAATCTCAGACCCCACCTTGATAGGACTGCTGCATATCCGCAAGTCAAGCTCCACTTGAGCAACCTGTACGAGCGACCGCAACCTGGTCTGTGATCAACAGGACTTGTTGGCGGGATAGATTTGTGTCCCAGAAACTCCCCCATCTGTGGAACAGACTCCCTCTCCACGTCAAACAGAGTAACTCATTTCCCTTTTTATGCCCAACCTGGATAACTAGGATGGAAAACAGAAAATACACCCCTGAGATTCCACCTGTGCCCCTGCTGGACAGGGGCATTTAGTGCCGATTTGTCGAAACATGGGCTAAACTCTTGGCTAGGCTTATAAGGGTCTCAGGGCCAATAGCCAAGTAACCTCCTATGATCTTGTGATCCTATTAAACATGGCCTAAACTGAAACTGGTTTTGAAGAAATGCAGGAGACCAGCACAGGCTAGAAATTAATGATGGGCACTGCTGCAAAAATGGTACTGAAAAAAGGGACCAAAGAAAATAAGAATACTCACAGGTTTTGAACCAGCAGTTTTTCACCATCAGTGTGTCATCCAATGTAAAGATCTGACGACATGGATCCCATCACAGACACTGTTCCAGCATTTTAAGTACCTTTGCAGACTTGCATGGGTTCCCCTTCAGCAGACTGGGGCCTCCATGACCATCTCAGAAATAATGACCACAGACTAGGATTTTACCCTTCACAAATTTATAAAAGCAGAAGTGCAATGCATCACAAATTACAATAAATGACCTTGCCAAAACCCTAAAATATAAAAGCCTGCATGGAACAAGACAGTAATCTGCTTGTATTTAAATTATGGGTCATCCTAAAAATCTGTGAATATTTCAGAGCAAATGCCCAAAACATTAATGATTATGTCAGAAACTTGTTTTTTTTAAGTGCATGGCACAATCCCTTCATCATCCACAACCCTGCTACTTATTAGAAACTGTGCTTAGAGAATGAGCAATCCTCACTGGGCATTCAATATTGCAAAACTGTGTGCGTGGTAGGTTAATGTAAAAGTAGAGCCCAGTAAAAAAGTGCCCAGACATGAACTCTATGAACAGAGACTGAATTTGTTTATATGAGCTATTTCCTTTCCCTTTGGTAACCACAGTTTATTTAGAGTTGCAGTTAGCATGTGGGAAAAATAAAATAAAAATATCAGAACAAACACAAATTAATTTTAACTTTGTTAATTATATAACGAAACATGTGGATGCATACAGAAAAGCTAGAAATATTTTACTACTTAAGTTATGAGAAAATATGTTCCAGCTAATGATTCCATCTGATTTAATAAAGCCAAACTAAGTGAAGTTTTTTTTTTGGCCTGCGCCGATCATATGTTCCAGAAATGTGTTTATTCCCAGTTTATGCACTCAGTCCTTCTACAACTGAAGGAAGGACTGTAGAACCCATGAGGCAGTTACTCCTACAGATTCAGTCCTTTGCTCTATGCCTTTCCCACTAATTTCCCAGCACAAGACATGTAACAATGCCAGTGCAGGAAATGACGCATGGTTCTACGACAGCATCTACTAGGTGGTAGTTACACACACACAGACACACAGTTAGAAGAGACACAAATTATTTTCCAATCCTTGGCTAGCTCTCCTGCTCCTGGACCACCAGCTGAACCAGGACACCAACATCACGGATGTGCACTCTTCTGCATCATTAGACCACTTCAAAAAGTAGCAAATTTGTTACAAAACACAAAGCACATATTGCAGGAACATGAACCCTGCCAAGTCTAATTACTTACCTCACTGAGTGGTAAATCATATTCTTCTTCTTTCAGGAAATCAATGTCCCTGGAAGTTATGATGCCTACCAGTTCTCCACCCATTTTTCCATTGTTTGTGATGGGAATGCCAGAGAAACCATGCCGTGCCTTTGCTTCATACACATCTCGGACCAAATGTAGAGGACTCATGACTACAGGGTCAGTAATAAACCCCTGTTCATATTTCTGAAACAGAAAAGAACTTATTAAACCACATCTCATGCTCCAGGAGTCTGTTTATTCCAAATTTACTTCCTCAGTCCTGCTATAGTTGAACACATACACACACATGACAAGGGCAATATAAACACAGCTCAAACCTACAACGGACAATCTCAGTTCAAACATAAATCATGCCTATTGCACAGAACATCCTACAAAATGCAACGAGTAATCAAATATAGGGAAAATAAATGCACAGACCTTTTCTTAAACTACTTACCTCATAAACCGACAAATAAAAGTAAATTACATTCCCTGATAATTGTTGCTAGAGACTGTTCCAGTTCAGATACCAGCAGTACTTTTCACCCTAAGTAACAACTAAGTAGTGAGAGACCTGGGAACGTAAGATGACTGTAGCCTACTCTTTGACCACCGTCTGTCTACTGTTGTAAGTAAGGAATTTTACATCACACACCTCATTAGCAAAGGCACTGTCTCAAGAGTGAAAGAGGTCATAACTCCCCTATACTTGACCCTCATCAGGCTAATAACGGAGTACAATGCTCCCTTTGGTATTTACTTTAATGGGCACCTGGAGCAACTTGAGACACTGCAGAGATTTCTAACCAAGAAAATTCAGTGTCTCCAGCACATGTAATACACTGACAGACTGAAGTCACTGTCACTGTACTCAGTAGTGTACAGACTACTTAGAGAAGACTTGTACCTGGCCTACAGAGCAATCTCGGATCCAAAACTAATGGAAATGCTGCACATCTGCAAGTCAAATGGGACAAGCGTCTCCCTCTCCAGGGACCTTACCCTGGCCTGCAACATAAATAGGACCTGCTGAACAGACATATGTCTCTCAGAGGTTGCCACTCCTCTGGAAAAGGCTACCAATTCACATCAAACAGAGCCTCTCTCTAACCCTGTTTAAGTGTAGCCCCGATGGCTGGATGGGAAACCGTAAATTCCTGTCTGGGATTTCACCTATGACCCTCCTAGACATGGGCAGTCATTGCTAACCAAGATCTCTAGTTTTTGCAAGATCCTTTATATTGGGTTTCTCTAATATCATATTGGGTACACACAGCTAGGTTTATAAAGACCTTCGGGTCAACAGCCCAATAACCACCCAAGATCTTAAACTTCAAAATAAAGTGAATTGTACTTTACAATGACACTGATGATGCTAAACAGTTTCATAATCTGCCATAAACATCCACTTTCCATTTATGGATCATTAAATATTTTGAATACAAAAAGTCAACACAAGATTACACTGAAATACTTTTATTTACTTACTTTGACTTTGCGTACTTCATTGGCTTGGAACTCTGGCGTGCAGTTATGATGCATAAATCCAATTCCTCCTGTGAGCTAGAAGAAAAAAGAATCAAGGCATATCTAGTTGTAGCAATAAAAACAGCATCTGAAATCTCTGGTAAAATTAAAGTTGAGAAGAATTTTAATGAGCCAAATATAAAGTCTAGCAATGTATCACACACTGGTGCTTCAATTATACTATTCACGTCTTCTTCCTTCTTCTGGGAAACACACAAAGTACTTGAGAAAATACAGTTGTCCGAGGTGCTCTCCAAAACAGGAGATCTTTGAAAAGGTCTCTTGAAGTTTTGTAACACTTCTACTTTACACTCAGCGGTTATCCAAATAATAGCCCATTTTCCATTTTGTTTCTTTTTTTTAAATTGCAATAGTAAGTGCACATCCTAACAAGAGTTAAAATGTGTCTTATGTCTATGCTCCCCTTGGCATCAGTTGGACTGGTCTCTTATTTACATTATTTTATGCCATCTTTAAATCCACTAGAAGAAATTAGAAACTAGTTACAAAATCCAACAAGTATAAACTCTTCTTCAAACTTGCTATATTTCTTTTTCCTTGGGAAGGACAGAAAGGAATAACAACTGGGGAAGGGGGTGAACAGAACATATTCACACTGGTGAAAGAGGCCTTGTCAAAAATATAACATATACTTATATCAGCTGATCAGTTTCAAGTTCATACCCCTCGCCCCATCACCACTTAGCAAAAACTTAAAAACTTGCAACTCCCAAAACAATGAACTATGGTGCACCAGTACCAATGCACTACATGATGCAACTCTCATGCTACACCAGCCCAAGCTGCCTGCAAGTTTACCCTATGCTACTAGTAAGCCCCTTTATGCAAAAAAAAAAAAAAAAATATGTACATAGCTGTATACTTGCCTAACTTCTCAGGGATTCAAACAGCAGAGGTTGGTGGATAACTCACTCATCTGCAGGGGAACAGCCCATCAAGGAGGGTTTGCTCACGAATACCAAAAAGTGAAGAACATATTTGTTATACTGAACACAGGGAACCTTCCTTGAGGAATATTTGGTTGGGCTGAAAACTGAACAGGAAGGACCAGAGTGAGAGGAGTCAGAGAATCATGCAAGCACAGAACTCAAGAAACTGATTCCAGAAGTAAAGTTTTTCCAAAAGTGGACTAACTCAGTGAGTTCAGTCAACACAGTAATGTTTGGAGAAGTTATGCACAAAATCCATAAGACTACAACACAGATATCTGGAATGGATATTCCTGAAGCAAGCATCAAACTCAGGCATTCACCTAGTGGACTGAGCTTTGAAATCAACACATTTGCCAGTGGGTTGTTAGCTGAATGATGGCAAAAAACAATGAAGCTTGCAATCCACTTGGCAATCACTACCCATTTCTTCCCAGGCACACACTACCAACTGGTCCATCTTCTAAAACTGTGCACCCATTTCAGGTAATGCCTGAGCTGTCTAAATATGTCCAGAATGTAACCAGCCTTCTCTCCTCTGGCTTGTGCCCTTGAGAAGAAAATAATGAGGTAGACAAGCTAGATCATGAACTTCACAATCATCTTTGGAGGAAAAGTAGTTTCATCCTGAGGGATATGCTGTCTCTGCTAAAAACATGTTTCCCTACACACAAGAACCTGAAACTTGGAGAACCTTGGTGCACAGGTGATAACTATCATAAAAAGTATCTTCCAAGAAACTAACTTCAATTTTGCTACGCTAGCAGGCTTAAACAGTAGATACTTAAGCCTTTCAACCATAAGCCTCATAAATTCTTCATCTGTAAATATGTTGTAAGTAATTTCTATGTTAAATTGTTAATCACTATGTAATCCAATGTAACTACTGTCTGTTTATTTTACTGTGGAGCTTTTCTCCCCGGGCCTCCGCTGAAAATGGACCTACGTCCAGTCGGACACTCCCGGTCAACAAATTTAAATAAATAAATAAATAAATAAAGGGGAAGAGGTTCCTCAAAGGAGGTTGACGATGCAGCACTAATTTTAAGAAACTGCTTGACTAGCTGATGCTGAACCACAATTTCTTCACCAAGGTCTTACTGGGTGCAGAAAAAAAACACATGCACACCAAGGTGAAATAGCAGAGGTGCAAATCATATACATTTCTGAAACAAGTAAAGTTCACTCATAGGCTGAATGAATGGGGCAGAACAGGGTAGGTCTCCATTCAGACTGTGAATTGTTACCATTTGGAGACAGGCCTACAGAATGGAAGGTTTTCTAGCAACCTCAATGACCTCTGATAGACCAGCCAGCACATCTGGTGAGGTCAGGAGGTCCAGTTTAGGAACCAGCGAGGGAAGACACACAAGAAGGCTGGCAGAGATTCTTTACTACTCCACTGCAAGGGGTACAAAAAGTAGGAGTATTTGGCAACTCTGAAGCCACTGTCACCTCATAGTCCACTGCAATACTTCTATCCCCCCATGCATGCAAACGCTGTCCTGAAAATCTTGGCAGTCATTAAGCCTAGAAGACACCAGTAAATTCCATTCTGGACCATGGTCAGTGTACCTTTATCCAGTCAGCCAAAGCTATGGCCTCCTGGGCCCTCTCTAATGGCAGGAGTTTCTAGCTCCATGCTCACAAATGCAATTCTATAAGAAGACATCTTAGAGGACTTCCTCCAGTTTGTGGTGACCCTCATGAACTGCAATCATGACAGCAGTTACTGCAGGGATGTTTCCATAGAGTCTTTGAACAAGATACAGAAAGACAGCCATCCACATAAAGGAACACATGCAGATCCTTCAGCTTGACCCACTTTGGCCACTATCATGGTAAAAACTTTGGGTGTTGGGGGAAAATGTCAATGGCAACACTTTCCAATCGATGCTGCACTTAGTCAAAGCAAATCACAGAAGTTTCCTGTGTGTGCAAAAAAAGACATTCATCATGTCCATCAATACTATCCAGCTACCTTGCAGTAGTAAAGGTACAAGTTCTGTAATGGTGACCATCTCAAACAGAACATAATGAACATGCAGGCTGCAATCACAGAGGATAAAGCAGGGCAATGACATAATTCATCCTGTTTGGTACCAGGAGGAGGAAGGAGTAAAGCCCTGCCCTCTTTTTGAAGGACAGCTTTGACTGCCTGCATGAATCATAGATTCTGGACATGTTACAATAGCTCTACTGAAAAGGACGAACACATCAGATGAGCTCTTTCTAGGGGAAGACCTCAGTACTGTGAGGCATGGGTGTGGCTAATAGCGATAACATTTGGAACCTGCTGATCCTTTAATAGTTCTCAAAACAGGAATATACTCAGACAGTCATCCCCCACACCAAGAATAACCCAAACATCAAGTCAGAACTGCAGTAATGCAGCTATCAAGCTCAACCTTTTGTGCTACTTCACTGCCATGGGTTGAAGGTCAAAACTGTGTGGTTTTTCAGAGCGTTCCTCAGGTATAAGACTGTGTTCTTTGCTGCTGCTAGGTTTGGAAAAGAAAGAAGTACTAGTGGAGGGAAGGGAGTCATAAAGGCCCTCTACAGATAAGATCTCACTTCTGTCACAAGAGTACATCAGCTAAATCCCTAGCATGTTGGATGAAATGAACTTCCCACAACAAATGTGCAACAGAGAACTTGTTCCACATCTCCTTAAATGACAATCGCTAATAGTCCATAGTATGTAGGCACACATGCCAGAGGTCTGCAGCTCTAGTCAGAGCATCCACACAAAGTTACAGCAGGACAACCCGATAATGCACTTTCAAGGTAATCAAGTCTCTCTAAAATGTCATGCCTGTAACCAGAATTAACAAGATAGGACTTGAATTGCGACAACTGAGACAAAAAGTTGAGGAAACTTAACAATGTAGGAGAGAGTAAACCTCACTTACCACACCTCTTAGGACTCCTTGTCATTTGGCAAGGTGGCAAAGTGCTGACATTTCCAAGATCTACACTGCACTGAAGAGATTACGTACGAGTCAGCACAGGAATGCTTGGTTAATTGTTCTAGTCATGCAGGTGGAGGCTTGTTAAATGAATATAATTCGCTAGAAAATGATTACCTTGATCTCTGGAGGAAATGGATGGCTAGCGGAGCACAAAAATTATTTTGTTGAAGAACCAAGCCTCAGACTACAAGTTAACTCTTCTTCCTGTAATGTTCCAACTTATACAAGAAGCTGTTTTGAGGACACTTCTAATAATCTCTGCTTGAGGATCTCTTAATGGCCACTAAACTCTATCTTTCTGGTCATAAAGTAGACAAAGACAGTCGCCTTACAGTGCCTCCAAGTGCCAAGAGTAAATCAATGGCATGTGTTGCAGATTTTGGCATTGTATTCCTTCCAAGAGGAACAGTCTTACAGAAAGGCCAATAAAATCAAAGCTCATCTAGTTGTGACCTTTGATGACCTCTGTTAACATACCGAAGTACATCTAATACCAGAAAGGATTCAATCAGTTAACCATGAACCTGGTGAAAACACAGACACATACTGAGCAGAAGTTCAGGCATGTCAATGCAGGATTTCAAAAGTACAAAAGATCAGCAGGATCCAAACTGTAAAACCGGCAAAAAAAAAAATGATCTAGTTGGCATGGGCAGGGCACACATTCTCATGCAGACAACACATTACATAGGTTAAATCATGGCATGCATCAGCACTGCAGTGCAGACATCCCTGACCAGTGAAGAAGGTAATCAAGGGTTCATCAAGGAGGATCCTTGACGTTAGATCCATTTTTCTGGTGAGCACTTTATGTAGCTTTACTCTCACAATTAGGATGACTCTTGGACAACCACAGTACCTTGGCAGCACCCTGAGCAGTGAGCCATCCGTGACTACAAGAAACGGTGGCAAACAATCATGACAAAATGTGTTGCAGGACTCTCTTTCAAAACCACAGCCACACCTGGATTGGGCATACAGTTTAGAGTTTTGGGAAAGTATAGATTTCTGTACAAACTGTTAAGGTCACCTACATCTTGAACAAGAGGAACAGTCTAACCGAAGGCCAATAAAATCAAAGCTTTTCTAGTTGTGACCTTTGATAACCTCTGTTAAGGTATCGCAGTACGTATCAGACCAGAAAGGATTCAGTCAGTTAACCATTTAGGCACCTTGTTCTGTAACCAAGTTATTGTTTCTCTCCACAAAGCAAACAGTCAGATTCTTGATGGCCTTTATACTGATAATATAATACCAAAGCAATCAAGTACTTTGGAACTCTTACTAAGATTCACGCCCTCTTGTTTTTCTGCTGCAGAAAATAGAGCAACTATTATATAGACCAGTTTACTATAAAAGCAAGAGATGCGCAAGGCATAGAAAATGGATAGCCGGCACAACCTTCGATACGAAAAGGAATTTGCACTCGAGGCCATTCTGTCCAAAAAGAAAAGTATATTATGCATTAAGGTCTACAGCTCAGAGATTCAGCTTGCAACCTGAAATAATGTTTTCCATGTAATAAACTTCAGGTCCACAAGATGCTGCAAGTTCCTTAATCACAAAATTCAAGTCTTCTACTGGACAAGGGTACACGCGAAGCACATCACATAAATGCCTTAATGCAAGGTTTATCAAATGTTAAGGCTAGTCTTCTGCTGGAGGTCATGTATTTTACTGGAGGCCAAAGTAGTTCTGAAAATTTTTGACATAAAAAATACTGACATTTAGATATTTCCATAATGGGATCAAGTTAACTGCAGAAAAATGAAGCAGTGCTTTCATGTATTTGTTTACAAATCAGTACTGAAACAAGTCCTGAACAGCATTATGTAGTATCATTTTACTTCTGATATATAGTTCAGAGTAACAGCCAGACCAATCGTTTTGCATGTGAAAGCCTTGTGCTATCAAATGGAGATTCACAACTTTTTTATGATGTAAGGAAGCTCACTATAACAGCTTCTGTGAACCCATGAGCCTTATTAGAAGGAACAAAGTACAGGTCGAAAAATGCACACATGACGTTTAATGGAAGAGAATGTTAACCCTGATGTGCAGACCAAACTATCACAAGAGCTATGGAACAGGACACTGTTGTGGGCAGAGATCACTCACTTGCACTGCCAAGAGGAACAACTTTTTATTTGGTCATGTAGAATGTCCTTCTTGCTGGATTTCAAGTTTCTAACATTACTTGAATGATCTCAACAGTTAGAGGTGAACTGTTAGGTGTTCACAGGTAGGCACTAGACTATTTGGTCCTAGGGCCTATATAAGCTTAGCCAAAAAGGTACCCTGGCTTTAGCCACCCAAGAAAATTATTTTCCTTTGCCCGTTGAGCAGAGCCACAGAGGTGATCCCCAGGGTGACTTTCCTATTTCCGATTCAATCATCAAGATTCTTCTTGAAGAGTGCTACTGAGGAGCTTTGTTTGATATAGATAGGTAGCTTGTTCCAGAGTATGGGAAGTCTCTGGGACAGGAATCTATCCCTCCAGCATGTTCTGTTTATTGTAGTGACAAAGTTTAGGTCCCTAGAGCGTGTAGCTCGAAGGGATTGGGATTTCTTTAAGTGGAGCATGTCCAACAGCTCTGGATTTGACACAGCTTTGCATGTTAGGCAGAGATCGCCTCTGAGTAGGCGATATGCGATGGAGTAAAGCTGGAGTTTTTTGAGACGGTCTGTGTGGGGCAACTGTTTGAGGCCGGTAATCCTCTTTGTGATGCATTTCTGTGGCCTTTCCAGTTGTTGCTGATATCTTGTGAGGTACATACCAAAAGGGGAATTGTACTCTATAATGGGTCTAATGAGTGACGAGTAGAGGGGAACAATGACCTCTATTTTCCTGGATGAGAAACCTTTTGTGATGAGGTGTGCCACATAGAAGGATTTCCTGACTACTGTGGTGATGTGATTATCAAAGGAGAGTCTACTGTCCACCTGTGTCCCATGGTCTCTTATCACACTTTTGGTGTTTAGACTACCACCTATGTGGTAGCTCATGGGTACAGAGTTTTTACCAAAGGGGATGACAATGCACTTTTTGGCATTGAGCTTGAGGCCATGGCTTTGACACCAGGCATCTGTCTCAGTGAGGCCCTTTTGTAGGATGTCCACATCAGTAGGAGTTTTGATTATGGCTCCTAGTTTGCGGTCATATGCGAACTTCGTTAGCCAAAGACCTTCTGTGTTAGCCTGTACTTCAGAAAAGTAGATACCAAACAGGAGAGGACCCAGGACTGAACCCTGTGGTACTCCACTTGTCACTGGTCTGAAGTTGTTTTTGGAGTCTGCTACTTTCACAGTGTGGGTTCTGTCAGTGAGCCAGCTGGCAACCAATCTTGTGACACAGGGATTTATACCTAGTTTAGTGAGTTTATCTATAATTCCAGAGTGGGGGATACTGTCAAAAGCCTCGGCGAGATCTAGATAGGCTGTGTGAACCACCTTACCCTCATCTACGGCTTTGGTGACTGCTTCAAAGAAGTCAATCAGGTTTAGGAGACACGATCTGCCTTTTACAAACCCGAACTGGGTGGGGTCCAGAGTTTGGAGATTACCAATGTCTTTGTGTATAAGATCCATTATGATACATTACATGGCCTTGCAGACCAGGCTCGTTAAGCTAACGAGGCAGTAGTTCCCAGGGTCCATGGTGGCTCCCCCTTTGTGTAGTGGGCACAAACTTGAGGTGAGGCTATGATTGAACATGGTGCTTAGGTGGGGTGCCAGTTCATTCTGCAGTTCGTGTAGAACGCAACCTGGGATGTTGTCAGGTCCCATATTAAGAAAATAAATGTACATGCATTCATACAAAGCAAGATTTCAGGAGGTGACAAAAGTCATGTTGTGTCATACATTATAATTAAAAAATGGGAGCTGAGGGGGAGGCTGAATAGTAGTCATACATGCAAATAAATCAATGATGCTTGAAAAACACTGTACATGTCCATAGCATCATCTTTTGTAACATCTTGGGACATCATTACTAAGAGTGCTATGTCAATAACATTATATAAAATCTTTTACTCAAGTCAAATAACTGCAGTCATTGCAGGTTACACTTGAGAAAATCCCAGTCACTGTGTCAGAGGGCGTGTAAATTTTGACAGCTGTATTTTCGCATCAGCATGAAAAGATAATGTTAGCCTCATTCTTAAAAACAAGACTAGTCCTTCTCTAAACCCATAAACAATTAGAACAGATAAACAAGGAGCAGCACATGCAAATTTCTTTTGCACAGATGCAATGGACAAATGGGAATGGACACTTCAGACCAGCCTGTGCATGCAAGTGGCATACCTTCCAGGTTAACAACCTTTTAGTGCACACTCTGAGCAGGCAGCCAGACCTGAGCAGATACCACTTAAAGTTATTTAATCTGATCATTTTTTTCTACCTATAACTTAAACTTAAATAAAGGGTGTCTCACTTACACCTCTTAGGAGAATGTACAATACTGCCATTGTGCTGTCAACTACCCAACAAAAAAGCACGGATTATTGATATTTGTCTTTCCTTGAACAAACTGTTGTATGTTTTCTTCCTTTCCTCTAGTACAGGGGAATATTCTTCATACAGATCACTGTTACAGGAGTTACTCAAATGTATAGGAATTAACCAAAAATGGATGATAATCCCGCCAGTCAAATTACTTCAGAAGCTGTTGGCCCCTATCACCATGCAGGGAATGCATTCTTGAACCACTGCTGTCAGTGAATACCAGACCACAAACACCATGTGTCCTACTTGGCTAATTTTTTTCAGTCTAAAGCCAACAGTGGACCAATATTGGTTACTACTAGGGCTGGCTCTCTCTTGGCAGTGTTAATTATTAAGCTGGATAATGAATATCTGGCAAACTCTGAGCTAATGCTGACAGCAGGGGCCATCAAGGAAATTTAGTGTTGCTGCAAAATCAGGTAACTTGGTAAGACTAAATTTATGGAAAACATTTTCTGCCATTGTCCCATTAACCTCAAGATAGAGGGCAATAATGGAAATTTCAAGTAAAGCTCTTCCTACTATGCGTACACAGCATTCTGTTATTTTACACTGCCTGCACATCAGGCCATTGACACCTTCAAACTATTCTACCTAGCCTGTCCATCAAACTCATAAGAGGTGAAATAGGCATTACCCATTCAATTACAAGAACTGGACAGATCAGACAATTATTTTTCAGACTTCACATTGTCTTTCACGTATAGCAACTTTATAACATGTAAGCAAAATTGCCTTCCAAGCATCCATTTCACTTCATACACTTTCATTTCTTTCAGATCTTCTTTCAAGCAATTTCTCCCCTTATTCCTTCTTACAACTTTTCCCTTAGTAGATACACCAGTAACAAAAAACTAATGAATTCCACTGGTGTACAAGCAAACAATCAAAAACATCAGGCCTTTCAGAACAAAAGATCCACAGTTTATTGACTGCTTTCATCTCACTAAAACAAGACTTCATCAGAATAATCTTAAATCAAGATCACATGCCTTTAAACACTATCTGCAGTCATGTGACATATCATTCTACTGCTTTAAAACTGTTTAATGTAACACAAAACACCATTGTTTTAAAATATTCATCGAAAACATTCACAGTAAAATTTTATATAAATAGTTGGTCTGTGTATAACAACTGATCAACTACACTAACTCATAAAATATTACCACTGTAATGAACAATTAATATCAGTATTTTCATTTAAACTTGGTGGAGAACATTATCTGTCTTCACCTACCACATTTTTTCTTTTCTTTCTTGGTCTTCCGGCATTCTCTACACTTGTTAGTTTCAATTTTATCCAGCACAAAACTACAAATTACTGAAAGTCACCACACATATGGGCGTGCTTTCTCAAAAGTATTTCTATCAAGTTTTAATGCCCTACAAGTGCTTATAAATCTCTCCCTTAAAGCTCTCTTGTTTTACCAATATAAAATGAAAAACGTACAAAATTAAACACAACCACCACTGTATTTCAATTACACTTAGTAAATATTCCAACCCTTCCTTAAGGAAAGAAGGCTAATTATTTATCCCTTGTTCCCCTACTCAACAGTACAATGCTTCCATTTACTTCACAGTAGCATCCTTAAAATGTAAACAAACATCTCTCCCACCATCCATACACAATACTACTATACTTATACTACACATTAATATTAAACTAACACAGGATGCTCCTCTCTATGGCTTTCTCCCCGGGCCTCCGCTGAAAACAGGCTCTGTGGAACCTAGTCGGACTTTCCCGGTCAACAAATGATAAATAAATAAATAAAATAATAAATAATTGTAACAAAACTGTAAACCTGCCTCCTTTTGTTTTGCAGTGATGTTCTTATCATAGTTTGGGTCATGCAGAATCCTTTAATCCTTGCATACAGTTTATAATTCCTATATAAATCATCTAACATTATTTTAAAAATTCAAAGTAATGTTGCCATATGCACACTCAATAGTAACTTATTTCAAACATTTGAAATATTAAGATAAATAAGATTTCCCCTTTCCCAGTCCTGTTTTTATTAAATGTAAAAAAGTCTTACTTTCTATAGTTCAGTTTTCAATTCACGGTCTAAATGCACTCATAATTTAATGAAATCCACAGGTTTAAATGCAAAGTCAGCTATACCTAAAACTCAATAAATGTAATTTCTGAATTTGAATACATGCTTGACACGTGAAGCCTATTAGCCTTTTAATACAGGTCACAGATCTCCTATTGTTAAATGACAAAAGGCCAAGCCATAACTGAAAATAGACCAAACCACAGAAATAAAAACTGCCTAGCCTTAAAGCAGGCTGGCAAGAAAAGTACAGTTGTGTAAGAACTTAGTATAACAGTAGATATCCTACTGATCACTGTTGCAAAATTCATAACAGATGGCCGATTTCCAGAGCTGTATAGAGACGGGTGGATGGCTAAAGTGAGGAAGAGGAATCTACGAGGTCAAACAGGACAGATCTGGTAAAAAGCTGCCCTGGACCTAGGAAAGGCATTTATCTTATAGTGTTTAGTGAAGGTATTGATAGAAGGTCAAGTGGCAGCTTCAAAAACGGACTTGGTATTTACACCCTTGTAGAAAGCACCAGATGAGACCACTGCCTGGGTGGAATGGGGTTTTGGGCAAAAGGGCAATGATTTTCCATGGTGTAAATAGCAGCAGGAGATAACATTTGAAATCCAGGATGCAACAGTCTGTTTAGAAACTGGTTGTCCCAACTTGGATTTCAATAAAGGAGGCAAACAGCTGATCTTTTTTTTTTTTGTTTTATTTTGTTTTTTAATGTCCTTAGTTTCATCTAAGTTGAGTCTTTTGGGTTTTCCCGGTTAGGGGTCGCCACAGCAGAACTCCGGTCCGCTAATGATTGGTAGTTGATTTTTACGTGCCGAGTTACCAGCCCTAACGCACAACCTTCAATGAAGGTACGCCCATTCACGCATGTCTCCATGCAGAAGTCGCTCTAGCTGAGAATTGAACTGGACAGCGTCTTACTGTGAGGCGACAACGCTACCGTAGCATCTAAGTAAAAACCTTAATTTTCTGTGAATGTAAAATTATTTAATCCCTGTTTTGAGGACTGGGAAAGAAGGTCAGCAGGATGATGGCCTGGTTGAGGGTCAAACTCCTTAACTACTTTAGGCATGAAGGAAGGATTAGGCCTAAGGTTTACCCTCTGTTCTCCCCTACTTTGGATACAACATAAGAGTCTTTGTGGATTCTGTTCAAGCAGCTTTATTATATACAAACACATCATGATAAAAGTTTACTGACTAACTTAAGTAACTTGTATACAAACTAATTACTGCAATCATACATGCTCACTATCTGGCTATACTCTCAAAATGGCACTGGGAATAGCACGTGCCCAGTATTTATATGTGCACATTCAGTCCTTGATATGCTTCTTAAATATAGAGCACATACACTCTGATCTACACCCTCTATTTATGGAAAATGGGCAATGGCCATGAGTGCATGGAGTCCAGACAGTATGAGCTAAAGTCAGGGCAAGAAGTAGAACGGTTTCCCATGTGCAGAATTTTAGGACAGCAAAAGCTGCAGGCTGAAAAGGGGGTTAAATTGAGTACTTCCAGCACAAAGTTAAAATCCCATGGCAGAATAATACACTTCTTTGGAGGTTTAAGGTGCAAGATCCCCCTCAGAAATAGTTTGACCTCTGCTCTGGACATGAGAGGGGGTTCCCGGAGTAAGCATGCATTGATAGCTGATAAGCGAGCTTTAATGGATGAAAAGGCCAAACCAGAATATAGCAGCTCACAAAGGTACTGAAGTACAGTGGGAGTGTCTGACAAGAGGGGTTCCAGCCTCTGTTTATGGCATCAGCTGGAAAATCTTTTCCACTTAGCCATGTACTATTTTTCTGGTAGGAGTTTTCCTGGCTTCTTGTAGAACCCATATCACCTCTTCACAGAAGGAGTGCCTTTTAGGAATTAAAATCCTATCATGTAGAGAGTGAGACTGAGGGTGGGTTAGGCTGGGATGAAGAAGTTGCCCTTTCTGTTGAGTGATGAAATCTGGTTGTATGGAGATTTTCCAGAAATTTCCCTTTCACAGGTGAAATAGGAAAGGAAACCAGTGCCGTCTTGGCCAGAAGCAGTAGTTTAGGAGAGACCTTCTGGACTTTCAGCAGGAGTCTTGGAAGCAGAGGAGGGTATGTGTAAGGGAATTTCCCCATCCACTGGAAGGAGAAGGCATCTGTCTTCCAGGTTAGTTAAGATGGGTTCCTGGTGCAGGAAAGAGGAAGTTGATGATGTTCTGGGAAGGCAAAAAGGTCTGTGGTTTTCTCTACTGATGTGTGATGGCTTTGAAGACCTGCCTGTTCAGTCCATTCATGAGGTTCCTCAATGTCCCTGCTAGAGTCCATCAACACACTCTCCTGAGAGGGAATGTATGTTGCAGTGAGGGTCAGACTCAACTGGAAGACAATGTACCCGGCCTCCTATGCTAACCTGCACAGGGGTAGGATGTTATGCCTCTCTGCTTGTTTATGTACCACATCACACTGGCGTTAACTGTGTACATTAGTAGAGTGCCTGGTTTCCAGAGGTGGGAGAAGGTCTGCAGAGCCTGCAAAAGTGCCCTCATTTCTTTTAGGTTGATGAATTCTTTTAACAGGAGGAGGGCCATTTCCCCCTGTACTTTGTGTGTTCCTGTCCAAGCTCCCCATGTCCCATCTAAGGCATCTGTGAAAAGAACCTGTTAGTGGGGGTCTACTGTGAACAGAAGACCCAGGTTGAGAGTAACGGGTCTATATTATAAGCACGAAAAGACAAAACCACGAATGCTCACATGAACAAAAATGCCGGTAATCAAATTTGGTATTGTGGGGGGCTGTGCCCCCCACACCCCCCGCTAACTATATATTCCAACTCTGAGATCTCACTACAGTGAGGAAAGGGCAAATATCCCACTCCTCACCGTAACACGACCCCACAATCACACTTTCAATTCCCAGCATTTTCGTTCATGTGAGCATTTGCGGTTTTGTCTTTTCATGGTTATAATATAGACCCGAGAGTAACCAGATTGTTCCACCAAATAAGTTTCTTCTTGATATAGAATAGAAAGGAATCAGGGCATCAAATGGGTGTGAGTGTTGGGACTACAACAACTTTAGATACCACTATATTTTTCTCATGTGAAGTTTGCCAAGGGAGAACATAGGGATAATGACAGCCATGAACCCCAGAGCCCTGAGGATCTCTCTTGCTGTGCAACATGTCTCTATGTAGAGCATCCTGAAGTAGTCTGGTAGGGTGGTGACTTTCTCCTGAGGGAGAAAAGCATACATTCTAGTAGTGTTCAGTCTGCAGCTCAGAAAGACCAAGTCGAGGGAGGGATTGAGATTTTTTTTTAATTGATGATGAACCCCAGAAGAGTAAGGGGATGCACAGTGTAATGAAGATGTCTTAGGAGGGTGCCATTGGCCAGAGCCTGAATAACGAAATCATCTTGATAAGTAAATATTTGTATACCCTGAGTGGTGCTAAACACTTTGTGAAAACCTTTGGAGATGTGGACAGACCAAAGGGCAAAGCAGTAAATTAAAAATGTGTGATCCAGTAAAGAACCTGAGGAATTCCCTGTACAACAGGTGGATGGGAATGTGCAGATAGGCATTCTTTAGTTCTAGGAATACAAGAAAAGCCAGAGAAAGAAGGACGTGCAGGAGAGTATGCAATGAAATTTTGAATGAGGGGACCTTCAGAAAAGTGTTTAAATCAGGAAAGATCCAAAATGATCCTCCACCATCCCCTCCTTTCTAGGAACAAGAAAGCTTCTTGAATAGAAACCTTTTCTTATGAAGGGTAAAGGGACCTTTTCTAGGATGTCTTGTGCTCGTAAGTGATGGATGATAGGATCCAGAAGCTGAATCTGGTTGAGAGGAGGCAGAGGCAGACCTCTGAGATGGAATGCTTTTCCACATCACGGCACAGCCTTCCTTGATAACAGTCATGACCCATTTGTTTAAGCTCACAGTCTCACAGAATGGGGGAGACTGTATTTTTGAAGGGGGGGAGATAGTCACAGGGTTTGCTACCAAACTGAGGCCTCCTTGAGGTGGGTCCCCTGCTGAGGTTTGTCTGAAAATCTCTTTCTTGGAGATTCCCTTTGTTTGTGAGAGGGCTTTGAGCCTCTCTTAGCAAAGGAAGTAGATTTAGATAAATGACTCCTATGCTATCTAAAAACAGGAGATCACAGTCCAAAGGAGAGCCTAAGATTTTTGACATGAAATCTTCAGGAACAGTTTGACCTTGCAGCCAGGCATGCTACCTGATGACTAAGCCAATGGCAACTGCCCTGTTAAGACGCATCCACAACATCATAGCTGCATTTAATAATTGTGCCTGGATATTTGAGCAGCCTGGGCCACTAGGGGTCTTCATATGCTGTTTAGATTCTGCAGTCTGAGGATCTGCGATCATCTTACTCAAGGACTGTAGCACAGAGAGTATGTATTTGATCATCGTACGTGAGCATCCAGGGACCTTTTTATTATTTTAAATTTTAAATCAGATTCAATAAATTCCTTCAAACGAACATGGGATTTGTTTATGTGGATTAATTCGCTCAGATATTTGCTTCCAGCTTTGGGATTTCACGTTAGTCTTGGTGTTTTTTCTGCCTAAGTTTGTGTGTTTTTTTCTATTGGATTGGCAGTTTCACCACAGCAGTTGGGAGATTTTTTTGTTCATGTGTATTTGATCATTTGTGTTTGGTAGTTAAAAAGGCTCTGAAAACTAGAACAGAGAACATGAACATTTTTATCCCATCTATCCATTGCTTGGCTGTCCTTATCAGTTGGAAGTACATTAGTACTGGAAAAAGGGGGGCTTTGGCTAGGAGACCACAGCTGGATCAGCCACAGGATTTTTGTATAGGTACTTTAGTTCACCAGGGACAGTATAGAACCTGTCTGGTCTTTTCAGACCTGGAGGCCGAGGATTAGGTGTTGAGGAAGATGCCTGACAGGAGTCAAAGTATGCTTACAACACAGAGGTAATAGAAATGGAGCATTTCCAATCAGTTGTAGTTATCTCATTTGGACCTCTGACAACTGTTTTAAACTGCCATTAGAAATGCTTTATCATGTTTTGTAATGTTTTTCTGAAAAAAATCCTTTTCCAAGGGAAAATCAGAAAAGAAAGAATCCCCTTCATTAGTAGAGAGCTGCTCTGGAGAATGGACTTGTGAGCAGTAGTCCAAAGAATGGTCTGAATCTACATCTGGTTCCTCTTCAGAGGCGGAGGAGGAATCTAATGCCAGTTTATACATTCTGTCTTGTGAAGTCAGGGCCACAAAGCATGGAGGCCTCAGGGACAATCATTTTAAATAACCATTATGAAAAATATATCCACTCTTTTTCCCTGGAAACTGTAGGGGACATTACATGCACCATTTTTTTTATTTCTTTTTAGGCATGACATCTGCCTGTACGAGTTCAGGATGCTCCTGGAACCTCTTCTTATATTAGGATCTGTGGGATTCTGTGTGGGCCCTCTAAAATAATGAGATGCAGTTCAGTAGATTTGGTCTTCTGCAATGCCTCATGAACCATACTGGCCTCTGTCGGGGTCACGGTAGCAGGCTCTTTAAACAAACCTGATGTACTGTTGGTTTGACCACCTTAGCAGGTACATCTGATTTGGAGACGATGTACGGTGAATCCTCTCTAACTTTAAGTTTCTTCTTAAAAGGAAGACCAACATCTGGTCCCAGGGTTTCCGATATGGTAGAGTGGGCCAAGTGTATTAAGTGCTGGGTCTTAAGGTATTAACAGTGGAAAGCCTTGACTTAAAAGATGGCTGCACATTGAGTAACAGCTTGACTCTACCTCTCCCAGTTTGAAAACAGAGAAGGCCAGTAGACTTTTCTATTTATGGGTAAATTTTAGTAGCTGGCTAATAAGTGTACTGCCTGGATGCCAGGAAAAAAAGAAATAGAGAGCAACCAGAAAAAATAATCTACAATACATGAGGAAGAAACAATGACTGAGGAAAATTCTGCAGCTGTTCAACCAAAAGCAATGCAACCTCAAGGCATGCCTTCCAGTAACCTACAGGAAAATACAAGACAACTGCACACAGACCTGATTAAAATAAATTAAACACCGATAGAATATATCAACACAAACAACAAAAGGCTGGAAAAAATGGAAGAAGCTTTAAACACATATTCAGATGAGGTGACAAATCTGCAAAAATCAGACATTAAATGAAGAAAAGGCTGGCTGAATAAGAAACTGCTCAGGAAGAAATGTTTCAAAAAATAACAGAATTAGAAGACAGAGCACATACGGAAAACATGAGATTTTCAGCTATACCAGAGAAGCTGGATGGAATAGACTGCATTCATTTTAGGAAAGCACAAATAAGCAGCTTGACTGGTATCCCACACCAGGAGTTAGTTGAAAGGGCATATCATATGTATGCTCCAAACCTGGCTGAGAAAGCAACCTACACCTCTAATAGTAACAATGCAATCGTACCAGCAGAAAGAGGTGATTCTGACACAGTTGTGGCAGAATGACAAAATACTAAAAGTGGGAAACAGCAGAGTGTTTCCAGAGAATGATTAATCATTGTACACCAGGCAGAAGAGGACTAAATTAATTCTGCTACTCAGTGATGTTCAGACGCAGGTGTGAGATTCAAACTGCTATACCCCAACTGTCTTCAGGATATTCTTCCCTGGACAGACATTTTTTTTTTTATGAAGTACATGCTGAGGAGGAAATACAAAAATCTGTCCAACTTCTTGTTCTTCTGGTAATAAAGACCACAGAAAGACTACCTGTGAAACCTTTTCAACTGTTTCAAAGGAAAATGTTGGAGACAAGGGAGCATGAGAGCTGACTAGAAGAATCAAGAGTATGTTGGACACGAAAGCAGGATTTGGGAGATGGAGATGAACAGTGATAAAACCAGTAACAATGTGGGATTACAATGATACAATTATATTTATGAAATTCTACAGAAACGAAAATCTGGAAATACTGGACTTTCAGAATTTTTTGGACTTGTGGGGGACATATATACCCTACTTCATGTCATTAATGTTTGGAAAATGTTTTGGGGAGGGGAAGAAAGGAAAGAAAGTTAACTAAGTAATGAAAACATTTTTTTCTTAATAGTAATATTTTTGTGGTGTATGGTTTACTTTGCATGCTATAAAGCAACATTTTCTCAGTTATTTTTTTAAGTGTAATGAGGATTGTAAATAGGTGCTGCTGTTTTTTCCCCTTCTCTCTTTCTTCTTGTTCAGTTTTAAGAAATGTAGTCTCTGCGAAGTAAAAAAAAAAGTCTGGTTAAAAGTGCATGACAAAAGAAAAAGTGTGATTTTTCTTATTCTTGCATTGGGGAATGACTGGATAAAGAACCTTAAATTGATTTACTAACAAGTTATAAGAGAAAGCAAGAAAATGAAAAAGAATAGTGAATATTGAGGCTTTGTTCTAGCAAATGAACATATGTTTAGTAGCAGTTCTGTATCTGGCCCTCATGTCTCCATGGAAACAATCTGATAGAGAGAAATTGACTGCCTGGTTCTCATGTCTCAATGGAGACAATCTGATAATGAGAAATTGTCTGTCTTTTTTTCATGTCTCCATGGAGACAATCTGATAAAGAGAAGCTGATTACAATCTGGTTGAGAATGACTGGCTGGGGAAAGAAAAAGAAAACAGAACTGGCTAGAAGAAAATGTTCTCTGGAAGCATTCAGGCATTTTCCCAGCTGGGAAAGCTATAAAGATAAGACAAGATCAGTTAGCACTTAGTAGAAGCACAGGCTGCACTATGCGTCTTAGCATGAATAACCTTTCTTTTAGGTTAACTCAAGTCTATGAATGTAGCTGCTACTTTCGGACATTTGCTCCTATTGCCAGGGTAAAACTTCAATATTTGAAGATGTACATAATTTTATGTGTCAGTATTAAATTAATGGGTTTTAGTACAGTATTTTTTTGAGAGCTTTCAATGAAACAAAGTTTTGTTAGATGTGACATAGGCTCAAATGGATAAGACAAGAAACAACTATATAAAAGTTCAACCTGCCAAACTGTGTATAACTAACACAAAAGCTGGAACTAGACATTTAACAAAAAAGGTGTTATCCATAAAAGGTGGGAATAATAACTTTAATACAATGATGTTTTCTGTAATGTCTTTAAATGTCAATGGACTTGCAAATAAATACAAAAAAGAAAGAATATTGAGCTATATTAAAAACATAGAGTGCAAATAGCTATGTTACAGGAGACGCACCTGGAAAGAACTAAACATGCGAATCTGATAAATAAAGGTTCAGTAGAATATCTGGGACAAAGGAAAAGAGTACATATATTAATTGCAAGAGGGGCTCCAACAGTAACAGAAGAGGATAAAAAAAGATATTAATGGCAGATTTGTAGTGCTAAGGGGCTACTGGCGAGGGAGGATGATTACACTGACATGTATTTATACTCCACCTAAAATTGCTACAATGGAGCTTAAGAAAATTCTATGAGGAAATAATCAGTTTTCAGCATGGAATATTACTTATAGGTGGGGACTGGAATTTGATTTGCAGCAGTGAAGGTGTGTCTGGGGGACCCAGAAGGGAAAGTATAACAAAGGAGGGTAGATTTTTGAAGAAATTTATAACAATATTTGGCAAGAAAGATGTGAATTCAGTAATACGAGTTTGGAGTAAATTTACATGTTATTCCCAAGATATAAAAAACTGGGCTAGGCTAGACAGAATTGACATTTCACAGAAACATGTGCATTTAACTGAAGGTCTTGATATGCACCCAACAACTATTTCAGATCATGCTCCACCACCACCTAACATAAGACTGGGCAATGAAATAAAAATCAGAAAATGGCACCACCTATCTGCTGAAAAGAGAGGAATTTAAGGAATGGTTAGTGGAGATTACTCAGGAGTTATTTGAGAATAGAAATTATTTCTGAAAATTTAGCTAGGGAGTGGGATACAATTAAGGTGAAGTTTAAAAATATGGTGGAAATAAAATAAAAGGAGCTCTGATTAAGAAGTATTTAGAGGAAATGACAAATGTTAAAGTATTGAAGAATAGGGGAAATCTCACAGAACAAGATGACGATCAACTGCAGAATGATGAGCAGAAAATAAAGGATAACCTTGATAATATGCACAAGTTTAGAAAGACTGCCGATAAGCAACTGTTTTTTGATAACACTAGGGCACAAAAAACTTTTAGCACAATGACTCAGGCAACAGAAAGTAGAGGGTTGTCACCAAGCTTAGGGATCCTACAACAAGGAAGGTAACAAGAGATCCTGTAGCGGCATTAGAAATATTTCAGAAATTCTATGAAAGTCTGTAAAAAGCAACAAAATATGGAAATCAGGAAAAGATACAAATGGAAATGTTTATGGAAGAATTAAATATGCCAAGGTTAGAGATAGATGAAGCTCAATAACTAACGGTTAGAATAGGAGGAGATGAGATAAAAATTGTGATGTACAACCAATCTACAGAAAAGTCCCCAGGAATAGATGGTATTCCTGTGAAAGTTTGGAAGCTAGGAGGGAAAAAAACTGATAAAGATCTGGAAGGTTTTGTTTAACAGTATTTTAAGAGGAGGAGAAGTACCAACATCCTGGAAGAAAGCAGTGGTAACCGTAATACCTAAAGAGGGTTAAGATCCACCAGAATCAGTTTCATACAGGCCCATTTCAATAATAAACCATGATTATAAAGTGCCCATGTCTCTAATGGTAAAGGAATAACAAAAGTAATGCCAAAACTGATGGATACGGATCAATGTGGTTTTGTGGGGGGAAGGCAAACATTTGACATTAACAGAACATTATCTAGAAGGAAGCAGAATGTAACAAAATGCCATTGTTGTTGGTGGGTCTTGATGCAGAGAAAGCATTTGACAGAGTAAGATGGGACTTTATCAGTAGGGCAATGGAAGCATTTGTATTTCTTGAAAAAAAAATAAGGTTGATTAGGAGGATACATGACGGACTGGATTCAAAAATTGAAGTTGGTGGGGTTCTCTCTGATAATTTTTGCTTGAGTAGAAGAACCAGACATGTTTGTTATTTGTTTTTATTTATAACCATTGGCAAAGAAAAAAGGGACTCAAAAATTCAATGATATAATTAGTATGGTAGTCAAGAAACGTTGGCTCTAATTGCAGATATTATTTTATACCTGACAAAATCAGAGAGAGACATTGCAGTGCTGTGGAACATTTTGAGACAGTTTCAAATTTTTTTGGGTTACAAAATCAATGACGCTAAACAAAAGCAATAGTGGTAAATTATATACCCACATATGAATTGGTTCAGCAATGAAGTATTTAGGAGTATGGATTAAAATGATGCTGGTGTGTCAGCTAAGGATATGTGGGAAAAGATTACAAAGATAATACAAAAACTGAGAAAATGGAAGCGTTGTTATAAGGACATGGATTGTAAGATACAGGCAAATAAAATGTTTTTAGTCCCATTGGTCCTATACAAGGTCAGGCATATTTTTATCAATCAGAGGAGTCAAGTGGGATAAAGCAGATTATTCCAATAGAACAAGGCAGATTGTGATTACCCGATTTGAAGGGATACTTCAAAGCTACACAATTAAGGCTCCTATACACAAGTACAAGCAAAAACCTATTATTCAAAGTGGAAAGGGATGATGATAAAAACAGGGGGGAAAGCTCAAGAAACAAGGATAGACTGGGATTCTGGATGCAGATTACGCAGATCTTTAAAAAGAATAACAATCATGCAGAATATTATATTCATAAAGTAGTAAAAAGTATTCTAAGAACTAAGCCAACACAGGAATGAAGAAAGGAGATGTTGCCGATAGGGATGACTTAAATAAGGGGTACAGACAAATAAGCAGAGGGCTGGAATATACTGGAGAAATTGGCAAAGGAACCAAGCTACTAGGAGCAAATAACTAGAGAAAAAAAGTAGTAGAATCAGAAGACACTAAGAACTTATTTGGAATGCAGGTTAGAGATTGCCTGCCCTACCCAGGATTGACATCAGAGTATAGGCAAAGAGAAAGAAATGGGGGAGATCTAAATGAAAAACCAGCATGGGTAGAGTTTTTAGTGGAATCTAGAATAGAAGCTGCCATTAAAAAAGGAATAATTAACACAGCATATAAAATATTGCATGATAACTAAGAATCAATCAGAGGAGGTTAGAAAGAATTGGGAAGAGATATTGGATAAGCAACTCACAGAGAAATAATGGGAGATATATGTCTCCTAAATATGCAACAAAATCTAGAAGATTTAGGATTTCTGCTTGGACATGTTTACATAGATTATTTTTATACCCCAAGTAGACTCCAGAGAATTTTTCTTCAGGTAGACAACAAATGTTGGAGGTGTGATGGGGAAGAAAGAGGTAATTGGGAACATTTTCTGGGAGTGTACTGAGTTGGCAGACTTTAAAGATTCCTTGCAGACTACTCTGTCAGAGTTACTGGGTGAGCAAATTGGTATAACTAGAGAAATTATTTTTCTGAGCTGTAATACAGAATCTGAATTGCCTAGACATAGTAAGGCCTTGCTAAGTCTAATTATGATGGCTCCCAAAAAGCATTACTAGAAAATGAAAATTAAAGTCTAAACAAACCATACTAGCGAATATAGTAACAGAGATAAAAAAAGTGGAATTGAGATCTTTAAAAAGGGTAGGAGCAAATTGCATAGGAAAAAATGGGAATTATGAGACAATATGTACAGGGTATGAATGAAGTTTACATTGCAAATTCAAGTCCTGCCTTCTTTTAATGTTACTGACAATGACTGGACGGATTATAACTGATGTGTAATGTTTGCAACTAGAAATATGTCAATATGGTTTGTGATGTAAAGTGCTTGCAGTTGGGATTATGTCAATAACAAGAAGTTATGTACTCACCATAGCGTTCGATGCATGTAGTCCATCTCACCTCACATTCTTACCAGTGGGTTCGGAGCAGAACCTCGGCTCCAACTCGGCCATACTCTAGCTCGAAGTCTTCAACTGGCTCGTGGCCAAGAGGAATCCCATGTTGCACTGCTCCCTTTCCCCATATCTTGTTTGCTGCAAGCTCAGGCAATCACACCCCATACACACAATGCATAGAGAGGAAGAATCAGCCCAACAACAAAAGAAGTACTGAAACCAGAACTAACCTCTGGGCCCTCCAGGAGGGGGAAGGCGGGAGGGTAAGTAAGAATGTGAGGAGAGATGGACTACATACAAACGTTATGGTGAGTGCATAACTTTTTGATGTTATGCAATCCAATCTCGCCTACATTCTTTCCCGTGGGACAGCGTCCCCAGCACCTGAACCTTGGGCGGCTCAGTGGAAAATACTCCTGAGCAATGTGGAACCAAAGGAAGATCTGCCTCTGGATATCAAATCCAATTTGCAGTGACTGATAAAGGTGTGAAGAGATGCCCATGTAGCCGCAGCACAAATATTATCCATAGACATCCTGGCCTGAAATGCCATAGAGGTAGACATCGATCGTGTAGAATGAGCCTTCACCCTAAAAGGTAATTCCTTACCGCTTGAGGCATAAATGAAGGAAATACAACTAGAGATCCATCTGAATAGGGTTACATTAGAAACAGGAGACCCAAGTCTATTGTCTGAAAATGAGACAAATAGCTGATTTCCTAAGATCCTTCATTCTATGTAAATAGAAAAGCAATTGTCTATGAACATCTAGCTGGTGGAATTTAAATTCTGCCTTATTAGCAAATTCTTGGAAAAATACAGGCAGCTCAATAGACTGGTTGTGGTTAATAACCGAAGCAACCTTTGGCATAAAGGAAGGATTTGGTCTGAGGGAAACCCTATCCTTGTGAAATACCAAGTAAGGAGTTCTAACTGACAAAGCTTGGAGCTCAGAGACTCGTCTAGCTGAAGTGATGGCTACCAAAAAGATTGTCTTCCATGACAAACATTTCAAGTCACAAGTAGCAGCGGGCTCAAAGGGAGACTAAGTGAGACACTGTAGCACAAAATTGAGGTCCCACGGCATTACGGGATCAAAGACTGGAGGTCGAAGCAGCATAGTGCCCTTTAATAATGCCTTACAAAGTCTATGCGCCATTAGACTGGGTTCATTAGTGACATGAAAGGTGGAGATAGCCGCTAACTGGACGTTAATGGTTGCGGCAGCTGACCCCTGACTGAAAGGCATGGAGAGAAATTCCAGAATTGAAGAAATTGGGGCACTATAAGGGTCAATTTGTCTTTCATGAGCCCAGATGGAGAACCTTTTCCATTTACTGGAATAAATCTTCCTAGTCGAAGGCCTATGGGAAAAAGACGGAATATGAACCACTTCTGGAGAAAAATTATGAAGCCTGACTAGTGATGGAACTGGAGTAGCCAAGCTGTCAACTGGAGGGTCTGAAGAGAGGGATGGAACTGCCCTGACATATGAGTCAATAGGTCTGACTGTGGGTCCAGAATCCAGGGGTCGTCCATGAGATAGGAATGGAGAAAGGGGAACCAAATTTGATGAGGCCAGTGTGGAGCAATCAGAATCATTCTGCTTCCCAAGGACTGTGCTTTCTGAATAACCTTTGCTATCAGAGGAACAGGTGAGAAAGCATAAAGTAGACCGGAGGGCCAGTCATGAACTAGAGCATCCCTGGGTGTCTCCCCCTGAGGGGGGATAAGGGTGTAGTAGCTGCTGCACTTGGTATTGAGGGGACTGGCAAATAGGTTGCAACAAGGCTGAACCCATCTGCGGAAAATCTGCTCCACAACCTTCTTGTTCAGGGACCACTCGTGAGGCATCAGAATAGCTCTGCTCAACCTGTCGGCAATCACGGACTTCCCCGGAATGTGTGTTGCCACAAGAAAGCATTGGGAAGACACTGCCCACTGCCACACTCGAATAGCCTCTCTGCAAAGGGGATACGACTTGGTTCCCCACTGTTTGTTCAGATACTATACCACCGACATGTTGTCCGAATGGATTGCAATCGTCCCAAGAGGAAGAAAGCTCTGGAGTGCTTGCAACGCTAATAGCACTGCTCTCATCTCCAAGACACTGATATGCAAATGTATCTCATGCTCTTGCCACATGCCTTGGACTGTCCTGCCGAGATAATGCCCCCTCACCCAATCTGGGAGGCATCCGTGGTCACCGTGGCAACTGGAGGAGGTGGAACGAAGGTTTTCCCATATTGAGATTGCTGGTCTGAAGCCACCAGCATAGATCCTGCTTGCACTTGTCTGTAATCATAATAAGATGGGAAAGCGGAAGGTGCTGTAGGGACCACTGGGCAAAGAGCAGCCACTGAAGGAGCTTCATGTGTAGCCTTGCAAGAGGGACTAGCATAATTGTGGCAGCCACACACAACTAAGAGGGTGGACTAGGTCCTCTAACTGAATTGGGCCTAGCCCGCAAGAAAGGAAGGAATACTAATGGGATACCAAAACAAAAAGCCACGAAACAGGCTACACAAACAGCTTTATCAAAAAACGCAGACTAGCTATGAAAATAGCTTTTGGAGCAACAAACTACTGAAAAGTAGAAGAAAAAGTTATATTTAGCCACGGCCAAGAGCGAGACCACATCTGAGCATAACTAGCGGCAAACGAGATCTGGGGAAAGGGAGCAGTGCAGCATGGGATACCTCTTAGCCATGAGCCAATTGAAGACTTTGAGCTAGAGTATGGCCGAGTCAGAGCAGAGGTTCGACTCCAAACCCATGGGTAAGAGTGTAGGCGAGATTGGACTACATAACATGGTTTGTTTTCATTTATGTAAATGTATGATTGTCTATGTCATAAGTGATAATTTAATAAAAATGTTTCTTTAAAAACAAATACTAGAACCAGGGATCTAAATCAACAGATTAGATTAGAGGAATAGATTTACAATACATCATCTTCCAAATCTCTAGAATAAACTTTCCCTGCATGTTAAGCAATGCAATTCACTACCTACCTTTGAAAATTAACTAAATGACTGGACGGGTATCCACAAAAATACTCCAGTATTGACCAGTATGGCTCTCCAAGAGAAAGGAGTTGCTGCCTCAGGAGGATACTAGCAAGGCAATAGTGGTTATGAGACTCATTGGCCTTGGAATATCTATATCTCTACATACTCATTTTCAACTACTTTTCAAAAAGACTGCACGAGCAACTCCTTTAATTTAGCCTTTGCTTCCTTTGCATTTGTGACTTTCAAAGACACCCTCTGGTGAGTAAATCTTCAGTACAGCTGGAAAAGGCAACCTATAATTTAGTTTATGTCTTGCACAGTCCTTAACAGTCACCCAAAAACTGAAACCTTTGCTGACAAGTTACACATGAATAGCTATGATCCAAATACACCATTCAACCCTCTATTGTAAATTTTATTCCTACTTGTTCTAACTGTCCATTGCTTCTTCTTCTCATATGGAGACAAACTGCATTAAGATACAATTTCTCTGATAAAGACACTGGCAACCTAACGACCCTCTCAATCCCCAATTATTATTTCATAAATCTTATTCACAACACTAGCTTAGTTTTTATAAAATCCATTAAACCCAAAGCCTATTCATCTTCCAATATTCACTCTCATTCTTCATTTGAGCAGTATCTTCTACCGCAACTAGTCTTTCTGCACACATTTCACTTGTCCATCCAAACTGTCCATCTATTACGCCCTTCAGCTAGCTGCTGCTAACCAGACACTGTAACAAAGTGCAGATCACTGAAAAACCTCAGTTTCATCAACTTCAGACAATTCTACTCTAACGCATTAACTTCAATAGCACTGAGCATGCTATGTCATATCATGCCTGTATGCTACTTGTGTGGGCTGCCTTATCCCATTCAACCTAACAGATGTTGAACGGCAGACTGCACAAATCAACTTTGTTTTGCTGTAACAATCATAGAACTAAATCTGCAGTATTCTAAGGTATGATTACTTACTTATTTTATTAACCAGGTAAGTGGCTGCTACAGTACTCCTTACAGCCACAACTTATGAAGTGTCAATGTGAGATAATAAATGCAAAAACTGCTTTTCTGGATCAGCAGAAAACACTCACATTTACTTAACTTCCTTTTGGTCTCCCAGCTCTAAGCAATTGTGATCCAGCATGCTGGCAGTCAGGAAGCTTACAAACACCACTAACTATTAATGAGAACATATCCACGTTACAGCCCAAATATTCCATTAGCTCCTTTATATTCAGATGTAATTATTTTACAAGCAAAACAAACACCACTGAAATGGCCAGGCATACTCTCAATTACCATATGCACAAATCTCTTCATCAATACTCGTCAATTCACCTAGCATTTCCATTTTTTTCAACAATCTTCGCACAACTAGGACTTTTTATGTCACTGTCATTCATGCCACATTCCAGTCTTAATCAGCAAGAGTATAACTTTAATTCACCTCACAAAATGAAGTGAAAAAAGGGAGATATGCAGACTCATCAGAAACTGTGAATCATTATAGAGGCATGTTTTGAGTGTTGTATATAATGGGGCCACCTTTTTTTTTTTAACACCTTTACTGAATTATCCCTTGTAACATATGCAAACTTACATTGATATGAAGGAAAACAAACCATATTAACATGTTCAGGTTTACAAACATTATACATCACATACATTCTTAAGTGTACAATATAATCAACCAACATAACATAATATGGTCATGTCTTGCCTTATGTTAAACCTTGCATCTCCTCAAAATATTTTTCTTCATGTATTGTTCCAACAATCTCCATTTTTCTATGCAATTTGCTCCCACCCTTTCCAAAGATTCCAGTTCTTTTATCTCCGTTATAATACTCACTACTTCAAATATGGTTGGTTTAAACCTTGATTTCCATTCTCTAGTAACTGCTTTTTGGCAGCGACCAGAATTAAACTTAAGGCCTTACTACGTCTAGGCAATTCAGATCCTGTATTCCAGCTCAAAAAAATGATTTCCTTAGTTACATCCATTTCTGCTCAGCCAGTAACTGACAGAGTACTTTGCAGGGAATATTTAAAGTCTGCCAACTCATTATACCCCTAATACTTATGTTCCCAGTTACCTCTTTCTTCCCCATCACACCTGCAACATTTACCATCTAACCTGAGGAAAAACTCTGTGGAGTGTGCTTGGGGTATAAAAATACCTATATAAACACTGCCAAGCAAAAATCCTAACCTTCTAGACTTTGTTGCATATTTGGGAGCTATACAGATATCCTGTTGTTTCTTTTTGAATTGTTTATCTAGACTCTCTTCCCAATCTTTTCTAGTTTCCTCCGATTGATTCTTAGAGCTACAATGCAGTATTTTATGTGCTTTACTAATTAGCCCTTTTTAACAGCAGCTTCCGTTCTAGATTCAACTAAAAACTCTACCAGTGCAAGTCTTTCACTTAGGATTCTAACATCACTTTCTCTTTGAATATACTCAATCCCTGATAGGGAAGGCAGTCTCCAGGCTGCAGCCCAAATGTTTTCTTGGCCTCATTGTATTCTGTTAACCTTCCCTCTCTATTTGTTCCCAATACTTTGGTGCCTTTGTCAAATTCCTCCAGTAAATTCCAGCCCTCTCTTGCCTATTCTCTATACCCCTAATTGCAGTCATGCCTATCAGAAGAATCTCCTCTCTCCATTCTCACATTGGCTCAGTTCTTAGAATACTTTCTATTTTATGAATATAATATTCTGGCTGTTATTCTCTTGAATTTCTCTCCTACTTCATCATCATCCCCTCTTTTCCACTTTGAAATGTAGCTTTCTGCTTGTGCTATGCATAAGAACCCCAACAGTGCAGCTCTAAACATCTCTGCAAGTCAGGTAATCCTACACCATCTCGTTATATTGGAAGGATCAACTTATCCCACTTGACTCTTGCTATTTTCTATTCACAGATAATATCCTTCAGCTCTTCAATAATTACTATCCACAATGTCTCCTCTAGTTGATAAAATATGTCTGACCTGCATATAAAACTAAAGGGACTAAAAACGTTTTTATTGCTGGTATCTCTCCATCTCTGTGGTGTACAAAGTTTACTGCCAGATCATACTATACTCAGACTGTAATTGGTTGCCATGTCTGTATCTAGTACAAAGTATCACTATAGTAGACACTGTATGTAGCTCACTACTATATTACTGTAAATTTAAATTGCATTTCTATTTGTTTCTGCTTTAGATTATTATTTGTGAAGCTTTTCTCCTTGGGGCTCCACTGAAAATGGACCTGTGTCCAGTGGACTTTCCAGGTTAACAAATATAAAAGAAATAATAAATATTTTGCTGTCCATAGACAAAGGCTTCCATTTTCTCAGTTTTTGTATTCTCTTTTGTTTAGTCTATTCCCACACATTCTTATCTGCCTTAACAGAAACTTTAACAAACCGTCCTAAATACTTAATTTTATCATGTCCCCATAAATGCAGGTACTGCTGAACCAGTTCATGGGTGGGTACTTAGTTTACAATTATAGCCTTTGTTTTATCTTCATTAATTTTATAGCCTGAAAAAAACTTGACACCGTCTCAGAATGTTCCACAACACTGAGATGCCCTTTTTTTGTTTTTATCAGGTAAAAAAATATTGTCTGCAAACAAAGCCAGCTTTTCTTAGTTACCATACCAATTATATCCATGAATTTCTGAGTCCCTTATTTTCTTTGCCAATGGTTTTAAATGCAGCACAAATAAAAAAGGAGAAAGAAGACACGCCTACCTGGTTCCTCTGTTTAGACAACTTATTGGAGAGGAACCGCCCCCCCCCTTTGAGTTTTGACTCCATTCCCTTGTACACCCTCCTAATTAACCTTTTTACTGCATCAGGGAATGCAAATACTTTCACTGCCCTACTCATAAAATCCCAGCTTACTTTGTTGAATGTTTTCTCTGCATCAAGACCCACCAACTGCGACGGTATTTTCTTACATTCCGTTTCCCTCTGGATCATTATTCTATTAATGTTGTCAAATGTTTGCCTCAACTCCACAAAACCACACTGATCCATATCTATCAAGTTTGGCAACACCTTAGACATTCTTTTAGCCATTATAGACAAACACTTTATAATCATGGTTTAAAATTTAAACTGGCCTATATGAAGCTGGATCTGAGGAGTCTATACAGTCATTAGGTATTACGGCCATGACAGCTTTTTCCACACTGTTGGTGTCTCCCCCTCCTTTGAAAAATCTGTTAAACAAAACCTTCAAAACAGTGTAAGAAACTTCTCCGTGTGGAATATTTTCAGTCCATATATCAATGGTTAATCACTGTATATTAACCAGGTCAGGCAACAGTAGTAGAAGTAACAAACCTGAACTCGTCTTAAGTAAAAAAAAATAATAAAAATATATATAATTTGAAATAGTGGACAGAATTACTAAGTATTCAAAAGTAATCCAACCAAGGCAGGCAGTCCGTTTCCAGTCAAAAATCCTTTAAGTACACAGACAAGCGATGAAGGTAAAATAAAAATAACAGAGTAATAGTTTCCTCACAAGTTTTCTAAAAAAAATATACATACACTTTTTATTAGGCAAGGGAGTGGTTTACTGTGCTGTAAAACAAAGTGTTACTGGTACACATGTTAAATTCACATCCCTTCCCCCATCAGTGTGACATTCGAGCTGGTCCTGCCCTACTTAGTAGCTGTCATAACAATATAACCCTTGTGTACTTTAAATAAAATTTATAATGATGTCGTATCTCTTACTTAACCAGATTATTAAGTAAATTATTAAGTCTGTGATTTTATCGAAGACAATATACTACATGGCTGGAAACATATCAACTTTAGTCCATTTGGGAATCAAAAATATATATAAATATACACTTTGCATGTAAAAAATCAATTGTAAAAATCATATTCTATTTTCATAACCTATTGTTAACAAAGATCGCTTTTGTCCTTCTAGACTTCTTCAGGTCTGTGTACAAGAACCCTAAAAACTATCTATAAAAATATTATTGTATAATTAGTTAGTATTGTTATTACACATCATTTTGAATAAAGTGGAAAAAAGAGAGCAAGAAAAACAAAAAATGTATGATGATGGAAACAAAATATACACTTAAATTAAAACTGATTTAGCATGGTATTTAAAACCAACTGGTAGAATAAAATAAAATAAAATTAGTCCTGTAAACAATGTGGCAATTTTCTAAGTTCCAGTAGACTTATACTTGAACAGTAGTAGTTTAGTCCAGGCTTCCTAAGAGTTCAACTTTAACTGCCACATGAGTTCATCTTTCTCCAGAAAATTTGGGATGTCTCCTTCAAGATCACCCATGTCAATGCGATCCAGGATCTGGAACTTAAAATCTGTGCGTCTTTTATGAAGAGAAAGGTGTTTGGCTAGTGCATTATTTTTACACTTAGAGCGGATTTCTGACACATGACATAAAATCCTACGCTTAAGTTTATTTACAAGTCTTGCCCACATAGAATGCATCATATTCATTGCACTGTGCCCTGTAAATTACTTTTGTAATGTTACAGTCACCCCCTGCACTGGTCTTAAGGATTTTCTTTAAATGAGGGCAATAAAAACCTATCACCTTGCTGTATGTATGTGTGTATATATATATATATATATATATATATATACATATATATATATATATATACATATATATATATATATATACACATATATATATATATATATATACATATATATATATATATATATATATATACACATATATACACATGTACATATATACACACAAAATGTACAATTAGCTTCACATCTTTTAGTGTTTCTCTCATATGGTCTACGTTTAAATTCAACAAAACTTCTAATGTTCCTGGCCTTCCTATAAACAAAGATGGGGCTTTACCTAAGATGTTAATCAGAAAAGGGTTTCCTGTGACAATGGCCCAGTTTTCTTCAGTAACATTTTTGATGTGATAATCCAAAGATGCAGCTATTTTTGCATTTGTTATTCTCTGTGGAATTTCTTAACATTCTCCTACTGGGGAGATTGAATGAAGGTGCTTCAGTCCTTTGCAGTTCTATAATGGGTTCCAGGATATATTTTAGCATCAGAGTTTCATAGACTTTCACTAGGAAATCATTCTCTAAATTGTTAGGTTTCTCAAAAATGGTTCCATCTCTGTGGTAATTCTAGCTAATCTATAGCCCTGGGACTTCACTACATTATACTTGTTTTTTATAGGATGTAGACTTTTACTGTGGAGTAATAAGTTAACCCTCACTGGTTTTCTGAATAGATCAGTGGTGATTCTGTTATTCTTGGTGTCCTTGGAAATCTGCATATCTAAAAGTGGTTGAAGTACAGCTATGGGAAGAGGTAAACTTCATGAAGGGGGTTGTTTGAGGTAAGTGATACAATCTCCAAGCTGCAAGGTGTTACCTTCCCACACAAAGATGTCATCCATAAAATGTAAATAACATGTGACATGCTGCATGTAGTCTGTGTTGTTTAACACAAAGTCCTCCTCCCACTTGCCCAGGACTATGTTAACTATGTTGGGAGCCATGGCAGCCCCCATTGCTGTACCAGTTTTTTGTTTGTAGTGTTTTCTATTGAAAGTAAAGAAATTGAAGTCCAGTACAAGATTAATGAGCTTGCTTAACTTTTGCAGTTGTGCCGGTGTACCTTGATAATGATTCTTAAAAGACTCCATAGCTGCTGCTATACAGTAATTGTGAGGGAGCACTGTGTACAAGGATTCCACATCAATAGTTAATAAAATACTGTCAAGGTCCACTGTAATGTTTTTTATTTTCCTCAAAAAATCCATTGAATCTCTTATGTATGACTTACTCTTTTCTGCTAAAGGTTTCAGCAAGTAATCAAGGTAAATGGCTGCGGCTTCAGTAAGGAAACCTCCACTTGCTACCACCGGTCTATAAGGTGGGTCTTCGCCGTTCTTGTGTGGCTTTGGTTGGTATTCCAAAAAAGCAAGGTAAATGTGAGCATGGGCTCCATAAATAATTATAAAGATTTTCAGTAATAAGTTTTTCTTCCCATAATGTGATGAGATTAGTGTTCCATAAATCATATACTCTTCTTATGTCATCCATGGTAAATAACTCAATCTGTTATCCTTCAGCATGTTCTCTATATTTTGGTTGTAGCTAGTGGTATCAGTCACAACTATACCTCCTCCCTTGTCTGCCTTCATTACATGCCTGGATTTATCATTGCCTAGCTCAAGCAATGCTTTTCTTTCTCCCTGTGTTAAGTTATAAAGTTTTTCTTAGGAGTTTTTTTAAGTAGTTTCCTGATATCCATCTCACATTTCACTTCGAAAGCAGCTGTTTGATGTAGTGGTGGACAACATCTGCTAGGCCTTTTTACAGTTTCATCAATAGGCTTATTTTCAATGTCATTAATTTTGCCATGAAACTGTACCCTTATGTTGAGATTCCTCACAAACACTTAAAGGTCTATCAGTACCTGAGCAACCTCACTCCTGCAGCTTGGTAGAAAAGTAAGTCCTTTGGACAAAACACTTTTTTCATCTTCAGTCAGTGCTTTAACAGAGTGGTTCCAGATTAAGTTGAGCACCTGTTATTATAGTTATTGCGCCTGTTGTTGTGACTGGTTCCTCTGTCTAAGCCTGGGACCTGGGTTGCAGTCGGGGCGGGGCTCCAGTCGGGATTGTCCAGGTATTGTATTCCCCTCACCCCTGTCCACTATTTGGTTCTCCTGTCCCCTGGGGGTTCGTGGATAGAGTCTGAGACCTCTGGAATTACTCATCTGCTTTCTGGAATCTCAGTGGATTGTAGTAGTATTCCTCACTGTGGCTGTGGTAGGTGGGAACCTGGTAAGATGGACAGGCTCTGGGGCTCTGGTGGTGGTAGTCATCATTCCTGTTCTGATACTGGTGCTCTCTTTGGTATTGGTGTGGTGGTTGATGTCTGTGCTGTCGATATTGGTCTTCCTGAAGAAACAGGTGCTGCTGCTCCTGATAGCTGGATTGTCTGTGGTCCCGGTTGTCCTGTAGATTCTGGTTGCCTCTATGGCTTATGTTCCTGTCCTGATCCTTCTGTGATGTCAAAGGCTTCTGTGGAGTGCTGATACCCAGATCTTTATCACTTTCTTCCCTTAACTTCCACAGGAATACCATCTATTCCTGGAGACTCCTGTCTTAACTGTTTATTGTTGAGCCTCATCTACCTCTAACCTTGGCATATTTAAGTACTCCAAAAATACTTCCATTTGTGCTTCTTCTCGATTTCCACATTTCTTTTCCTCATACAATTTTTCATAAAACATCCAAAATATCTCTAGGTTTACTATCGTTCTCCAATTTGACTTCAGTTGATTTTTACTAGTGTGAAACAGCACTTTCGCACTATGTAAAAATCGAATGTTATACTGTCGAAACCTGCAACAGTGAATGCAAAAACAGCATTCGCTGTTGTGAGTTTCGACAGTGTGGTGCAGACCGCACTATAGTGGGGATCAGGAAATGTACCCTTTCCCTCACTGTAGTGCGATCCTGGAGTTTGTATATATAAGTAGAAGGGTGTGTGTGGGGCACTGCCCCCCTGCAAACTTGTTAACTGTGCAATGCGCAAGTTCCGGAAGTGTGTTGACTGTTCGAAAATGTCGAAGTTGACATTTACAGTCACCACACTTCGGGATTTAGTTCATTAAATTGAATTCCGCAGTTTTGGTTTGGAATAAAAAAAAAAAAATACCTTTCCTGTAACTAGTGTAGTCCAGATTCAGATTTGCTGTATCCAGGAATGTATGTAAGCTTCTGAGCCCCCCCCCCCCAAGCTTTCTGTGTTGGAGGGAAGCTTTCTAGCTTATCGGTGGGAGTGGTAAGCACTAGGTGACCTATCTACCACATAAGGAGTGGTTCTGGCCCAGAAATTGTAGTTATTGGCCACTTGGGCAGTTTTTCCATCTCTCTCAACTTTCTGATTTAAAAGCCCACATTTGCACTTGTTTCCCGCTTCCTGTAACTAGTTTAGTCCAGATACAGATTCTTACTTTTAGCACTTGAATTTGCTTATTTGTGATCAGCACTTGTTCAGAACTTGTAAGCACTAAATAACCTGCTAATTACTACAGCACTCAACCTTCCTCATTACCTAGGGAAACCAGTTTTGGTACTTACTTTCCTCACTTGCTTAGAGAAAAACAGCTCTTGTACTCACTTTCCTCACTTATCTAGAGGAAAATATTTTTTTTATTCAGGCATATCCAAGGGTCAGCTCACAATGTTCTCTCCTGTCTATCTGATGAATCTGGGCATCTTGGGGCAAAAACTGGAGGTAAAGCTCTCTCCAATCAAGACTGAACTTGACAGTCAAGTGGAGAAGGTAAACACTTGCACCACACCACAATCATCACAGTTCTCACTAAATCTACACCACCAAAATCCACACATAGAAACACAAAAACATTTGTGGAGGCTCTCAATAAAAATCTGCTCAAGTAACAGAGACCTCCAAAACAGAAATGCAAGCAACCTCCACCCCCCAACACAACCCAAATGACACATAGTATGCAGACTCAGTGTGCCACTCAACCACAGCCAATAAGGCAAAACAATGTATCCAACACACTAGTCACAGGCAACTCTATAGTCAGGCACACCGATGTCCCACTCACCAGGCTAAACAAGAAGAAGGTTACTGTCAGCTGCCTATCGGGTGCCAGGGTCCGTCACATAACCCACGCACTCAGGTCACTCCACAACAAGTACAAATAAGACTGTCACTGTCCATGTTGGTGTGAACGACCTGAGATGTACCTCCCTGGACTACATGAAGAGAGACATGGAAGAGCTCCCTGATCTTGTAGCCCAGGCAGGTATGACCCTAGCCCCGAGTAGCATTCTGCCATCACCCAGAATGATGCCACAGTACAAGGACAAAATGACTGACTTCAACAACTGGCTAAGCTTCTGGGGCCATTCTGAAGGGATCCAGTATCTGTCTACCTGGGATGACATGGTCGACAGACCACGATGCTTTGCCAGAGAAGGCCTGCACCTGTCACTCCTGGGATTCTGGATACCGGCTAAGGTTCTTGCCGCCCCTATAGTGCCTTTTTTAGGCAAGGTTCAAATGACAAATTCACCACCTTAACAGAAACAGGCAAGCAAAAACTGAGGGTGATGCTACTCAATGCTAGAAGTCTAAATCTCAAAATGCACTCACTCGAGGCACTCCTTAAAATGGAGAACATCGATATCTGTGCAGTGACCGAGACCTGGTTCAAGGCTCCAGAGAGCACCCTTGCACTACCAGGCTACAACTCATACCACACCTTTCGGCCATGTAACCTGGACCGGAACACCAAAGGCAGAGGTGCAACCATATTCATTAAGGATATCCACACTTCCAGGTTAGTTGCTCAGCATAATGCAACCAAGATTATTCAAGTGCAACTAACTCTGGGCAAAACTGCAATCCAAATTGTAGCTTGCTACAGATCACCCACCATGCTCCAGGATTCCCACTCCTCTTTTCTTGATGTACTGGAAAATATTAGGGTTCAACCAAACACCCTAATAATGGGCGATTTCAACTACCCCACCATTAACTGGGAAAAAAAGAAGTTATGTACTCACCATAACATTTCATCTGAGTAGGTAACTTCATTTGTCTGCAACCTGTGGGTATTGGATCCGATTCGGATCCGAGCAGGCAGCTTTCCTAGCAAAGATCCAAGCTCCAAGCTCCTCCCCCTACCCATAATGCCCTGCTACCTCCCCTCTAGCCCTTTGATCGAGTTTGCCATAGTATCGTAGAACACTACTATAACACTAGGAAAAACTACCTGAACGTTCCAGCCTGATGTCATCTGGAAAGTGACATACCATGATCCTTCAAGAACGAACTAAAGGTCCGGGGGATGGAGGAAGGGTTGGTTGCAGACAAATGAAGTTACCTACTCAGATGGAACGTTATGTTGAGTACATAACTTCTTTATCTGAAGTAGTTAACTTAATTTGGTCAGCAACCTGTGGGACAGAGTCCCCAGCTACCACAACTTGGGAAGCCCTTATGGGAGGATATTCCGGAGTACTGCAGAGCCAAAGGACACCCTTCCTCTGGAAATCAGATCCAATTTATAATGTGTAATGAAAATGTGAGAGGAAGCCCAAGTAGCAGCTGAACAAATGTCATCCAGAGGGACCTTCGACCAGAAGACCGCAGAAGTAGCCACAGAACGGGTAGAGTGTGCTCGAACATGCACGGGCTCAGGTCAACCAGAGCTTCTGTATGCAAGAAGAATGCATTGTGAAATCCATCTAGTTAAGGTTATTTTAATCACTGGTTTACCCAGACAGGACTTAGCAAATGAAACAAAGAGCTGTTCTGACTTACAAAAAACAGCTGTTCTGTTTAGGTAAAATCATAACTGTCTATGTACATCCAAGCAATGGAGTCTAGACTCTCCTTTGTTGAGATAATTAGGGAAGAAGACCGGCAGGTTGATAGATTGGTTGATATTGGCTTCGGAAGCCACTTTAGGTAGAAAAGAGGGTTAGTCCTGAGGGAAACTATGTCTTTAAAAATGATGTATGGGGGCTTACTGCAAAGAGCCTGAAGCTCCGATATTCTTCTGGCTGAAGTAATGGCAATCAGGAAGGCAGTTTTTCAAGATACAAACTTCAAGTCAACTGAAGCTGCGGGCACAAAAGGAGGACCAGTCAGAGCCTGGAGAACTAGGGTTAAATCCCATGGAGGGACTGCTTCCTTAACTGGTGGTCTCAAAAGGAAAGTACCTTTCAGAAAGGTCTTGCAGATCTTAGATGATGCCAGGGGGCCAAATTTGTTTCCAATGTGAAAGTGGGAAATTGCTGCCAGTTGAACTTTAACAGTTGAGGAGCTAGCTCACTGATGGAAAATTTGAGAAAAAATCGAGGACTGCTGGAATAGGAGCCGTAAAGGAGTCCAAATTCCTATGCTCTGCCAGACAGAAAAGCATTTCCATTTACTCTTGTAGATTTTTATGGTAGAGGGTTTATGAGCAGCCACCAGAATGGCTTTAATCGAGGATGAGATACCGGGAGTCTTAGCCATCAAGGGAACTGAATCAATGAAGCCGAGAGCTCAATCCCAGGGGATGAGAAATCAGATCCGGAAGGGGATCTAAGATCCAGGGAGGATGCACTAGATGAGACCTTAGACAAGGGAACTATGTTTGACGAGGCCAGAATGGGGCTATGAGGATAACTCTGCTCCCCAACAGATGACCTTTCTGCAAGAATTTTGTCATCAGCGGAAGAGGAGGATAGGCATAAAGAAGACCGGATGGCCAAGCATGAACTAGAGCATCTCTGGGGTTTTCCCCTGGTGGCGGAATTAGAACGAAAAACTCGCTGCACTTTGCGTTCGAAGGCGACGCAAAGAGATCGCAGCAAGGTTGACCCCATCTGAGGAAGATATGTTTTGCTACTAAGGGGTTCAGAGATTACTCGTAGCGTGAGAGGATAGTCCGACTCAGCTTGTCCACAAGGATGTTTGCCTGACCTGGTATGTGCGTTGCTATGAGAAAGCAGTTGGTGGATAACGCCCATTCCCACACTCTCAAGGCCTCTCGGCAAAGTGGGTAAGATCTGGTTCCCCCGTGCTTGTTGATGTACCAGACCACTGACATGTCTGTTTCAATTGCAATAGTTCCCAGAGGAAGGGGGGCATGGAGAGCTTGCAACGCTAGAAGCACCGCCCTCATCTCCAGGACACTGATATGCAAAAAGGTGTCTGTGCGAGTCCACGTGCCTTGGACGGTGCTGTCCATGCAATGCCCCCCCACCCGAGGTGAGATGCGTCCGTGGTCACTGTGACTTGGGGTGGGGACATGGAGAAGGGGCGCCCTTCCCGGAGATGCTTGGAATGGAGCCACCAAAACAGAGATTCCCTGCAAACTCTGCTGAGAGAAATAGGAGCAGACAAGGGACGAAGCACAATGGACCACTGGACCTGTAAGGTCCACTGGAGAATCCTCATTCAGACGCACCAGCGGAGACAAGTTGATGGCCGCAGCCATGGACCCCAGGGGCTGAGGACTGAAAAAAAGCCAAAACATGTAGGTTTAGAATGCGCAGTCTGTCCAACGTCAGAAAGACTTTGGATTGAATTGTGAAGCCTCAGGTGGGCCGCTACAACTACCATGACCTTGGTGAACACCATGGGGGCTGTGGTGAGACCGAAGGGTAGGACCCTGAACTGATAAGTGTCTGGCTCCCAGCCGAAAGCGGAGGAACCTCCTGGATCGCCTGTCCATTAGAACACTGTAGCATGCATCCTTGAGGCCTATGGAGCACATCCAGTCGTTCTCCTGTAATAGTGGGAGAATGGATTGAATGGTGACCATCCGGTACTTCTCTTTGACAACTGACAGGTTCAGTGTGGACAGGTCGAGAATTGGCCATAAGTCCCCAGTCTTTTTTGGCACCAAAAAGAACCTGGAGTAGAAGCCTTATCTGGATTGACCGGGGGGGATGTGCTGGATGGCTCTTTTTTCTAGAAGTTCTTTTACTTCTAGGGCTGCTACCTCCCTCTGATTGGGTGGTACATCGGGGAGGTGCGCCGACCAGGGTCGGTGGGGGAGTGTATTTAGGAATGGGATTGAGTAACCTCTGGATATGATCCGGAGCACCCAGCGATCTGTCGTAATGAACTCCCAATGTGCTAGATGCTCCGAGAAGCACCCCTTCCCGACTGCCTCCAGAGAGGAGCACTCTGGCAACCCCTCAGGGTTGCTGCGCGGGTCGATCGGAAAAGGGTTCCTTGACCCAAAATTCTTCGGCCCCCCCCTTTGCCTCTGAGCCAGCGTCCACCCTGTCCTCCTCTGCCTCTGAAGGACGAGGGATCCGGAGTGAAACGGGATTGTTGGGATTTCCGGAACCACATCTTCTTCTGTCCTCTTTGGTTCCTGGAGAAGGACCTCTGAGGAGCCGAAAAGCGGATCCCGATGGCAGACAATGTTTTCCCGTCCTTCTCGCTCTGGAGTAGCATATCACGGATGGTCTTGCCGAAAAGAGTAGAACCGTCAAAGGAGGCATTGGCGAAGGACACCTTGAAGCATTCCGCAAAGTCGCAGACACGGAGCCAGGCTTGTCGTCGTAAGACAATGCCTATTCCGCTGGCTCTAGCCGCTCCTTCTGTGGCATGGGAAAGAAACCGCATAGAGGTATTCGTAATAGACTTAAGATTGGCCAGTCATGCCGAGAAGGTCAGTTTGTCCTTGGCTGACATGGACTCTGGGGCTGACCCAGCGTACTCTTTGATTAGGTCTCGCTGTAGTCGAATCACGTGTGCTATATAATTCAGTGACCTTACAAAGAAGGTTGCTGAAGTGAACATCCGCTTTCTGAGGCGGTCCATCGCCCGAGACTCCTTGTCTGGAAGATGTACCGAGGAACTTTCCTGTGCTAATTCCTTCTTGGTGGCAGCCGCCACCACCATGGCCATCTACAGGGGCACCCTTGCTCCAAACTGTCGTGTCTGTGGGGGGGGGGGGGGGGCTGAGAATCTTGTCTGGTCTCTTGGGTATTGGCTGCACAGTGTCCGGCTCCTTCCATGCCCTGGTAGTTATGAGGTCCACCAGGGAATCGGCGGGAGGGGACACCCAAGAGGTAGATGGGCCTGCGTCAAATGCCTCCAGAAAGACAGACTCGTCCGAAGAAGGCTTTTGGGCTGACCACCCCCCTCTATGGAAATGCTTCGTATTAATGTCTCCGAAGGAGACGTCTTCGGGGGTGACCTGGGGGAACCTTCCCCCTTCCTCCAAGTCCATGTCTTCTGTGAGGGACTCGGGTGAGTCCAAGTGCCTCCTCTTGCACTTACGTTTGTGAGGGACCTCCTCAGGGGGGCTGTCAGAGGAGGGCTCACCAACAATGTCCTGTTCCTCCATGGGAACCATCTGGGACATAGGCGTAGGCTGTCCCTGTGGCCAGATGATGGAAGATAGGCCCGTCTGAGAGGGAATGGCGGGTGGATCCGTAGCCAGAGCCTGGAACCTGGAATCCCTCGAAAGAACCCTCTCCACAATGTCGAATGCCGAGGGTGAGCTGCTCTCCCTAGGATCAGAAAGCAGTCCCCTCGGATCTGGCGCGTGGATCGGCGCCGGAGATGACCCGATCGGATCCGAAAGGGCAGTGCGATCCGACCTCAACGGAGCCGAAGGCACACTAACCCCTCCAGATCCGATGCTCATCTCACAGCCCCGAGATCCCAGATCCGAAAATGGATCCGACAAACTCGAAGGTACAGTCGGAGCCAAAGTAGGAAACACTGTCGGCATCGACACAACCCCGGCTCCGAAGCTACTCAGATCAGACAGCTCCGAGCCGCGGTAGCGGGTCGGAGAAAGAGCAATGGGGGTGAAAAAGGTGGTCGAGCTCTCCCCATGGGAGGGAGGGGGCAAGAGCACTCCCATCTGCAGCTGGGCCTGAAGAAATCGACGCATCATCCGATCCATCCCCGCATCAGATAAACTTTTAGTGGACCTGGATGAGGCTGCCGAGGCAGGCCAGGAAGGCCGCCTGGACGACCTCGAAGGTTACCGGGTCTCCTCCTCCGGCTCTAGGAAGAAACATGGAGATCAAAGCCTGGAGGGGGAAGACCTGGAGACCTTAAGAGGGGAGGCTAGCTGCTTAGATGGCGGGGCCGAGGGAGCTGAAGCGGCCCGCCTCTTGTGGCTACGATGCCCGTCTCTCTCCCGCTCTTTATCCTTCCTGTCTTTTTTCCTCGCTTCCCTTTCCTCCTGAGCCAAAGCGGGAGTTTGAATCCTGGCCAGGAGAGCTGGAACGGTCGGTGGGGCAGCCACGGCTGGCGCCACAGGTGGGGAGGAGGAGGAAGCTGAATCTGGGGGCAAAAGGCCTGCGAGGACTAGCTTAGTCCGCCTATCCCTCAAAGCCCTGGGGTTGAAGGCTGCACAGATGGTGCAGCCTGAAGAAAGATGGTCTACACCCAGGCAAATAACACACAGAGTGTGGTCATCCGCTGTGTACAGCTTAAGGCCACACTCGGAGCATTTTGAAAAAATTGCTTTTGGGGCCTCGGACATACTAACTGGATTAGGCCCACATGCACACACCTTCACACACAGACAGAAGGGGGGAGGGGATTTAAATTTACACTAACTAAGAACTAAAGATAAACTTCCCAGATAGATAGGAGAGAAGGGGTGTCACACACACTCAGAAAAAGTGAATTTAAGTGGAAAAAGTTAAATAATCTAGACAACTCACAAAACCCAACGCTAGGAGCTCGTTCTCAGATGCTTCAAGAAGCCGCTGCAAACGAAATCTGGGGGTTAGAGGGAGGTAGCAGGGCATTATGGGTAGGGGAGGAGCTTGAAGCACAGATCTTTGCTAGGAAAGCTGCCAGCTTGGATCCGAATCGGATCAGATACCCACAGGTTGCTAACCAAATGAAGTTAACTACTTCAGATCTACTCATGTACCAACTCCTTTGCTCAATGCTTTATGGAATTCATAAACTCCAATGCCCTGGATCAACTTATCCACACCCCCACCATGGGCAACAATATCCTAGTTCTAGTCATTACCAATATGAGTGACCGATGTTCCACACCTGAAGTCAACGCCTCATTGGTCCGATCCGACCATAAGCTAATTACCCTAGATATCCACATCCTGCCTCCACCCCCCATTAAGGAAACCATGGTAAAAAAGTTCTCCAAAGCCAACTTCATGCTTCTTAAGACAGAAGTGGTGAACTTCATGATACCCATGCAGATGGACAATACAGTTACGACTACTGAATCCTACACAATTGCACTTTATAAGCACTTACATGAGTGCATGGATCGTGCTATCCCAAACAGAACCAAGACGCTATCCTCCAAAAAAAGGAAGCCAATATGATGGTCCCCTGCCATAAACAAACTGTACAACAGAAGGAAGAAACTCTTGCAAAAGAGTAAAATCCCACGAGCCTCAGTAAGAAGCTGCGATCCCTGATAAAATCCTCCAAAGCTGGTTATGAAAACAAAATCGCCACTGATTCTAAAGACAACCACAAAGCATTCTATAGCTATGGCAAGAATCTCAATGGCAACACTCAGATCTGCTCTGAGTTACAGCACAATGGCACTAAATATACAGACCCAACTGATATTGCCAACATCCTGGCAGATTACCCCCCTCTCACCACCTAAACAGCCCATCTCTACACCGGAAGAATGCAAAGTTCCTGTAATCACGGCTGCACAGGTAAAAACCACACTCTCCAAAGCCAAGAACACAGCATTCATGGGACCAGACAACATCCCAGGTTGCGTTCTACATGAACTGGCACCCCACCTAAGTACCATGTTCAATCATAGCCTCACCTTAGGCTTTGTGCCTGCTGAATGATGCACAACAACGGTTATCCCACTTCACAAGGGAGGAGCCACCATGGTCCCCGGGAACTACCACCACATTAGTCTGATGAGCCTAGTCTGCAAGGCCATGGAACGTATCATCATGGAACTTATAAACAAAGACATTGGTAATCTCCAAACTCTGGATCACACCCAGTTCGGGTTTGTAAAAGGCAGATCAGGTCTCCTACACCTGACAGACTTCTTTGAAGCAGTCACCAAAGCCGTAGACAAGGGTAAAGTGGTTCACGCAGCCTATCTAGATCTTGCCAAGGCTTTTGACACCATCCCCCACTCTGGAATTATAGATAAACTCACTAAACTAGGTGTAAATTCCTATGTCACAAGATGGGTTGCCAACTGGCTCACTGACAGAACCCACACTGTGAAAGTAGCAGACTCCAAATCCGACTTCAGACCACTGACAAGTGGAATACCACAGGGCTCAGTCCTGGGTCCTCTCCTGTTTGGTATCTACTTCTCTGAAGTACAGGCTAACACAGAAGGTCTTTGGCTAACAAAGTTCGCAGATGACTGCAAACTAGGAGCCATAATCGAAACTCCTAACGATGTGGACATCCTACAAAAGGACCTCACTGAGACGGATGCCTGGTGTCAAGGCCATGGCCTCAAGCTTAATGCCAAAAAGTGCATTGCCATTCCCTTTGGTAAAAACTCTGTACCCATGAACTACAATATAGATGGTAGTATACTTAACACCGAAAGTGTGATAAGAGACCTTGGGAAAATGGTGGAGAGTAGTCTCTCCTTTGATAATCACATTGCCACAGTAGTCAGGAAATCCTCCTACGTGGCACACCTCATCACAAAAGGTTTGTCATCCACAAAAAAAGAGGTCATTGTTCCCCTCTACTCATCACTCATTAGACCCATTATAGAGTACAACGCCCCTTTTAGTATGTATCTCACAAGACATGTACAACAACTGGAAAGGCCGCAAAAATACCTCACAAAGAGGATTACTGGCCTCGAACAGATGCCCTACGCAGACAGTCTCAAAAAACTCCAGCTTTACTCCATCGCATATCGCCTACTTAGAGGTGATCTCTGCCTAACATACAAAGCTATGTTAAACCCAGAGCTGTTGGACATACTCCACTTAAAGAAATCCCAATCCCTCCGAGCTACACACACTAGGGACCTAAACCTTGTCACCACAATAAACAGAACATGCCGGAGGGATAGATTCTTGTCCCAGAGACATCCCATACTCTGGAATAAACTACTTATCTATATCAAACAAAGCTCCTCATTAGCACTCAAGAAAAATCTTGATGATTGGATGGGAAATAGGAAATTCACCCCGGGGATCACCTCTGTGGCTCTGCTCGACAGTGGCACAGGAAAATAATTTTCTTGGGTGGCAAAAGCCAGAGTACCTTTTTGGCTGGGCTTGTATAGGCCCCAGGGCTGATAGCCTAGTACCTACCTATGAACCTATAACCACGATTCGCTGTTGTGCGATCCAATTAAATGATAGTAAACCTATCTCTAATACCTCTACAAGATCTCTGGTTAGTTTTCTTGTTACAGCCTCCTTAAGTCTGGTAACAACCTTTTCTACTTTCTCTTGGCGAAGTCGTCGTGCTAAAAGTTTTTGTGCTTTGGAGTTTTTATCAAAAAACAGTTGCTGAACAGCAATCTTTCTAAACTCATGCACATTATCCAGGTACTCCCTTATTCTCTCTTTACCACTCTGCAGTTGAGCCTATTGTTCTGTGAGACCCCTCCCTTATTATGCAATACTTTAACCTTTGTCTGCCCCTCTAAATAATTACTTCTTAACCATCTCTTTCTTTTATTTCTGCCTTATTTTTAAGCTCCATTTTCGTTTTATCACACTCACTAGATACAACTTCGGAAGAACTTTCTACCTTCCCTAATAACTTCTGAATACTTTCCACTACCCATTTCTTAAATTCCTTTCTTTTTTAACAGATAGGAGGGAAGGCACCAGTGTCTCATTTTTACTTTATTACCCTTCATTTTTATCTTATTACTGATAAATTATCTGAAATAGTTATTGAAAGTGTGCCAAAGCTCTCAAATGCACATATTCCTGTGAAATATAACATCTGTCTAGTCCAGTCCAGTTACTGTACCTTCAGGAATAATATGTAAATTTTCTCAAGTTTTTACCACTGAATTCACATCTTCCATACCATAGAAAGCAGTATGAATGTTTTTCCTATTACTGACGTTTATTTTTAGTACTGGGTTCCTGGAGGTCTGATCTGATAGCAGCTCCCTTAGAGATGCATTTCAGAATCAGACCATCAAACGGAATTTGACTGGACAATGCAATACAGACCAGGTAAAGGTCACATTTAAGAAACAGAATGTCATAACATTTTCTGAAGCTTTTCTGAATACTTCATGTTTTCTTAGCGTGTGATTTTTCTAGTAAGGGATCATCATCCTTCGTCAAGATCTTTCATGCTCTTTACTCAAAGACTAAAAATTCATTCGCAATGTGTTCAAAAATGGGCCAGTTCAGTGAGGTATAAAGTGGTACAACAATCTCCTTAGAGTGATTAGACATTCTCTTAAGAATCAGAGGGGCTATAGAATATGCTTTTCTGATGACTATTGATATGTGCTTGCCAAAACGTTGTCTACTACTGTCCGCAGATCTTAATGATGGTATTTTTCTTTATGACTTGACCATTTATCCTTCTACAACATTTACAACTATAGGTCTCACATTATTTGCTTACACACTGCACCACTTCTCATCTTCTCCACTACTTTATTACTCTTTACATGCTTCCCTTAAAAATGATAAGATGTATACCAAATCATGAACACACAAATGTCTATTTGTATTAACAAGTAGTCTTATGCAGATTCTCCTAGATACTTACTGCCATGGCAATAGCCATGTTGGCCTCTGTAACTGTATCCATTGGACTAGAAATCAAAGGAGTCTTCAAAGAAATTTTCCTAGTAAGGGCAGAGGTCAGATCCTAGGGAAAAAATAGAAATTAACACTGCTCCTTAGATATAAGCAATAAATTACAGCCATCCGACATCCGTAAATATTCTACATGCTGGATAAAAAATCAAATTTGCGAATCAAGGCACAATTACTGCTTAGTCTTGCTAAAGCAGTTGCTAGAAAAACAGGAAAACTATAAGCTCCAGTTTGTGATGGAGGCATCCACTTTAAGGTTATTAATTCAGAACGTATTAAGCTGATGAATGAAAAATAATAATTTCAAATAGTAGAAAGAAAATAAAACATGTTCCTGTTGTAAAAGAAATAAAGCAAAATCATTTCCTCTGTGCTTCTGTTCACTCATCAATGCCAAGCCAAAGCTAGATGTAGCATCCAGACATATTACAGAGGAGTAATATTTTTAGCACACTGTCAACAATGTTGCCAGCCCCAGTCTTCAAACTTCACACAACGCAATGTTTAAGCAAGTGAGGGACAGACATCCAGGGTACAGGAAGGCATGTTATTGTCAATGCCTCACAGTCAACCAGCTCAGTCACTGTAAAAGTATGCTGTGACACTCAGAATAAGAAACAACAAGGACAAATATGGCAATGCTCTACTGAAAAGCTTAGCATGTTTGGGTTGGAGGATGAGATTATGGCAATCAAAGGGTGACTAAATTCCAGCTATGTTAGTGCATTACAACTTCATTAGTATCCATATCCAGTAATATTAACATCCTCTAACAAGCCTCAATTTCCCCCAAGTTATAAGTGGCAAAAAATATCAAAATGAGTGAGACAGCTTAGAAAAGGGGTCTAGTCAAATGTCAAGGTACTTAGAGATGCTCAAGAACATTTTGTTCAAGGTCCCAAAGAAGCAAATTAATAAAGGATACCACCAAACAATCTCAAAGGCTTGAAGCGCATGGACTTCATTTTTTCAAGGTTAGTTATACACTTCCTATTTCTTAACTAGGCAGGTGAGCTGGTCAAAAGCTCATTTTCAGTCATGACCCAAACCAGAGGCAAAGTGAGGCTTCAAAAGCGATTACAAATGAATTCTTCACAGAAAACATACTAATATCAATTAAATGAACAGGTAGATAAAAGGAACTAGCTGCTGAAGCCATAACATTAAAGCAACTATAACATTAAGATAACAATAGTTGATGAGAATAATGTACAGCATATACAAAGAATAAATGTAAAAGACGTATGCAGTATAAACAAAGCAATGAAACTCAACAGCATGGCTTATTAAAATTATATACATTTACTTTTTATGATGGGCTGCAGGTCCAGATTTAAGGCTTCTCAGAAAGAGTTATAGAGGCAGCAGTGTGCCAAATAGCCATATTATCGGAGTACAACAGTACAGAAAAGTTAATTACATCTGCTGTCAGACTGTTTTTAAAGCTGGATAACAACAGCAGTCTTAACAGGACTTGAGACTCCCATTTTAAAAAATGGTCCTAATTTCCAGGCCAAGGTCACTTTTTTTTTTTTTTTTTTTTTAAAAAGAGGCATATGCCTTACTCAGTTATATGAAGACTGCTGGTATTAACTGCCAAAATGTCTTACTACTACAGAAACTAATGGATCAGACAGGGCAGCACATAAACAGCCTGGGGAATGGTATGATATAAGCAGTCAAGTATTTTAGAATCTGAGGTTCCATCCACGATGGTCAATAAGCAAGCAGCTCCTTAATGCAACTCCTCACTTTTTTATACAACTTCACACCAGAGAATTAATTCTTAATAAAATATAACAGGATTACACAAAATTGTTTTTCTGATGTCAACATAAGAGCCAATAAATTATTGAGTGTCGACTTCATAAGCCATTACTATTTTGTCAATTTCTCCAAGTATGAACTGTGGAAGTTACTGAAGACTATGTATACAATTTGAATCTTCCATTAAGAAAGATATTCAGCAAAGTGAATTTTCACTTCAACAGTTGACAACTGAAGTAGAAAGAAATCAGTGCAAGATGGCCAGTATACAGGTGGACTTCAATCAGCAACACAAGTGGCTGAAGAAACTGATAAAGAAAATACATAGGTTGGTAATAGGCTATCAGCCCTAGGGCCTATACAAGCCTAGCCATAACAATTCCCTGGCTATTTCTTCCCACACTATTTACTTCACTGGACCCCTAGCAGGGCGACTGACGTGATCCCCAGGGTGAATTCCTTTCTCCCATCCAATTGTCAAGGTTCCTTTTGAAGACGGCCAAAGAGACACTCTGCTTGACATGCATGGGCAGTCTATTCCAAGGTCTGGGGAGTCTCTGTGTCAGGAACCTATCCCTCCAGCATGTTTTGTTTATTGTGATGACAAGGTTTAGATCCCTGAAGCTTGTGGCTCTGAGGGATTGGGATTTCTTTAAGTGTAGCATGTCCAATAGCTCTGGGTTTGACATGGCCTTATATGTTAAGCAGAGATCACCTCAGAGTAGACGATATGCGACAGAGTATAGCTGGAGTTTAAGGCGGTCAGCGTAAGGCATCTTCTTTAGGCCTGTGATTCTTTTAGTAAGGTATTTTTGCGGTCTTTCCAGTTGTTGCAGATGTCTTGAGAGGTACATACCGAATAGGACGTTGTATTCTATAATGGGTCTAATGAGGGATGAGTACAGTGGGACAATGACCTCCTTTGTTCTGGATGAAAAGCCCTTAGTGATGAGGTGTGCCACACAGGATTTCCTGACTGTTGTGGCGCTGTGGTTATCGAAGGTGAGATCACTGTTCACCTGTGTCCCTAAGTCTCTTATCACACCTTCGGTGTTTAGTGTACTGCCACCTATGTGGTAATTCATGGGTACATGTTTTTTCCCAAAGGGGATAACTATACATTTTTTGGCATTGAGCCTGAGCTCATGGCTCTGGCACCAAGCATCTATTTCTGTAAGGCCCTTTTGTAGAGTATCCACATAATTTGGGGATTCAATAATGGCTCCCAGTTTGCAGTCATCTGCGAACTTTGTTAGCCAGAGTCCCTTAGTGTAGGACTGTACTTCAGAGAAGTAGATGCCAAACAAGAGCAGTCCCAGGACTGAACCCTGAGGTACTCCACTTGTCACTTGTATGGGGCTGGATTTGGAGTCGGCTACTTTTCAGTGTGGGCTCCGTCAGTAAGCCAGTTGGCAACCCATTGGGTGACATAGGGATTAATGCCCAGCTTAGTAAGTTTATCTATGATTCCAGAGTGGGGGATGGTGTCAAATGCCTTGGCAAGGTCTAGATAGGCTGTGTGGACCACCATACCCTTGTCCATGGCTCTGGAGACAGATTCGAAGAAGTCAATCAAGTTCAGGAGACGAGATCGGCCCTTCACGAACCCAAACTGTGTGGGGTCCAGTGTTTGAAGGTTGCCAATGTCTTTGTTTATAAGTTCCATGATAATACGCTCCATGGCCTTGCAGATAAGGCTCGTCAGACTGATGGGATGGCAGTTTCCGGGATCCAAGGTGGATCCCCCCTTGTGGAGTGGGATAACTGTAGCTCTGTGCCACTCAGTGGGCACGAAACCTGAGGTGAGGCTATGATTAATCATGACACTTAGGTGAGTTGCCAGTTCATATTGTAGTTCATGTAGTACACAGCCCGGCATGTCATCTGGTCCCATGGATGCTGTATTCTTAGCTTTGGAGAGTGCATTTTTTTACCTGTGTGGCCGTTATTACCAGAATTTGGCAATCTTCTGGTATTGAGATGGGCAGTTTAGGGGTTGAGAGGGGGGTGAAGTTGGCACTGAATCGATCTGCCAGGATACTGGCAATATCCTTAGGATCAGTACATTTAATGCCATTCTGTTTTAGCTCAGAGCAGATCTGAGCATTGCCATTTAGATTCTTGACAGTTATAGAATGCCTTGTGGTTGTCTTTGGAATCTTTGGCAATTTTATTTTCGTACCTAGCTTTGGAGGATTTTATGAGGGATCTCAGTTTCTTACTGAGGCAGGTAATGGAGTTTTTTGCATCCTGGGATTTTCCACTTTCCTGCAACAGTTTCTTCCTTTTGTTGTAAAGTTTGTTTATGGCAGGGGACCACCAGATTGGCTTCCTTTTTTTGGAGGAGAGCATCTTGGTTCTATTTGGGATGGCACGATTCATGCACGAGTGGATGTGATCATACAGTGCCTTAGTTTAGGATTCAGCAGTCAAACTTTCAGTTCCCGTCTGCATGGGTGTCATAACGTTTGTCACTTCTGACTTGAGTAGCATGAAGTTGGCTTTGGAGAAGTTTTTTATGGAGGTTTCCTTACTGGGGGGTGGAATGTCTCTTTCTTATTGCTTGGTTTTAGGAAATGAAGGCACTGCAATGTAAAAAAAAATTGTAAAAAGAGCATGATACAAGTAAAATTAATGTGCTCTTTCTCATTTTGCATAGGGGAATGCCTGCATTAAGGACCTTAGATTGACTTCGTAACAAGTTTTAAGAGAAAGCAAGTAAATGAAAAAAAGAATACTGAATATTATGAGGCTTTTTCTCTAGCAAATGAATGTATGCTTAGTAGCAATTCCGTATCTGGCCCTCAAGTCTCCATGGAAACAATCTGATAAAGAGAAATTGACTGTCCATTTCTCGTGTCTCCATGGAGACAATTTGATAAGGAGAAGTTGGCTGTCTGGTTCTCATGTCTCCATAGAGATAATCTGATACAGAAATTGGTTACAGTCTGGTGGACAGTAACTGGTTGGGGAAAAAAAGAAAAGAGAAACTGGCTATGAGATCATGTTCTCTGAAAGCATTCATGGGTTTTCCCAGTTGGGAGAGCTATAAAGACAACACAAAACCAGTTAGCACTTAGAAGCACAGGCTGCACCATGCATTTTGGCATGAATAACCTTTATTTTAGATTAACTCAAGCCTGAGTGTGTGGCTGTCAATGTTCCTACTAGGAGGGTAAAACTTCAATATTTGAAGATGTACATAGTTTTCATGGAAATATCACTGCATCATACAGATGACAGATTAAATGAATACAAAAATCTGAAAAGTTTCTTCTGAAACAGCATCATCTACTAACAGAAAATTTTAGGAGCCTAAAAAACAAATGAAAATGTATAAAAAATAACATAAGAATTTTTGAACATGGAACTTTTTATCAACTACTATGTGACCTGATAACATCCCAGGCTGTGTTCTAAATGGTTTAAAACAGGAGTTAGTAACACCTTTGAGTACTCTGTTTAACCACAGCCTATGCATTGGTTTTGTCCCTGCAGAATGGAAAATAGCTACTGTTATCCCCTAGCACAAAGGGGGTGCATCTACCGACCCTGAAAACTATAGACCCATAAGCTGAACCAGCCTTATCTGCAAGGGCATGGACAGAATCATCATGGACTTACCAAAGATATAGGAAGCCTTCAAACGCTTGACCCGACCCAGTCTAGTTTTGTCAAGGGCAGATCATGCCTGTTAAACCTGGTGGACTTCTTTGAGAATGTCACCAGAGCTCTGGAAAAGGACAAGTCTGTGCATACGGCCTACCTAGACTTAGCCAAGGCCTTTTACACAATCCCCCAATCAGGCATAATTGAAAAACTCACTCAGCTGGAGATCAACCCATATATTGTCAGGTGAGTTGCAAACTGGCTGACTGACACAACACACAGTCAAAATAGGGGATTCCACCTCCACCAGCAAACTCGTTATCAGTGGTGTACCACAGGGATCAGTGCTGGGGCCCCTACTGTCTGGAATCTACTTCTTGAAAGTACAGGCAAAAACAAAAGGTCCATGTCTGACAAAGTTTGCTAATGACTGCAAACTAACTGCAGTCATTGAGTCCTCAAATAATGTTAACATTCTACAAGAAAGGCTTACTCAAACCAATGACTGGTGCCGAAGTCATGGACTTGAACTCAATTAAAAAAAAAAACAGCATTATCATCCCCTTCAGCAATGGTGATGTCTCTGCGGATATTAATAGCAACACCCTAGGCTCTAAATCAGTGGACAGAGATTTGGACACACAGGTTGATAGGAACCTAACCTTTGATCACCATGTCTCTACAATGGTTAGGAAGGCCTTCTATGTTGCTCACCTCATAAGTAAGGGCACAGCTTCCAAAACAAAAGAGGTTATAATCCCCCTGTACTCTTTCCTCATCAGGCCAACAATGAAGTACAATGCTCCCTTTACATACCTTATCAGGCACTTGCAGCAACTAGAGAGACCTCAAAGGTTTCTCACAAAGAAAATTCATGGTCTTCAGCACAAGTCATACGTGGACAGACTGAAATCACTGTCACTATACACTGTATTGTAGAGACTACTCAAAGGCGACCTGTGACTTGCATACAGAGAAACTCTGATACTGCCTTAATAGGTATGCTACACATTTGTAAGTCAAATGGTACGTGATTCACTCACTCTAGGGACCTTTAACCTAGCCTGTGACATCATCAGGACTTGCTGGAGAGACAGATATGTCTCACAGAGGTTACCTCTCTTCTGGAACAAACTTCCAATTCAAGTTAAACATAGCCCCTTAGTGACCCTATTTAAGTGCAACTTGGATGACTGGATGGGAAACAACAAATTCACCCCATGGGTTTCACTCCTGGCCCTCTTGGACAGGGGCAGTCGATGCTGATTTAGATTGGATTGTAACCACTGACCATATCTCTAGGCCCTACAGGGAACAAGGGTTGAACTTGGCTAGCCTTGTAAGAGCCCTAGGGACGTTAGCCTAGTAACCTCTTATGGATCCTATGATAAATCTTTAAATCTTCAACATGGACTGGTTTATTGTATAGACAGAGCCAATATCTCTTTCTGAAAGCTTTGTCATTATAAAATGTCTTTTCTTCTGTGTATACAAACCTACTTTTAAAACTGCTAAAAATAGTACTCTAGTTAAAGCAGGGTGACGAAATACCCAACTAGAAAGTTCTCTGTGGTTTCCATGACGCCATTTTCTATATTCATGTTGTCAGTCAGCAAGACTATAAATTTATTATAGTTGTTCTGTGCTTTTTTGTAAAACAATTAGTTTACAATCATGCTCCAAGCATTTAAGAGTAAGATTTTGTTTAGATTCAAGCAGGTGCACTGGGTATTTGTTGGACAGTATTTTACTTTCGTAGATACAGCCTTGATACATCAGCACTGTGGGCAGCTAATTTTACTGAAGATTGGCTTGTGAGGTTCAAGTGACTGCTCTGTTTAATGAAATAGAAGTGCTTTTCACTTTATGTTTAGTTTACACTGGTCTGCTTGCATTGTTAGCTAAGAAGTTTCCTTAATTTGGGGCAAGCTAATAATGTAGATATGGCATGTTGAAATTGTTATGGGTTACTATGTCAGTCTCTATACTGGTATTCTTGTTTGAACTGCACACAATCTTAAATCAACTGAAATGGTAGAACTTGAAATGAAAATAAATCAAATGTATGCTAAAGAAAATATATGAAGTGTATTTCTAGGTACTGGGCAAAATATATAGATTATTAATGTTTGGGAATTAAAACTGAATCTTTGCTTCCTTAAACGATACATTTCTTCTACATAAAATTTTAATGTTCCAAAGCTCCACTGTGTGTATTAATAGATTTTAATTATATAGTGATCTTATTTGAGGAGTGATATATTTAGAAAACAGATATAATAGACACAGTTGTGCAATATTAAGTGCACTAAAAAATTTAAATCAGTCCTGGTTTAGCAAATTGCTGCATATTTGTCCCAGACAATTGCTGCATATTTGTCCCAGATATCACTAATCACATAAGTTAAAATGACACAATAAACGAGACAGAACTTTTTTGTGCCAAAAGCTGAAATGTGGCCATTTTCTAAACTTATATTTTAACTGTATATCACATAAGGTGTTACAATATGGATACTTTTCTTGGTATAAAAAGCTTATGTAGTGTATTTTATTTTTATTTTATTTAAATTTGTTGACCTGGAGTGTCTGACTGGACGTGGGTCCATTTTCAGCGGAGGCCCAGGGAGAAAAGCTCCACAGTAAAATAAACAGACAGTAGTTGCATTGGATTATATACATATACAGATTCTGGTCATAACTAAATTTATTATAACGTACAGTAAAACCTGCTCTCTGGTGGTCTCAATTTTTCTTGAGCTACTCGTGCAAATTATTTTCTATATATGCACATTCTGTTTATCACTCACAATGTAATCATCTCATATACCATTGATTACAATCCAGTGAACAGTGACTTAGCAAGCCTCAGGATTAACTTTTAAATATGGGTTCTGTGGGGTGGGGAGAGGGCTAGTTCTGATCTCCTCACTCCTTGCAGTCACTGAATCAGATTTTGCTAGAATGAGATAGATAATCTGTGACTATCACAATCCAGGCAACAAATCTAGTGTAATATATTATATACACATGCACCTACATATTAACCTGGATCTTTAACATATTTTAATGAACAAGTCTACACTCATTTAGCTACAAATACAGTAAAATTAAGTGCTTTTTTCTTTTTATTTTGGTAGATAACATTCCTAATGTAGTTTCGTTTGGTTATAATACGTCTTGTAATGACTTATGTGAAAAGAAAATGACTTGAATGAGGCACTGAACTCTTACTGCAAATATTTGAAACCTACATTACCATGTTCTTCTGTTTATTCATATTCTTATAGTTAAATAACATTACTCAAACTCCTTTAAATTGTATATTTGTGATATAATTTGGGCTATTACAGGTTCCCACATAGTTAACAGGCATAAAGCCCAGAAGACCATTAAGGAGCTTATCCAATTTCCCAAATGCCCCAAAGCACTATTTAGTTAAGTGACTTACTTATAGTCACAAAGTAAGCAAATGGAGGCAGAGGGAAACAAACCACATACTGCAGGAAGGAATTCATTAACAGTTGATAACCTTAATTCTTTGAAATAACTGCCAGTTACTTTGTCTTATAATGTATTGGTAACTTTGGTTTTCCACTTCCTTGTTTAATTTAATATAACAGAGTCCGCTCTTAGTTTTAGATTAGTTAGCAAAATTTATTTTAGAAGGGTAGTCAGTTTATTGAGGTATCCAGCTCTTTTTAATAGATTAACAACAAATCTGATAGATTCCATTGCAAGTTTAGTACATTTTGTTATGAGTTCTAAAAATACTGGGAAAAGATGCCAAATTCTCAAGAGATTTTATACATGTGAACAGTTTTAGTGATTTCCTATTTTTCTTCTGGTACATAAATTAAATAGGAGTCAATGTCCAAAGTTAAGAATTTAGTATGCACCATTTATGTATTATAATTACTTAAAGAATTTTTCTTGAAATACATCACTTTCATTTGTTTCCTTGAATACAAGTGTTTTAAACAATCCACAAAAAAAACAGGCTTTTTATTTTAAATATTAACAATGCTAATGCAGTTTGTCTACAACAAATCCATCTTCTTAATGAAGACCAACACATTACATTCTACTAGCTACTTCGTGCTTTTATCTTCTTGTTTTAAAATCAAAGGTAACAATTTTGCTAAAAATATTTTAATGCTCCAAATACTGTTTTATAGTGACAGGGATTGTACATTCTCCATGATTATACACCATCAAAACTGTATTTGCACACTGCAAAATAATTACTGGATCTTGATGCAAAGGCAGGCTACTAACTTCAAAACCATTCAGTTTAATATAAAAGGTAAACTGATAACAGCAAACTTATAGATAAAGGTGACTACACTACAATAATTTACTGGAAGATTTAAATTAATGCAAACATAAAATGAAAGCCCAAGATTCTTGATTAATTAAAAAACTCAAGATAAGAAAATTAATTGAAAAGGAAAAAAAGAAGTTATATACTCACCATAATGTTCCATCTGAGTAGTTGTACTTCATATGTCTTTAACCTGTGGGTCTCAGATCCACATCGGAACCGACACGGCCGCATTTTCCAGCTATGGATCCGAGCTCCAGACTCCTCCCCTTACCCATAATGCCCCCGTCTCCCATCAGATAGAGTTTGTTGCCTAAGAGGTACCATATACCCGACCCAATATCATCTTATCACAACAATGATCTCCATGACACTCCCGGGCTTGAACAGAGTCAAGGACCACACACTTTATGCAAAGCTAAATACAGACTGCATCCATGATAAGGTCAGGGGGAAGGGGCGGGGGGGGGGAGGTTGAAAACAAATGAAGTACAACTACTCAGATTGAACGTTATGGTGAGTTTATAACTTCTTTCTGAAGTAGTTTACTTCATTTGACCTTCAACCTGTGGGACACAGTCCCCAGCTACCATAGATTCCTGGGTGGCCCTCACGGAAGGATATTCCAGAGCACCGCAGAGCCAAATGATGCTCTGTTCAGAGACACAATATCCAGCTTGTAATGAGAAAGGAAGGTATGAGATGAGGACCAAGTAGCTGCCGAGCAGATATCATCCAGAGACACCCTAGACCAGAAAACACCTGACGTAGCCATAGACTGGGTGGAATGTGCCTTCACTTGTCCTGGCAGGGGACCTACATTTCACCGTTGTAGGCTCAAGCAATGCATAAAGAAATCTAGCAAGCAATTGTTACCTTGGAAACTGGCTTGCCTAAAAAAGATTTAGCATAAGACACGAATAGCTGGTCAGACATACGAAAGGGTTTCGTCCTATGTAAATAAAATTTCAGTTGTCTATAAACCAAGCAGATGCAACTTGTATTTCCCCTTTGTTCTGGAAGTTAGGGAAAATAACTGGTAACTTTATTGTCTGATTAATATTGGCTTCAAAGGCCACCTTAGGAAGAAAAGATGGACTGGTACACAACACTATCTTTGTTAAAGATCATGTAAGGCACCTTAATAGAAAGAGCCTAAAACTCTGACACTCTTCTGGCTGAGCTAATGGCCACCAGGAAAGCAGTTTTCCATGTCATAAACTGCAAATCAACCAATGCCGCAGGTTTGAAGGGTGCAGAAACCAATGCCTGTAACACTAAGGTAAGATTCCCACGGAGGCGTAGGGTCCTTAACCAGAGGTCTAAGTAGAAAGGCACCCTTAAGGAAGGTCTTACAAAGTTTGGAAGAAGCCAGGGAGGACATTCAACCCCACATGGAAATTAGAAATAGCTACCAGTTGTACCTTAACTGTAGAAGAACTAGCACCCTGATGGAAGATGCTTTCCAAAAAGTCTAAGACTGCTGAAAGAGGTGCCATGAAAGAGTCCAAAGCTCGCTGAGTGGCCCATATGGAAAAACACCTCCATTTACTAGGATACACCTTTCTGGTGGGAGGATTTGTGAGCTGCAACCAAAATGGACTTTACAGAGTATGACAATCCGGGAGTCCTGATAATCATGGGAACTGGAGCAGCCAAGCCATGAGCTTCAGACTGTCCAGATCTGGGTGAGGAATCCCTGAGGGATGAGAAAGAAGGTCCAGAACTGGATCCAATGTCCATGCAGGAACAACTAGGTGAGACCACAGTAAGGGGAACCAAACTTGGCGAGGCCAGAATGGGGCTATGAGGATCACAGTGCTCCCCAGCCTTTGGGTTTTCTGAAGAAAGTTCAACATAAGCAGAAGTGGAAGATAAGCATAGAGGAGACCGGGAGGCCAAGCATGAACCAGTTTGTCTCTGGGGGGTTTTCTGGTCTAGGGTGTCTCTGGATGATATTTGCTCGGCAGCTACTTGGTCCTCATCTCATACCTTCCTTTCTCACTGCATTTCACATTGGAAGGAGATGCGAAGAGATCGCAGCAAGGCCGACCCCACTTTAGAAAGATCTGTTCCTCTACTGAAGGATTCAGAGACCGCTCGTAAGGCATCACGACATATCTACTGAGCCTGTCCGCTAGAATGTTGGACCACCCAGGAATGTGCATTGCTACTAGAAAGTGGCTGGTGGAGATCTCACATTCCCACACTCTCATGGCTTCTTGACAGAGGGGAGATCTGGTTCTGTCTGAATGGCAATCTTCCCTAGAGGAAGATGGGCATGAAGTGCCTGCACCACCAGAAGAACCGCCCTCATCTCTAGAACGCGGATATGCAACTCGGTCTTAGAGGGGGACCACATGCCTTGGACCATCCTTCCAGAGCAGTGCCCCCCCCACCCTAGCTGTGAGGTGTTCATGGTCACCATGGTTCTGGGAAAAGCAGGGTGAAAGGAACGTCCCTTGACAGTGAATCCACCACTGAAGGGAGTCCCTGCATACCCTCGAGATTCTCACTAGGAAGGTCTAACAGGGACCACTGGAACGCAAGTGCCCACTGAAGAACTCTCATATGAAGGTGAGCCAACGGCAGGAGATTGATCGTGGCTGCTATGGAATCCAGTTCCCTGAGAACTGCTTCAGCTGTAGGGACTTGAGCATGAAGAATTTGTAAGACATGCAATCTTAAACTGCGTATCTTGTCCGAAGTGAGAAAAACCCTAATTTGAAGAGTGTCCAAACGTGCCCCAATAAAGTCTAGAATCTGGACCAGCTCTAGAGAAGATTTGTTTAGATTGATGGTAATACCCAGATTGCTCACTAACTGAATGAAGTAATCCCTGGCCTGGCACAGTAGATGCTCTGAAGGGGCAGAAAAGAGCCAATCACCCAGGTACTGAAAGACCTGAATACCATAGAGTCTCAGGTGAGCCGCTACAACCGCCATCACCTTGGTAAACACCCTGGGGGGCTGTGGTCAGACTAATGGGAAGGGCTCTGAACTGGTAGTGATTGGCTCCCAGCCGGAAGCGAAGAAACCTCAGGGAGTGAATGCCCGTTCTGACGTGGTAGTACGCATCCTGGAGATCAATCGAGCACATCCAGTCTGAGGCCTGCAGAAAGGGCAGGAAAGATTGAAGAATGACCATTCGAAACTTTGTCTTGGTTACTGACAGATTCAATGTGGACAGATCCAACATAGGTCTGAGGTCTCCTGTTTTCTTTGGCACTAAACAGAACCTGGAGTAAACGCTGGATCCGAACTGGTCTGGGGGAACCAGTTGGATGACTCATTTCTTCAGAAGCTTTCCTATTTTTAGCACTGCCTCCTCCCATCCCGCAGGTGGGACACCTGTGAGGAGTTTGTTTGGAAGGGTATGTTCCTTGAATAGAACGAAATATCCTCTGGATATGATTCACAACACCCAGTGATCTGTTGTAATGGACTCCCATGCCTTCGGGTGTACTGACAGGCAACCCCCAACTGCCTCCAGAGATGATCAGTCGGGCAACCCCTCAAGGCTGCTGCCCATGTCCCTCCGAGAAGGGTTCTCAGGACCCGAAATTCCTAGGACCCACCCTCTGCCTCTCGGTTGGCATCTGTTGCGACTCCCTCTGCCTCTGGGGGAAGGAGAATCCTAAGCATCCCACAAAAATGCCTGAGACTTCAGGAACCACATCTTCTTCATTCCTCACTGATTCCTGGAAAAGGATCTTTGAGTTGACAAGAAGCAGATCCTGACAGCAGACAGTGTCTTCCCGTCCTTCTCGTTCAGGACCAGTGTCTCTTTCACCAACTTCCCAAAGAGGGAAGAATCATCATAGGGGGCATTGGTGAAAGACACCTTGAAGGTGACACAACCAGTGTCAGGCATGACACCTAATGGCAATGCCTGTTCAGGCCGCCCTTGCAGCTCCCTCCTTAGCATGAGAGAGCAGTCGTATGGAAGTGTTGGCAACTGCTTTTAGAGTGGCCATTCAGGTGGAGAATGTCTTTTTGTCCTCTGCCGACATGGACTCTGGGGTAGACTCCGTGATTTCCTTCACTAGATCTCTCTAGAGTCTAATGACATGTACCATATAGTTCAGCGCCCTCACCAAGAAGGTCGCTGAAGCATACACTTGCTTCCCAAAATGGTCCATCGCTCTTGATTCTCCATCAGGAGGATGGAGCTTGCAGATGATCTGAGCGAGCTCCTCCTCGGTGGCAGCCGCCACCATCATCACATCTACCAGGGACCCCTTGTTCCAATGCGTCCTGTCTGACGGGGGGCTCAATACTTTGTTGGGGCACTTAGGAATGGGCTCTATGGTGTCCGACCCCTTCCATGCCCTAGATGTTATCAGATCCACGAGTGGATCAGCAGGAAGGGACACCCAAGAGGTAGATGGGCCTGAGCCGAATGCCTTCAGGAACACAGACTCGTCTGAGGTCAGTCTGGGGGGGGGCTGACCACCACCACCCCCCTCTGACAAAGGAGCTCCATGATGTCTCCAAAGGAGACATCCTTGGGGGAGTGACCTTGGGGAACCTACCCCTTCATCCAAGTCCGTGTCTTCTGTGAGGGACTCCGGAGGACAGTCCAAGTGCCTCCTCTTACACGAACATTTGCAGGGTACCTCCTCAGGGGGACTCTCCGAGGAGGACTCACAAACCTCTTCTTGCTCCACTGGAACTTCCTGGGACATAGCGACCATGGGCTGTCCCTGAGACGGCAAGACGGCCGGAATCGCACTCCGAGCCAAGGGGGTCTGGACAGAGTCAGAGGATGAAATAAATAGTCAGAGGCCTCAACACTGAGAAAACCCTCTCCACCACGTCAAATGCAGAAGGGGAGCAAACCTTTTGGGACATACTGGTGGGGCCCATCCCCCTTCTGATCAGACAGGTGAGTTGGAGCAGAGATGCTGAGTGGGATGCTCCACTCTAAAGCGCTCAGAGCAGAGAGCACCCCCTTGGATCCGACCCGGAGGGTACAGCTATGAGAGCTTGGATCTGACAAGCTCAAGGCAATGGCCAGCGTTGAGGTACATGGTACCGTTGGCGCCAACCCCTCAACCCCGAGACCTCAGATCCAAAAACTCCAAAACCACCAGTTGAATCGGAGAAGGAGTAATTGGTAGGAACAAAGGTTGCAAGGAGCCCTCTCCAGAGGGAGAGGGCACCGGCAAGACCTCCATCTGGATCTGGGTGCGAACAAATCTCCACATCATCTTGTCCATCTCCACATCATCTTGTCCATCTACACTTCACTGAGATTTCGGGTGGAGCGGGAGGATGCCACTAACAGGTCAGGAGAGCCAGTGGGGAGAAGACCTTACTGGAGACTGGCTACAAGTCTCCTCGGGCTCGGGGGAGAACCTGGTAGTGAATAACCAAGGAGATCCAGGCCTAGTCGGAGGCCTAACGTCTGGTGGCGGACCTGCCCGAGATGAACAGTCGGGGTGCCACTTACAAGAATGGTCTTTCTTAGCCTTGTCCCCTTCCCCGGACCTCTTAATGGGAGTTTGAGTCCCTGAGGCCATGGAAGAGGAAGTAAAAGCAGCAGCCACTGCTATCCCTGCTGGGGAAGAAGGAACAGTAGTCCTTGAAGAGGGGAGTAAACCCTTCAGTATCAGTTTGTCCCACCTGTCCTTAAGTGGCCTGGGTTTGAAACCAGAGCAAATAGGACAGAGGGACTTAAGGTGGTCTGCACCAAGGCAAACCATGCACCGAGTGTGGTCATCTGCCAGAGATAGCTTATGGCCTCACTCCGTGCATTTCCTAAAACCTGCCTTAGTTAGGGGCTTCTTCCATTCCCAACACAGATGCAAAAGCAGGCAGATGCATGCGCGTGCTCTTCAGATAGAAAAAAGAAGAGAGAAGTTTGTTTTTTTTTTGTCCGACGCAGGGGGTAAAGTAATGGATGCAAGGAAAAAAACAGAATTTAGTTCACTTACATGACCCACAAGCTTAGTAAGCCTCAGGATTAACTTTTAAATATGGGTTCTGTGGGGTGGAGCTGGAGCTCAGAAACCACTATGGCGGCAAACAAGATCTGGGGTGAGAAGGGAGACATGGGGCATTGTGGGTAAGGGGAGGAGTCTGGAGCTCAGATCCATAGCTGGAAAATGCGGCCGTGTCAGATCCGATGTGGATCAGAGACCCACAGGTTGAAGATCAAATGAAGTAAAGTACTTCAGATCAAATATTTCCAGAAATTTAAAAGATACATCTCATTCAGAGTAAAATGCTTTTTCAATGTTAAGAATAACAAGCATTGCTTAGTTTGTTATTTAGAATGTCAGTTAGTCAGTACTCATATTATCCTGTGTTCATCTGATGAATTAAATCAGTTTGATCCAAGTTAATCAGCAGGGGTATAGATTTCCTTTATAAATTTTGTTTGTTGTAGCACACTAATCAATGTTTAACAGGTCTATAGGCCGAACAAAACTTTGGACCTTTACCCTCTTTTAAAACTGGAATGAATACAGTGCATATCCAAGGTGGGTGGTATTTGAATTATGCAGCAACAGATCACACACTACCAGGAATCCACCAAGCAGTTTTCTAAACAGCAGTACTTTATTCAGATAAAATCTGTCTTAAAGCACTTCGGCTAAAAAACATTTCAGAGTATAAAAAACACAAATCACAACCATCCTTTATATACAAAACAATTTCCTATAATTATTCAATAAAATAACTAAATAATATTATCATTTTTAAACATTTACCCAGTTAAAACCATCCAGTTACATCCTGTATTAAGTCCCTTCGGGACTAAAATTTTATACTTTAATATAAAAAGAGATTTTTTTTTTTTTGTAATAGTTTAAGTTTCAAAAAAGAAGTATGGAACCTATCCAACGTAACCTGTTCTAATATACTGACCTGAAGAACTTCCACATTACTACTGTGATATTCTTTAAAATGTGCAACTGGGCTCTCCATCTTACAGTTCTTTATGCCCCTAGTATGTTCTAAAATTCTAACTTTAAATGCCCATTTATTTTCACCAAGACAATATTTATTACAGGAGTATCTAAGTACATAGACAACCCCCTCAGTGTCACATCTAAGAATATTTTGTGTCTCATATTTTTTCCATTAATATTTAGGAACAGTCTAACCACAAATTACAACAGAAAAACTTCCACAAGGGAAGGTCCCTTTAAGGTGACCCCCCCTTGCAATATTAACCTTAGGAACTACAAATCTACTTCTAACCATCATATCTTCTATGCTCCTTCCATGCTTAGAACAGGTTAAGATGGAAAGGTTCAATACTTCTCTTTTGATACTTTAATATAAAAATAGATTTTTTTCCTAAGGGACTTGATACAGAATATAACGAGGGTTTTAAATGGGTAAATGTTTTGCAATGATAATTACTTTAGCTAATTAAACAATTAGGGGAAATTGCTTTGTAAATAAAGGATGTGTGTTATTTGTGTTTTTTATACTCCAAAATGGATTTTTGGCTGAAGCACTAGGAGAGATTTTATCTGAATAAAATACTGTTTAGAAAACTGCTTGGTGGATTCCTGGTTGTGTGTGATCTGTTGCTGCGCCTGATATTTGATTCTACTGTGGTTTCTAACTGCAGGTATTTATTTCAATTAGTCTGAACTTCTATTACAACTTTATAGCAAAAATGTAACATATGATGAGGCAGAGTTTTGATCACTCCATCTAGTTCTGCGGAGTTCTTTTAATAATTTCCTTTACTAGAGGTTTATTTCAAGGATATAGGTCCTACAAGTTTGTCTTTAATATTTACTTGAATTTATTGGACCACTTTATTAACTAGTAATTCAAAATTTGTGCTGAAAATATTAGAATCATGGGGTTCTTGGTTTAGCAATTTAGAATTCCTAAATCCTTCAAGGATGCTTCCTATGTCTGTTTTTGTGTTTGGGATATAGGATCTGAACTGCCTAGACATAGTAAGGTCTTGTTAAGTTTAATCCTTTTAATAGGATTAGGAAGGGACTTTGTTTCACGTGGATGGGGAGCCTGTTCCAGAGAAAGGGAATTCCCTGAGATACATATCTGTCTCACCAACATATCCTATTTATGTTGCAAGTAAAATTTAGTTCTTTGGATCTAATATTTCTGATGCTGCTTGTTTTGCAGATTTGCATAAGAATCAGAGTGGGGTCGAGGGATGCCTTGTATGGCAGACATAGATCACCTCACTGAGTATGGAGATAAGGCTTTGAAGTATTCCACATAGGACAGTGTTTATGCCATGCATTCTTTTTAAAGGAACCTTCGCAGCCATTCTAGATGCTGCACGTGCCTGGTCAGGTACATACCAAAGGGGACATTATACTCAATGAATCTGATGAGGGAACAGTACAATGGTAGAATGACTTCTCTGGCCCTAAATGCCATGCACTTACAAGTTGAGCAACATAGAAAGATTTCCTTACTACCTTGGATACATGAAAGCCAGGTTACTGTCTATATGCGTTTCCAGATCTCTGACTAGTGGGTCAACTCTTATGGGTGTTCTATTGATGACATAGTTTCCCTATGATGGCCAACTTCCCAAAAGGTACTATAATGCATTTCTTTGCATTGAGTTTTAAGCCATAACTTTGGCATCAGTCATTTGTCTGACTTACACCCTCTTGTAAGATGTTAGTGTCTTAGGAGGATTCTGTGACTGTATTTTCCAATAATCTGCAAACTTGGTCAGCTAGAAGATAATGTCTGAGAACTAGATGCCAAAGAGGAGCAGGCCCAGCACACAGCCTTGGTAAGCAGTTCTAAGATCTTACCAAGGGAGACGTCCTCAAGGTGGGGACCTGGGGCCCCCCCCATCAAAATCAGTATCCTCAAAAAACTCCTGAGAACAGTCAACATGCCTCCTTTTGCACAAATGCTTCCACCAAACCTCCCCAGTGTGACGGTATGAGGTGGACTATGAAGTCAATGAAGAGTCCTCGATGCAGACTTTTAAGGCTTTGAGGGGCTGGCTGTCACAATGGGATGAAATATGGAGGGCAAAGACCACTGGCAAAGGGGTGGATTTGAACATGGGTGGAAAGCCTGCTCTCTAGATCAAGAGAGCACCCACTCAAAGTAGACATCAAGACAGGACCAGAGGACACTCCAGCAGGATCCAAGGACCCAAAAAGGCAGTGATCACAAAGGCCCACTCAGCTTAGCTCCGAAGCAGACTCTGGCGCCTGAGCTGTCCAGCACCAAAGCTACAAGGGGAGGGATGACTCAGAGAGCTTTAGAGTTTAACTTGGACTCACAGCTCTAGTGCAGAAACTTCAGATCCAAGACCCATCAGGGTCCAAGCCAGATGGAGCCAACTGGATCAGAGATATGGTCAGATGTAAAGACTTCAGATCCAACACAAACAAACCCTGGGAAGCACCTGGATCCAACAGCCTAGAGTCCGATGGTCAGACTGCGCAAAATGAGAAAGGAGCAATGATATTGTGATGGGATGGTCCAAGGCCTACGACTGACAGGGGGCAGAGCTAAAAGGACCCCCAACTGGATCTGCCTCATTTTCACGTGTGCTTTGGAAAGAATACTGAAGGACCACACCGATCTGATGGATGAAGCAGTGGAACGGGGTCTGAATTTCCTGTGAAAGGGTCTGCCCTGGAGAAAAAGAAATTGTAGCCTTGGAGAGATGGCTCCAGACAGAAGAACAGTTCCAGTAAAGGAGGATTGCTGGATCCAGTGCAGACTGGATCTAAAGTTGCCAGAATCCTTGAGGCCAGACTCAAGAACACAAGCTATATGGCAAACTTTTCTTAGAATCCTTGACTTTTTCTTTATCCCTGGGCTTAACCAAACTCTTTTTGCATTTAAGATTTGACAAGAGACTTCTTTCCTATGAAGTACCTTAAGAACAACTTTGTCCAGTCGCTCTACCAAAGCCCGGAATCCAAAGGAAGAACAAATATAGTACTGCCCGTCTTAATGAGCAGCCCTCGAGCAATATATGAACTTGATATGCACATTGGAGTTAGAGATTTCATGGCCACAGACCACAGTTTTTAAAGCCAGAGGGCTTTCCCACCATGATACCAAAAGAAGCAACCCATTAGGCACAACACACAGCTGTAAACACCTAAGCAACAACACAACTATCTCAGCAAGCACCCAAATACAAGTGTCTACCAGCAAACTTCCAAAGTTACACAAATAAAAGGTGAATTTCACAGCAGCAAACAAAGGTTTTAAAGTCCCTAACAGGATAAACAAACAAGCATCAAAAAATGACAACATAAGATAAAGGTTTTTTTTTTCTGGTAGTCTAGAAGGAAGGAGAGGAAAGTAAGTAATCAAAGAGACAAACATATGGTTACATAACCCTGAAAGATAAAAAAGGTAAAGCACTTGGCTATCACCCAGCCTAAGCATTAGAGATTGCATCTGATGCAAACGAGATCTGTGGTAACTTGTTAACTGTAAGGGATTATGGCTAAGGGGAGGAGCCTGATCCTTGGGTCCAAAGTCTGAAAGTGGGCAAAGTCAGATCCTAGATCCCAGATACTAGACTGGATAACTAATCTGTCAAGGAATGGATGAAAGAGGCAACATCATATCAATGTGGATTTCACCCATGTTGTGCTGCTCCAGATTCAGGTTTAAGTGCTTGAACCCAAGCACTATACAGAATAAAAGATACAAGTGTCAATACAACTACAAAGATCGCTAACGGAAATAGAGTAGTAGCAGTATGAATAAGGTAATACAAAAACAATAGAAAATTTAATAAAAGAACATAAACTGATAAATAATTAAAAGTTAAAACAAAAGAGTGGGTTCCCAAAGGAATTACCAATTGGATGAAGAAGTCAACATAAAGAAAATGTTAGTCAAAGATAAAGGTAAAATAAATAGGTTTTTAAAGAGTACTGACAGCCACTCAGTGCTGGTGACTCTCTCAGCTAGTCAGGTACCAAGTTCTCAGGGTGAGCCTCAGGAGCTTCAAGGTGCAACAACAGAATTAACAGAAGCCCCTAGGAGGGGCATCACAGGGATAGGGGTGGCCACTAACAGGTCAAGAGATTGTGTAAAGATGGAGTGGCCTAGCCATTAACAGCTAGAAATATCGGTAAGAAAACTTTATAGAAGATGCATTGGGCTTAAAGGTAGTCGGTGAATTCCCCCAGTCCAGCATAATATGGTAGTACCTAGACACAACAGTAAGTAAATGATCTGCAGAAATCTTCACCAGATTCAGAAATTCAAGCTCTGTGCCTGGAAGCCCAAAGTAAAGGGTACTATAGAAGTCCAAGCAGGAGGAGATGAGGGTACCTTCCACAGCAGGAAGATCTGAGGATGGAAAAAGGAATGTGTAAAAGTGATCTTCATATCATGGAAATGAGAGTATTTAAGAATGGCCAATGTATGGTACATCTGCATCAGCTTACCATCAATAATCACTCCTAAATTATGAACCTTGGACATAGACTGCAGCTGGTCTCAATGTAGAAAACTGTACATGATATTGGGAGAAAGCATTTCATTAAAGTATCCTTGAGTGGTATGTGAGACACGGCCATTATTTTGGCAGTATTGAGTTTAAGCTGATCACTAATCATCCAAGTATGTATACGTTCCAGGTTTAAAGCTAACTGCTTAACAGCTGACAGAGATTCTTGGAGAAATGAGAGGTAAGGCAACAGGTCATCAGGATGGTAGTAGTACTGAAACCCTCACACTTGAGTAACATCTGCCAGAGGTAACATATACAGGGAACAAAGGTGGCAGAGAATGGAGCCCTGTGGAATACTATAATTGTAGGGTAAAAAGATAAGGAACTAATCTCAAAACCACACTGAGTTGTGGGAAGAGACTAAACAAGAGGATACAAAAACTGAGTAAATGGAAGCTTTGTTATATGGATATGGATAGTAGGATTCAAGCAGGTAAAATGTTTTTTGTCCCTTTAGTTACTTTTATTCAACTAGATAAGAAGCTGTGGGTAGCAATTAATAAACAGCTGAAGGGCTATCTGGGAGAGGAAGATGCCAACAGTCAAGTGGGATAAGCTGATTTGTCCTGTAGAACAGGGCGGATTGGGATTACCCAATTTGAAGGGTATTTCAGAGTTCCACAGTTAAGACTTTTATACATAGCACAAGCAGAAAAGTACAGTTTTGTACCTACCATAAATGTAGATGTTCGAGGATCCACATTGCTGCAGTCATAACCTGTGGGTAGTCCGCTGTCCTCGGTCGGCCCGAATACCAAAGTGTTAGGCTGGCGTCGGTCATAGTCGCTCTGATCTGACGTCAGTACGCAGTGGTACTAAAGCGCATGACCGACACCATATCCTCAGTCTTTCTTGCCCCAGATGTCAGAAGGCCTAAAAAAAAGAGGCCATAGCCAAAAATAGAAAATACCCAACCACCAATTACAGACAAAATAATTACCCCAAAAGCAACACAGCAACCCTAAACTACAGAGGGGAAGGAGGGAGGGTAAATAGGACTGCAGCAATGTGGATCCTCGAACATCTACATTTATGGTAGGTACAAAACTGTACTATGTTCTTCGTCTCACATTGCTGCAGTCATAACCTGTGGGTAGAATCCCAAAGCAAAGGTAAGGGAGGTTGGTAAAATCAAAAGGCACTAGGAGCTGCTAACATGCCCTGTAAAACTGCAGTGGCAAACCCAGCCCTAGACTTGGAATAAAGAGGGAGATGGTAATGTTTAGTAAAAGTGTGCACTGAACTCCAAGTAGCTGCCTCCAAAATATCCTTAGTAGCTACTCCCTCAAAAAGCAGTAGAAGTGGCAGTAGCCCTAGTGGAATGAGGTCTAATCCCAGCCGGAACCTCCTTTCCATGATGAGAATAACAAAAAGCAATACAATGGCTAATCCACTTAGAAATAGATTGCTTTGAAACAGGTTTTCCTTGTGAACCCAAGGCAAAAGAAATGAATAACTGTTGAGACTGCCTGAACCCTTTAGTTCTGCTCAAATAATAACGTAATTGCCTGTGAATATCCAAAGTGTGCAAAATTTTTTCCCCTTTATTTTGGGGATCAGCATAAAAAGTAGGCACATGAATAGATTGGTTCAAGGCCACATCAGAAACAACTTTAGGCATAAAAGAAGGGTTAGTACGCAAAGATACCCTATCCTTATGAAATATTAGGAAGGGTTCAACTGCCATTAGAGCCTGTAATTCAGATACCCTCCTAGCAGATGTAATGGCCAACAAAAAAGCAGTCTTCCAAGACAAAAACTTCAACTCAGATGTAGCTGCAGGTTCAAAAGGAGGTAAAGTCAGTTTTTCCAACACAAAATTGAGATCCCAGGAAGGAGTAGGAGCTCTACGTGGGGGTCTTATGTTCTTTGCCCCTCTAAGAAATTGCTTAAACAAAGGGTGAGAAAATAATGGTGGATCACAGTCATAGTGAGCAGAAATGGCTGCAGCATGAACTTTCACGGAGGAGAAAGACAAACCCTTGTCTAGTAAGTCTGTAAGGTACTGTAGTGTAACACTCAAATTAGGGCGTGAAACATCAAAGCTCTTTGCTGTGCTCCAAAGAAAAAATCTCCTCCATTTATCAGCATAAACTTTCCTTGTACTAGGCCGCCTGGCTTCCAAAATGACATTTAAAACTTGTTGAGGAAGCTGCGACCCCCCAGGATCTAAAACAGAATATGCCAGGCTGTCAGATGCAGGGACTGTATCCTGACATTGAGGAAATGATTGCTTTCTTGAGACAAAAGGTTTGGAATTGTTGGCAAAGGCCAAGGAGGCTCCCGAACTAAACTCCTCAGCAAGGGGTACCAGTGCTGACGTGGCCAATCTGGAGCTATAAGGATCATGCACGGCTTGTCCTGTCTGGCCTTCAAGAGCACCCTGGGAAGGAGAGGCAGAGGAGGAAAGGCATAGACGTGAAGGTTGTTCCAACTGAAAGATAGAGCATCCACTTTCCAAGCTTCTGGGTGAAACATCTTTGTGCAATATTTTGGCAGTTGGAAATTTTGTGGGGACGCGAACAGATCTATGTCTGGAGTTCCCCAAGCCACTGTCAACTGTTGAAATACATGAGGATCCAATTTCCACTCGTGGGGTCCACCAGTTGCCTGCTCAAAACATCTGCTAAGGAGTTCTGTGCTCCTGGCAGAAACCTTGCTTGAAGAGTGAGGTGCAAACTCAGAGCAGTCTCCCACAAAATCATAGCTTGTCTGCAAAGAGGGTACGAATGGGTTCCCCCCCTGCTTGTTGATGTACCACATGACTGTTGTGTTGTCTGTTTGAATCAACACCTGTCCTGGTTGAAGTAGATCCTTGAAAGCCATCAGAGCAAATTGGACTGCTAACATCTCCTTCATGTTGATATGCAAATGCTGTAGTCTGGGAGGCCACGTGTCTTGAACCCATCTCCCATTGAAATGTGCTCCCAAGCCATGTCCGAGGCATCTGTCGTTAGGATCTGACTCGCCTCTGGTCAGGTCACAGAGAGTCCCTTGTTTAGGTGACATTCCTGAGCCCACCACAAAAACTCCCTTTGGATGCAAGGTATTATCTGAATGACAGTGTCCAAATCGTGGCAGTGTTGAGTCCATACGCTTTTGAGATACCATTGTAGCTTCCTCATATGTAGTTTGGCACTGGGAAGTACCAGAATACAAGATGCCATGAACCCCAAGGCTTGAAGGACTGTCCTTGCAGTCAGCCTGGACAGTAGGGATAATTGCTGAAAGTATAGGGGAAGATTTCTTTGTTTGTCCAGGGTCAGAAAAGCCATCTGAGAGGCTGTATTCAGTCTCACACCCAGAAAGCACATGTCCTGAGAGGGTACTAGACTGGACTTTGTTTCGTTCACAGAATACCCTAGGCACCTTAACACTGCCATTACATACTGTAGATGCTGAAGTAACGTGACTTTGTCTTGAGCAAGAATCAGGCAATCGTCCAGATAAGGATAAATTTGTATTCCTCTTAGTCTTAAGAAGGCTATCACAGGAGCCAGGACCTTTGTGAACACCCTGGGCGCAGTAGATAAGCCAAAGGGCAATGCAGAGAACTGATAATGAAAAGTACCAGCCCAAAAACGCAGGAACCTCCTGCAACTGGGCCTGATAGGTATGTGAAGATAAGCCTCTGAGATCCAGAGTTACCATCCAGTGATCTTTGCCTAGCAGAGGCAGAAGTTGCTGTAAAGTTAACATCTTGAATTTTGGGATGTCTAGGTATGTGTTGAGAATAGACAAATCCAGAATTGGCCTCCAAGTGTTCCCCTTCTTTGGCACAAGGAACAGGCGAGAATACAATCCTAGGCCTACTTCTGACGGAGGTACCACCTGAATAGCCCCCAATTTTAAAAGTAAAGAAATCTGTTTGTGAGCCTCCAGCCTTTGCTGAGGAGGTACGTCCGGCATGCCTTTGAAAGGAGGCAAGATGTGAAAATAAAACTTGTAGCCCCGATCTATAATGTCCAACACCCATTTGTCCTGGGTGACCAAAAGCCAATTTTGCTTGAACAGTGCCAACTTTCCTCCTAGAGGAGCTGCCAGACAGGAGGAATCTGGCAGCTGGAGATACAGGTCATTGGGTCTGTTTACGAAAAGGCTGACCCCTGCCCTCACCAGAAGATTGTGCAGGAGAACTCCACGTCCTAGGTCTGAAAGAACCCTGAGCATGAGCTCTGCCCCTACCACGTCTAGATCTGCCCTTAGACTGGTAATCGGAAGAAGGATATGCCCATCCTTTTGCAGGCCAATTTCTGCTAAACTTAGGGGGCTGCACTTGTAAAAATTCCTTAACTGTCTGCATGGACTTAGCTTTGTCTTCCATTTTCTTCAAAACTGACTCCACAGGAGAACCAAAAGAACTTCAGATTGGAGGAGCATCCAAAATTCGAGCTTTAACATGCTCTGACAAATTCTGATCCTTAAGCCAGGCGTGCCTACGAATAACTGAACCAGTGGCAGCCACCCTGGAAGAAGCCTGAAGAGCATCAAAGCCACACTGCAAGGAATGCTTACCTACCTGATCAGAGGCATGAACTAAATCCTGCAATTCCTTACACTCTATACCCTCAGCTAAAGCATCTACCTTAGATTTCAACTGACTTAACAGAAAATTCTGGTACTTCAGCATATGAAACTGGCAATTCAAAGCCCTCATAGCTAGTGTGGAGGAGGTATACACTTTTTTACCCCACCTATCCAAAGCTCTAGAATCTTTATCCACAGGAACTGGATTCTTTACTACAGAAGCCCTGACACCCTTAGGTCCCTGGCTAATAGTTTCTGGGTCAGCTCTAGGATTCTTATATAAATATTTATGAGCCTCTGGAACTCTGTAATACCTGTCTGGCTTGACAGGGGCCGGAGGTAAAGAATCAGGATTAAGGGAAGCCTCAGAAAAAACATCCTGAACAACATCCAAAACAGGGGGAATGGCCAAGGGCCTATGCTGTGGTAAAAACAAAAATTCCCTAAGCCTCTTACGAGAATCGGAGAAATCCTGACCTTCCCACTTAAAATGCTCCCTCATTGAATGCAGGGTTTCAGAAAAAGAAAAATCCTCTGGAGGAGAAGCAGAAGGACAGGAGTCCTCTGCATCCGAATCAGAATAGGGAGGAAAATCTTAAATGTCCTCAGCTGAAGACTCAGAGTAATCTGAGGAATGCTCCAAACCCTCCACCTCTGTCTCTACCCTAGGCCTCTTATCTGGAGGGGGCATAGAACCTCTGATTAAAGTAATCAAATCCTCTGCCATTTTCAGCATATGTTTTTTAGGAACAGAGCCTGCAGAACTAGGGCTGACGCCTGTGCCAGAAAGACCAGGCCTAGCTTTAGAAGGTGCTTTAGTGACAGAAGTAGAAGGCCTAACAACCTTATGTAAAGAAGGGACTACAGAAACTTGAGAGGCCCCCTCGGCCTGACCTGACTCCTGAGAGGCCAATTCCTGCAATATTAAAGGCTCCCCCGAGACTCAGCTGAAACCTCGGCTGGATCCACAGATTCCACCGTAGTTTCCAAAGAACCGGCGTCCGCAACGGACAACTCATCCTGCTTAGACTTTAACGATTTCTCTTTTCGCTTCTTAGCGGTAGCGGCGCCGGAGGATCCGACGGCATGTTGTAGTTGCACCGCTTACCAAAAACAAGTCTAGCACAATCTAACCTGCGTTTAATGGTGCGCTTATTAAATCTAGTGCAAAAGCGACACCCGACTACGTCGTGCTCAGGCCCCAAGCAAGGAATACAGAGAGAGTGGTAGTCCCTATGAGGTATCTGTTTCCCACAAGAAATACAATTATTAACTTTTTCTGACATCTGGATTTAACTGAGGCAAGAAAAGACAAAAATATTCCCCAACGGGGTACTTAGCCCAACTTGGTCTTCGGCCTTCGGTCTGAAACTCAGAATACGAAAATTTCAGGACGCCGAACGGCACTTGCAAACGCTGCTTCTGCTTCAGACCATGCGGCAAGAAAGACTGAGGATATGGCGTCGGTCATGCGCTTTAGTACCACTGCGTACTGACGTCAGATCAGAGCGACTATGACCGACGCCAGCCTAACATTTTGGTATTCGGGCCGACCAAGGACAGCGGACTACCCACAGGTTATGACTGCAGCAATGTGAGACGAAGAACATCTATAATTCAAAGTGGAAATGGCAGATGATAATGAAACATGGGGGAAGCTCAAAAAACAAGGAAAGACTGGGATTCTGGACACAGGTCTTTAAGGAGAATAACAATAATCATGTAGAATATTATATCCATAAAGTAGCAAAAGGTATTCTAAGAATGTCGAAAGGAGATTCTGCCGACAGGGATGACTGCACTTAGGGATACAGACAACAGGCAAGAGGGGCCAGAATTTATTGTTGAAAACTGGCAAAGGAACCAAGGTATTGGGAGCAAATAACTAAAGAGGGAAAGATGTTGGAATGGGAAGATGGTAAGAATTTATTTGGACTTCAGTTAAGAGATCACCTTACCTATCACGGATTGATAGAGTAAAGGCAAAGAGAAAGAAACAGGGAGGTCCTAAATGAAAGACCAGCACTGGTAGAGTTTTTGATAGACTCTACAACAGAAGCTGCCATTACAAAATGAATAATTAGTAGAACATATAAAATATTACATGATAACTATAAGAATCAATCAGAGGAGGTTAGAAAGTATGGGGAAGACAGACTGGATAAGCAATTCACAAAGAAACAATGGGAGAACATATGTATGTCTCCCAATTATGCAATAAAATCTAGAAGATTTAGGATTTTTGCCCAGAAATGTTTACATAGATATTTTTATACCCCAAGCAGACTAGAGAATTTTACCTCAGGCAGACAGTAAATGTTGGAGGCGTGAAGGGGAAGAAAGAGGTAATTGGAAATATATTTTCTGGGAGTGCAGTGAGTTGGTGGACTTTAAGGCTTTTCCTGCAGAATGCACTGTCGGAGATGATGAGTGGGAAGATTGGTCTGACGAGGGAGATGATTTTTTCTGAGCTATGATACAGAATGGAATTGCCTAGACATGGTAAGGCCTTACCGCATCTAATAATGGTGGCTGCCAAAAAAAAAGCAATTACTAGACAAAGGAAATCAAAATCTAACCAACTATACTGGGAGTAGTGAATATAGTATCAGAGATAAAACTGGAATTGCAATCTTTAGAAATAAGTAGGACCAAACTACATAGGAAAAAAATGTGAATTGTGGAACAATACATACAAGGGAGGAATGAGGTCTAAAAGGTGGCAGGACTTAATGAGCTGTGAGAAAGAGTGGGTAGATTAGAAGTGATGTATAATGTTTTCAACTAGGAGTGTGTCAGTATGGTTTGTGATGTATAATGCTTGTGACTAGGATTGTGGTGGTGTGGTTTGTTTTCATTTATATAAATGTATGATCACCTATGTAGTAAGTGATGGTTTAGTAAAGATGTTTGTTGTTTAAAAAAGGCAGGAATTGAATAATTTATGTAATATTGTTTAGGTTATAGTATATACAGCAATAATGTTTGCTATGTTAGAGTTTTATTACTTTTATATGAATGCACATTTGCCTACGTCACAAGTGATAATTCAATAAAGGTGTTCTGAAGAAAAAAAAAAAACACCCTGTGAGTTTGTCCAGTGAGGTAGGAGACAAACCAGTCTAGTGAAGCTGCAATGTCTTCCAGTCAGTCAAGTAAGATGGAATGGTCTACTGTATCCAATATTGAAAAGAGACCTAGCAGGACCAGAACAGAGTAATGGCATTAATTTCTATATGGTAAGCAACTAAAGACCCTAGTAAGGGCCATTGCAGTAATAGGTCTGCCACAAAAAAATGGGCTGGAAAGTATCACTAATGTTCTTATCTTTTATATAAATTTCCAGTTATAGGTACATTACATTCTCAAGTACCTTTCTAACAAAAAGAAAGCTTGAGATTAGATGATAATTGATCATTAGGATCTAATCCTGCCATTCTGGGGACCAAAGTAATGAGAGCCTCCTTCAACTGGAAAGGAAACACAGTCTTCCAAGGAAGTTATTTGGATCTGACACAAGATCCATTACCACTAACAAGCCAAAATAAGTCTAGCAGGACATGGATCCGATGCACAAGTAATGGTAAACACAGTGGAAGTGACACAGATAAGATATAATCATCATAATAAGAACAGAAAATTCACACCATCCAAGGGACAGGATCAACTAACTCAATGTTCACCAATAAGACCATGGCTAGTGTTATGTGGGATCCCCTCCGTATGATAATGCTAAGTATGGCAGCAAAATATCAAGTGGCTAAAATGATATTTTTTTAGCTGAGAAAGCCTATTACATTATGAGAGCGTCTACACTGCACAGACTTCATATCATGTGTGTGTGTGTGCAGCCAGTTTGCTAATGCAGATACCTCCAAGGCAAGTAATGAAGACTTTTTTTCCTGAAATAAATCAATTTAGTGAAATGAAAAATAGCTAACCAAAATAAGACTGTCCTCAAGCATGAAGAAATGATGCCACTTGCAATAAAGGCTTTAGCCAGTCCTTCTCAGTTTGCAGACTAAGTCATAGGGTCCAACCTTACCAGAGAAGACATTAAACTAGGGGGGGTATGCAGCGCACACTCATATTTATGAGGACTAAATTCAGTACGGTTGCACCCATGGTTGGTCTACTGACAGTCTGGTCCAGGGAGTTTGTGTTTACAAAATCCAGGAATCGCTGTGCCTGTATGTTTGTGTCATCTAAGATTCCCAGTTAATAGTGGGGTAAATTAAAGTCGCCCATGAATATGGTATTGGCTTGGATGGTGTTTCCAATAAGTTTAAACACATGGTATGGGTTTCCTGGGTCATAGAGGGGACCTATAATTGCCTTTATGGCAGTCACCAGAATTAAACTTAAGAAGGCATTACTATGCTAGCAATTCAGATCCTATATCCCAGCTCAAAAAATAATTTCCTTAGTTACACCAATTTGCTTACCCAATATTTCCAACATAATACTCGGTAAGAAGTTTTTAAACTCTGCTCACTCATTGCACTCCCAAAACATGTTCCCAGCAACTTCTTTTATCATCACACCTCCAACATTTGCCATCTACCCAAGGAAACGTCTTTGGAATATGCTTGAATATAAAAATAGTTATGCAAACACTTCCAAGCAAAAATCCCAAATTGTGCAGACTTTGTTGCATATTTGGAAACCAAATATATGTTCTCCAATTGTTTCTTTGAGTTGTTTATCCAATCTCTCTTCCCAATCTTTTCTAACCTCCTCTGATTGGTTAATATAATTACTGTGCAATATTTTATATGCCTTATTAATTATCCCTTTTTAGCAGCAGCTTCTGTTCTAGATTCAACTAAAAAATCTACCAAAGCAAGTCATCCACGTAGGGTTTTCCTATTCCTTTTTTCTCTGCCTATACACTGTTGACACTGAACGATAGGGAAGGCAGTTTCTAGCCTGCAGTTCAGAGGTCCTCCTGGCCTCTTCCCATTCTGATATTTTTCCATGTCTATTTCTTTGCTCTCAAAACCTCATCCCCTTGCCAATTTTCTCCAATAAATGACAGACCCCCCCCCCCTTTCCTGTTCTCGGTAATGTTAATTACAGTCATCCCTACCAGCAAAATCTCCTTACTCCATTCTCGTGTTGGCTTCATTATGAGAATACTTTCTGCTACTTTATTTGTATAATATTCTGTATGACTGCTATTCTCTTTAAGGACCTGCATCCAAAATACCACTCTCTCCTTATATCTTGAATTTCCACCTGCTTCATCATCCTCCCTTTCCACTTTGGATTACAGCTTTCTGCTTGTGTTATACAGAACAGCCTTAACTGTATAGCTTGTAAAATACCTCTTCAAATAAGAAAATCCTAATCCACCTTGTTCTATTGGAAGATCAATTTATCCCACTTGACTCTTGCCCTCTTCATCTCCCTGACAAGTTAATTCAACTCTTTATTAAATTATGGTGCACACCTTCTCTGGCTGATAAAAATATACTGGACCTGCATATAAATATAAAGGGATTAAAAACATGTTCCCTGACTGTATCTTGCTATCCAAATTCATAAACAAAAGCTTCCAACTTCTCAGTTGTTGTACTTTTTGTGTAGTCTTTACACGTATCCTTACCTCCCAAAACAGAAGCATTTTTAATCGTACTCCTAAATACTTCATTTTATCATGTCCCATATATATGGGTATTGCTCAACCAATTCATGTCTGGATACACAGTTTACAGCTATACTCTGTCTTCATTAATTTTATATCCTGAAAAGACATGAAACTGCCTCAAAATGTTTCACAGCACTGAGATGTCCTCTTCTGGTTTTATGAGGTACGAAATAATATTGTCTGCAAATAATGCCAACCTTTCTCAATTATCATAACTACATCCTTGAATTTCTGAATCTCTTATTTTCATTACCAATGGCTCTAAATATAAAGCAAATAAAGTGGAAAGAGAACAACCCTGACTGGTTCCTCTGTTCAGACAACTGGTCAGAGAGGAACCCTCCCACTTTAATGGTTGCCTCCGATCCTTTACATGTCCTCCTAAATAACCTTAGTATTATATCAGGGAATACAAATGCTTCCATTGCCCTTCTCAAAATCCCAGCTTACTCTGGTGAAAGCATTCTCTGTATCAACACCCAACAACAGTTTTTTTTTTCTTGCATGCTGTTCCCACTGGAAAATCGTTCTATTAATGTTGTCAAATGTTTGCCTCTCCTCAAGAAAGCCACATTGATTCATATCCATCAATTCTGACAATGCCTTTTCCATTCTTTTAGCCACAGCAAACACTTTATGATCAATTTTAAAATTTAAATAGACCTATATTAAACTGGATCTTATGATCCTTTGCCATCTTTAGGTATTACAGCCACCGCAGCTTTCTTCCAGGATGTTGGTGCTTTCCACCTTTTAAAATACTGTTAAACAAAACCTTTCAGATCTTTATCACTTTCTTTCTTCCCTCCAAGCTTCTAAACTTCCACAGTAATGCCATCTAGTCCAGGAGACTCTTGCAAATTTGATGCACGTCACCACCTTTGTTTCATCTAATTCTATCTTAACTGATAACTGTTGAACCTTGTCTACCTCTAACCTTGGCATACTTGTCTCCTATTTATACTCCTCCTATTTTTATTTGTGCTGTTTCTCCATTTCCACATTTCTCTGCTTTATACATTTTTTCATAAAACGTCCAAAATATCTAATACCTCTGTAGGATCTCTGGTTATTTTTTCTTGTTATAGCCTCCCTAAATCTGGGAACAACCTTTTCTACTTTCTGTTGCTCAAGTTATTGTGCTAAAAGTTTTTGTGCTCTGGAGTTATCAAAAATTAGCTGCTTAACAGCAAACTTTCTAAACTCATGTACAGTATCCAGATACTGCATTATTTTCTCTTTAGCACTCTGCAGTTGAGTCTCTTATTGTTCTGGAAGATTCCCCTAAATCTGAAACAGCTTAACATTTGTTAATCCCTCTACATAATTCCCCTTCTTAACCATATCTCTTTTTACTTTTACTTCTGTCCTATTTTTAAACTCCATTTTCATTTTATCCCACTCACTAACCATAACTTATGAAAACATTTCTATCTTTCCTAAAAACTCTAAGTCCCACTACCCATTTCTTAAATTTCTCTCTTTTTAACAGATATGTGGAAAAGCGTAACTGTCTCATCTTTACTCTTATCTTGGCTGTTATTGGAGCAAAATCTGAAATAGTTATTGCATGTGTGTCAAAGCTTTCAATTAAATGCACATCTTCCTGTGAAATGTAATTTCAGCATACTCTAGCCCAGTTACTGTACTTTATGGAGTAATATGCATGTTCTCAAAGGTTCTACTACTGAATTCATGTCTTCCATACCAAGTTATTTTCACAAATGTCTTCAGAAATGTACCCTCTTTTTGTTTTCAGAAATGTACCCTCTTTTTGTTATATTTTCCCTTCTAGGTCCCCCAGATACAGCCTCATTGTTGAAAATTAAGTTCCACCTATAAGTAAGCTGAAAGCTGATTATTTCTCCCATAATTTCTTAAGTTCCATAAAAGTAGTCTTTACTATAAATACAAGCTAGCATAATCCTCCTCACTTGCCAGTAGCCAGTTACTACGACTTATCTACCATTATCCTTTTTCCCTCTTCTATCACTACTGAAGCTCCTATAGCAAATAGTGTTAGTACTCCTTGTTTTGTTTGCCCCTGCTATTCTGATAACTATCCATCCTGAAATCCTTTCTATCAAATGCACATGCTCACTTCTTTCCAAATATGTCTCCTTTGGGAATTGCTATTTGCACTCTGTATTTCTAAATATAATTCAATATTCTTAACCTTTTTTCTATACCAGTGAAGCCATTCACATTCCAAAACAATACAGGTAAGTGTAGCCATTATAAGAAGAAGTTATTATTTCCAGTTATAATACATGACAGCATTTTTGTACATTTTGTACATACCTGTGAAACCATTCATGTTCAAAGATAATATGGAAAGTGTTGCCATTACGATAATAGGTGTGAATACGTATGTATAATAGCTTTTTAAAAATGTTTATTTTCAGCTTTTGTGTTACATGTGCCCAATCACTGACAGGTTGATCTTTTATACAGTTGTTTCCTGTCATATCCATATGAACATGTCATATTGTACAAGATTTGTTGCTTTACAGAAAGTCCTCATCCAACCAAAAAAACCTCCCAAAACCTATTAACTTAAAACAAACACACAACACTATACACATCTTCAAATAATGAAGTCTAACCCTCCTGATAAGAACAATTGTCCCAAATCAGCTGCTGCACCCACAGGCATTACCCACAGTAAAATTAAGGAAGATACAAGTTACAGCTTGTGCTCCTACTTAAAGCGCTGTCTGTTCTCGTCTTAATTTCATTCTCCTCCCAGATGTGAAAATCAGCTTTTATGCTTTAAAAAAAAAACTTAGCCTTAAGAAAATGTACACCAACTATCATTAAATAAAACTAAATTATACACCATCCAAGTAACCAGGAAAACTGCAGTCTCATTCACTTTCAATAATTTCAAACTTGATTTTTTTACTAACCTCCTTGCACTACTGTCTTTTAATTTTAAAATTCCCAAAGCAAGCAATCCCCCAAACTCTCAAGACTTCCTGCCTGCACCTGTATTCAGCTTCTCTCTATGGAAACATAAAAGCAGAATGTATAGCGGACCTCAGCTGCAGACTTCTCAACTCACAATGAACATTTATTTGTTAAAGGAAAACTTTTCATTACATTCATAGTGTTCTCATTTTAAAATCTACATGCATACACAAACAATTATTAGATTAAGCCAAGGGCACTAATCCAGACATTAACACATGCAAAAGAAAAAGAAAACTTGTCAACTCTACCTATATTATAATCAGTGCACATTTACATCCCATCCCAAATCCCAATAGCCCACGATTACAGCATATTAACTTAAACATACTTTTGTCCAGCCTTTCTTCTCTGTTTACATTGCAATGCCTATATTTCTTAAAACCAAAAAAGGAAAAAAAGTACCGGTTAACTTTACTATCTTTAGCACATATAACAATCACTCAAAATGCTTTACTATATAAAATGCAATTTATATCATGAAATGTTTTATACAAATAGTAACAAAACTTGTTTTACTTAACTTCCTATATGGTTGCACATTAAGTAACAGCTTAATTTCAGCTCTCCCAGTCTGAAAACAGAAACTCAGAAAAGAGAGCAGTGAATTTGTCGTTTTGGGTAAATTTCAGTTACTGGCTAGTAAGTGCACTACCTGAATGCCAGCAAAGAAGAAATTTAGAGAACCTGAAAGAAAATCAACCCCAAAAGCGGAGGAGAAAACATTGGCTGGGAAGAATCCTGCAGCTGTTCATCAAAAAGCAGTACAAGCTCCAGCTGTAATTCAAGACATGTCAGTAATCTAGAGGAAAGAAGTCAAATGTGCTCAGAACTGATTAAAATAAACACAACACTGAAGAAGTATATCAATTCAAATAAAAATAGTCTGGAAGCAATGGAAGAACCTTTAAAAATATATTCCGATTATCTAATAAAACTGGAAAAACAGAGGTTGAAATGAAAAAAATAAAGCTGTCTGAGTATGAGACTGAGAAGAGATGTTTCAAAAAAAATAGAATCAGGTACAGAGCATGTAGGGCAAACTTAAGATTTTCTGCTGTACCAGAGAAACTGGAAGGAACAGATTGTATTATTTTATTTATTTATTTTATTTTACATTTGTTTACCAGGAAGGTCTAACTGGGCCAATGGCCCATTTTCAGCAGAGGCCCAGGAAGAAAAGCTCCATTACAGATAGAAAATTTTAACCAAAAGAAGTACTACATAAAACATTTTTACATTATATATATTTACACAAGATACACAAGGTAGTACATTTTCAAGATATGAATAGTTCAGAAGTAAAATGAGCTGGATGGAAAAAACAATATTTTGATACAGAGACTGATAACATGAACAACTTTTAGTTATGTACTCACCATAACTTCAGATGTTTGGGATCCATCTCGCCTACATTCTGACTGATGGGTTCGGAGCCGATCCCTCGGCTCCGACTCGGCACGCTTATGCCAAAGAGCGAAGTCTCTTATTGGCTGAGCTTATTATATCCCAGGATGCACCACTACCATTCCCCCAGATCTAGTTTGTCCGCATACATGCACACATGCATACCCTGCTTATATAACATCGTCAGATGAAACAAGATAAAACAGTAGAACTCAAAACCGTTCAATCTCTTCTGATCTCCAAGGCAGGGGAAAGGAGGGTGGGTATTAGGAATGTAGGAGATGGATCCCAAACATCTGAAGTTATGGTGAGTACATAACTAAAAGATGTTATGTGATCCTATCTCGCCTACATTCTGACTGATGGGACAGCGTCCTAGCTCCTGAATCCTGGGTGGCTCACTGGAAAACACTCCTGAGTACCGTGGAACCAAATGATGCTCGTCCTTTAGATGCCACATCCAATTTGTAGTGGGAAATGAAAGTGTGCGGATTGGACCAAGTAGCCGCAGCACAGATTTCGATATAGCGAGCTTGGAATGAAAAGCTATAGAAGTAGCCATAGCTCTGGTAGAATGAGCTTTGATAGATGTTGTAAGTTGCTTATTTAAAGAAGAATAAGCCTGAGTTATGCAATCTCTGATCCATTTTGAGATAGTAGCTTTTGTGATGGTTTGGCCCAGTTTATTATCTGAGAAGGACACAAACAACTGGTCTGACTTACGGTTGCTGAGTCCTGTCTAAATAGAAGCGTAATTGCCTGTGAACATCCAATTTATGAAGAGTGTATTCTGCTTCATTGGAGAATTTTGGGAAGAAAACTGGTAGCTCTAGAGATTGTTGTAGGCAGAAACTAGAACAGACCTTTGGGACAAAGGATGGATTAGGCCTAAGTGATACTCTATCCTTGTGGAAAATCAAGTACGGTGGCTTAATAGACAGGGCTTGAAGCTCTGAAACTCTTCTTGCAGAAGTAATTGCAACTAAGAAGGCAGTTTTCCAAGACAGATATTTTAACTCGCATGTAGCAGCCGGTTCGAAAGGGGAGATGTTAATGCGAAGCACCAAATCAAGATCCCACGGAGGTGCAGGATGAAAAACTGGGGTCTTAATAGGCTCGCACCTTTAATGAAAGTTTTGCATAGTCTGCAGCTCATCAAAGGAGGATCCGTGGATTCGTGGAATTTAGAGATAGCCGCAAGTTGGACTTTAATAGTTGAGACAGAAGATCCCTGATTAAACAGGGATGTTAAGAATTTCAAGACCTCTGGGACAGGAGCAGTGATAGGGTCTAAGCCCTTGAGTTGAGCCCAGATAGCAAACCTCTTCCACTTACTAAGGTACAATTTGTTAGTGGTGGGTTTGTGGGCGAAGATAAAATGTGAACAACTTCCGGGTCTAGTGTGTGCCTTCTAACTAAAGTCGGAAGCGGAGGAGCCAAGCTGTCAATTTCAAAGATTGAAGGGACTGATGCCGATGTCCCGACTGATGGATTAACAAGTCCCGCATTAGGTCTAAAGTCCACGGATCGTCCACTGCATGCTTCTTCAGGTAGGGAAACCATACCTGACGAGGCCAGTATGGGGCAATCAGTATCATTGAAGACCCCAGTTGAGAAGCTTTTTGAATAAGTCTGGGAAGAAGCGGAATTGGAGGAAAGGCATAAAGTAGCCCTGTTGGCCAAGGTTGTGCTAGAGCATCCATGGCTGGTACTCCCTGATGTGGGATCAAGGAGAAGAACCTTTGGCACTTGGTGTTTAGTGGAGTTGCAAATAGGTCGCAGCACGGCGTCCCCCATCTCCTGAAAACCTGAGCTGCTACTGTGTGGTTTAGAGACCACTCGTGAGGAGAGAGAATTGTCCTGCTCAATTTGTCTGCCAATATATTTGACTTTCCCGGGATGTGGGTCGCTACCAAGAAGCGGTTGGTAGCTACAGCCCATTCCCACACTCTCATGGCCTCTCTGCAAAGGGGGTATGATCTGGTCCCTCCTTGTTTGTTCAGATACCAAACCACCGACATGTTGTCTGTGTGGATGGCGATGATGCCCTGAGGAAGAAACTTGTGTAAAGCTTGTAGGGATAGAAGTACAGCCCTCATCTCCAACACGTTGATGTGGAGAAGAGCTTCGCCTGGAAGCCAGGAGCCCTGAACTAGCCTGCCCAGACAATGCCCCCCCCACCCTATCTGGGAGGCATCTGTCGTCAGGGTAACCACTGGAGAGGGAGAACAAAGGGTTTTCCTTGATTCAAATTGGATGTCTGAAGCCACCAGCGAAGGTCCCTTTTGCATATTTCCGTAATCATGATGTGATGATTGAGGGGAAGATCCTGAAAGGACCATTGAGTTGACAAGAGCCACTGAAGAATCCTCATGTGTAATCTTGCCAGAGGAACTAAAAGAACCGTGGCAGACATTGAGCCTAAAACTTGTAGAACCATCCTGGCTGGGGCTTTGGATCTCGAGATCAGAGCTTGAACTTGGCCCTGTAAAGTTTGGATCCTTTCGGCAGGAAGAAAGACGCGATCAATCTTGAGTCTATCTCTGCTCCTATAAACTTTATGCGTTGAGAGGGCAGCAAGACAGACTTTGACCAATTGAATGTAATCCCCAGGGAAATACCCAGGGAGATGGTGGCTTTGAGGTTGTCCATTAGTAGATGCCTGGTGGTGGCAGTCAGGAGCCAGTCGTCGAGATAGGGAAACACTTGGAATCCAAGACTTCTCAGGTGAGCCGTCACTACTGCCAAACACTTGGTGAACACCCTGGGGGCTGTGGTGAGACCAAAGGGCAGAGCGCAAAATTGGTAATGACTGACTCCCAGGCTGAAGCGCAGATACCTCCTGGACGCCTGATGTATCGGTATGTGATAATAGGCGTCCTTGAGGTCTATGGAGCACATCCAAACATCCTTCTCCAACAATGGGAGAATGGATTGTAACGTGACCATTCGAATTTGGATTTCGTGACGGATTGGTTCAGTCTGCTGAGATCCAATATTGGTCTCAGGTCCCCTGTCTTTTGGCACTAAAAGAACCTGGAGTAATTTCCTGATCCGATCTGGTCTGTGGGGACCGGTTGGATGACTCCTTTCTAGCAGCTTTAAAGCTTCTGCGGCTGCCATTTCCCTTTGACTGGGTGGTGGGTCCGGGATTCTTTTGGACGGTGGGGCGAGTATGTGAATGGGATGGTGTAACCTCCGGCAATGATCCGAAGCACCCATCTGTCCTGAGTGATTGACTCCCAGGCTTTTAGGTGCTTGGCAAACGACACCCGACTGGCTCGAGCAGCACAGCCGGGCAATCCCTCATGACGTGTGGGAGGCGGAAGAGCCACGAAAGGACTCGCGGTCTCCAGAATTGCGGGGCCCTCTGCCGCCTCTGGGACGGCGTCTCCTGAAAAATTTCCCGTCCTCTGCCTCTGGAAGGGGAATCTTCCTGCTGTTGGGAGAAAAACTTGCGAGACTTATGAACCACATTTTCCCACCTCCTTTAGCCTTGGGGTAAGGCCGAAAGGGAGTGGAATAACGGCACCTACGGCAGATAAAGTTTTTCCCTCTTGCTCACAGCGGTAAGGGTGTCTTTAACCTTGGGTCCAAACAATGAGGACCCATCAAAGGGAGCGTCGGCGAAGGAAGACTTGAAGGCCTCCAAGAACTGACACAGCGGAGCCAGGCTTGTCTCCGTGAGAGCCACGCCTGTGCCTGCCGCTTACCCGCCCCTTCGGCCGCATAGGAAATGAGCCTCATGGACGAAGTTAGAAATTGACGTAAGGATAGCCAACTGAGAGCTAACCGACTGGGCTAGCTGCTCAGGTAGGTTACCAGCGAGGGAATCTGACAACTCCTTGACCAGATCCCTCTGAAGCCTGGTAAAATGTGCCAAATAATTCAGAGACCTTAAAGTAAAGGCCGCTGAAGTCAGGGTGCGCTTCCGTGCCTGTCCATACTCCTAGACTCCTTATTAGGAGGATGGACGGACGTTGAAGCCTCTGCCACGCCCTGTTGTGTAGCAGATGCCACCACCATGGCATCTACAGCCACGCCTTTAGTGAGGAACTCCTTCTCGGGGGGAGCAGACAAAAATTTATTTGGACGAGAAGGGACTGGTTCCACGGTATCTGGATGTTCCCACGCCCTTCGACAAACTAAATCCAGAAGCTCGAAGGGCGGAGACACCCAGGAGGCGGAGGGCTGAGCCCCAAAGGCCTTGAGGAGCACTGACTCGTCAGCAGAGGGGGGTTTGGATATCCAGCCGCCTCGTTGTTTGAGGATCTCTAAGATGTCTGCAAATGAGACATCATCCGAGGACGACTTCGGGGACCCCTCTGCATCATCCAGATCAGTGTCTGATGTAATAGACTCGGGGGAGTCCACGTGCTTCCTCTTGCACGATCTCTTCCTTGGGGGTTCCTCCGAAGACAACTCAGAAGAACCCTCAGGAGGAGGGGAACCCCCACTGGGGGTAACCTCAGGCCCCGGGGCTCCGCTGACTACGGACAGGGGAACTGCCAAAGACCCAGTCTCCACGCCCAGGGAAGGTGCCGGTAAAGCCGGAGAGATGGCCGAAGAGGACTTGGCCAAGGCACTCCTCATGGCTCTGAAAGCCGGACCCCCAGAATCCTGGGAGTGTCCGGTCCCCGGAGCCGTGATAGCCGACGGAAGTCCCGCAGCCGAAGCACCGAGGGGGAGGCTCGGAACCGAAAGCATAGGTCCCGAAACATCACCCCCGGGTCCAGCCGAAGAAGTCCGCGTACCAAACTCGGACCCGAAGGCCCGGGTTGGAGTAAGGGTCGGAGCCGACCCTGAGATCTCCACCGGCTCCAACAGCACCTGCTCCGACGGAGCCGAAGCAGTCGGAGGAGGAATGGCAATGGGGTGGACCAAGGTCATCGGCTCCGAAGCCAACTGGGTCGGAACCGAAACAAATTTTTGGAAGACTGGAGACTGGAACAGTCTTTGGAGCACCCTGTCTATATCAGAATCTGACATCCTCGAAGACCGAGAGGAAACAGAACGGGTTCGAGACGGCCTCTCCAACGGCCCCAAAGGGCTAGGGGACCGGCTCCGAGGCGACTCGATGAGTATCGGCGCCGAGGGAATACACATACCAGATTCCATCGGTGCCGAGGTGGGCTTCGGCGCCGAGGAGGAAGTGTCTGAGCGGGCAACCTTTGTCGGCTCTGAGAGCAGTGGAGCCGGCGGTGACCCGCCTCTCGATGCCCCAGCCATCGGCTCCGAAGCCAGAGGAGTCGATACTGGTGGCATCGAGGCAGACCGTTCTGACCTCGGCTCCGAAGTCCTTGGAGCCGAAGGAGAGGCCTGCCTATGTTTCTTAGCGGTCGGATCCGACGGACTGGTCGGAACCGACGCCCTTTTCTTTTTGGCCGGAGAAGGAGAGGATGCCAAAGCTTCTTCGAAAGAAGGTTTAATTAATCCCTTAAGAATTAATTTATTTTTCCTCTCCTGGAGGACCCTTGAGGAAAAAGCGTGACATACGCTACATGATTCCTGTAAATGTTTTGCCCCTAAGCAATACACACAGAGCGAGTGATCGTCCGTGATGGACATTTTGAAACTACATTTTACACATTTTTTAAAGCCCGAAGGCCTAGGATTCTGAGACATTATGGGGGGAATTTCAGTAATCTGACTGGAAGAAATACAATTACTGCCCCTAAGTATAGGCTTACAGTTATCACTCGCAAATGACAGGGGACTTTGAAACCCTGTAAGAACAAACAGCTACCAAAAACTTTAAAGCCTTTTACTATATATAAAATATAGAAGGGTTGAATAACCAGGAAGGCCCTAGATGAAAGGGGGGCCTACCAAACACAACCCAGTCACACAACAAAATTTCACAAGAAATTCAAACCAACCACACAACAATGTAAGAATAGCTGTTAAAACAGCTTTTTTTGAAAGAAAACAGCAAAACTGACAGAAAAGTTAGTCAAAAAATAACTACTCAGCTCAGCCAGCTCGAGACCACGTCTTCGCAGGTTAGCGGCAAACGAGATCTGGGGGAATGGTAGTGGTGCATCCTGGGATATAATAAGCTCAGCCAATAAGAGACTTCGCTCTTTGGCATAAGCGTGCCGAGTCGGAGCCGAGGGATCGGCTCCGAACCCATCAGTCAGAATGTAGGCGAGATAGGATCACATAACATCATATAATAGGAGAGAAACACCAGAAAAATGTATAGGGTTACAGAAATATAAGTGGAATAGTATGCATATGTTTAGTACCCTTGTATAGTGTGAAAGTCTACACAGAGACTTGGTGGAACACATTGCCATTCAGTATAAAATGGGGGAAAGGGGTGGAAGATGGATAAGGCTGGATAGACTTAGTATAAGGGACAGAGACACTGTACAAGGTGTTAGCGGTAGAGAGTTATTTTTCAGCCAGGCTTAGTACATGAGCAGACCCAGTTATTGGTGAAGTGTTCCTTCAGTAGTTGTTTAAATTTGGAAGCGTTGGGATTACTGAGTATTTCAGGGTATGGTAGTCCAGGTTTTAGATATCTGGTTTAAGAACAAGGAATCACCATAGCTATTGTTGGATATGGTTACTTTTAGCAGGACTTTGTTGGTAGATGTTGGGGATCTACTGCTGGGGATGGGTTGAACCAGGTGTTTGAGAGCAGGGCAGTTATTTGGGTGATGGAAGATAGTGTGAATGAAGATTAATTGATTGTAGGCAAGATGATTAGGAAGTTCCAGCCATTTTAGTTGCTGCAGTGCTGTGCAATGGTGTGATCTAAAAGGGAGGTTTGAGGTGAACCTAGCTACTTCGTTATAACAGGATTCAAGTTTATTTAAATCTGCTTTTCTGATGTTTATGAATATTGGAGAGGCATATAGCAGGATGGATAGTGAGAGAGTCCTAGATGGTGAAGTTGGTTAGGTAAGGCTTAATCCTATAGAGTGTTGCTAGCTAAATGTGTACTTTTTTGATAGCTGTGTGTTTGTCAAAGCTAAGATTGCTGTTGAAGGTGTTATGGGATATGATCAGCTTATTAAAATGCATCTTAATTTCAGTTTCATTAATGATGCTATAATATGACTATTAAAAAGCAAATATAATTTGTATCCAGGGCTGTGGAAAAATACAGCTTCATAACCTGGAGTTACTGCTGTGTCCCAACTGCATTACTTCAATATGTAACAAGGAAAAGTAAGTGTTGTAGGAGCAGAGGCATTTTAGAGGCATGTTAACTATTGTAAAAGCAATTTGCTAGCCGGACTCCTCCAGACTAGGAATGTGTTGTTGCTAGGAAAGGTTTGAAACATCCAAGGTCAGAAAACAAAACCCCTTGAAGCAGGTGGGTCATGTAATAGAAAGTGTTAACGTAAAGTCAGAGGCAAGAATCACAAGGGATAAGAACATTTTCAAAGTCACTGCTTTGCTGCAGTCATTGTAAACGTAAAGGTCTGCATGGATGGCTTGATAAGAAAAAAAACTGTATAAAAGATGCAGTTTTTTTTTTTGTTCAAAGAGACAGATTTACCAACTGCTACGAAGATGGTCTCCCAGCGCTGCAAATAAAAATTTCTGTTTGCACATCCTTAAGTGTTGTTCATGAGTGAAGGCATATAAAATGAATTCTTCATGTTATTTATTTATAACTAACATTTTGGTGCAGTGACTCAGATATAAACTTTGGTAATGCTGGAAGGCAGTTCTGGAATAGGGTCCATCACAGATTTTCTGTGAATTCACATTGCTCTGTATGGAACAGTCAGAGGCTTAGATGTGCAGCTATTCAGGGTGTGAAACATACTAGCCTTGGCAGGGAAATTGTTTTGTAAAGGAAAAAGGGTTGGTTTGTGTGTTTTCTCTCTTTTAGACAATTTTAGCAAAATGCAGAATAAGTGAATGACTGGGTTGTTTGTAAGGTATACAAAGTAATAGTGGGCGGACCCCACAGCAAATGAGAATAGCAAATGTATGTACACATACAGTAAAGGAAAAATTAACACAAGGAGGTGCCTTGTGTCAAGGGTGGTACCCTCAGGATTGAAAGGTAAGAGGTATGAGAGATGTTTTATTCTGTCAGAGTATGAATGAATGAGGGAAAATAAAAAATAAAAAAAAGAGATAAAAAGTTAAAGATAAAGTTAAAACAAATCCACGAGTCCACAGCATGATGGAACATAGACTATAAACTGTTAAAACAAGTTCATGAGGCTACAGCATGATGGGACGTAGAAGTATGCATAGTTAAAATAAATTCATGAGCCCATAGCATGCTGGCATGTGTGACTGCATGGAAGTACCCTCAGAGGGTCCCAAAAGAGTGGTCAGTTCTGGACACATTACCTATCTGCCCTGTTATCCCAATCACAATGCTGGAGCTGTAACTTTTGAGCTCATGTTGGGACAAAAGCAAGGGGGTGCTGTGGAAAAAGGCTGATTGAAACCTTTCCTCTGTAGCATGCCAACAGACTTCCTACCCTTCCCTCCCTGTATGGTGTGTAGATTACTACGGTTATTTTATTTTCTCAGAACTGCCAGGATCCAGGATTTGTAAGGTAAGAACATTTATTTTATTTATTTACTTATTTATAAACTAAGAAAAATGGGGTCAAAGATAAACATGCAAGATCAAATCCCTGAAAAGGGAACGCCTGCATATTTTATGCATTTTAACTATGGGAAAGAAAGTTGGAAGTATCTGCATGACTGGTTTCTGCTTACTAAAAATTGTTCGGGTGGGGTATGTCCATTAAATGGAACTTATGATAAGACTAAATTGATAACATTGAAAGGTATTTTGAAAGAAAAGAAAATCAAAGTGGGGAACAAATGACAGCATTTTATTCTTAGTACAGTGAAGCACTTAAAAGGGAAAGAGAGCCCTCATTAAGAGGGTTGCAGGATGCTAATAAGAAATTGTTGCAACAGGTAAAAGAGGTTAAAAAGGCAATACAGACCAGTAAAAATGGATCCCTTTATCCTGTCTTAGCAGGTTTGGAACAAACTGAGGATGGCCGAAAAGCAGAAACTTCTGAAGAGGATGATAATCCTCCAGCAGCCACTACACCCTAATCCCCATATGCACAGGTACGGGTACCTCCTGTACAAGACTATTGTTTCTCAGATCCCCACCTTTCGGTCAACTGTCCATTAGACACCCAGTCTGCATGATACTGTTACATTTCAGATTAGTTCCCCTGTTCAATCTTCATCTTCTGAACAGGCATCTGCAATTGAGGTGGGTCTTCCTATCCTTCCCAGCTTCTACTTCCCCAACAGGGGCATTAGTATTTAATACTTCTGTATCTCATACACGCTCACATGACAGGGTACAACAGGAGATCGCAACCTCTGGAGGGGATCTTTTGGCACCTCTCAGAGAAATTCTAAGGGCTAATAGAGAACTTCTTCATCGTCCCTGCTGATTTGCATACTATGTCTAAATGTTTTCCAAATATTAGGGAAGATCCATTAAAATTTAGAGAACAATTAAAAACTATAATAAAACATCACAATCCTACTTTGACAGATTTAAATCAGCTGCTTAGGGTAGTTACTTTATATGAAATAAAGAAGCAGTTATTGGAGAAGGCTGAGATAATGGATTTTACCCTCACAGGGAATGCATTAACAGACAGCATTGTTAAACAGAATTATGGACGTGTCAAGTTAGGACTGACTGGTCTAAAATACAGGCATGCAAACAAAATAAAGGGGAAACCCCTGCAGACTACTTGAGTCACCTTAAAACAGTATTTGCTAGACATTCAGGAATACCAGACCCAGAAGAGCAAGCTAAGTCAGCTACTGCAGGCGCCTTTGCCCAGGGTCGGCAAGCTCCTGTATAAAAGCAAATAAAGCAAGTGATCATAGACTGGAAGGGAAGTACTTATAGTCTGCATTAAGTGCTGCAAATCACTGTACAGAGCATCAGGAAAAATGGAGAAAGGATACTGAGGATAAGCTGTTAATGTTACAAATCTGGCAGCTGGAAAACCCGAGAGGTCGAGGCAGAAGCAGGGGAAGGGGTAGAGGAATTGCTAGAGGATTTGGTAAAAGTGCTGGCTGAGGGGAACAAGGTGCAGCTAGTTGGCAATAAGCTGGCAGTGCCCCTCCAACTTCATCTAACACATCTTGCTTCAATTGTGGAGAAGCAGGACATTGGAGAGGAGAATGCCCACACAGGCAAGTGCAGAGAGTCCAAGATACTTGGACTGAATAACAACCAAATTATAATAATGCAGTTTTCCCTCACCACCTCCTCACATTGGAAGGAGTCATGAAACTCCATACTGATTAGGTCAAGGAAATAACACAAAAGTAAATCTTAATCCTTTACTTACAATAGATCAAAACAAACCCGATGTTAAGATGGAAATAAATTCAAAGAAAATCCCATTTCTGGTGGACACTGGAGCCACTAGGTCAGTGTTGAAAATTACTACTTTTATGATCTGCTGTCCTGTTCTAAATCCTGCATCTCTGTTGCCTACTGCTGAGGATGGTGAAAAGCATGTGTGTGTTTAACTGTTTGCTTTCTCCTAGGAAGGACTTAAAGGACACTCCTATACCCAATGCTGACCTGAACTTGTTTGTGGATGGCTCCTGTGCAAGAAATCAAAGGGGGAAACTGACTGCAGGAATAGCCTTCTGCACCGAAGAGACAACATTGTTGCAACAAAGATTAGAGGGTGTTCACTCTGCTCAAATAGCTGAATTAGTGGCTCTGCAAAAAGCCTGTGAGTTAGCCAAAGACAAGGTGGCCGATGTTTTTACAGACCGCCATTACGCTTTTGGGGTGATACATGATTTTGGGCAACTTTCGGGAGCGGGAGGGTTTTTGACCTCTTCAGGAAATTAAATTAAGAATTCAGGGTACATAAAATCATTGTTAGAAACACTTCTGCTATCTAAGAGGCTGTCTGTAATCAAATGTTGTGCACATCAAAAAGGAACAGACGTTGCAACTAAGGAAAATAATCTGGCAGACCAAGCTGCTAAACAAGCCATGGTAGATCGTTATAGTTAACCTACACAGATTTTTACAACAAACTACAACAGCAATGATGTGTTTGATTTTGAAAAGTTGTCAGATTTTCAAGCTGAAGCATCACAGGAAGAAGTTCAGAGGTGGCTCAATGATGGATGCACTAAATCCTCTGATGGCATATGGTGACATCCAGATGGCTGACTGGTGGTGCCTGCCTCTTTGCTACCTTACCTGGTAAGGGCATATCATCTACCAGCCCAAGAGTATAACGTTAGCAAAAATGCCAGCAGTAAGACTGCATGTTTACCACCACCCTAGGGACCTTTTGTTAACATGCAGCTGGACTTCATCCAAATGTCAAGGACTAATAATCTACAATTTATTTTCGTGATGGTGTGTATGTTCTCAGCATGGGTGGGTGGAAGCTTACCCATGTCACAATGTTAATGCAGTTATAGTTATTAAAAAAACTTATGTATGATTACATACCAAGATTTGGTATACCATGTACTATCAATAGTGACCAGGTAACACATTTTAATAATTCCTTAGTAAAGGAATTGTGTAAAACTTTTAATACAAAGTTGCATCTTCACTGTCCCAACCATCCACAGTCATCTGGATTAGTGGAAAGTGTAAATAGGACCCTTAAAAATTAAATTTCGAAGATTTGTGCTGAAACCCACTTAAAGTGGCTCGAAGCCTTCCCCTTAGCATTAATGAGCATGACAGCCTCACTAAATGCCACCAGAAAGTTGAGTCCATATAAAATATTAATGGAGAGACTCGTGGCCCTTCCAGCTACCCCTCCCGTGGAAAATGCCAATTTAACATTGTCAGATGATGCCATGATTTCATATTGTAAAAACTGGATTTGTATTTTGCAGCAATATCATTGAACAGTAAGAGCAGCATTACCCAAGCCTCCTGACCAGCCCCATCATCAACTACAACTAGGTAACTGGGTTTACGTAAAAATTTTCCAGAGAAAGAACGACCTCAGCCTGAGGTGCAAGGGTCCTTTTCAAATACTGTTAACGACTCTGAATGTTGATCAATGTGCAGGACTACCAATGTGGACCCATTCATCTCATTGCAAGAAGACCTGCCGTGTGTGGACCCCAGATGAATCATTGCAGCTAACAGAGGGAGATGGAGGTGAGACAAATAGATAATCTGCCCACTGAAAATGTCAACTTCAGCAGTAGTCCATGGTGAATCCAGTGACAACAGGTACCCTTTGCTTTGTTTTTGCTGCTGTTTGCTTCTATAAACTGGTCGAGAGAAAACAGTTTCTTGCTTGTTCTTTGGCAATATGCCAGAAATTTAAATATAACAAACTGTTGGATATGTTTGCATATACCTCATCATTCTAAGGCAGGTATTCCTATGATTCCCATCCCTGCATCACATGTGTCATTTGAAAAGGACCTTAGTAACAGTCTAACCTGGTGCAATGCAACTGATTTTTCAAAGGTTGTCTTCTCTTCAACTTGCAACCACACACCATGGAAACACATTATGCCAAAAGCAGGACTGTACCAGTAGGAATCAGCAAATGTAATGACACCAAGCATGAAAGCATGCTAGACTCTGAGCTTAAAAAGCTAAGACTGGGGGCGTGGCATGGGCATAAATGACCGTTACTACATCTGTGGTGATCGTGCCTACCCCTGGTTGCCTACAAACTGGTCTTGCTGTTGCTTTGTAAACTATATTACTCCTGCTATTCAGCATTTTGAAAACCCACCAGCAGGTAAGACTGCAAAATAAGCGAGCAATCCACTTGGCACAGCAAGTATTTTCAGTCTTTAATCCTGGGTATAGAGTGCAAAGGACAATGCTTAAAATCACCATGCTTGCTCTGATTCTACAGCAGGTAGTCAACGAAACATCGCATCACATCAAGACGGCAAATCAAAAAATGACTGAAATGCGAACTGTGGAGATACAGAATCGAATGGCACTTGATATAATGCTTGCTGCAAAAGGGGGGCCATGTGTCTCACTGAGAGTCGTTGCTGTTCATACATTAGTGACTATCATGATGAACAGGAAAAACTGGCAAATTTCATGGAGCCAAAAGCCAATGATTTGGACAGCACATTAAAACAATAGACACTTTTTGGATGGTTTAGCAGGGTTTTTGGTAACCTGGGAAGTAGCATAGTCCAGGATATTGTCATTGTACGTCTTATTATATTTGTGATCATTTTGGCATTTTCTATATTAAAAGCTGTAATAAGATGTTTAACCTCAACTGCACATGAAATGACTCTGCACATACCAATCAATGACAGTTCTATTTTAACAGATGATGATTACTATGATGCTGAAGATTATTTTATCAAGTTAAGAAAAATAAAAATATAATTACATGTATTGTATGACACTAATAGTGTCAAAGGGGGGAAACTGTTATGGGATACAATCAGCTTAATAAAAATGTATCCTAATTTCAGTTTCATTAATGATGCTATAATATGATTGTTAAAAAAAGCAAACATAATTTGTATGCAGGGCTGTGGAAAAATACAGCTTCATAAGCTGGCGTTACTGATGCGTCCCAACTGCATTATTTTAATATGTAACAAGGAAAACTAAGTGTTGCAGGAGCAGAGGCATGTTAACTACTGTAAAAGGAATTTGTTAGCCTGACTTCTACAGGCTAGGAGTGTGTTGCTGCTAAGAAAGGTATGAAACATCCAAGGTCAGAAAACACGACCCCTTTAAGCAGGTGGGTCATGTAACGGAAGGTGTCCACTTAAATGTGTGCCCCTGTACTAAACCTGACTAGGCATATATCCATCTGTTTAAACTTAGCTCTGCCTATCCCAAACTACTCATGAACTGTTATATATCCCTTTTTGACTATAAATACAGACTCCCTCCAAAACTACACTGTGTCCAACCTGTGTAAATACTTTCTACTGAGGAATTTCTTTATTTTAATACAATTAACCTGTCTTCTCTTTTGACTTTATTTCTTCTTTTTATGTATTATACCTGTATGATGTATTGTATATGCATTCTTGCACTATAAGTATTTCTTTTTTGTCCTTGCTGAATTTTTTGTTGTAACCTGGAATATGCATTGTATATAATGAATGTTGCTATTTAGTCATTTTTTTTTGCTAGGTTTTTCATGTTTCTGTCTTGGAGCTCATCTCCCTGGGCCTCTACTGAAAATGGACATATATCCAGTTAGACTAGCCCGGTCAACAAATGTAAAATAAAAAAATAAAATAAAAATAAAATAAATAAAAAATAAAGTCCAAGGCAAGAATCACGAGGGATAAGAACATTTTCAAAGTCATTGATTTGCTGCAGTCATTGTAAATGTAAATGTTTGCATGAATGGTTTGATAAGAAAAGTGTATAAAAGATGCAGTTTTTTTTTTTGTTCAGAGACCGATTTACCAACTTACCAATTTATGATTTATTTATGAAGATGGTCTTCCAGCACTGTAGATAAAAATGTATGTGTGCACATCCTGAAGTGTTTTTCCTGACTAAAGGCATATAAGGTAAATTCTTAATGTTATTTATGAGTTTAGCAAAGGTAACATGGAGGAGCTTTGTGCGTTCTACTGGTTCAATTATAGTTTTGTTGGTGTAATGGATAGTGAAGGGTATGGGAGAATCATGTCTTTTGTTGCTGGTAAAGATTATGAGCTTTATATTTTTAGGATTAAGGACACGTTGGGAGCCTGAGAGGCAATTTTCTACGTCACTGAAGGCTTTTTGAGTTGTTTGCAGAAGTATTGGAATGGATGGAGCAGAACATATAAAGGAGGAGTTGTCTGCACACTGTACAATGGTTGCATGTTGAGTGGCTGATAAGAGTTTATTGGTGGAAATAGTGAAAAGAAGTGGTCAGAGTACAGATCCTTGAGGCACCCCAACAGTGACTGGTATATGGGTAGAGTTTACTATGCCATTTGACTGCCTGCTGGCGGTCATATAAATAGCTAAGAAACTAGGAAAGGGAGGGCTGGGAAAGATTTTAATTATCTCATTGAGTTGTTTCCGATGGGAAACAATGTCAAAATCATTTGACATGTCAAGAAAGATGGAAGAGACATGGAGGCTGGAATCTCTAAGCTGGTTGACTGAAATAGAAAAGCCAAGAACAGCAGTAGTGGTGCTATGCTTTGGTCTAAAACCATGTTGGGATGCAAACAGGATGTTGTTTAGCAGACAGTCAAGTAGTTGTGCATGGATACATTTTTCAAGAATCTTGGCAATGGAGGGGAGGATGGCTACTGGTCTGTAGTTATTGAGTTCAGTAGATGTGCCACCTTTGTGTAGAGGGATGATATGAGAGATCTTCCAGAGTTTTGAGATATATTGTTTGGCGTTGATTAGGATAGAAATAGGAAGGGCAATAACATATGCTGCTATTTTAAGAAATTCATTGAGTAGGTGGTCTGCAGCAAGGGATGAGGGCTTTATTCTGGAAAGAAGGTTCTTTATGGTGTTAGTTTGTACAAGTTTAATAGAGAAGGAATTGAGGTTTTCTATTATCTGTGCAGGTATGCATAAAGAGGTAGTACTGCCGTCTTTTTTTTTTTTTTACAAGGGATCAGATGGAATTGATAAAGTCATTGTTAAATTGGGAGGTGATACTCTCAGTGGGGTTGGTTGTGGTAGGAGTTGGGGTTGTGACCTGGCGTGGTTTAAGCAATGTATTGCTGGCTTGCCAGAATTTCTGGTGGTTATTTTGGTGCTTTTTTGTGTACTAGGTTTTTATTGTGTTTAATTTGTTTTTTTTTTTCTGGCTAGGTTATGCATTTGACAACAGTTGGAGTGCCATTTCAAATTTACTCTTATAAATAGTAGTACCAAGCTTGATCTCGATTTAAGGAGACTTTTGCCATCATTAGTGAGCCAGGATGTATGTTTGGATTTAGTATGGATTTTTCTTAGGGAGGCTAAATTATTTAGAATATTGATGAATTTTTCATTGATGGAGGTGTTTTAGAGAGGACCAGTCACATTTTTGCAGGACGTTTTTTGGTGAAATTTTTTTGTTGCAGCATACATATGTTTATGTTTTTAGTGGGTCCAAATGCTTTGGCTAATCAGGTAAGTAGATCGCTTAGGCTGTCTGGAAGACAGCCGGATAGATAACACGAGGAGGGTTTAATAGTGAGAGTCCAATCCACTATTTATTGCTTTTTGCTGTACTTATCAACTCTGGTACTGGATTGTATCATTTGACAAAATCCATGGAGGTTAATAAAACTGGATGAAATGTCGGAAGTACAGGCTGACCAGTCTACACTGAAATCCCTCATAATTATGATTTGACTATGTTGAACATCACCAAACAAGGTTTCAATACAGGTTGGGTTGTTGACCAGGTGGTGTGTAGATGGCTATAATGACGATGTGTTTGTTAGAGTTGATCTAGAGATGAGGGATTAAAGTTTCAGATTTCTTGTAGTCTAGGTGGTACTTTTTACGAAAGCATAAATAAGAAAAGTACAATTGTGTACACTTACCATAAATGTAGATGTTTGAGTGTATTCACTGTTGCAGTCATTACATTTGGGTAATCCTGCTGGCAGGTTGCCCTCAGTCGGCCTGAATTCCAAAGTCTTGGGTCCTGCGTCGGCTGTCGTCACCCCTTCCCGGACGTCAGGTCGTCAGGGGTATAAAAGAAGCAGCCGACACCATTTTCTTTAGTTTTTCTTGCCCCAGATGTCAGGTGCCCCCCTAAAAGGGTAGGCAAAATTTATATCGATATATAAAATTACATGCAGCAATATGAACTTTTACCTTCATCCCCAAGCAAACACACCATACAGGTTGTAGAAATCAGAGAAGGAAAGATAGGTTCCATCATAAGAAAAGGGGGAATGGCGGGTGGGTAACCTGGACTGCAACAGTGAATACACTCGAACATCTACATTTATGGTAAGTGTACACAACTGTACTATATTCTTCATGTTTCACTGTTGCAGTCATTACATTTGGGTAGATTCCCAAAGCTATGGTTGGGAGGCTGGAGCTAAACAACATTAGGAGCGGCAATGAGACCCTGGAGAACTGCAGTGGCAAAGCCTGCCCTGGATTTAGAGTAGAGTGGCAGATGATAGTGCTTTGTAAAGGTGTGCACTGAACTCCAAATAGCTGCCTCTAAAATGTCCTTGGTTGGTACTCCCCTGAGAAAGGCTGCTGAAGTGGCTGCAGCTCTGGTGGAATGTGGCCTAATGCCCTTAGGCACTGGCTTGCCATGGTATAAGTAGAAGAAATGAATGCAGTGGCCTATCCACTTTGAGTCTGCTTTGAGATAGCCTTTCCTTGTGATACTGCAGCATATGCCACTAGTAATTGCTCTGTCTTTCTGAAAACTTTGGTTCTGTCCAAGTAGAATTTAAGCTGTCTGTGTACGTCCAAAGAATATAGAATTCTTTCCCCCTTGTTCTGTGGATTTGGATAGAAAGTTGGCAGATGAATGGTTTGATTAAGAGCCACACTGGACACCACTTTAGGCATAAATGTTGGGTTTGTCCTCAGGGAGACCCTGTCCGGATAAAAAATGATAAAAGATTCCACAGCCATGAGTGCCTGTAGCTCTGAAACTCGTATTGCAGAAGTTATTGCTGGGAGCAGAGCTGTTTTCCAAGATAAAAACTTTGTGTCCGCAGTAGCAGCTGGCTCAAAAGGAGGCAGGGTGACTTCTTCCAAGACGCAGTTGAGGTCCCATGCAGGCATTGGTGATCTCCTAGGAGGTCTTAAATTTTTGGCTTCTCTGAGGTACCGTTTTAATAAGGGATGATTAAAGATTGGTGGCTCTGCATTGTAATGGGCCGAAATGGCAGATGAGAAAGATAGGCCTTTGTCCAGCATCTCAGTTAAGTATTGTAAAATCTGAGGAATATTTGGCACAGTTGTATCTGTTCCTTGTACCTGGTTCCAAGCACAGAATCTCTTCCATTTTCCAGCATAAGATTTTCTAGTACTAGGCCTTCTGGCTTCCAAAATGACATCCATCACAGCTTTGCTGAGAGGTCTGTTTTGTATGACTACATTATTTGCCATGCTGCCAGGTTTAAAGTTCTGAGCTGACTGTGCAGGATCTGATTGTTTTGCTGGGATAGTACATGCGGTACTTGAGGTAAGATCCAAGCTGGGCATTGAGACAACCTCCTTAATATTGGGTACCAGTGCTGGCGGGGCCTGTCTGGTGCAATCAGAATCATCTTTGGCTGCTCCTGTCTGACCTTTAGGAGTACCTTGGGGAGGAGAGGCAGAGGGGGAAAGGCATATACCGATAGGTTTTTCCAGATGAAGGATAGGGCGTCCACTTTGCATGCTTGTCTGTGATAAATCCTTGCGCAGAATCTCTTTAGTTGGTAGTTGTGAGGGGAGGCAAATAGATCTATGTCCGAGCATCCCCATTTCCTTGTTATCATGTTGAAGACTTGTGGATCCAGCTGCCACTCTTGGGGATCCATGAGGTTTCTGCTTAGTTCATCTGCCAGAGTATTTTTCCTTCCTGGCAGGAATTGTGCCAGCAGATGTACTTGGTAAGTTAATGCCGTGTCCCACAAAGTCATAGCTAGTCTGCAAAGGGGGTAAGAGTGTGTGCCCCCCTGCTTGTTTATATACCATATGACCGTGGTGGTGTCTGTCTTTATCAGTAATTGTCCTGGATAAAGTAGGTCCTTGAAGGCTGTCAGGGCATTTTGAACAGCTAGCATCTCTTTGCGATTGATATGTAGATGCATTTGGTTTGAGTTCCATGTATCCTGAATGCATCTTCCTGCCATGTGGGCCCCCCAGGCATAATCTGATGCATCAGTCAGTTGTTAGTGTCTGCCTGGTTGGGGGTAATGTGAATGGCTGTCCCTTGTTTTGGTGACAAGCCTTTGCCCACCATCGAAACTCCTGTTGCAGACAGGGAATTAGAGTAATTATGGTTTCCAGGCTGTGGCAATGTTGAGTCCAAACTCTTTTTAGGTACCACTGAAGTTTCCTCATATGCAGTCTTGCATATGGAATTAATAGGATGCCATGAAGCCCAAAGCCTGCAGAATTTTTCTTGCAGATAACTGGGCCTTTGTTGCTAACATGTTGAAATAGGTAGTCAGTTGCCTTTGTTTGTCTGGCGTGAGATAAGCCATCTGGGCAGTTGTATTTAAGCTTGCACCCAGGAATTCTCTCTTGAGAGGGTACTAGTTTTGATTTCTTTTCATTGACTGTGTACCCTAGGCATGTTAGAAGTTTTTTCACAAATGCCAGATGCTGTAAAAAGATGTCCTTGTTCTCTGCTTGAATTAGAAAGTCATCCAAGTAAGGGTATATTTGTATTCCTCTTTGTCTGCAGAATGCAATTACTGGTGCCAGGCACTTTGTAAAGACCATGAGTGCAGTAGATAAGCCAAAGGGCAGTGCAGAGAATTGGTAATGCATTGAGCCAGCCTTGAATCTGAGGTATCTTCTGCATAATTTGTCTGACTGGGACTGCAGGTATGCCTCTTTTAGGTCTAAATTTACAAGCCAAGTGTTCTTGCCCAGCATGGGCAGAAGCTGCCGCAAAGTCAACATTTTGAATTTTGGAATATCCAGGTATGTGTTCAGACTCTATAGGTCCAGTATTGGCATCCAGGCCTTGTCCTTTCTGGACACTAAGAACAGTCTCGAGTAAAATCCTTGCCCCCGCTCTTGCTCTGGCACTTGTTGAATGGCAGTCAAAAAAATATAGATGCTCGTAGAAACCTCTTGCACGGCAATAGAGAGATAAATCCACAAAACGAAGCCAGCAAGATAGGAAGGTGTAAATAATAATTTATTGAACCCACAGGAAAAATCCAATAGGTTACAAAATAGGTTACAAAATAGAAACAGGATAAATCCAAACCGGTTTCGGCTCAGCAGAGACTTCTTCAGTGGACTTTTACTTGTGTCCACTGAAGAAGGCTCTGCTGAGCCGAAACCGGTTTGGCTTTATCCTGTTTCTATTTTGTAACCTATTTTGTAACCTATTGGATTTTTCCTGTGGGTTCAATAAATTATTATTTACACCTTCCTATCTTGCTGGCTTCGTTTTGTGGACTTGTTGAATGGCCCTCATGTCTATGAGGGATGAGACTTGTTTTTGTGCCTCTGCCCATTGATTTTTTTGGCAGATCTGGCCAGCCATTTGCCTTTGGCAGGGTATGGAAATGGAACTTGTAGCCTTGTGACACGATATTTAGAACCCATTTGTCCTGGGTTATAATGTGCCAATTTTGAGAAAAAAGTGCTAATTTTCCCCCTAAGGGTGCTGCCAGGTAATAAGTGATTGGTGCAGGCAGGGGGAAGTCATCGGGGCTGTTTCCTGTAAGGTTGTGATTTGTCTTCTCCACTTTTGGAGGTAGAAGCACCCCATTGCTTTGACCTGTATGAACCTTGCGGCTGGGATCTGCCTCTAGAGCATCTGGGTCTGTCCCTTTGAGGTTTGTCTGACACAGGAAAAGACCAATTCTTTGTTGGCCAATGTCTACTAAACCTAGGTGACTGCACTTGTAAGAAATCTTTGACCGTTTGCATAGATTTAGCCTTGTCCTCCATTTTCTTTAACACCTCTTCTGCCTTAACGCCAAACAAAGTATCATGCTGTAAAGGTGCATCTAATAATTTAACTTTAACATGATCAGGCAGATTTTGTTCCTTTAACCAAGCATGCCTTCTAATTACAGAACCTTAACTGCGGCCCTGCAGGAGGCCTTTAAAGAATCAAAACTACATTGCAAAGTATGCTTTCCAACTTGTTAAGCTGCATGCAATATATCCTGCATTTCCTTGTTTTCTGCACATTCAGAGTTTAACAACATTTTCTGTTTAAGCAATGACATGACATGTTGCTGATATTTGAGCATATGAAACTGACAGTTTAAGGCCCTTATAGCCAAGGTAGCAGATATGTAAACCTTTTTTCCCCACCTGTCCAGTGCCCTAGAATCCCTGTCAGAAGGGGTAGGGTTTTTTTGCAGCAGAAGCCTTAACTCCCTTGGGGCCCTGAGAAATAGTTTCTGGGTCAGCAGCAGGGTTTTTAAAAAGGAATTTATGTGAGTCAGGTACCCTGTAATATCTGTCAGGCTTAACAGGAGCTGGAGGTAAGGAGTCATGGGTAAGGCTAGACTCCAAAAACACATCATCTACAATGTCTATTGGCTTGTGCTGAGGTAGTAACAGGAAATCCCTGAGCCTCTTTTTAGATTCTGAAAAATCTTGGCTCTCCCAGTGGAAATGCTCCCTCATGGTACGTAAGGTTTCCCCAAAGGAATAGTCCTCAGGAGGAGAAGCTAAAGGTATGGATTCTTCAGCATCAGAATTCTCATAGGGGGAAAAAGAATATTCCTGATCAGAAGAGGAATCAGAAGAAATGGAAACCTGATCTGAAGATTCATAGTCTGTCTCTTGCCTTGGCCTCTTATCAGGAGGGGGATGGGAACCCCTGGGTAATCATGTTTTCCGCCATTTTGAGCATCTGTTTTTTTGGGCATGGAGGCCAATCCAAGTGGCTCTTGAATTTGCTTCTTTGCCTTTGAAGGAGCTTTAGTCTTTGCCTTTGAAGTCGGTTTAATGTATAGATGTTTGGGTCTGAATACACCCTCAGAAGCCGGTGCCTGCTCAGCGGCTCCAGACCCATCTGAAGGATTAGCGTCCGCGGCTTCAATACCTAGAGTTTCCAGTGGCATGGCCGACTCCACATGGGAGTCGGTAGCGGCCTGCAACTCTAAAGTAGCGGTCATCAGGGGCTGCGAAAGTGCCTCACTGAGAACTGGCGAACCAGCAACTGGCTTAGGAGAAGCTTCGTCGTTTTTGGACCTCGGGTGTCTTTCTTTTTCTTTGCATTTTTTGTGAACTCCGGTAGTCGGATGGTTTTCCAACATTTCTGGATAATTAAACCTGTGTCTAAAGTAGTTTAAAGCAAAATCATACCAACACTTAATAGTGCGTTGGTTAAATCTAGCACAAAACCGAAAACCCAGATAGTTATGATCGGGGCCTAGGCAAGGAATACAGTAAGAATGAAAGTCCTTATGAGGTATTTGCTTCCCACAAGAAATACAATTAACTTTTTCTGACATCGGTTCTGGAGCAAGAAAAAAGTTTCCCCAACAGGGTACTTAGCTTTATAGAAGGATCTGAAATTCGAACTTGAAAATCTCAGGAGTCGGCCGACCAGCACTTGCGAACTGCTTCTGTTTCGGGCACTGCACGGCAAGAAAGACTAAAAAAATGGCGTTGGCTGCTTCTTTTCTACCCCTGACGACCTGACGTCAGGGAAGGGGGGACGACAGCCGATGCAGGACCCAGGACTTTGGAATTCAGGCCGACTGAGGGCAACCTGCCAACAGGATTACCCAAATGTAATGACTGCAACAGTGAAACATGAAGAACATCTGGACTGGTATTCCACAGCAGTTGTTGTTAACTGAAAGGGCACAGTGTATGTGTGTGTCTGCACCAAACATGGCCATGAGAAAGCAGCCAAGATCTGTAATAGTAAAGATGTAATTCTACCAGCAAAAAGAGTTAATTCTGGCAAAACTGTGGCACAAGGACAAAGTACTAAAAGTTGGAGACAGTAGAATGTTTGTGAGAAATGATTAGTCACTGTACACACCAGTCAGAAGAGGTAAATTTATTACAGTGATCAGGGAATGTCAAGAAGCAGGTGTGAGATGCTATCTTCAGAATATTCAGAATATTTTTCCCTAGAATGTCAAAGTCATCTTTTGATGGAGAATAGGTTAAGGAGTTTGTTCAACAAAAATGAGCTATCAAACCGAAGAGGATTCTGCTTCTTGTATTTCTGACAATAAAGCTCATAAAGAGACTGCCAGTGAAATATTTTCCAGTGTTCCAAAGGAAAATACTTGAAAAACAAAAAATAGCATAGGAGATGACCAGAAGAAACAGGAGTATGTTAGAAATGAACCAGAGACTGAAGTACGGAGATGGCGATCAACAGAAAGAAAACCAGCAACTCAGAAATAAATGAATAAATGTGGGATTACAAAGGATCAATCAGATTTGTGAAATTTGGCATAACAAGAAAATCTAGAAATTTTGGACTTTTTGACTTTGTTAAACCTGTAGGTGATTCCAAAGCATATGCCCTCTTCATGTCATTTATGTCTGGAAGAGCATTAAGGGACATGAAGTGGAAGGAAAGCGGTAGCTGCAAGTAAAACAAATGTTGTTCTTAACCGTATTTGTATAAAACACAAAACATACTATACATTGTTACAGTAAAGCTTCTTCAGTTATTTTTGTGTATACTAGAGATAAAGTAAACAGGTGCCCTTTTTCCTTATTTTTCTTTCTTCTTGTTGAGTTTAAAGAAATGTAAACACTGCAATATAAAAAGAAAATAAAGCCTGAACAAAACAGCATGATATAAATAAAACTGACCTTTGCACACACAGGGGAATGACTGGATTAAGTCCCTTGGCTTGAGCTACCAACAGGTTTTAAGTGGAAGCAAGAAAAAGAAGAGTGAATGTAATGAAAAGTTTTCCTTTGAACATTTATTTGCTAAAGTGCAGTATGAGAAGCTTGTAGCTGACGGCAACTGTGTATTGTAGCTGGTTCTCATGTTTCTGTAGAGACATGTTTTCTGAAAGCATTCACAGTGTTCTGTACATCTGGGAGAGAAATAAAAAGAAGACAAAAACAGACACCACTTAGTAAAAGTAGAAGTACAGACTGTCCCATGCATCTCAACATGGATAACCTTCATTATAGGCCAATTGAAGCTTGTTGAGTGTAGTTGTTAGTCTGGGACAATTGTTCCCATTAGGATAGTCAAACTTCATTATCTGAAGAAGTTCCTAGCTTTGTGTCTAGGTTATGGGGGTATTCGTTTTGTTTTCTTCAAAGGTTCTTATTAAAACAAAAAGTCTTGTATGATGTGACATATGTTCAAATGAATATGACAAGAAACAGATGTGTGATGGATCAACCTGCCAAACATTAGTGTATGCACTTAACACAAAATCTAAAACTAGAAGTTTGAAAAAAAGCTGTTCTACATAACAGGTGGGAATAATTTCTTATCATAATGGCAGCACATTCCATACTATATTTGAATGTGAATGGTCTCACAGGAATGCACAAAAAAGAAAGGGCAGTGAACTATATTAAAAATGCAGAGCGCAAACAGCTATGGTACAGCAGACACATTTGGAAAGAAATGAGCATGTGAATTTGATAAAGAAAGGATTTACATTTACACAGCGGAATACCTAAGACAAAGGAAAAGGGGAGTATTTATATTATTTTTTAGATGAGCTCCAATAATGATAGAAGAGGAAAAAAGATAATAATGGCATATTGGTAGTAGTAAGGGACTACTGATAAGGGAGGAGGATTACGCTGGTATGTACTTGTATTCCACATAAAAGTGTTACAATGGAGCTTACGAAAATTCTAGGTAAACTAATCAGCTTTCAGCAAGGAATTTTGCTTATAGGTTGGGACTGGAAGACACTTGTGAAGAAATTTATAACAAATATTTAGAATGTAAGATGCGACTTCAGGAGTAGGAGTTCAGAGAAAATTCACATATTGTTCCCCAAGGTACAAAAATAGGTCTGGGATGAATAGAAATTATATTTCACAGGAACGTGCATTTAATTCAAAGTTTTCATATGCATCCCATAACAAGAAGTTACGTACTCACTATAACGTTCGATGTATGTAGTCCATCTCGCCTCACATTCTTACCCGTGGGTTCGGAGCCAAACCTCGTCTCTGACTCGGCCATACTCTAGCTTGAAATCTTCAATTGGCTCGTGGCTAAAAGGTATCCCATACTGCACTGCTCCCTTTCCCCAGATCTTGTTTGCTGCAAGCTCAGGCAATCAAAACCCATACACACAACACAGAGAAGAAGAATCAGCCCAACAACAAAAGGAGTACCGAAACCAGAACTAACCTCTGGGCCCTCCAGGAGGAGGAAGGCGGGAGGGTAATTAAGAATGCGAGGCGAGATGCACTACATACATCAAACGTTATGGTGAGTACATAACTTCTTCATGTTATGTAGTCCAATCTCGCCTACATTCTTACCCATGGGACAGCGTCCCCAGCACCTGAACCTTGGGCGGCTCAGTGGAAAATACTCCTGAGCACTGTGGAACCAAAGGAAGATCTGCCTCTGGATATCAAATCCAATTTGCAGTGACTGATAAAGGTGTGAGGAGATGCCCATGTAGCCGCAGCACAAATATTATCCATAGACATCCTGGCCTGAAATGCCGTAGAGGTGGACATCGATCGTGTAGAATGAGCCTTCACCCTAAAAGGTAATTCCTTACCGCTTGAGGCATAAATGAAGGAAATACAACTAGAGATCCATCTGGATAGGGTTACTTTAGAAACAGGAGACCCAAGTCTATTGTCTGAAAATGAGACAAATAGCTGATCTGATTTCCTAAGATCCTTTGTTCTACGTAAATAGAAACGCAATTGTCTATGAACATCTAAGCTGGTGGAATTTAAATTCTGCATTAGCAAATTCTGGGAAAAATACAGGCAGTTCAATAGACTGGTTGAGGGTACCAACCGAAGCAACCTTTGGCATAAAAGAAGGACTTGGTCTAAGGGAAACTCTATCCTTGTGAAATACCAAGTAAGGAGGTCTACCTGACAAAGCTTGGAGATCAGAGACTTGCCTAGCTGAAGTGATGGCTACCAAAAAGATTGTCTTCCATGACAAATATTTCAAGTCACAAGTAGCTGCAGGCTCAAAGGGAGACTAAGTGAGACACTGTAGTACAAAATTGAGGTCCCATGGCATTACAGGATCAAAGACTGGAGATCGAAGCAGCATGGTGCCCTTTAAGAATGCCTTACAAAGTCTATGCACCATTAGACTGGGTTCATTAACGGCATGAAAGGTGGAAATAGCCGCTAACTGGACTTTAATGGTTGTGGCAGCTGACCCCTGACTGAAAAGCATGGAGAGAAATTCCAGAACTGTAGAAAGTGGGGCGGTATAAGGGTTAATCTGCCTTTCATGAGCCCAGATGGAGAATCTTTTCCATTTACTGGAATAAATCTTCCTAGTTGAAGGCCTATGGGAAGAAGACAGAATATGAACCACTTCCGGAGAAAAATTATGAAGCCTGACTAGTGATGGAACTGGACTAGCCAAGCTGTCAACCGAAGGGTCTGAAGAGAGGGATGGAACTGCCCTGACATACGAGTCAATAGTTCTGGCTGTGGGTCAAGAATCCAGGGGTCGTCCATGAGATAGGGATGGAGAAAGGGGAACCAAATTTGATGAGGCCAGTGTGGAGCAATCAGAATCATTCTGCTTCCCAAGGATTGTGCTTTCTGAATAACCTTTGCTATCAGAGGAACAGGTGGGAAGGCATAAAGTAGACCAGAGGACCAATCGTGAACTAGAGTGTCCCTGGGTCTCCCCTGAGGGGGGATAAGGGTGAAGTAGCTGCTGCATTTGGTATTGAGGGGACTGGCAAATAGGTCACAGCAAGGCTGACCCCTTCTGTAGAAAATCTGCTCCGCAACCTGCTTGTTCAGGGACCACTCATGAAATATCAGAATAGCTCTGCTCACCCTGTCGGCAATCACGTTGGACTTCCCCGGAATGTGCGTTGCCACAAGAAAGCATTGGGAAGATGCTGCCCACTGCCACACTCTAATAGCCTCTCTTAAAGGGGATACAACTTGGTTCCCCCCCTGTTTGTTCAGATACCATACCACCGACATGTTGTCTGAGTGGATTGCAATAGTCCCGAGAGGAAGAAAGCTCTGGAGTGCTTGCAACGCTAATAGCACTGCTCTCATCTCCAAGACATTGATATGCAAATGTATCTCATGCTCTTGCCACGTGGCCTTGGACTGTCCTGCCGAGATAATGCCCCCCCACCCAATCTGGGAAACATCCGTGGTCACCGTGGCAACTGGAGGAGGTGGAACAAAGGGCTTTCCCACATTGAGATTGCTGGTATGAAGCCACCAGCATAGATCCTGCTTGCACTTGTCTGTACTCATAATAAGATGGGAAAGTGGAAGGTGCTGTAGGGACCACTGGGCAAAGAGCAACCACTGAAGGAGCCTAATGTGTAGTCTTGCAAGAGGGACTAGCATAATTGTGGCAGCCATTGTCCGTAACAATTTGAGAAACATTTTTGCCTTCACCTTTTTCAGTGGAATCAATGTGTAGACCTGTTGTTGCAAAACCTGAATTCTTTCTTGTGGTAAGAAAGCCCTCATGAACACGGTGTCTAAATCGGCGGCTATAAAGGTGACACGCTGTGAGGGCAACAAGGCAGACTTTTCCCAGTTTAGTGTGATACCCAATCGTTGACACAGCGCAATGGTGGCATCCCTGGTCTGTAGTAGTAGATGCCTGGTGGTGGCAGACAGGAGCCAGTCGTCCAGGTATGGAAACACTTGGAATCCTTGACATCTCAACTGAGCCATCACCACTGCCATACATTTGGTGAACACCCTGGGGGCTGTGGTGAGACCAAAGAGCAGGGCTCGAAACTGAAAATGACTGGCTCCCAGCCGGAAGCGTAAATGACTTTTGGATGCCCTGTCCATCTTTATATGGTAGTAAGCATCCTTGAGGTCGATGGAGCACATCCATACTTCTTTCCCGAACAATGGGAGAATAGACTGTAAAGTGACCATTCGGAACTTGGACTTTTTTTACATGGAGGTTCAAGCAGCTGAGATCCAAGATGGGCCTCAGGTCCCCTTTTCTTTTCGGCACCAAAAAGAATCTTGAGTAAGTCCCTAATCCGAGCTGGTCTGAGGGGACATGCTGGATGGCTCCTTTTGCTAGCAGCTTTTGAACTTCTGAAGCTGCGGAATCCCTTTGACTGGGTGGGGCATCTGGGATTCTCTTGGTTGGCAGGGGATGAGAAGAGAAGGGAAGGGAATATGACATCCTCCAGAAATTATCTTTAATACCCACTCGTCCTGGGTGATGCCTTGCCAGGCTTCTGGGTATAGCAAAATGCGACCCCTGACTGGCTCCAAAGGCACGCAGTCGGGCCTCCCATCAGGAACGCTGGCAGGGGGAACCGCAAAAGGAATCGCGGTCCACCTGGTTATGCGGACCTCCTCTGCCTCTAGGGCAGTGTCTACCTGAGTTACCACCCCCTCCCCTGCCTCTGGAGGGGGAATCACTTTGTGCGTCTTGAAAAAACCTCTGCGATTTTCTTAACCACATTTTCCCACCATTCTGGCCCTTGGGATAAGGTCTAGAAGGTATGTAAAAATGGACTCCCACGGCAGACAGGGTTTTTCCTTCCTGATCGCACCTAGTGAGAGTATCCTTCACCTTGGTTCTGAACAACGATGAACAGTCAAAAAGGGCATTGGTGAACATAGATGTGAAGGTCTCCGCAAAATTACAAAGGTGCATCCAGGAATGCCTCCTAAGAGAGACTCCAGAACTCGCTGCCCTACTCGCTCCCTCGGCTGCATATGAGATCAGCCTATGGAGGAGTTAGCAATGGAATTTTGGGTAGACATCTGAGCAATGACCTTCTGAGCCACTGCGTCAGAAACGTTACCCTGCAGAGACTCTCCAAGCTCTTTTAGGAGATCTCTTTGGAGCCGTGCAAAATGTGACAAATAGTTCAGCGACTGCAGAGTAAAAGCCGATGGAGAAAACATATGCTTCCAATACCGGTCCATGGTCCTAGACTCCTTGTTAGGGGGATGGACGGTAGATGAAGTCTCAGCCTATTCCTTCTTGGTGGCCGCTGCCACCACCATGGCATCTATTGTAACGCCCTTTGTGAGAAATTCCTTGTCAGCGGGGGCAGACAGAAACTTGTTGGGTCTCCTGGGGACTGGTTCCACAGTGTCAGAGGTTTCCCTTACCCTTCGACAAAGTTCATCGAATGGGGGAGTAACCCAAGAGGTGGAGGGTTGAGACCCAAAGGCCTTCAGGAACACAGACTCCTCCTCATAGGGAGATTTGGAGAGCCAGCCCCCTCTCTGCTTCAAGATCTCCAGGATATCTAAGAAAGAGATATCTTCAGAGGACGACTTGGGAGACCCCTCTAACTCCTCGAGGTTGGTGTCCGAAGTGATAGACTCATCCTGGGAGTTGATGTGCTTCCTCTTGCATACACTTTTTCTGGGGGGGATCCTCAGGCAAAAACTCTGGGGAGATCTCAGAAAGTTAGGGACCACTCATGGTTGTATCCTGAGGTCTTGGGTCTCTGCTGTCCAAGGACAGAGGGTGATAAGAAACTCATACCAGTGTTGGAGGGGGTAGAGTGTCGGTGCCATTAGATGCAGCTGAGGACCTAGCTAGCACACTCTGCATGACCTCGAAAGCTGATCCCCCCGGCTCCAAAGAATGACCAACCATGGAAGCTCTCGGGGCCGAAGGGACAAGGTCCGAAGCAGAGGCAGGGCCCAAGCTCACCCATGCCGAAGCACCGAGCAGGAGGCTGGGAGCCAAAGATCGACCCGAGACTTGTCTCTTGGGTCCGACCGAGGAATTATGAGCCCTGGACCCTGTGGACTTAGCCGAAGGGGTCAGAGCAGAGATTGGAACAGAGATGCCAGGATGGGCTACTGGAGCCGACCTAAAGGCATCAGACGGAACAGACAACTCTGGCTCCGAAGGCCGAGAAAGGCTCGGAGGAGGAACATACGAGGATGGATGGGTGACTGGCACCAGGGCCGATTGGGCTGGAGCCGAAAACTATTTGGTCAACACTGGTGATTGGAGTAGTGTCTGTACCACTCTATCCACATCATCTCCCGAGAGAGTCCTGGAGGACCTAGAGGATAAGGTCAGAGATTTGGACCTCCCTACAGAAGGAGACTTATGAAAAGGAGAAACCGGTCTAGTAACTGGAGACCGGCTCTGAACAAGTATCTCCGTCACCGGCTCTGACAGACTGGGAGCCGATGCTGACTTGGTCAATTCACCCACTTCCTTCGGCACCGAAGCCAATGGAACAGAGGAAGCGAAGGTAAACTTGCCAACTTTCTCTGGCGGCTCCAATAAAACTGACGGAGCCGGAGAGCGTTTTTTTTTTATTTAGAGGTCTTGTCTGTTTTAGAGGGAGAGGACTTAGAATTGGAAGCCCTCTCAAAGTCTTCTTTGAAGGAGGGTTTCAGTAATCCCTTCAGAATCAGTTTGCTCTTCCTCTCTTGAAGAACGCGTGGGCTAAAGGCATGACAGAACACACAGGATTCTTGGAGGTGGATAGCCCCCAAGCAATACATGCACAGAGTGCCCACAACTGCCACATTTTTTGAAGCCCGAAGGCTTGTGTTCTTTTGTATCCTTAGACATATTGGTATGACACTGCACACAATATCAGAAGACAAACCCGACAACAGAAATAAGTGGGAACTATGCCTCTAAATTAATGGTCGTTAGAAAAGCAAACACCACAGGGAAGAAAGGACCTCTAACTAAAACGGCCCAGACAAGCAAAATAAGGGAGGACTAGGTCCTCTAAGTTAAACGGCCCTAGCCCAAAGGGATGGGGTAACCACCGGAACAAGCACACACAGGGAAACTGGGACACACACAACTAAGAGGGAGGACTAGGTCCTCTAACTGAAACGGGCCTAGCCCATAAGAAAGGAAGGAACGCTAACGGGATACCAAAACAAAAAGCCACGAAACAGGCTACACAAACAGTTTTATCAAAAAACACAGACTAGCTATGAAAATAGCTTTTGGAGCAACAAACTACTGAAAAGTAGAAGAAAGAGTTATACTTAGCCACGGCCAAGAGCGAGACCACGTCTGAGCATAACAAGCGGCAAACAAGATCTGGGGAAAGGGAGAAGTGCAGTATGGGAATACCTCTTAGCCACGAACCAATTGAAAACATCGAGCTAGAGTATGGCTGAGTCGGAGCCGAGGTTCATCTCTGAACCCACAGGTAAGAATGTAGGCGAGATTGGACTACACAACGTATATATTTCAAGGAACATGTGCATTAATTTAAAGTTTTCAATGTGGTAGTGGTGCTGCGGTAGCGTTGTCGCCTCACAGTAAGATGTTGTCCCATTCGATTCTCAGCTACAGCGTCTTCTGTATGGAGACATGCGTGAATGGGCGTGCCTTCATTGAAGCTTGTGCGTCAGGGCTGGTAACTCGGCACGTAAAAATCCACTACCAAAAATTAGCGGACCGGAGTTCCGCTGTGGTGACCCCTAACCAGGATAAGCCGAAAGACACACACAGACACACACACATATGTATCCAATAACTATTTCAGATCACGAGCCAATAATTAACATAAAAATGCAGGGTAATGAAATGAAAATGAGGTGCTTCCCCGCCTATCTTGTTAGAGAGAAATTTAAGGAATGGGTAGTGGAAATTGTTTGATAATTAAGGAAGAAATGTCATCAGAATATATAGCTAGGGAGTGGGATACAATGAAATGGGGAGTTTAAAATAAGGCAGAAATAAAACAAAAAAGATATTAAGAAGTAAGAATTATTCAGAGGTGCTGATAAAGGTATTGCACAATGGGAAATCTCAAAGAATAAAAAGAGGTGCAACTGCAGAGCGATAAAAAGAAAATAGGGAATTACTTTAATAATATGCCTCTGTTTAGAAAGATTGCTATTAAGCAACTGTTTTTTGATAAGCCTTTAGTACAATGGCTCAGGCAACAGAAGGTAGAAAAGGTTGTTGTCAAGCTTAAGGAGCCTATAAAAAGGAAAACAACCAGAGATCCTGTATAGGTATTAAAAATACTTAAACAAAAAAAAAATGAAAATCTGTATAAAGCAGGGAAATGTGGAAATCAAGAAAAAGGACAAATGGAAATAGTTACTAAAGAATTAAATATGGCAACATTAGAGGAAGACGAGGCTCATGAAGTAATAGGATATGAGGAGATGAGGTAAAAATGGTGAGAGAAGACTAGGCTCAACTAACAGGATAGGAGGAGGTGAGATAAAAATGGTGATATATAATAAATCTACAGGAAATTCTGCAAGAATGCATAGTATTCTTGTTGAAGTTTGCAAGCTAGAAGGGAACAAAGTGATAAACTTTCCAGATCTTTAACAGTTTTTAAAAGGAGGAGAGGCACCAACTTCCTGGAAGGCTGTGGGGCTATAATATCTAAAAATGGTAAGGACCCATCATATCCAACTTCATACAAGCCAATTTCAAATCTATAACATGCTTATGTCTATAATGGCTGAAATAAAGGCAGATGCAGTGCCAAAACTCATAGTTATAGATGAATGTGGTTTTGTGAAGGGGAAGCAAGCATTTGACATTAATAGAACAATGATAATCCACAGGGAAGCAGAATGTAAGAAAATACCACTGCTGTTGGTGTTGGGTCTTGATGTAGAATAAAACATTGGATAAACTGAGCTGGGATTTGGAAGCATTTGTATTCCCTAACAAAATAATACGGTTAAATAGGAGGATATATGAGGGATCCGAAGCAAAAATTGAAGTGTATGGGGTGGTGATGGGGTTCCTCTCTGACAAGTTCTGCCTGAGCAGAGGAAGCAGGCAAGGTTGTCTTTTCTCTATTTGCTATATATTTTGAGCCATTGGCAAAGAATACAAGGGACTCAAAAATTCAAGGATATAATTGTATGGTAATCAAGAAAAATCTGGCTTTCTTGCAGATATTATTTTGTACCTGATAAAAACAGAAAAGGACATTTATTTGTGAAAATATTTTTTGTGAAACATTCTGAGACAGTTTCAAGTCTTTTCAGGATACAGAATTAATGAAGATAAAATAAAGGCAACAACTGTAAAACTATGCACCCACACACAAATTGGTGCAGCAAAACCCACAGTTGTGGGGACATGATGAAATGAAGTACTTAGAAGTATCACTTGAAAAGGATTCTGTTATGGAAGCTAAGGATATGTGGGAAGAGAATAAACAAAAGAAAATATAAAAAGTGAGAAATCTGAAGCTTTGTTTTATGGATATGGATACCAAGATACAAGTAGTGAAAAATGTCTAGTCCCTTTAGTTTTATACTCCAGTCAGGCACATTTATATCAAACAGAGGAAAGGTTGTGGATAGCAATTAATAAAGAGTGAAGTATTTTATTTAGAAGGGGAAGAGGGCAAGAGTCAAGTGAGATAAGGTGATGCTTCCAATACAACAAGGTGGTTTGGGATTACCTGATATGAAAGGGTAATTCAGAGCTACGCAGTTAAGGCTCCTATACAAAGTACAAGCAAAAAGCTAAAATTTAAATTGAAAAGGATGACGATAAAACAGGGGTGGAAGCCCAAAAAACAAGGACAGATTAGGATTTTTGATGCTGATCCTTAAGGACTGTAACAATAACCATACAGATTATTATATTCATAAAGCAGCAGAAAGTTTTCTGAGAACTAAGCCAACACGGGAATGGAGAAAAGAGATTCTGCCAATAGGGATGACTGCAATTAGGGGAACAGACTGTAGGCAAGAGAGGGATAGAATTTGCTACAGACAACTGGCAAAGGAATCAAGGTATTGGGAGTAAATAACTAGACAGGGAAGGGTAATAAAATGGGAAGAGGCCAAGAATTCATCTGGACTGCAGGCTAGAGATTGCCTATATTCTGATATCAATCCACGATAGGGACGGCAGAGAGAGAGGAATAGAGGGGGATACCAAGTGAAACACTGATACTGGTAGAGTTTTGAGAAAAATCTAGAACAGAATTTGCTATTAAAAAGAGATAATTAGTAAGGCATATAAAATATGCATAACTCTTGGAATCAATCACAGGAGGTTAGAAAGGACTGGGAAGAGAGAGACTGGAATGCAATTTACTAGAGAATAATGGGAGGATATGTACGGCTTGCAGTTGCCTCCAAAACTTCACATATCATCCTAATTACCTTATTGTCATATCAGGGAATGCAAAGGCTTCCACTGCCCTACTCAAACTCCCAGCTAACTCTGTTGAATGCTTTATCTGCATCAGGACCCACTAGCAACAGTATTTTCTTACATTCTACTTCCCTCAGGATCATCATTGTTCTATTAATACTAGAAAAATACAAAGCTGGACCACCACGATAAATCAATGAACTTTTAATCCAATAAAGTTGATAAGCGCTTTCACGTACACACTGAGTACGCTTCTTCAGATTTCTAAACATACTAAAAAACTCTCATCTTAAATAGTATTCACAAAATCATTCATAAATTAATTATTCAATCAATTCAAACAATTTAATCAGTTAAATCAATTAAATCATTAAGGGAGTAGCTCACATTTCTAATTAAAAGCATCATTTTACAAACACATCCTTACTGAAACATTTTATATGTAATGCTAAAATATATATATATATTACTCAAAAGTATATATATATATATATATATATATATATATATACATATATATATATATATATATATATATATATATATATATATATATATATATATATATATATATGTATATATATATATGTATATGTATATGTATATATATATATGTATATGTATATATATATATATATATACATATACATATACATATATATATATACATATATATATATATATATATATATATATATATATACACAAAATCTTGTAGCCTAATGCTTGACCAATCGCTATAACAAGTTCATATTCACTGAGTTGATGAAATAGATAAAATAAAAATAACTTTTTGCACACACAATATCAATTTCATTAAGAAAACATAACATGTAAAAATGTATAAAATGAAAATAAAAATAAAATGAGATAGAGTAATAAATGCAGCTTTATTTCAGAAGACGTGAATCAAGTATTGGTTTAATGCTTATATATTGATTAAGGCCTGGAAACTGGTGTGCTTGCATTCTAAAAATCCATTGAAGGTCTATAGTTTCTAGTCTATTTATAGGATTTCCTCCTCTCTCAGTAACTTTAACTAATTGTAGCACTCTGAACACAAACGAGTGTCCCTTATATGCAGTAGCATGTTTCGCTAATGCGTTCAGCTGATTATTCTTTTTTATATCGTAAGAATGGTTGTAAATCCTATCTCTGAGCCTTCGAGACGTCATGCCTACATAGAAGGCTTGGCATTGCTTGCAATTTGCCAGATAGATAAGATTCGAGTCATTACAGGAAGCATAAAATCTAGGTGTAAAATCTAGGTGTAAAACTGAATCCCATGTTTGGATGTTGAAACACTTTATTTTCACTAATAAAATGGCAGAAATTACAGGAGCCACATGGGAAAGTTCCAAAAGGCTACCTTTCTCCCAGGGAATGTATTTATTTAATTGATGTACTATGATCAATACAGAGAATTCTCTTTAGATTTTTGCTATTCCTATATGTAAATCTTGGCTTTGTGCCTACAATTTTACTAATATTTTGTTCAAGACCAAATATGTGCCAGTGTTTACATATACCACCTGTAATTACACTATTGTCATTGGTATATCTGGTGATGAAAGTTACTTCAGAAACATCTCTCTTTATTCTTATAGTTATAGTAACACCCACCTTGTTTATCAACCACATGTGAATCATTATTTATAATATCACTACGTATCAAGCTTGTTCCTCCTAACACCTTCTCCCTAATGTTTTTTACAATATTCGTCTTATATCCCCTATCTGTAAAAAGATCTTGTAATAAATCTGCTTGTTCTTTAAGCTGGATAGGTTCTTTACATAATCTACTTATCCTAGTAAACTGACTTTTTACCACATTCGGGAATATATGGCGGGGATGCATACTGCCATATTCCAGTATTGTATTCTTCCAGCATTTCTTCCTAAAAAGGTTTGTGGATAAACATAGGAATCCTTCGTTATGGTAATATCTAAGAAATCAATGGTTAACATAGAATATTCCATCGTGAACCTTAAGAAACTTGTCGTGGTTTCCAAAAAGTTCACAAAATCTTTTAGTTCCCAAACTGTACCATTCCAAAATAAAAGTATATCATCCACAAACCTTTTATACAGTATAACTTTCTTAAAGAATACACTGTTAAATAAATTATTTAATTCCCAATAAAAGACCACAAGGTTGGCATAAGTGTTTGCGCAAGGGATGCCCATTGCTACACCCCATCTTTGTAAATACAACTGATTGTTGAACATAAAAGCATTATTGTTCAAAACGATATCAAGTAAAGCACATGTCAGAGTCTGTTTCTCAAAGTTGAAGTTAAATGTATGATTTAATAGCTCCCTTACTGCTTCTAATCCATATTCATTAGGTATTGAAGTGAATAAGTCCTTAACATCCAAGGTAACTAATAAGCATGTGGTAGGTATAAATTTAAAAGGCTTAGTACCTAAAATATTAATTGATATGCATCTTTTAATATCGTAGATATATTATCTAACAAAGGACTAAATGTTTTTTCTAGATAAACCGAAATTGTAACGGTCGCCCATCTCTCTCCTGCTACTATTGGGCGCATAGGTAACGGTGCAATTCCTTTGTGTACCTTCGGCAAACCTTTTATGTATGGTACCAAGGGATATTCATTAAGAAAAAACTCATACTTTTCATATGAAATTTGTCTACACATCAAAAGATCATATAACTCATCAAGTATCTCATGTATTAAATTACCTAGCATTACTCTGTCTATTTTGCAATAAGTAGCAGCATCTGAAAGCATTTCTAACATCAATTCATTATATTTATCTGTGTCTAGCACTACTACCCCACCCCCTTTATCTGCAGGCTGAATGGTTATATTTAAATTGTTAGATAAGCTGGACAAAGAACTATTTTCTTGATGGGTCATGTTATAGAAACAGCATTTACGTTTTTTAAAATACTCAGAAATCTCTTTCACATAATTTTATGAAACTGTTACACTAGAAAACATTGGCATAAAAGAGCTCTTTCGTTTAAACTGATATTCATTAGTTACTTTTTGTTCATTTTTAACATTCATAAACATTAATTTCAAAGATACTGAACGTCCAAATAATCTCAAATCAACCAAAAGTTCACTCAAATAACTGTTTTGGGACGGTATGAAAGTTAAGCCTCTGTTTAGAAGAGTCAAGTCAGATTCTGATAGTTCATAGCTGGAATAATTAAAGACTATACCATTTATTCTCTCACTCGTTGTCTTGGTCCGTGGTTCGCTCCAGAGAACTTCCTTTTTCTCCTTCCTCTGCTGTTTGATCGGCTCTGTGCTCGAAACCTTTGTTGTATTGGTAACGGCAAAAAACGCTCAATGTTGCCATTGTACTGCTTCGGTCTTGCTCCAATCAATGATGTACTAGCACCGGAAACTAATGCCTGTTGGTTCAGTGGTGGCGTGTCATTAGGTAAGTCATTTCCTAATGCAACAAAGCTACGTGGTGATGTCATCAAAGATGCAGTTTCATCAATCTCAGCCATATGAACACCTGAGATATTAGATGCAATTGGCGTATTCCGCGTATTAGTATAAACCTCAGGATTCCTTATAGAGCTATTTTGATCAGATTGATTCAAATTCATATGATCACGTCTCGGCCACACAAAAATCTGACCACTAGTAATGTCTTTATAGTCTCTCTGCAGCTTACGATGTTTTATTTGATGCAGTTTATCACTATACATGGTTATTTGAGAGTACATGCCATCTAATCTCTTCTCAAACACTTCTCCTTTAAAACGAGTCTGTAGATCCCTATTTAGGGACTCTACCTTTGATATCAGTTCATTTTCTATGGGTGTAAAGAAGTCAATTAGAAGTCTCATGTATTGATTACTTAGATCAATGTTTAGTTCTTGCCACCTTTTTAGTAGCTCAGGACAGGTGTTGCCATACGTTGGCATGCATAATATTCTCATACCACGAGGTATGACCTGAAAATGAAGGCATGCCTCTATATGGCGTCACTGCCATATTAGCCTTTGTAACTTATATAAATCATTCTCCAATGTCTTAACAAGAGTATTAAATTCTTGCATATTCTCCATGTTACCTGATTGAACTTGTGTAGATGGTAACTGCAATTCCAGGCTGAGTAAAAGTTGCTATTAAAAAGAGATAATTAGTAAGGCATATAAAATATGCATAACTCTTGGAATCAATCACAGGAGATTAGAAAGGACTGGGAAGAGAGAGACTGGAATGCAATTTACTAGAGAATAATGGGAGGATATATACGGCTTGTAGTTACCTCCGAAACTTCACATATCCTCCTAATTACCTTATTGTCATATCAGGGAATGCAAAGGCTTCCACTGCCCTACTCAAACTCCCAGCTAACTCTGTTGAATGCTTCATCTGCATCAGGACCCACTAGCAACAACAGTATTTTCTTACATTCTGCTTCCCTCAGGATCATCATTGTTCTATTAATGTTGTCAAACATTTGCCTCTCCTCCACAAAAACCACACAAATCCAAATCTATAAACTTTTTCAACATATTTACTCTTCTTTTAGCTAGTAGAAACACTGTAACCATGGCTGACAATTGCAATGGGTCTGTATGAAGCTGAGTCTGATGGGTTATTACTGTGCTTAGGTAATGCAGCCATCACAGCTTTCTTACAAGATGTTGGTGCTTTACCATCATTTAAAATACTATTCCAAACTTCCACAGGAATACCTTCTGTACCTAGAGACTTTCTGGATGATTGATCATTTTTATCTCAATCTCCTATCTCAACTGTTAATTGCCAAGCCTGATCTACCTCTAACCTTGGCATAATTAAGTCTTCCATAAATATTTCCAGTTGTTCTCTTTCTTGATTTCCACATTTCTCTGCTTTATACAATTTTTCATAAACTTTCTAAAACAGCTATACAGGATTGCTGGTTATTTTTCTTATTATAGGCTCCCTAAGTTTGGCAACAACCCTTTTTACTTTCTGCTGCCAAAATCATTGTGCTACAAGTTTTGTGCTATCTAAAAACACTTGCATAACAATAAACTTTCTAAACTCGTACTTATCAAGGTAGCTCCTCAGTTTCTCTTTCACACTCTGCATTTGAGCCTTTTCTTGTTATGAGAGATTACCCTATTGCTGCTTAAGCATTTCTCTTAATCTTTTATTTCTACTCTATTTTTAAAATCAATTTTCAAGAATTTTTATTTTAATGAAACCCCTCAAAAAAATAAAACAAAAAAAAAAAAACAAATACATTTTCAAAATACGCCATCCCATATTAACTTAGAGCAAACACACACACCTATGTACATCTTCAAAAAATGAATTTTAAACCTCCAGACAGGAACTGCCCCAAATTGACAGCTGTACCCACAGGGATTACACACGCTAAAATTAAGGTTATCCATGCTAAAAAAAAAAAGTTATGTACCTACCATAACGTTCCATGTTAGTTGTCTTCATCTCGCCTTCTTTCTTGCTGGTTGGGATCGGAGCTGATCCTCGGCTCTGACTCGGACATCTTCAATAGCTCGAGAGCTGTTTACTGGCTCGAGGCTACCCCTTATCCCATGATGCCTAGCGACAGCTACCCTGATCTCATTTGAAATAGCTAACTCCAGACATAGCAAGAGAAAAACAGGAATATGGCTCTGCACATAGACAGTAGCCTTACCTTCAAACTTCAGTCCAAAACAAATAGGTTGACTATACCTGCCATATTCTCTAAGTCAGTAGAGGAAACAAACCAGAGAACATCCAGCCAGTGAAATAAGAACGCCTCTCGGTCCAACAGGACAGGGGGACGGAGGGTGGGACGCAAGAAAGAAGACGAGATGAAGACAACTAACATGGAACGTTATGGTAGGTACATAACTTCTTTATGTTAAGTTGTCTATCTCGCCTTCGTTCTTGCTGGTTGGGACAGTGTCCCTAGCACCTAATATCCTGGGGTGGCTCATTGGAACAGACTCTTCAGAACAGTGGAACCAAAGTCAGCTCTGTTCCTGGAGACCATATCCAGCTTGTAATGAGAAATAACGGTAAGAAGATTTGCACACATAGCAGCTGCACAGATAGAATCCATGGGCAACCTAGACTGGAAGGCTACAGAGGTGGCCAAGGCCATAGTAGAATGACCTTTCGGTTTGATAGGTAACTATTTGTTCCTTAACTGCTAAATGAAAGTAATAGTGTGAGACAACCATCTAGATAAGGTCACCTTGGAAACTGGGAGACCTTGTTTGCCTAAGGCATAAGAAAGGAATAGCTGGTCCGACTTCCTTATTTCCTTAGTTCTGTGCAGGAGTAATTTCTACTCTGCTTTGTTGGTGTGATTAGGGAAAAACACAAGAAGGACTATAGATTGGTTTAAATTATTTTCTGAGCAGACTTTAGGAAGAAAAGAAGGATTAGTCCTCAGAGCAACCCTGTCCTTATGAAAAACCAAGTATGGAGGACGAACACATAGCGCCTGAAGTTCGGAGAAGCGTCTGGCTGAAGTAATAGCTACCAGAAAGAGTGTCTTCCAAGATAAAAACTTAATGGAGTAGGACGCTGCTGGTTCAAAAGGGGGCAGAATTAAGGAAGTTAGGACCAAATTAAGGTCCCAAGGAGGAGGGGGATCTCTCACTGGAGGCCTACGGAGAGTAGTCCCTCTCAAAAAAGTTTTACAGAGCTTATGAGACAATGTTAGAATTTGACAACCCAACATGAAAGTTAGAAAATGGCCGCTAATTGAACCCCGACTGTAGCAGAAGCAGACCCGGAATTAAAAAGTTGTGCTAGAAATTCCAGAATTTCGTGGACTGGGGCTGAAAAGGGATCTACGTTCCTAGCCTCTGCCCAACAAGAAAAACGTTTGCATTTACTAGCATAAGTTTTCCTAGTTGTGGACTTGAGAGGAGACAATAATCTCACGTACAGCCGGGGAAATGCTGGGAAGCCTGGCTAAGGTTGGAAGTGGAGCAACCAAGCTGAGCTGGAGAGTTTGGAGGGATTGATGCAACCCGCCTGATTGATGAATCAGTAGATCTGGAATCGGGTCCAGAGTCCAGGGCTGATAGAGAAGGTAATGGTGCAGGAATGGAAACCATATCTGTCGAGGCCAGTAAGGGGCAATGAGGATCATTTTGCAACCCAACGATATTGCTTTCTGTATGAGTTTCGGTATCAGGGGAAACGGAGGAAAGGCATAAAGAAGTCCTTGAGGCCAATCGTGGACTAGATCGCCTCTGGGTGTGTGACCTGGAAGCGGAAGAAGGGAGAAGTAGTTGCTGCATTTGCTGTTGAAGGGGGTGGCAAAAAGATCGCAGCAAGGTTGTCCCCATTTGCAGACGATAAGATCCGCAACTTCCCGATTCAGAGACCACTCATGAGGCATGAGGCTAGCTCTGCTGAGCCTGTCCGCTACGACGTTGGACCTCCCAGGGATGTGCGTCACAATCAGAAAACGTTGGGAGAAAATCGCCCACTGCCACAGTCTGAGTGCTTCTCGACACAGGTGCTATTATCGAAGGGAATTTTGTAACCTCCGGATATAATGGACCGTACCCATCTGTCTTGCGTTAAATTCTGCCAGGCTTTTGGGTACAGTGAAAGTCTTCCTCCGACTGCCTCCAGAGGTGAGCAGCCGGGCAACCCTTCAGGGATGCTGAAAAGGCTTATCAGAGAAAGATTCTCTGTTGCCCTGGTTCTGCGGACCCCCTCTGCCACGAGGGCGGCGTCTGTAATTATTGATGTTAAGTTGTCTATCTCGCCTTCGTTTCTTGCTTGTTGGGATCGGAGCTGATCGGCTCCGACTTGGCCATCTTCTATAGCTCGAGAGCTGTTTACTGGCTCGAGGCTACCCCTTATCCCATGATGCCTAGCGCTAGCTACCCAGATCTCGTTTGCCGCTTCAGCTGCGAGGTTCGTTGTTACTGGCTCAGGCTCGTATAAGTTTTATTGAACTACTTTTTCTGTCAGGTTAGGGTTTTTTCTGGTAGTTTATTGTTTAATATAATAGTCACTAACTAGTTGTTGTAGTTTAGTGTATTGTTAGTTTTCCCTTAGAACTCATTTAAGGTAGAGCTCTCCCCCTCCCCCTCCCTCTATCCCTTTTGTTGGGTACACTCAATCATATCCGGAGGATACATCATTCCCTTCTTTCAACCCCTTACCATCAAGCAAATCCCTTCCAGATGTTCCAACCAATCTGAGGGCCCAAGCAGTCATAGAAGTTTCAAGACTGCTAGAAAAAAAAGAGTCATCCAGGAAGTCCCGGCAGACCAACACGGATCCGGAACTTACTCAAGGTTCTTTTTGGTACCAAAAAAGACAGGGGACTAGAGACCAATATTGGATCTCAGCAGACTAAACAAGTCTGTCCAAAGAACAAGGTTTTGGATGGTCATGCTACAGTCCATTCTACCCTTTTTGGGTCAGGACAATTGGATGTGCTCAATAGATCTTCTTACTATCACACCAAAATGGACAGGCGCTCCAGGAGGTTCCTTCGCTTCCGGCTGGGAGCCAGTCATTACCAGTTCAGAGCTTTGCCCTTTGGTCTCACCACAGCCCCCAGGGTGTTCAACAAATGCATGGCAGTAGTCACAGCTCACCTGAGGCGTCGAGGATTCCAAGTGTTTCCATATCTAGACGACTGGCTCCTTACTGCTACTACCAGGCATCAAGTCCTTCAAGCCAAGGAATATACAATTACAATTTGTGCCCAGCTAGGCATTACCATAAATTTCGAAAAACCTGCCTTATTGCCCTGTCAATCTATTACCTATATAAGAGCAGATTTAGATACAAGAAGTATGTCCGCAAGGCTACTGCCAGACAGAGTGGCCACAATTTGGCAGCAAATTCATATCCTCATGCAATGCAAAAGGGTACAAGTCAGGTTGGTCCTTCAAACTCTGGGTTCTATGGTAGCGGCAATTCTTCTGATACCTCTGGCCCGTTTTCACATGAGAATTCTTCAGTGGCTTCTGTTCACACAGTGGTCTTTTCAACAGCACACCGTGTCTCACATGATCATGATTACAGAAACATGCAAAAGGCACCTTTCCTGGTGGATGGTCTCCCCACTAGTGTCTCAGGGCAGACCATTCATACAGCCTCCTCCGGTTGCCACAATGACCACGGATGCCTCACTGATAGGGTGGGGGAGGCATTATTAGGGCAGGACAGTCCAAGGCACTTGGCAGCCTCACGTGTACCATCTGCACACAAATGTCTTGGATATGAGAGCCATGCTCCTAGCGTTGCAAGCCCTTCAGGACTCTCTCCCTTCCAGGACCATTGCAATTTAAACGGACAACATGTCAGTGATGTGGTACATCAACAAGCAGGGTGGAACCAGGTCCTACCCCTTATGTCGAGAAGCACTGAGACTCTGACAGTGGGCGATTTCCTCCCAACGATTTCTGATTGTGACGCACATCCCTGGGAAGTCTAAGGTCATAGCGGACAAGCTCAGCAGAGCTATTCTCATGCCTCACGAGTGGTCTCTGAATCAGGTAGTTGCGGATCTGATCTTCCGCAAATGGGGACAGCCTTGCTGCGATCTGTTTGCCACCCCCTTCAACAGCGAATGCAGCGACTACTTCTCCCTTTTACCGCTTCCCGGTCACGCTCCTAGAGACGGTCTAGTCCACAATTGGCCTCAGGGACTTCTTTATGCCTTCCCACCGTTCCCTCTTATACCCAAACTCATACAGAAAGCTATTCTGTTGGGTAGCAAAATGATCCTCATTGCCCCCTACTGGCCTCAACAGATATGGTTTCTGTTCCTGCACCGTTACCTCCTAGAGCAGCCCTGGACTCTGGATCCTATTCCAGACCTGCTGATTCATCAATCAGGAGAGCTGCATCGATCCCCTCCAAACACTACAGCTCACAGCTTGGTTGATCCAATTCCAACCCTAGCCAGGCTTCCCAGCATTTCCCCGGCCGTGCGTGAGATTATTGTCTCCTCTCACAAATCCGCTACTAGGAAGACTTATGCTAGCAAATGAAAACGTTTCTCTTGTTGGGCAGAGGCTAGGAACATAGATCCCTTTTCAGCCCCAGTTCACAAATTCTTGGAGTTCCTAACAGAGCTTTTTCATTCTGGGTCCGCTTCTGCCACAATCAGGGTTCAGCGAGCGGCCACCTCTAACTTTCATGTGGGGTTTGCTAATCTAAACATTATGTCTCATAAGCTGTATAAAGCCTTCCTCAGAGAGACTACTCTCCTTAGGCCCCCAGTGAGAGATCCCCCTCCACCTTGGGACCTTAATTTGGCACTACCCTCCTTGATTATGCCCCCTTTTGAACCAGCAGCGTCCTGCTCCATTAAGTTTCTATCTTGGAAAACTCTTTCTGGTAGCTATTACCTCAGCCAGACATGTCTCGGAACTTCAGGCACTAAGTGTTTGTTCTCCGTACTTAGTTTTTCATTAGGACAGGGTTGCTCTGAGAACTAATCCCTCCTTCCTTCTGAATGTCTGCTCAGAAAATAATCTAAACCAATCTATAGACCTTCCTGTGTTTTTCCCTAACCACACCAACAAGACAGAATACAAATTACACCTTTTGGATGTTCATAGACAATTGCGTTTTTACCTGCATAGAACGAAGGATATAAGAAAGTCGGACCAACTTTTCCTTTCCTATGCTAGGGGCAAACAGGGTCTTCCAGTTTCCAAAGCGACCCTGTCCAGGTGGTTGTCTCACATTACTACCTTCATCTATCAACTAAGAAACAAAAAGAGTTGTCTATCAAACCGAAAGGTCATTCTACTAGGGCTTTGGCCACCTCTGTAGCCTTCCAGTCTAGGTTACCCATGGACTCTATCTGTGCCACTGCCACGTGGGCAAATCCTCATACCTTTATTTCTCATTACAAGTTAGACATGGTCTCCAGGAGTAGAGCTAACTTTGGTTCCACTGTTCTGAAGAGTCTGTTCCAATGAGCCACCCAGGATCGTAGGTGCTAGGGACGCTGTCCCAACAAGAAAGAAACGAAGGTGAGATGGACAACTTAACATAAAGAAGTTATGTACCTACCATAACGTTCCATGTTAGTTGTCTTCATCTCGCGTACCCCCCTCCATCCCCCTGTCCTATTGGACGGAGAGGATTTCAGGTTTCACTGGCTGAGTGTTCTCTGGTTTGTTTCCTCTACTGACTTGGAGATTATGACAGTTAGGTTTAACCCTTTGTTTGGAAGGGTTTCATTCTATAGCTATGGCTGGGGTTAGCTATTTCAAACGAGACCTGTGTAGCTAGCGCTAGGCATCATGGGATAAGGGGTAGCCTCGAGCCAGTAAACAGCTCTCGAGCTATAGAAGATGGCAGAGTCGGAGCCAAGGATCGGCTCCGATCCCAACAAGCAAGAAAGGCGGCGAGATGAAGACACCTAACATGGAATGTTATGGTAGGTACATAAATCCCCCCCCCCCCGCCTCTGGAGGAAAAATCGCTACGTGTGTCAGGCAAGGCTCCCTGGGATTTTCGGAACCACATCTTGCCACTCCTCTGACCTTTGGGGTAAGGTCTAGAGGGAGTGGAAAAACAGACTCCCACAGCAGAGAGAGTCCTGCCTTCTTGCTCACAACTAGTCAAAGTGTCTTTCACCTGTGTTCCAAAAAGAAAGGAACTATCAAAGGGGGTGTTGGTGAAGGACGCTCAAAAGGGTTCCGCAAAGTTACACAGCCGCATCTATGCATGCCTCCTAAGGGCCATACCCATACCTGCAGCTCTACTCGCACCATCGGCTGCATAGGAAATGAGCCTCATGGAAGAGTTAACTACAGAATTAAGTGTCGCCAGCTGGGAAGCTACTTTAGCTTGAGCTCCCTCAGCTGATGGATCTTGAAGGGTGTCCCCAAGCTCTTTAAGGAGATCCCGCTGAAGCTGGATAAAATGACATAAGTAGTTAAGATACCTCATAGAGAAGGTCGCTGAAGCAAACATTCGCTTCCCGTACCTGTCCATCGTCCTAGACTCCTTGTTAGGAGGATGGACAGACGAAGAGGTCTCCGCTAACTCTTTTTTGGTGGCTGCTGCTACCACCATGGCATCAACAGGAACACCTTTAGTAAGGAATTGCTTATCCTGGGGTGCTGTGATGAATTTACCAGGTCTCCTCGGAGTTGGTTCCACTGTATCTGGAGCTGTCCAAGCCTTTCGAGCCACCACTGCCATAACTGGTTCAAAAGGTGGAGAAATCCAGGAGGTGGAAGCTTGGGAACCAAAAGCATCCAGAAATACAGACTCATCCTCGGTAGGGGCTAGAGGATTCCAGTTCCCCTCTGCTTAAGCATTTCTAGGATGTCCGAGAAGGAAACATCTTTGGGGTATCTCGGGGACCCTTCCGAATAATCTAATTCTGTATCAGAAGTGACAGACTCGGGGGAGTCAATGTGCTTCCTCTTGCACTTCTTACGAGGGGGCTCCTCTGAATGATCCAGGAAGGCCTCGGAAGAAGAGGAAACACCCAATGGGGTGTCCTGGAGCATCGGTTCCCTACGCTTGGGGCCTGGAGGAGGAGCAGAGGTTGGCACAGGCACTACAGGGGATGGAGCCAGTGGGGCTGATAGTGGAGACGACTCAGTGGCCAGCACACTCCTCATGACATCGAAGGCATTTCTGCCATGATGCAGAGAAAGCTCCGGTTCAGAGGAAATCGGAATCTTTCTTCGTACCAAGGGAGACTGCTCAGAGGCCGATATAGGAGCCAAGCTCACCTGCGCCAAAGCTCAGAGAGGGAGAATGGGGTCGGACAAGGGTCCGATGCCACTTGCCCCCTCGGAGCCAACGAGGGAGCCCCGGGCACTCAGATCCCTCGACGGATGGCACCACAGAGGGGATCGGAGCTGATGTCGGAACCGAAGGAGAGAGAGTTATCGGAGCCAACGGTTCCATTACTCGAACTCTGGCTCTGAACTCATTGGAGTCGGAGGAGGAACATCAAGAGAAGTGGACAGAGCCGACACCTGTTGAGGAGGGCTGGACAACATCTTGGCAAGTGCCTGCGACTTTAGCAACCTACTGACCACTCTCTCCACATCGTGATCCGACAGCCTAGAGGATCGAGAGGCGTGAGAGGATCGGTGACTATGCTCGCTCTGAAGTAAAGGAGTCAGAGGAGCCAAATGCACAGATTCTAGTGAAGGGGACCTCAGACTCTTGTGGCTTCACGATGGCTCAGAAGTCTCTGATGGAGCTGACGGGGAGATTGTCTTGTCGGTGCCAGCCGGAACCAAAGTGGAAGGTAAAATCTGAACTGAAGACAGCTCCAAACTTGGAGCCGACGGCTTGGTGGGTTTAGGGGATTTCACAGGCTGAGAACTCTTGGCCGGTGAACCCTGGGATTTTAAAAGAACCCTAAGAATAAGCTTATTCTTATGCTCCTGCAGGACTCTTGGACTAAAGGCATGGTAGATAGAACAAGAGTCCTGCAGGTGCACAGCACCTAAACAATAGACGCAAGAAGTGTGCCCATCTGTCAGAGACATTTTCTGACGGCATGAGTCACACTTCTTGAACCCAGAAACCTTGGATTCCTTTGACATCCTTAAAGAAGGAAAACAATTATAACAACTACCAGAAGCAATATACAGTCTACACAAAAAACACACTCTACTATAAGACTATAGCTAAAGGTTTTTAGGAAAGCCTCTGACTTAAACGGCTAGCCTATGAAAGAAAGGTAGAAGGAAAGCCTCTAACTTAAATGGCTAACCTGACAAGAGGTAGGGGGGAGGGGTGGGGGAGAACTCTCCAGGTTAAACAAGTTCTACAAGAAAAAGAAAGGATACTACAACTAACTATCACAAAACAAGATTAACGTTAATAATAAAACACTAAAAGTGTTGAATTCTAGAGTAAGAAAGTTATACAAAAAACTTTACACGAGCCTGAGCCAGAAAAACGACACCTCGCAGCTGAAGCGGCAAACGAGATCTGGGTAGCTATCGCTAGGAATCATGGGATAAGGGGTAGCCTCGAGCCAGTAAACAGCTCTCGAGCTACTGTAGATGGCCGAGTCGGAGCAGAGGATCGGCTCAGATCCCAACTAGCAAGAACGAAGGCGAGATAGACAACTTAACATCATATGGTACAGCTTGTGTTCCCATTTACACTGATTGCTGTCTGTTCTTATCCCTATATGCCTCCCAGATGTGAAAAACAGTTTCACAAAACATTAACTTTTCACCTTAAGAAAAAGAACACTGGCTATCTTTAAATAAAATTAAACTGCACAATGTTGTACTAAATGCATTAAAGTATTAAGGCTGCTAGGGAGGCTGCTATCTCTTATTCACCTCCCATGATTTCAAACTTTATTTTTCACTGAACTGATTGTCATTCTACCTATAAATCTGGATTTTCCTCAGCAAAGCCTACTCAAAACTCAAAGATTAATTGCTTGCACCTGCAGACAACTTGTCTCCATGGAAAAGTTCCCCCGCAATGAATCTTTGTACATTTCTCTCAGAAAATAATGAACAACTGGCTTCAGCTGTAGACTTGACTCCCACTACACATTTGCTAATGGAAAAAAAGAACAAGCTAATATTTTTGTTTGCAGATGTAAGAACCTTAGCATTTTTCTCACCTGTCGTCATTTTGTCTTACTTTTAAAGCTTACTTGCTTACAACAAAATATTTATAGCTTAAGGCAAGGGCATTAACCTAGACATTCACCCTTGTAGAAATAATGAGAAATATCCTAATTCAATATAGAAAATAATCAGTGCACTTTTACACCCCATCACAGCAGCCAGAGATCACAGCATCATTAACATTAAACTTGCTTTGTCAAGTCTTTCTTCTCATTAAAGAGCCATTAGTGCAATGGTTAAGGTCTTTGCCTCCCGTGCACAAGGTGCAAGGTTTGATTCTCACCTCTGGTAAGAGTTAATTGGTTAAAGGGATATATTTTTCACCTATGAACCTATAATAGAAAGGTCACCCCGGGGATCACTCCAGTGGCTCTACTTGATAGAGGCACTAGGAACTAATGTCGGGCGGCACAATGGGCACTTCTATGGGCTAGGCTTGTAAAATCTCCAGGGCCATGAGCCTATACACACCTATGAACCTATTATACTGTAAGGCCTACATTTCTTACAACTAAAAAAGTACTTGTTTACTTTAATTTCTTTAGTACTTACAACTTTTTACAACTTTATTTAAAGTGTCATACAAATTATTTTGTTTCTGCCTCCTTCATGATCACTCCAGCACACTTGGTCTGCCAAGAAACATAGCAATTATTCAGTTCCTGCTTCTATTAAACTGTATTCCTCCTCCCAAATATGTTTATGCATGTATTGTTCCCACAATTTCCATGTTTTATGTAAATTACTCCTACCCTTTTCTAAAGTTCCCACTTCTTGTTCTTTTCTCTGTTAAAATAATTTACTACTTCAGGTATAGTTGGTTTAGATTTTGATTTTGATTTTCTAGTCCTTGTTTTCTTGATAGGCACCAGAATTAAACTTAACAAGGCCTTACTATTACTAGGCAATTCAGATCCTGCATCCCAGCTCAAAAAAAATGTCCTTGGTCACATTAATTTGCTTGCCAAGTATTCCTGACAGAGTACTCTTTAGGGAATTTTTAAAGTCTGCCAACTCTTTGCACTCCCAAAACATATATTCCCTGTTACCACTTTCTTCTCCATCACACCTACAACATTTGCCATCTACTGGAAGAAAAATTCTTTGGAGTTTGCTTTGGGTATGAAAAGTATCTATGCAAACATTTCCAGGCAAAAACCCTAAATCTTCTACATGTTGTTGCGTACCTGGAGTCATACATATACCCTCCCATTGTTTCTTTGAACTACATGTCTAATCTCTCTTCCCAAACTTTTATGACCTCTTCTGATTGACTCCTATATTTATTATGGAATATTATACATACCCTACTAATTATCACTTTAACGGCCACTTCTGTTCTGGATTCAATTATAAACTCTACCAGTGCAGGTCTTCTATTTAGGATTCCCCTACCCCTTTCTCTCTGCCTATACTGTGATATCAGTCCCTGATAGGGAAGACAATCACTAGCCTGCAATCCAAATGTCATCTAGCCCTCTTCCCATTCTATGTAACTTCCCTTTTCTGTTTGTTCCCAGTATTTGGTTCCAGCCATGGTTTGAAACTGAAATAGGTTTATATAAAGATGGATCAGATGGGTGTTTACCACCTTTAGATATTACAACCTCCACAGCTTTTTTCCAGGATGTTGCTGCCTCCCCTCCTTTCAAAATACTGTTAAAACAAAACTGATGTTTATCACTTTCTTTCATCCTAGCTTCCAAACTTCCATTGGAATATCATATGTTCTTGGAGACTTTCCTACAGATAGGTTACACATCACCATTTTTATTTCATCTCCTCCTATCTTAACTGTTAGTTGTTGAGCATCATTTGCCTCTAACCCTGGCATATACAAGTCTTCCATAAATTATTTCCATTCGTTTTTTTTTCTCGAGTTCCCCACTTCCCTGCTTTATACAAATGTTCATTAAATTTCATAAATATCTCTGATAACTCTAAAGGATCTGTGGTTATTTTTCTTGTTATAGGCTCCCTAAGTTGGTCAACAACCCTTTCTACTTTCTGTTGCCTAAGTTGTTGTGGCAAAAGTTTTTGTGTTTTGCCATTATCAAAAAATGTTGCTTAACAGCAATCTTTCTTGCTTTCGCCAATTTTTAATATTTTGCCCTTCTGCCATAGATTTGTCAGATCAATTATTTCTGTTGGCACGACTGCATCGTTACCATTATAGGTCTTGGCTGCTTTCTCATGGGAGCATAGAAGATGTGCACTTTCAGTTAACAAATCCTGCTGTGGAACATCAGTCCAGTTGCTTATGTGCACTTTCATATAATTAATATAGTCATTTCCTGCCAGTTTTTCTGGCACTGCAGAAAATCTCAGTTTTTTTCTGTGCACTCAATCTTCTAACTCTACTATTCATTTCAACCTCTGATTTTTAGCAGTTTTATGAGTTCAACTGAAGACCTACTGCTGCCAGTGAAACAAAGACAGAAATTTAATATGCACACTTTAATAAATTGTTAAAAAAAATGACATAAGCGATTTCATCCTCTACAACAGAAATCTTCTTTGGATAAAGTGTCTCAATGTTCACTTCCCCTAAATACTAAATGGACCATCATGGACAAACGCACCCCCTTTCTCTTCAATCACAGTTCACTATAGAGGTACCACCTTCCATCCTTAAAGCACTGATCTTTTCATCTTTGAGTTTTTAATTTTAAAATACATGAAATTGAAAGGACATTAGGTGCTGGCCAGTAACTTGCTCCCAACCAGAGCTGCCAAAAAAGTTCACGTTTTTCCAAGTATAATTTCCATGGCCCCTCTTGCTGATCTAATTTAATTTTTTCCAATACAGAAAACCTGAAATTGTGTGCTGGATGATGCATAACATGTTTACATAATGTATTTGTGTTTTTTTGTTTCTTCACCTCATAAAAATGTTTATACACTATCTCTCAATCGCCTTTCTGTTTTCACTGTGTAGAATCCCACACAGGAATCACAAGGCCACATATACTACACATGCAGTGTTAAGTTATAATTACCGAACTTGACCACATTCCCACTGATGTTGACAGAGTCCGTTACTACCACGTGTTTACAATATTTACACATTCCGCATTTATTTGTACCATCAAATTTCCTTTGACATTTCTCTCTCTCTCTCTCTGATAATGTTTTTAAATTAGGTGCTCTCTTACGTACAATGTGTTTTTTTCTTTCAATCTCTCTGCTATTTCCCTGTTTTTCAATACTAAGGACCAGTTTTTAATACAGAATATTTTAGTATGCCATGTATCCACAGTATACATGGTGATAAATTAATTCCTATGTTGATCAATCTCTTTGTCCCCTTAGACCAACACTGTGGTCTATTTCTGTTGACATTCGTAAACATGATTTTTAATACTTTGCCCTTCTGACACAAGTTTGTCAGATGAATTCTTTCTGTTGGTATGACTGCATATTTACCATTATAGGTCTTGGCTGCTTTCTCAAGGCCAGGTTTGGAGCACAGAAGATGTGCACTTTCAGTTAACAAATCCTACTGTGGAATACCAGTCCAGTTGCTTATGTGCACTTTCATAAAATTAATAGTCAGTTTGTGCCAGTTTTTCTGGTACAGCAGAAAATCTCAGGTTTCCTCTGTGCACTCAGTCTTCTAACTCTACTATTCAGTTCAACCTCTGATTTTTAACAGTTTTATCAGTACATCTGAAAAGCTAGTTAAAGTGTCTACTTTCTCCAGCCTGTTGAGTTGATGTATTCCTTCAAAGTTTCATTTATTTTAATCACCTCTGAGCACATATGGTTTATATTTCCTTTAAATAACTAGAATCCATCTCTTGAACCACAGTGGAAGTTTGAACAGCTTTTTGCTAAACAGAAGCAGAATCCTTCTCAGACAGTGTTTTCTTTTCACCTTTTCTGATTGATTTTCTATCAGGTTTTCCAAATTTCTTCTTTGCTGGCATCCAGGCAGTGTAGTTACTAGCCAATAACTGACTTTTACCCAAAAAACTGTTTAAATGGCTCTCCTTTTGTAGAGGGAGAGCTGATGTTAAGCTGTTGATCAGTATGCAGCCATCTTGGAAGTCTGTGTTTGCCTGTGTGTTAAGTAATAATTTAATAAAGATGTTTTAAAAATGGATAAGAATGTCCAAAATGCTCAAGAATCTGTTGCATTGCACAAAGCCCACATCCAGGGGTTTCACTCAGTGTTAGTCAAACATGGATCAAAGATACAATTATGACATAAATCTGAAAGCCCAAGTGTAATATATGCCCAGAAGTACCAACCTCAGTGAAATTAAGTCTCTTCATAACAGTTTTTTTTAGCAAGGGCCGCTGACTCCATCACCTCTATGTTAAGAGTTTTACAGGCTGAGCCAAGTGAGATTGTAACAGAGGAAAAAAAATAGTAATTGGTCAACTCTTGAAATAGCATCCTCATATTACCAATTAGACAGCAGGTTAGGAGGCACACATAATTTGCTGTTAGTCATCAAAATTCAAAAGAATGGGTACATAGATCTTTGTTCTTAAATTTAATGGTTGAGCAATAAATGATTGTAAACCCATTCTTGAACCCGTTCACCCTCAGGTGAGGAATACAGAAAAAATTGTATTCACCACCAAAGCAACAATGTTTGGACCAGAGTTATTTGACCACGTTTCAGTGATAAATGCCAAATCTTAACTGATCATAAGTCTGATAAAGTACTAGTCATGCAATGAACAGGCCTGGCATTAAGATGAAATGCCTGCTGCAATATTCCATGACAAGCAAATCCCACCTATCTGTCCCACATGGAATAAGTGGTCATTGGTTGAGTATTTCACACACAGCTGGGGCAGACTCGGGTGCATAACATTTTGCCCCATGGCAGAAACTGTAAACAATATCAGCCATGAATCAGACCCTGTTGGTCCCCAAACAGGTTCACAGTCACACCCAACCCTATGTTTCCTAGATAAGCCCAGGTTTATGCATAATTAAATGGCTGGCCACAGTTTAAAAAGGATGAAGGACCAATAGTTTGTCCTTAAAATAAACAATGAACCCCATAATGAGTGTGTAAAACTTACTGGCATCACTCATAAAATTGTGTGCTGGACAGCCAGTCTATAGTAGATTACAAACTAACTTCCAAATGAGCAACAAAGTAAAATGCTAGCAAGCTGAAGACAATTAAAGGAATCCAAAAGTAAACTGTATAATGTTCAGTCAGTAATAATGTAAAAGAACAAGCTCAGATAACTAGGCAAGACAGAATGTACAATATATAAACAGACTGTTGAGAAAAAATTTGAAAAAAATACCTAGAAAATGGAATTACAGATGGCCAAAACCAAGTAAAGACCAACAGCAATCCAATAGCCTTGCTGTTAAAGAAAGATCAGTAAACAATATTCTGTCCACCTGGCAAAAAAGTACACATAGTCCTGATGATTTTAACATAAAATCTTGAACCAGGTTAGTGGAATAAAACAGTAAAATTAGGAAAGAACAAGAAGGATGTAACAGTCAAGGTACGCACAAGTAAAACAGTGGATGCTAAAATGCCAGCAATTTGCTGTATTTGTGCCCATATCAAAAAGGAAACAAAAACTAAATGTCACTCAAATGTGTACATACAGGAGACCAAAAAAGGAAGAACTTTGGTCTGAAAATGAATCTGCTAACAACTGTGAAAAAAGAAACATATTAAAGCAAAAACATATGATGACAGCATGTTTGTCACTGACTTCACATACTGTCACAGAAAGGATAGAATAACTGAAAAGATACTATTAAACAATATAAAACTGGAAAATGCATTTTTTTATAAATACAAAATTGTGATATAGCTGTAGGTAATTAGACCATCTTTTAGTGGCAGATTAAACAAAGGTTAGTACTAAGGTGATATAAATGCTGTAGGCCATTCAATAGTAGATTAAACAAAAGGCCAGTATTAGGCTGATATGTATGAAATAGGCTACTTTAGGTCAGATACTTAACTGTAACTGACATTGTTGGTGAAATATATTCATGATGCTTCTTTGAGAGCTATCAGATAGGGAATGTCTGACTGAAACTGGTAGGAGATTCCAGATTAGACCAATATAGTTCTTGGACACAGCATCTGTGCTAAGAATTGCAGCTTTTTGTTGGTAAGGTTGTCCTTGGATCCAAGATCAAAACAGGAATGGTTACATTTACTGGTTCATAGATGTGCACCAAGCTAACTACCTCTAAGACCTTTTTATGCCTAGTCATGCATTCCAAATTGGACAAGTTTTTGGTACCCTTGATAATGTAAGTAGGGGCTTGAGAGCCGAACCATTTACAGCCTGCCTGTGTTCATTAGTGAACAGGTGCTAACCCAGGGTGAATTTCTAGGATCATACCATAGACAATTTGAGGGGACCCATGCATGGGATAAAGCATTTAGGAGCTGCCAAACAAATAGTGAAAGGGGCTCTACTGGAGCAAATTTTCTTTTTCTCATCCTTAGATCTAAGCTGTGAGTGAATATGAACAGGGATGAACTTTGCTTTATGTGGATAGGGTGTCTGTTCAGTGCAGCGGTACACTTTGTGAGATATACCTGCCCCTCCAAACTGATCTGATAATGTTGCAGAAGAGGTTTAAATCCCTAGACCAATATTTCTGATGCCATTTGACTTGCTGATGTGCAATAAATATATCAGCATTGGGTCGGAGGATGCCTTGTATGACACACACACACAGTTCACCTCTTAGCAGTCTGTAGGATAGAGTATAGTGACAAGGCTTTCAGCTGTCCCGTAGAGAACACATTGCTTAGGCCTTGTATCCTTTTAGTAAAGTATCTCTGTGGGCATTTCAGTTGTTGCAAGTTCCAATGCTTTTAGGATTCTGTACTCTTCTGAGACCATAGTAACTTGCTGGCAGCTGAGTTTTCCACTATTTTAAAGACTGTATTCAAGATTGTGAATGATTTATACTTAACTAGGCTTGGCTGAGCCAAGACTGGGTGGGTGTCTGGTTTTGGGAATAGTAGGTGATACACTTGTTACATGCAGATTACACTGATCTCCTTTCACAGCATCTGTCTCAATTTTAGGTTTGCATTCAAGCAGTTTTCCATCTAAAATCTTGAGTCCAATGATTTATTCTAAAACAGACGACATTTCTTACATCATGGGGAAGGACAACTCTTCTTAGTGAAGATGTGTTAATATCCTGGTACCTTCCAAAAGACTAGGCAACAAGGAGCATGAAACTGACACACTGAGTACTTCAAATTTGTGAGAAATGACCCAATCACATTCTTTAGTACCAAAGAAAGAGCCTAGCTCAAAGGCAAAAATCTGCTTATTGGTCAGTCTGGGTCCCCTTCTTCAACCATGGTTACAAGCTGTGGCAGGCAGTGACTGAAGAAACAAGGCTGTTACTAGGCCTTCCCTACATGGCAGGGAAAGTATCACAGTAACCTGAGAAACATGGTAAAGCTGCTGTATCTTCAGAATGCTGGAAGACAAAATGGGATTGTCTGAGGATTTTATAAATGATGACCCTAGCACAGCCCACTGGTAGAAGGGCATGTGGCAGACAGAGAATAACCAGAAGAAATCTCTTAAGTGGCCTTAGATTGCTTGGTGATTAACCAAAAGGATGCCTGATCAACCAGGCTTAGTCTGCCATCTCTGGACCCCCCTCCAGGAAAAGCAAGATATGAAGACACAGTGAACAGTATTTCACCACAGCTCACTTCAGCATATATTGTACTATTATTGCAGCCACATGTGCAGGTGGCATGAAAGTTTGGTATACCTTTTACTCAGCAGCTAGTACAATTCTTTCTAAAACAACGGTGGTATAATCTGTAATAAGCGAAGAATCAAGTAAGTGACTTCATATTCATTTCAGTAAAATAATGAATATACAAGCTGTTTTCAGTAATTTAGTTCTCATCCAAATCAGTTTTATTCATTCATTAACTGTGCAGGACTGGCCCCTATGGACCCATTTCTGCTATAACCTGATTCACAGGTACAAGGTATAGACACATTGGCAATACAGGTAATAAGGTATAGACACACTGACAATACATGCAATATAAAGTAAGTCACACTACTTGCTACAGGTTTAGGATAGCTCTGTAAAAAATTATTTGAGAGTGGTATACCCATCCATTAAAAAGCAAACCCTGTCTTGTGTAGTTTTTGTTTACATTCCTATGGAAGCATATATTGGGTACCTCTAGTACATGAAACACAGACTCCCCTAATATATTCAGGGACTGTGTGAATCAACTGCTTAGGTCAAATAAGTAGCCAATAAGACGCCGTGTTTCTAGTGAGTGCACTTTCCATAACTGATTTTTTAGAGCAATGAGATACAGCTTCTTTGCTCTAAAAATAAATAAGACACCCCCGTTAAAACAAAACATGCATATTCCACGGTGCTCCAGTTGACTAGATCATTCAAATCATGTCAGGTTAGATGTGAATGTTTGGAGGTCAAGGGACACAGACTTCCCAACATTCTAATGTAGGTGTAAAGCTATGCAAATCTGCATACCTCTTAACCTCTTTGCCTAGGTGTTCTGGAGGTTTTACATTAAGAGGCATTATTCTGAATAATAAGATGTATGAATCTTTAATGCCTTGGTTGTGTTCTTCAGCACATTACCAAAAAAATCAATTTTATGAGGGACATGTCAAAATGTATAAGAAAAAAAATCGGGAAATTCTGCAGAATTTTGTGCACTTGACAGGAGTGGCATGTTGTGAAGACAGAAGCACACTGGTTAGATAAGTATTAACTATTACTTTTGTAAGATGTTGGCAATGATCAGTTATTTTCAGCAATGTGTTGAAGGCTCAGAACAAAGTCAAAAATAAGGCGTGGGGCGGAAGAAACAAAAGGCCCAAAATCAGGGATTAATTTTAAAAACTGTAATTTACTTACAACATTAATAGAACAATAAGAATTATGACGCATTAAAGTCTGACATTAGTGACATACAGTAATGTTCAGAGATTACTAAAAATCATAAATTTTATTACAGATACAAGCACTAATAGCAGGAAAAATCTGTGACAGAGCTGAGGGGTATGTTAGGTAGCTTTTATAGTACCAGAACAAAACAAGATCAGATTTTATTATATGGTTAAAATCAGATCATTTAGTTATGCACATATAAAGTAGTAGTACTAATTGCTGGGGCTGTCCATGGAGGAAAATGACTAGCAGCTTTTGTTTGCTCATCATTCTAGTTTTGTGATTTGTGTACAGCAACTTGGAATGCTTTAATGTAGGTCAGCTTGATTGTATGGTACAAAGGAGAAATATATGCTCCATCAGATGTCTGAATTGTACACAGATGTGGCTGCAACTGTTGCGTTGGGGTTGGCTAGATGAAAGCAACTCACCCTCATGTCATTTACTCTGTTTAAACAGTCACTATCTGGTTTTGCAGGAATAGTATGCATTTGTGAGAAGGAGGATGTACTACTTAACAGGACACCTGATATGCAGACAATGTAGGTGTAATTGCTGGGAATGTCTGTAGAGAAAAATTACAACCTGCCTGTTGCGGTTTGCTTATTACTCTGGCTTTACAGGACTAAGATGATTTATGTTAAGTGACTTGCGATATTTTAATTTGTGACAAATGTTTCTGCAGAACAAAGATGAAATACATTACACAGCCATCCTCTTATCACAATCAGATGTCTGTATTGTACTTAAAAGTAGCTACAACTGCTACATAGGAGTTGTTCTGAATAAAAGTAACTGGCCCTCCTGTTATTTACTCAGTTAAACAGTCATCTCTAAAACACATGGGATAAAATGCATCATGGAATACACAGACCTTCAGAGCTTCTGGGTGCCTGGTGGCCCTCGCACACTTAGGCTGTATAAGTGGATTTTGACACAGATTCAGCAGTCACCTTTGCCCTGAGCTCTGCTTAGTCTAAAACCGGCCCTACTCGTAGCTGTACACAGAAGTTCACTGTAGCTCATGAGAAGGGGTGGAGGAGGAGTCTAGGAATGATGTAATTATTTCTTTAACTATCTTCCCAGACCTAGAAATCACCATGTCTTGTCTTGGGCTGGGGACAGTATGTTCATTAATTAACTCTTCTTATAAACTTCACACAGGAGATCAGCATAGCTTATACATATATATATATATATATATATATATATATATATATATATGTATAGCAGTAATGTACTGTCTATACGTAAATTGGAAACATTACTTTAATCATTATTTTTTCACTTTCCCCCAAAACATGGCCACCAGTATATGCATTTGATGCTTTATTTTGAGGAAAGTAAATAAAGAATGCTACTTATACATGTCTGACAGCAAATATGTTATGGTCTATTTGTTTTGCTTTATTTTCTTGTCATTTTTGTTCCAGTCTGACATCAGAAAGGTACACAGAAGATGGCTGTCTTTAGTGGGTAGGGGTGAAAAAGCATGCTGGATATACATATGACAGCAGCAGCTTGAAATATGCAACTGTTTATATTTGTGCCTTAATTTTCATCCCAATTTAACACTGGGGGTAGATACACAGAAAGAACACTTTTTTGAGGGGAAAAGGGAGGCAGATACTACTCTCAGATGAGCTTCATGTATTCCTCACAAGCATTTGTCATCTCAGTTTACTTTGAACAGGCGTTTGGTCAACTTTGACACAGCCTTGGATACAACTTTTTTATTTCCAAGAAAAAGTAAGATTGAATTTTTTTCCTTACATATGATTTTTGTTCAGGTCATCACTGGTTCAAAACATTGAAAAAAAAGCTCTAAAATGCAGCTCAGAGTACCTATAACCACAAGGATTCTGGGTACCTATCAGCCCCTGACCCCCAGCTTAACTCAGTTTTTGTGGTGTAGTTTTGTTCAGTTAGGCTATGTTGAAACAGGGTCTATATTATAATCGCAAAAGATGAAAACCGCGAATATGAAACAGTCAACGCCTGAGCGAACTACACAAGAGCGAACCACCAGAACAGCAAAAGGCAAAATATTGAACGGATTTGTTCGGCCAGCAAGGCAATTCTGGGGTAAGGGTATATACCCTTTTCCCCACTGTAGTTCGATCTCGCAGTTGGTATATTTAAGTAGAGGGGGTGTGGGGGGGTACAAGGAGGCTTGCCCCCCCGCAAAAATGTGTTTTGTTATTGTTTTTTTGTAGTTGATTTAGGTATACTTACACGGCGCTGTTGGTTAGGGAAATCAGTTCGATATTTTGCCTTTCGCTGTTCTGGTGGTTCGCTCTTCTCGTAGTTCGCTCATTATGTGTCGACGTTTACATATTCCCGGTTTTCATCTTTCATGATTATAATATAGACCCGTTGAAAGAGTACAGGAAAAAGCAAAGCTGAAGAGGAAGAATAATTTTTGTTCCTTAATCATGTTTCTCATTCAGGACATTCACTGGCCATTGTTAAATGAAAAGGTTGCTTAAAAAAAGCTCCAGAACATCTACAGCCTGACTCCTAGCTTTATACAATTATTCCAGTGCAGTCATATTAGGATACAGTCTTGATCAGTTTGGATATGCTGAAAGGATACTAGGAATAAAAGTTGGAGGAAGCCTAAATGTCTTTCTTTGATCATGACTTTCATTCAGGTCATTATAGGATGAAAAGGTTGTTGGCGGAAATTGGGCTACTGTTGGCCGAAGGAGAAGATGAGGGCAAAGGCATGCCCGAAGGCAGGAAGAGAGGAGGAAGGTTAGGAGTGTAGCAGTGAGGATAGGAACTTTGAATGTTGGCAGTATGACTGGTATAGGGAGAGAGCTAGCTGATATGATGGAGAGAAGGAAGGTTGATATATTGTGTGTGCAAGAGACCAGATGGGAGGGAAGTAAGGCCAGGTGTTTAGGAAACGGGTTCCAATTGTTTTATCATGGTGTGGATGTCAGGAGAAATGGGGTAGGGGTTACACTAAAGGAACAATATGCCAAGAGTGTTTTAGACGTGAAGAGAGTGTCTGACAGAGTGATGTTTATGAAGCTCGAAATTGATGGTGTAATGATGAATGTTGTTAGTGCATATGCTCCACAAGTTGGGTGTGCGATGGATGAGAAAGAGAAATTTTGGAGCGAGTTGGATGAAGTTGTGGTGAGTGTACCCAAGGGTGAGAGACTAGTGATTGGAGCGGAACTTAATGGGCATGTTGGTGAAGTAAACAGAGGGGATGAGGAACTGATGGGTAGGCATGGTGTTAAGGAGAGTAATGCAGAAGGTCAGATGATTGTGGATTTTGCGAAAAGGATGGACATGGCTGTGGTGAATACGTATTTTAAGAAGAGGGAGGAGCATAGGGTGACGTACAAGAGTGGAGGAAGATGCACACAGGTGGATTATATCCTATGTAGGAGGGCCAGTCTGAAGGAGATTGGAGACTGTAAAGTGGTAGCAGGGGAAAGTGTAGTTAAGCAGCATAGAATGGTGGTCTGTAGAATGACGTGGATGATCAAGAAGAGGAGGAGGAGTGTGAAAGCTGTGCCAAGGATTAAATGGTGGAAGTTAAAAAAGGGCGATTGTGAAGTGGAGTTTAGGGAAGAGTTAAGACAGGCACTGGGAGGCAGTGGAGAGTTACCAAATAGCTGGGTAACTACAGCAGAACTAGTAAGGGTGACTGCTAGAAAGGTGCTTGGTGTGACATCTGGACAGAGGAAGGAGGACAAGGAGACCTGGTGGTGAAATGAGGACGTACAGGAGAGTATACAGAGGAAGAGGCTGGTGAAGAACAAGTGGGATTGTCAAAGAGATGAAGAAAGTAGACACAAGTATAAGAGATGAGGCGCATGGCAGAGAGAGAGGTGGCGAAAGCTAAGGATAAGGCATATGGAGAGCTGTATGAGAGATTGGACACTAAAGAGGGAGAAAAGGACCTGTACCGATTAGCTAGACAGAGGGACAGAGCTGGGAAAGATGTGCAGTAGGTAAGGGTGATAAAGGATAGTGAGGGAAAGGTACTCACAAGAGAGGAGTGTGTGCTGAGTAGATGAAAAGAGTACTTTGAGGGGCTGATGAATGAAGAGAATGAGAGAGAGAGAGCGAGAGAGAGAGAAGGTTGGATGATGTGGGGATAGTGAAACAGATTAGCAAGGAGAAAGTAAGGGCAGCTATGAAGAGGATGAAGAATGGAAAGGCTGTTGGCCCAGATGACATACCAATGGAAGCATGGATGTGCTTAGGAGAAATGGCAGTGGAATTTCTAACTAGATTGTTTAATGAAATTTTGGAAAGTCAGAGGATGCCTGAGGAGTGGAGAAAAAGTGTTTTGGTACCTATCTTTAAGAATAAGGGTGATATGCAGAGCTGCAGTAACTACAGAGGGATAAAACTGATCAGTCACAGCTTGAAGTTATGGGAAAGAGTAGTAGAAGCTAGGTTAAGAAGGGAGGGTGATGATTAGTGATCAGCAATATGGTTTCATGCCAGGAAAGAGCACTACAGATGCAATGTTTGCTCTGAGAGTGTTATTGGAGAAATACAGAGAAGGTCAGAAGGAGTTGCATTGTGTCTTTGTAGACTTGGAGAAAGCATATGACAGGGTGTCTAGAGAAGAGTTGTGGTATTGTATGAGGAAGTCGGGAGTAGCAGAGAAGTATGTAAGAGTGGTACAGGATATGTATGAGGGTAGTGTGACAGTGGTGAGGACTGCAGTGGGAGTGACAGATCCATTTAAGGTGGAGGTGGGATTACATCAAGGATCAGCTCTGAGTCCTTTCTTATTTGCAGTGATGATGGACAGGTTGACAGATGAGATCAGACAGGAGGCCCCATGGACTATGATGTTTGCAGATGACATTGTGATCTGTAGTGAGAGTAGGAATCAGGTTGAGGAGACTCTGGAGAGGTGGAGATGTGCTCTAGAGAGCAGAGGAAAGAAGGTCAGCAGGGCTAAGACAGAATATATGTGTGTAAATGAGAGGGAGGGTAGAGGAATGGTGAGGATGCAGGGAGTAGAGTTGGTAAAGGTGGACAAGTTTAAGTACTTGGGATCAACAGTTCAGAGTAATGGTGAATGTGGAAGAGAGGTGAAGAAGAGAGTACAGGCAGGGTGGAATGGGTGGAGAAGAGTGTCAGGAGTGATTTGTGACAGACAGGTACCAGTAAGAGTGAAAGGGAAGGTCTACAAGAGGGTAGTGAGACCAGCTATGTTATATGGGTTGGAGACAGTGGCACTGACAAAAAGGCAGGAGTCAGAGCTGGATGTGGCAGAGTTAAAGATGTTAAGATTTGCACTCGGTGTGACTAGGATGGATAAGATTAGGAATCAGTATATTAGAGGGTCAGCTCATGTTGGACAGTTTGGAGACAAAGCAAGAGAGACGAGATTGCGTTGGTTTGGATATGTGCTGAGGAGGGATGATGGGTATATTGGGAAAAAGATGCTAAGGATGGAGCTGTCAGGTAAGAGGAAAAGAGGCAGGCCTAAGATAAGGTTTATGGACGTGGTGAGAGAGGACATGCAGGCGGTTAGTGTGACAGAGCAAGATGCAGAGGATAGGAAGAAATGGAAAGAGATGATCCGCTGTGGCGACCCCTAACGGGAAAAGCCGAAAGAGGATGATGATAGGATGAAAAGGTTGTTTAAAAAAAACTCTAAGATGCACTTAAAAGCATCTAGACTCCCATGATTTTCTGGGGTACTTGCAGTCCATGGACCCTCCAGCTAAATGCAGTTGCTTTCTCCACAGTTATCAAATTGAAGTCTTTCCTAGACCGAACATGTTGATTGAAGAAATAAACGAGGAGGACAAAAACTGAAGAGCAAGACAAACTATGAGAAAAAGAAAGAATAAAGCAATCTGGTGAGAGTGGGTAAACTCAAGGCGGGGGAGGGGGTATGGCCACGAGAGTTTGTACATGGGCGTGGGGGTTGTCATGGAGCTTTGCCTATGATGCCACTTTGACTACGACTGGCCCTCTGATCTGCTAAACAAAAAATAATGAACAGTAGTAGCCTACACTTTCAGGACTGTAAAGAAAAAATATAGATACAGCTTACACCAGAGGCAACAAAAAATAAAGGCACTATATTTATGTATGTACATACACACACATCATTAAGAAAACACCTTACCTGCTACAAACCTGCATCTTGCAGAATCCTTCAAGAACGTGTTAAGAATTTTCCTGAAAGTATTAACCAGCAGTCCCCACATAATTATAACTATAAAAGAGACCGAGTTTCCTTGACAACTTGACAGGCCAAGAGTAAGATGTGAGTAAGCAATATATGCTGAAAGTACAATATCAGTTTTGCAGGAATAGGGTGTGATAATTGTAAATTAATCTGACTCAGCATCATACCACAGCACACTTATAAAAGAGTGTTAACAGAGAACTAAGGATGACAGGTTTATATCTGATGACTAAGTAAACAGTTACCAAGAACAACAGAATACAATTACCTGTGTAAGAGACACACAGGTTCGTGGGTACTAGACTATCGGCCCAAGGGCCTAAGTAAGCCTAGCCAACAAGGTTCCCTGGCGTACGCCACCCAAGAAAGTTAATTTTGTGTGCCTCTGTCAAGCAGAGCCAAAGAAGTGATCCCCAGGGTGTATTTCCTATTTCCCATCCACTCATCAAGATTATTCTTTAAGAGTGCTAATGAGGAACTTTGCTTGATATAGATGGGTAGCTTGTTCCAGAGTATAGGAAGTCTCTGGGACAGGAATCTATCCCTCCAGCATGTCCTGTTTATTGTGGTGACAAGGTTTAGGTCCCTACAGCGTGTAGCTCGGAGGTTTTGGGATTTCTTAAGGTGTAGCATGTCCAACAGCTCTGGGTTTAACATAGCTTTATATGTTAGGCAGAGATCTCCTCGGAGTAGGCGATATGCTACAGAGCAAAGCGGGAGTTTTTTTAAGATGGTTAGTGTAGAGCATCTGTTTGAAGCCAGTAATCCTCTTTGTGAGATACTTCTGTGGCCTTTCCAGCTGCTGCAGATGTCTTCTGAGGTACATTCCAAAAGGGACATTGTACTCTATAATGGGTCTAATGAGTGCCGAGTAGAGGGGAACAATGACATTTTTCCTGGATGAGAACCCTTTTGTGATGAGGTGTGCCACGTAGAAGGATTTCCTGACTACTGTGGCGATGTGATTATCAAAGGAGAGTACTGTCCACCTGGGTCCCAAGGTCTCATCACACATTCGGCATTAAGTAGACTGCTGTTTATGTGGTAGTTCATGGGTACAGAGTTTTTACCAAAGGGGATGACCATGCACTTTTTGACATTGTACTTAACCATGCCTCTGACACCAGGCATCTGTCTCAGTGAGGCCCTTCTGTAGGATCTCCACATCATTTGGGGACTCTACTATGGCTCCTAGTTTGCAGTCATCTGTGAACTTCGTTAGCCAGAGGCCTTCTGTGTTAGCCTGTACGTCAGAGAAGTAGATACCAAACAGGAGAGGTCCCAGAACTGAACCCTGTGGTACTCTACTTGTCACTGGTTTGAAGTCAGATTTGGAGTCTGCAACTTTTACAGTGTGGATTCTGTCAGTGAGCCAGATGGCAACCCATCTTGTGACGTAGGGATTTATACCTAGTTTAGTGAGTTTAGCTATAACTCCAGAATGGGGGATGGTATCAAAAACCTTGGCGAGGTCAAGATAGGCTGTGGGAATCACCTTACCCTCGTCTACAGCTTTGGTGACTGCATCAAAGAAGTTGATCAGGTTCAGAAGTAATAACTGGGTGGGGTCCAGAGTTTGGAGGTTACCAATGTCTTTGTTTACGAGTTCCATGACGATACATTCCACGGACTTTCAGACTTGGCTTGTCAGGCTAATATCAAGAAAAGAAAAAGATTACCTTCTGAAGGATGTCAAGCTGCTTTAAAGAGTAGGGAGCAAGACAGGGCAATTGTGATAGAGATATCTCAGAACAGTACTGTCAGTGAGTGTGTGAGAGAGAGAGAGAGAGAGAGAGAGAGAGAGAGAGAGACACACACAGACAGAATGAGATGCACAGAAGGGGAGGAAAGGAGCAATCTTGACTGAATAGCAGATAGTTAGAAGACAGGTGCTCCACCTGCCTTGGTGCATTCAGCTGGGACACCAAAGACATAAATAAACAGGCTTACTGTGTAGGTACAAAGAAGAAAATGAGGGATAACTGTAACTTTGAGATACATCAGTGATGAGGGACATTTAACTCAACTACTCTAATTCTTAAACAGTTGTTTTTATCAAAGACATTAACGACATTACAGCCTACAGTGTGTTAGTGAATTCCTCACGATGGAGCTAAAAGCTCATAGCTACACGGCAGCATTAGCAAGTGGCAATAAATTATAAGGGATATGTACATGTCAAGCAGAATGACAGAGAGGAAAAACACGAGCAGTTATCCTACAAAGAAAATAAGGAAAACGTCCATAAAGAATAATAAAATAAATTAAAAGAGACCGACCAAGAGAAAGAACTGTGTGGTGTCAGGTAAAAATAAGTAAAATGGTTAGAGGAACTTATGGATGGCATATTGGTGCAGCGGTAGCATTGTTGCCTCACAACAAGAGGTTCTCTGGTTCGATTCTCGGCTGGGGTTCCTTCTGTGTGGAATCTGTATGTCTTCCCTGCGTTCGTGTGGGTTTCCTCCCACATTACAAAGACATGCATCTGAAACATTTTTCCCCGGGCCTCCGCTGAAAATTGGCTTTGTTCCAAATCAGACTTTCCCAGTTAACAAATGATAAATAAAATAAATAAATAAACTTACAACATGCAATCCCTCATTTAAAGGCCAATCACTAAACTGGTTCATACAGAGGATATAAAAAGTTTACACCTCCCTGTTAAAATGTGAGGCTTTCGTGATATAAAAGAGAGAGACCACAATAAATCATTTCAAAAAACTTTTCCCACCTCTAATGTGACCTACAACCTGTACAATTCAATTGAAAAACACAAATCTGTTAGGGGAAAAAAATATAAAAAATAAAAAAACGTACAAAAAGCTGGTTGTATAAGTGTGCACACCCATAAACTAATACTTTGTTGAAGCACTGTTTGATTTAAATTACAGCATTCAGTCTTCTTGGGTATGCACCGGCCATCAATTAAAGAGACTCCGATTAACCCCAAATAAAGTTCAGCTGTCCTAGTAGGATCTTTCTGACATTTCCTCAGTTGCCTGCTACAGCAAAAGCCATGGTTCGCAGAGAGCTTACAAAGCATCAAAGGGATCTCATTGTTGAAAGGTTGATCAGTCAGGAGAAGGGTACAAAACAAATTTCCACAGCATCGGATATACCATGGAACACAGTTAAGACAGTCATCAAAAAGTGGAGAAAAAATGAGACAACAGTGACGTTACAAAGAACTGGACGTCCCTCCAAAATTGATGAAAAGGCAAGATGAAAACTAATCAGGGAGGCTGCCAAGAGACCTACAGCAACAATGAATGAGCTGCAGGAATTTCTGGCAAGTACTGGTTGAGTACTACATGTGACAATCTCCCGTATTCTCCATATGTCTGGGGTATGGGATAGGGTTGCAAGACGGAAGCCTTTTCTTACACAGAAAAACATCCAGGCCCAGATAAAATTTGCAAAACAATACATCAAGTTTCCCAAAAGCATGTGGGAAAATGCGTTATGGTCTGATGAGACCAAGGTTGAACTTTTTGGCCACAATTCCAAAAGGTACGTTTGGCACAAAAACAACGCTTCGCATCACCAAAAGAACACTGCCACCATTGTGGTAGTATCATGCTTTGGGGTTGCTTTTCTTTAGCTGGAACTGGGGCTTTAGTCAAGGTGGAGGGAATTATGAACAGTTCCAAATACCAGTCACTTTTGGCCCAAAATCTTCAGGCATCTGCTAGAAAGCTGAAGATGAAGAGAAATTTTACCTTTCAACATGACAATGACCCCCAAGCATATATGCAAATTAACAAAAGAATGGCTTCATCAGAAGAAAATTAAAGTTTTGGAATGGCCCAGCCACAGCCCAGACCAAAATCCAATAGAAAATCTGTGGGGTGACCTGAAGAGGGCTGTGCACAAGAGATGCCCTCGCAATCTGACAGATTTGGAGCGCATTTGCAAGGAAAGGTGGGCAAATATTGCCAGGTCAAGATGTGCCATACTGATAGACTTCTCAAGAAGACTGAATGCTGTATTTAAATCAAAAGGTGCTTCAACAAAGTATTAGTTTAAGGGTGTGCATACTTATGCAACCAGCTTATTGTACGTTTTATTTTTTTATACTTTTCCCCTAACAGATTTGTTTGTTTTTCCAATTGAATTGTACAGATTATAGGTCACATTAAAAGTAGGAAAAGTTTTGAAATTATTTATTGTAGTCTCATTTTTTTATATCACAAAAACCTGGCATTTTAACAGGGGTGTGTAAACTTTTTATATTCACTATAGATGAGCCTTAAGGCAATTCAATAATCCAGTCCTGGACCCATAGAATCTGTGCATAAAAAATGCAACATTTCCACGCAAAGGAGTGATCTACTGGATTGTTTTCTTTTGCTTTGTTTACTTGCCCGTCACAGTTTTGAAAGCAAGGCATTCACATTCAAAGCATGTCAATCCTAACAGAGGCTGTTGCATCAGAGATCAGCTGGTGGTTGGCATCTCCCAGTCTGTGTTATCAGCATGTTTTTTTTTTATGTTTACCTTCACTGCCTTCTTTGAACCATTTTCCTTTATTACCAACCACATGATCTCAGACTAACATGGGAGTATGTAATTGATTTCACAGTCTACCATTCAAGCATAGTCTAGCTGAACTAATGTTTACAGAATGTCGCAAAGACACACTAGATATAACTGCAGAAGTATGGGACAATCACTTAACCTCAAGAGAGCTATGGCACTTGATTTGCCTGTCAATCACAGAGATAATCAGGCATCGTCACTTATTTGCTAGCCAACCATAGCTAAAGTCAGCCCTCCAACCTACACTACTATACACCTCCCCACTCTACTAACCTATAAAACTTCCACACAAACAAAATTGGAACAATGCTACAATACAATAACTCATTTTGCTGCTAGCCGTCCCTTTAAGGGCAGAACAGTGATGAGTGCTAAACAAGTAATCGGACAGAATTCCCATAACACCTCCTCTACAATCAGCTACTACTAGCTCATACTCTAATACCTTCCCTGACAAGTATCCAGCACGAAAAGGCATGCTTCAACACCAACCTACAAAAGCTCTTCACTCTAAAGACAAACTCTTCCCATTAATAAAGCCCACAACTATATAGTTTCTCTCTGAAATACCCTCCCATATGCTCTCAGGCTTCTTGAAAATCAGCAGGCATTCAATATGCATCTAACAGAACACCTCTCACCGTCCTGGCACTGTAGCTGTACATCTTTAGGATAAGTATAACATCTCTACTTTCTCCCTCATCTTCTACTATACCAGCAGTCTCCTCTACTCTTTTACCAACCATCACTCTGTCTTTACCCACCTCACCTTCTAACAATGCCTCTCTTAACTCTCTTACCATTCATTTCATTTGTATCTCAAAATTTAAATCAAGCTTGCTTCCAAGAAGGCTGCACACTGAGTAACAGCTTAACTCTAGCTCTCCCAGTGTGAAAACAGAAACTCAGCAGAGAAGGCCAAAATACTTTTGTGTTTATGGGTAAATTTCAGTAACTGGCTAACAAGTGTAATGCCTGGATGCCAGGAAAAAAGAAATACAGAGCACCTGGAAAAAAATCAGCTACAAATACTGAGGAAGAAACACTGACTGGAGAAAGTTCTGCAGCTGTTCAGCAAAAAACGATGCAACCTCCAGATGTGACTTCCAGTAGTCTACAGAAAGATAAAAGACAACTGCACACAGACCTAGTTAAAATAAACTAAAACATTGATGGAGTAAATCAACTCACACAACAAAAGACTTGAAAAAAATGGAAGAAGCTTTAAACAGATATTCAGATGAGGTGATAAAGCTGCAAAAATCGGAGGTTGAAATGAAGAAAGGACAGGCAGAATAAGAGACTGTTGAGGAAGAGAGGTTTCAAAAAACAGAATTAGAGGACAGCACACATTGGGGAAATCTGAGATTTTCAGCTATACCAGAGAAGCGGAAGGAACAGACTGCATTCTTTTTATGACTAGTCTGATTTGGAGCAGGGGCATAGCCAGTATGTTTTGAGGAGAAGTTTAAGTCTGTTTTTAAAGGGAGATAAAGAGGTGAGTGAGGAGAGGTCACTAGGGAAAAGATTCCAGGATTTACCTACAGTATTAGAGAAGAGAGAATCCCCAGCTCTGTTATTAGGTTTCGAGGTGTAGACCAGAAGTTTGTGAGAAGAGCGTAAGGACTTCAGATTTTTATAGGGGGTGATGAGGGTAGATAGACTTGGAGTATTAGAGGTTTATAAAGAATGTTGTGGGAAATGGTTAGTTGGTGAAATTTAAACAGGTGTTGTAGTTCTACCCATCCTGTTTTAAATTTATACAATGATGGGTTGGGAATGGGTTGCCTGTAGCAAATCATGCAATGTTATTATAGGACATTTCCAGTTTGCTGAGGTTATTCTTGGAGAGATTAGTAAAAATGGGTAAGGCATAAAGGAGTGTAGCGATCAAATTGGTGTGGGCGATAGTAGTTTTAGCAGTAGGGGAAAGGATGGGTTTAATCCTATAGAGACTGCCAATTTTTTTTTATTGACGGTCTTTATAGTATTACTGATGTGGATGTCGAAGTTCAGATTATTGTCGATGGTGACACCTAGTAGTTTGGTGGTAGAGTCAGGAGATATTATAGTACCACTGGTAGATGTCACTGAGAAATGAAGAGGAGAGGACTTAAGAGTAGGAGTGAAGAGGAAGAGTTTGGTTTTCTTTGGGTTCAAAAAAAGGCAATGCTGACTGAACCATTTGTTCAACTATGTTGAATACTTTTTGGGTGAGAGCGTGAAAGGTCATGGGAGGAGGTCATGGGAGGATGTAGCTGAACATAATAGTGTGCAGTCATCAGCATATTGTATGCAAGTGGCTTGTGGGATATCTAGAAGAAGGTCGTTAATAAATAGAGAAAAGGTCCAAGTATGGACCCCTGAGGGGCACCTAAGGTAACAGGTAAATGGGAGGATAAAGTATTTTGCCAAAGTACTGCTTGCTGTCGTTTGTCAAGGTAGGATTGGAACCATTTTATGGAACATGGGTCTAATGACAGAGATTTTAGGATGTTTACGAGAATCTGGTGGTTTACTATCTCGAATGCTTTAGACAGGTTGATAAATAGAGCAGAAGAAAGATTATTCAGGTTTTGGTGGCTGTTAATGTAGTCAGTAAAGGACAGGAGGGCAGTGGTAGTGCTCTGTGAGGGTCTGAAACCATGTTGACAGTTGGAAAGCAAGTTGTTTTCGATTAAATGGTGGAGTAGTTGTTTATGGATACATTTCTCCATAATTTTAGCTAGGGAAGAAAGTAGGGCAATGGGGCAATAGTTTGATATTTCAGTGGAATGTCCACCTTTATGTAGGGGGATAATATGGGAGGTTTTCCATAAGGTGGGGATGTAACCTTCAGTAGTAGTTCTGTTGACCAGTACGGAACTAGGATAGGCTATGGCATTAGATGATAGCTGTAGATATTCAGAAGGCAGTAGGTCTGCAGGAGCGCATGGTTTCAGTTTCTTCAAAAGAGTTTGAATAAATGTGGTTGTGACAGGTTTGAGATGAAACGGGGGAGGAGGGGTTGAGGAGTATGAAGGTAACGTGAAGGTATTAGATGATAGTTTACTAGCTAGTGTTTGGATAGCATCTGTAAAGAAGGTATTAGCTGTATGGATCGGATTTTTCTGGTCTGTATTTTGAGGGTTTGGTGTAGTGGAATGACCTGGGTGGAGTAATTTCTTAATGCTGGCCCAGAATTTCTGTGGGTTGTTGTGATTAGGTTGTTGATGTTGTAAGTAGTAGTTTTGTTTGTCAGAAAACATGGCCTTTTTAGTGTCATTTCTTAGCTGTCTAAAGGTAAGTTGGTCAGCAGTGTTTTTGTCATTCTCCATTTGGCCCAATATTTATTTCTGATGTGAATTTTGTGTTTGGTTTCGTTAGAAAGCCATGGGGCAAACTTGGTCTTAATTCTAATAGAGCTGGTAGGAGCATGGTGATTAAGAATGGCAGGAAAGGTGGAATTAAATAAATTAACAGCTTCATCTAGAGGAAGTTGTTTTAAGAGAACCCAATTGCATGATCTTAGTTCCATTTGGAATAGATCAGGGTTAAATTTCTTTTTGGATCTAATATGTCTGACAGAGGTTGGGGTGGGGGTGTTGGCTTTATGTCTGATGATGTAGGTAAGCGAGTGGTCACTGATATCATCAGGGAGAGTTCCACAACCATAATAGTGAGTATGATTGTTTGTGAGAATCCAGTCTAATATGCTTGCTTTCTTGTTAGCTTTATTTATTCTGGTGGGGGAGGTAATGGTTTGATAGAATCCATATAGGTTTATGTGGGTGGTAGGAAGGCTACTACTATAGGAATTCCAGTCTAAATTTATGTCGCCTAGGATTATGGTTTCTTGAGGCAGGTGTTTGGATAGCCAGCAGAGGATATTTTCCAAGGTAGCTATGTTATTTCCAGGGGGCAGATACATACAGATAATATAGATCGATTTAGCTTTAAGTTCAAGTTTAGAGATGAGAATATCAGCATTGGAGTCCAGAGGTAGATTACAGTTGTAAGTGGTTAATTGAAAGCCAGATTTAAATAGAATAGCCACCCCACCACCTTTCTTACCTACTCTGTCAAGTCTTAGGATATTATATCCAGGTGGGATAATTTCATTGTCTTTGATGACAGGTTTTAGCCATGTTTCAGTTAGGCAGATAATGTCAAAGGAGTACACTTCTAGGAGAGCATGTAGTTGAGTCACTTTGTTGTTAATGCTATGTATGTTAAGATGTGCTAGTAGGAGAGAGTTGGAAGGTCTTGCAAGGGGAGAATTGATAGACTGATTATGGTTTTGAAGAGTGATAGGGGTTGCAGTTGGGCCAGGGTTAGGATGAATATCACCGTCCTTTACTGTGAGGAGTTGTAGTCGATAGCTTGGGTTAGGGAATTTGCTGTAAAGAAGTTATACTCTTTTGAAATATTGTGTATTTAATGTGTAGTGTTCTATGATACTTTGAAAGTAGGTAGCTAGGTGACCATGTTATGTTTGCATGGTTATGCAGGTGTGGTAAGGGTTGAGAGTTGGTTTGTTGGTTCTGGTAGTTAGTTTCTAGATATATTGGGTGCTCATATGAGGATAGTAAATATACAAAGGTTAGTAGTGGTAGTGATAAAAGAGTGAAGAAGAATCTGATTTGAAAAGGGATAGTTGAATAAGCCATTGGGAAGGAATAGTTATTTGTTGTATATATGTGGGGATGGAAGTATATAAGGTGGGAGTGTGTAAAGATAGGAGGGAGTGGTGAGTATGAAGGGGAGTGGTTAGAGATGGGAGATGAAAGAGAAGTTGGCCAATGGGAAATGTGAAGTGGGTATGGGAAGAGGTGTGGTTAGAAAGTATAAGAGTAGGACCCCTGGGGGTGGGTGGGAATTGGGGGTAGGGAGAGGAGTAGAGCGAGACCGCAGGGAGAATGGAGCAGGTAGACACAGAGACTGGAGCAGATGAGAGAAGAGGGGAAGTTCTGAAAGAGCACATCATGTGTATGCTCCAAACCTGGATATGAGAAAGCAACCTAGACCTTTAATAATAATGCAATCCTGCCAGCAGGAGGAGTTGACTGACAAAACTGCGGCAGAAGCACAAAATACAAAATGTACAGCTGTGTACACTTACCATAAATGTAGATGTTAGAGTGTATTCACTGTTGCGGTCATCACTTTTGGGTTATCTGCTTGCAGTAGCCCTCAGTCGGCCTGTTTAACAAAGTCTTGGGTCCTGCGTCGGTTGCTATCCCTTCTTCCGTGACGTCAGGTCGTCAGGGGTATAAAACATTCAGCAGACACCATTACATCAGTTTTTCTTGCCCCAGATGTCAGGTGCCCCCAAATGGGAAGCAATTAAATCTATAAATATACAAGGTTATACCTCCAACAAAAAAGCCAATACACCAAAAAGCTTTTGAGTATAGTAAAGGAGAGTAGAGGTATAGCCAAAAAAGTAAGGGGGTTGGAGGGAGGGTAACCAGGACTGCAACAGTGAATACACTCAAACATCTACATTTATGGTAAGTGTACACAACTGTGCTATGTTCTTCGTGTTTCACTGTTGCTGTCATCGCTTTTGGGTAGATTCCCAAAGCTAAGGATGGGAGGAGGAATTTAGATAGCATTAGGATCAGCTATAAGGCCCTGCAAGACTGCAGTGGCAAAGCCAGCTCTGGAGTTAGAGAAAATTGGCAGATGGCAATGCTTGGTGAAAGTATGTACAGAACTCCAGGTAGCAGCTTCTAGGATGTCCCTGGTAGGGACGCCTCTGAGAAAGGCTGTAGAGGTCGATGCAGCCCTAGTTGAGTGGGTTCTGATCCCCTGTGGGATAGGTTTTCCATGGTGCTTGTAACAGAAATTAATGAAATGGCCTATCCATTTGGAAATGGTTTGCTTTGACATAGTCTTCCACTCTGCCCCTGCAGCAAATGCCACCAGCAGTTGTTCAGATTTTCTTTGAGGTTTAGTCCTGTCCAAGTGGAATCTAAGTTGTCTGTGCACATCTAAGGAGTGCAGAATCCATTCCCCTTTGTTCTGTGGATTAGGAAAGAAGGCTGGCAAATGAATGAACTGATTAAGGGCCACACTGGATACCATCTTGGGCATGAATGATGGATTGGTCCTGAGGGACACCCTGTCCGCATGAAAGATGATGAAAGGCTCCACTGCCATAAGGGCCTGTAATTCAGATACCCTTCTTGCTGAAGTGATTTCTAAAAGGAAAGCTGTTTTCCAAGAAAGGAATGTTAAGTCTGCAGTAGCAGCTGGCTCGAAAAGAGGAAGAGTAAGTTTCTCCAATACAATGTTAAGGTCCCAGGTTGGAGTTGGAGCTCTCTTGGGTGGTCGTAAATTTTTGGCCCCTCTGAGGAACTGCTTGAGCAGTGGATGAGAGAAGAGGGGAGGTTCTGTGTTATAATGAGCTGAAATGGCTGAGGCATGAATTTTGATCGAGGAGAAAGACAGGCCCTTGTGAAGCATCTCAGTTAAGTACTGTACAATCTGAGGTAAATTGGGCACTGCTCTGCTCATCCCTTGAGAATGGTTCCAGGCACAGAATCTTTTCCATTTTTCAGCATAAGATTTTCTAGTACTAGGCCTCCTTGCCTCTAAAATGATATCCATCACTGGTTTACTGAGGGATGGTAAAGGAGATATTAGGTAATTAGCCACTCTGCTAGGTTCAGTGTTTGAAGCTGAGGGTGCAGAATCTGGTTTTCCTGCTGAGACAATAGGGTAGGAGTCGGAGGCAGGTGCCATGGGGCCAACAGTGACACACTGCGCAAGAGGAGGTACCAGTGCTGGCTTGACCAGTCTGGTGCAATCAAAATCGTCCTTGGGTTTGTCTAGTTTGATCTTTCGTAGTACTTTGGGGAGCAGAGGCAGAGGAGGAAAGGCAGAAACTGAAGGACAGGGCATCCACTTTCCAAGCTTGTTTGTGGGGAGTCCTTGTGCAAAATTTGTCCAATTGATAGTTCTTGTGAGAGGCAAACAGGTCTATATCTGGGCTCCTCCATTTGCTTGTCAACATGTTGAAAGTCCTTGGTTCCAGTTTCCACTCGTGTGGGTCCATGAAGTTTCTACTTAGTTCGTGTGCCAGTGTATTTAGTTTTCCTGGCAGGAATTGGGCTTATAGATGCACTTGGTAGCTCAGGGCTGTGTTCCACAATGCCATGGCTAGTCTGCAGATGAGGTAAGAATGTGTACCCTCCTGCTTGTTTATGTACCACATAACAGTGGTGTTGTCCGTCTTTACCATTAATTGTCCTGGAAGAATGTGGTCCTTGAAGGCTGTCACAGCATTCTGTACAGCTAACATTTCTTTCTCATTGACATGCAGGTGCATTTGACTTGGGTTCCATTTGCCCCAAATGCACTTCCCTGCCAGGTGAGCCCCCCATGCATAGTCTGATGCATCTGTTGTTAGGGTTTGGGCTGCAGGGGGTAGTGTGAATGGTAGTTCCTTGTTCTGGTGGCAGGCCTCTGCCCACCAAAGGAACTCTAGGCATAGGCAAGGTATAATAGGAATCTTTGCTTCTAGATCCTGAGAATGTTGACACCATAGGCTTTTTAGATACCACTGTAGTTTCCTCATATGCAGTCTTGTATATGGAATTAGAAGAATATGGGAAGTCATGAACCCTAAGGCTTGTAGTATTTGCCTTGCAGATAGGGTTTTTTGTGGCCACATGTTTGAAGTAGGTTGTCAAATTAATTGGTTTCTCTGGCGTGAGGAAAGCCATCTAGGAAGTTGTATTCAAGCTTGCACCCAGGAATATAATTTGTTGACAGGGTACCAGGTGTGATTTCTTTTCGTTTATGGTGTACCCCAGACAAGTTAGCACCCTTTGTACAAAGGCCAGATACTTCAAAAGTATGTCCTGGCTTTCTGCCTGAATTAGACAATCGTCCAGGTATGGGTATATTTGAATATTTCTTTGCCTGCAAAATGCCATGACTGGAGCTAGGCACTTTGTGAATACCCTGGACGCAGTAGATAAGCCAAAGGGCAGTGCAGAGAACTGATGATGCGTGTAGCCTGCTTTGAAGCGTAGGTATCTTCTGCAAGAGTCCCTGATTGGGATGTGCAGATATGCTTCCTTTAGATCTAGTGTTGCCAACCAGGTGTCTTTGCCTAGCATAGGAAACAACTGGTGAAGAGCCAGCATCTTGAATTTTGGAATCACCAAAAAGGTGTTTAGAAAAGACAGGTCCAGGATAGGACGCCATGAATAGTCTTTTCTGGGTACCCGGAAAAGTCTCAAGTAGAAACCTTGTCACTTTTCCTCTTCTGGTACGAATTGAATAGCCCCATGCTTAAGAGAGAAAGTACTTGCTTTTGGGCCTCTGCCCACTGATTTGGGGGTACAGCTGGCCACCCACTTGCTGTTGGTAACGTGTGGAAGTGAAATCTGTATCCCTGGGACACTATATTTAAAACGCATTTGTCCTGGGTAATGAGTTCCCAGTTCTTTGCATGAAGAGCAATCTTTCTCCCCAAAGGGGCAGTCAGTTGAGAAGTGCTTGGAAGTTTTAAAAATAAGTCATTGAGACCGTTTACCATAGGGGTAGTTTTATTACTCCCAGATTTGGAAGTGGAGGCCCCCCCACTGCTTAGTCCTGTGCGTACCCTGGGACTGAAGCCTGGGAGTTCTGCTGGATCTGTGTTTGGACTGAGAAGGTCTGGAAGAGGCAGAAAGGACCAATTCTTGGAAGGCCAATGCCTACTAAATCTTGGAGGTTGTACTTGTAAAAAATCTTTAACAGTTTGCATAGATTTAGCTTTTTCCTCCATCTTTTTAAGAACTTCTTCTGCCTTGTTGCCAAACAGGCGGTCCTGGTTTAAGGGAGCATCCAGTAATTGCACTTTAACATGATCTGGCAAGGATTGCTCCTTAAGCCAAGTATGCCTTTTCAGTACAGACCCAGTTACAGCAGCCCTGCAAGATGCCTCTAGAGAATCAAAACCACACTGCAAAGTATGTTTTCCAACTTGTTTAGCTGAATGTGGCAAATCCAGTAAATCCTTATTTTCAGCACAATCAGGAATCAACATTATTTTCTGTTTAAGCAATCCAGTAATATGCTGCTGATACTTTAACATATGAAACTGTCAGTTTAAGGCCCTAAAGGCCAAAGCTGCTGAAGTGTATACCTTCTTACCCCATCTATCCAGCGCCCTGGAGTCTCTATCAGAGGGGGTACGATTTTTGGCAGAAGTAGCTTTAATGCCCTTGGGTCCCTGTGAAATGGTCTCAGGATCAGCAGTAGGATTTTTAAAAAGGAACTTGTGAAAGTCAGGGACTCTGTAATATCTATCAGGTTTTCTGGGAGCAGGAGGTAAAGAGTCAGGGGCCAAGCTAGATTCTGCAAAGGCGTCATCAACAATGTCTAGTACAGGAGGCATGGCTAAAGGCCTGTGCTGGGGCAGGAGTAAGAAATCCCTAAGCCTCTTGTTAGAATCAGAGAAATCCTGGCTTTCCCAATGAAAATGCTCCCTGAGAGTATGCAAGGTTTCACCAAAAGAGAAATCCTCTCCGTGGGGGGGCGGGGGGTTAGAGACAGAGGGAATAGAGTCCTCAGCATCAGAATCCTCATAGGTAGATGAGGGTAAATCCTGGTCAGAGGAAACAGAAAATTCAGAATCCTGGTCAGAAGTATCATAAGCAAACTCAGTCCTAGGTCTCTTAGAGGGGGAAGGCTGGCTTCCCCTGATTAAAGTAATAAGGTTTTCAGCCATTCTTATCATTTGTTTTTTAAGCATAGAGGCCTGACCATGCGGTCTGGGTGTCACTTTTTAGGTATGGTCCGAGTTTTAGGCCTTGAAGAAGATGGCGTTGGTTTAATATGCAAGTCAGTAGGCCTGAATACACCCTCAGAAGCCAGTGCCTGCACAGCGGCTCCGGACCCACCCAAGGTAGAGACATCCGTAGGCTCCAGAGTTGAAGCATCTCCTAGCATACCGGACTCCAAATGGGTCTCAGTAGAGGCCTGCGAATCTGAAGTAGCGGGTATCAGTGGCTGCGAAAACACCTCATGGACAACTGGCGACTGGCTTAGGAAAAGCGTCGTCTGCAGCTTTGGACCTAGGCAGCCTGTCTCTGTCTTTATCTTTGCATTTTTTCGGAATGTCGGTAGTCAGATGGCTTACCGAAGACATATCAGGATAACTGAACAGAGTACCAAAATATTTAGGAGCGAAAAATATACAGACGACGGATAGTTCATGGTTTAAATAAGGCACAAAACCGACAGCGAGGTACATCGTGGTCAGGGCCTAGGCAAGGAATACAGTACCAATGAAAATCTTTATGAGGTATTTGCTTTCCACAAGTAATGCAATTATTTACTTTTACTGACATCGGTTTAGAGCAAGAAAAAGATTCCCCAATGGGGCACTTAGCCTTTTAGTTGAAGACTATGGAGGAGTCGGCCGACTGGCACTTGCGAAAAGTTTCTGCTCGGGCACCGCACGGCAAGAATGACTGATGTAATGGCGTCGGCTGCATGTTTTATACCCCTAACGACCTGTCATCATGGAGGAAGGGACAACAACTGACGCAGGACCCAAGACTTTGTTAATCAGGCCGACTGAGGGCTACTGCAAGCAGATAACCCAAAAGTGATGACTGCAATAATGAAACACAAAGAACATCAGTGGAAGACACAAGAGTGTTTGTGGAGAATGATTACTCATTGTACACCAGGCAGAAGAGGAGTAAATTCACTCCACTATTCAGGGAATATCAAGACACAGGTGTGAGACTCAAACTGCTGTACCCATCTGTCTTCAAGGTATTCTTTCCTGGAAGGAAAAACAAATCATTTTTTGATGAAGTACATGCTAAGGGGGAAATACAAAAGTTTATTCAAGAAAACGTGAGCTGTGAAACAGAAGGGGATTCTGCTTCCTGGTCTTCTGGTGATAAAGACCACACAGAAAGTATACCTGTGAACCTTTTCCACTATTTCAACAGAAAAGGTTGGAGAGAAGGAAGGGAGCATGAGAGTTGACTAGAACAGAGAGTATGATGGAAATGAAGCAGACATGGGATTTGGGAGATGGAGATGAACAGTAATAAAATCAGTAATGTGGGATTACAATGCAATAATTATATTTGTGAAATAGAACAAGAAAATATTGGACTTTTTCAGAATTTGTTCGACTTGTGGGGACTCTAATGTTTGGATAAATGCTTAGAGTATGGGAAGATAGGGGAGAAAGTTAAGTAAAGGAAAACATTTTTCCTTAATAGTACTATTTTTGTGATGTATGGTTTTCTTTGCATGCTATAAATTAAAGTTTTGTCAGTTATTTTTAAGTATAATGGGGATTATAAGTAAGTGCTGCTGTTTTTTTCCTTTCTTCCTCCATTCTCATAGGTTCATAGGTTGGTACTAGGCTATCAGCCCTAGGGCCTATACAAGCCTAGCCATAACAATTCCCTGGCTATTTCTTCCCACACTATTTACTTCCCTGGAGCCTTAGCAGGGTGACTGACGTGATCCCCAGGGTGAATTCCTTTCTCCCATCCAATCGTCAAGGTTCCTTTTGAAGACGGCCAAAGAGGCACTCTGCTTGACATGTATGGGCAGTCTATTCCAAAGTCTGGGGAGTCTCTGGGTCAGGAACCTATCCCTCCAGCATGTTTTGTTTATTGTGATGACAAGGTTTAGATCCCTGGACCGTGTGGCTCTGAGGGATTGGGATTTCTTTAAGTGTAGCATGTCCAACAGCTCTGGGTTTGACATGGCCTTATATGTTAAGCTGAGATTGCCTCTGAGTAGACGATATGCGACAGAGTATAGCTGGAGTTTAAGGCGGTCAGCGTAAGGCATCTGCTTTAGGCCTGTGATTCTTTTAGTGAGGTATTTTTGCGGCCTTTCCAGTTGTTGCAGATGTCTTGAGAGGTACATACCAAATAGGGCGTTGTATTCTATAATGGGTCTAATGAGAGATGAGTACAGTGGGACAATGACCTCCTTTTTTCTGGATGAAAAGCCCTTAGTGATGAGGTGTGCCACATAGGATTTCCTGACTGCTGTGGCGATGTGGTTATCGAAGGTGAGATCACTGTCCACCTGTGTCCCTAAGTCTCTTTTATCACACCTTCGGTGTTTAGTGTACTGCCACCTATGTGGTAATTCATGGGTACATGTTTTTTCCCCAAAGGGGATAACTATACATTTTTTGGCATTGAGCTTGAGCCCATGGCTCTGGCACCAAGCATCTGTTTCTGTAAGGCCCTTTTGTAGAGTATCCACATAATTTGGGGATTCAATAATGGCTCCCAGTTTGCAGACATCTGCGAACTTTGTTAGCCAGAGTCCCTTAGTGTGGACTGTACTTCAGAGAAGTAGATGCCAGACAAGAGCAATCCCAGGACTGAACCCTGAGGTACTCCACTTGTCAGTTGTATGGAGCTGGATTTGGAGTTGGCTACTTTTTCAGTGTGGGTTCTGTCAGTAAGCCAGTTGGCAACCAATTGGGTGACATAGGGTTTAATGCCCAGCTTAGTAAGTTTATCTATGATTCCAGAGTGGGGGATGGTGTCAAAGGCCTTGGCAAGGTCTAGATAGGCTGTGTAGACCACCATACCCTTGTCCATGGCTCTGGAGACAGATTCGAAGAAGTCAATCAGGTTCAGGAGACAAGATCGGCCCTTCACGAACCCAAACTGTGTGGGGTCCAGTGTTTGAAGGTTGCCAATGTCTTTGTTTATAAGTTCCATGATAATACGCTCCATGGCCTTGCAGATAAGGCTTGTCAGACTGATGGGATGGTAGTTTCCAGGATCCAAGGTGGATCCCCCCTTCTGGAGTGGGATAACTGTTGCTCTGCGCCACTCAGTGGACACGAAACCTGAGGTGAGGCTATGATTAATCATGACACTTAGGTGAGTTGCCAGTTCATATTGTAGTTCATGTAGTACACAGCCCGGGATGTCATCTGGTCCCATGGATGCTGTATTCTTAGCTTTGGAGAGTGCGTTTTTTACCTGTGTGGCCATTACCAGAATTTGGCAATCTTCTGGTATTGAGATGGGCAGTTTAGGAGGTGAGAGGGGGGAAAAGTTGGCACTGAATCGATCTGCCGGGATATTGGCAATAACCTTGGGATCAGTACATTTAATGTCATTCTGCTTTAGCTCAGAGCATATCTGAGCATTGCCACTTAGATTCTTGACAGTTATAGAATGCCTTGTGGTTGTCTTTGGAATCTTTGACAATTTTATTTTTGTAACTAGCTTTGGAGGATTTTATGTGGGATCTCAGTTTCTTACTGAGGCTGGTAATGGAGTTTTTTTGCATCCTGGGATTTTCCACTTTCCTGCAACAGTTTCTTCCTTTTGTTGTAAAGTTTGTTTATGGCATGGGACCACCAGATTGGCTTCCTTTTTTTGGATGAGAGCATCGTGGTTCTATTTGGGATGGCACGATTCATGCATGAGTGGATGTGATCATACAGTGCCTTAGTTTAGGATTCAGCAGTCAAACTTTCAGTTCCCGTCTGCATGGGTGTCATGACGTTTGTCACTTCTGACTTGAGTAGCATGAAGTTGGCTTTGGAGAAGTTTTTTATGGAGGTTTCCTTACTGGGGGGTGGGGGTGGGATGTCTCTTTCTTATTGCTTGGTTTTAAGAAATGAAGGCACTGCAATGTAAAAAAATTGTAAAAAGAGCATGATAAAAGTAAAATTAATATGCTCTCTCTCATTTTGCATAGGGGAATGCCTGCATTAAGGACGTTAGATTGACTTAGTAACAAGTTTTAAGAGAAAGCAAGTAAATGAAAAAAGAATACTGAATATTATGAGGCTTTTTCTCTAGCAAATGAATGTATACTTAGTAGCAATTCTGTATCTGGCCCTCAAGTATCCATGGAAACAATCTGATAAAGAGAAATTGACTGTCCATTTCTCGTGTCTCCATGGAGACGATTTGATAAGAAGTTGGCTGTCTGGTTCTCATGCCTCCATAGAGATAATCTGATAGAGAAATTGGTTACAGTCTGGTGGACAGTAACTGGTTGGGGAAAAAAAGAAAAGAGAAACTGGCTATGAGATCATGTTCTCTGAAAACATTCATGGGTTTTCCCAGTTGGGAGAGCTATAAAAACAGCACAAAACCAGTTAGCAGTTAGAAGCACAGGCTGCACCATGCATCTTGGCATGAATAACCTTTCTTTTAGGTAAACTCAAGCCTGAGTGTGTGGCTGTCAATGTTCCTACTAGGAGGGTAAACTTCAATATTTGAAGATGTACATAGTTTTCTGTGTTATCAATAAATTAATAGGTTTTAGGCGGTAATGCGTGGTTGTGTTTTGAGGGCTTTAAATAAAACAAAAATGTTTTGTAAGATGTGACACAAACAACTATATAAAAGTTCAGCCTGCCAGTGTATGCATGCAACATAAAAGCTGGAACTAGGTATTTAACAAAAAAAGGTGTTATACATAAAAGGTGGGAATAACAACTTTTTAATACAATGATGCTTTCTGTAATGTCTTTAAATTTCAATGGTCTCGCAGATAAATACAAAACAGAAAGAACAGTGAACTATATTAAAAAACAGAGTGCAAATTACAGGAGACATGGAAAGAACTGAACATGTGAAATTTGATAAAGAAAGGTTTCAGGATGGTAATTCAGCAGAATACCTGGGACAAAGGAAAAGATAAATACTTATATTAATTACAAGAGGAGCTCCAATAGTGATAGAAAAGGATAAAAAAAGATAATGGCAGATTTGTAGTGCTAAGGGGGTACTGGCAAGGGAGGAGGATTACACTGGCATGTATTTATATTTCACCTAAAAGTGCTATAATGGAGCTTAACAAACTTCTGGGAGAAATAATCAGTTTTCAGCAAGGAATATTACTTATAGTTGGGGACTGGATTTTGATGTGCCGCAGTGAAGATGTGTCTTGGGCACTCAGAAGGGAGAGTACAACAAAGGAGGGTAGACTTTTGAAGAAATTTATGAAAATATTTGGGATGAAGATGTGAATTCAGTAACATGAGTACGGAGTGAATTTACATAATATTCCCCAAGATAAAAAAAATGGGCTAGGCTAGACAGAATTTGCATTTCACAGGAACAGTTGCATTTAACTGACACACAACTCAATAACTACTTCAGATCATGCACCAACAACTAAAATAAAAACACAGCGTAATGAAATAAAAATAAGAAACTGGTGCTTTTCCTCCTATCTGTTGAAAAGAGAGTAATTTAAGGAATGGATAGTGGAGATTATTCAAGAGATATTTGAGAGGATAGAAATTACTTCTGAAAATATAGCTAGGGAGTGGGATAAAATGAAGCTGGAATTTAAAAATAAGGTGGAAATAGAAGAAAGGGAGCTATGGTTAAAAAGCAACGAGAATTATTTAGAAGGACTGACAAATGTTAAAGTCTTACAGAACAGGGGGAATCTCACAGATCAAGAGAAGGATCAACTGCAGAATGCTAAGCAGAAAATAAGGGACTACCTCAATAATATACACAAGTTCAGAAAGATTGCTGTTAAGCAACTGTATTTTTATAACACTAGAGCAGAAAAAGGTTTAGCACAACAACTTAGACAACAGAAAGTAGAAAGAGCTGTCATCAGGCTTAGGGAGCCTATAACAAGGAAGGTAACACGAGATCCTGTACAGGTATTAGAAATATTTCAGAAATTAACAAGTAGAATTATCGCTAACTCTCCTAAAGTATCCTGCTGCAAACACAAAAGAAACCAAGATCGTAGCAGATAAAACAGTAGTCAGGATACACCACGAGAAGTCCGGTTGTATCAAAAAACTTGTTTATTCCATAAAAAGTGAGAGATATGCGCTTTCGAATGCTTAGTGCACGCTTCTTCAGATCTACTACTATCATATTCTTACATCCCTTTTATATAGTTAAAATCAGGCATTTAATTCAATTCAATCATCAGCGCATAATCACTTAATTAACTAATTAGTCAGACAATTAAAGATACATCATGGTTAAAAACTTTCTGAATCATCAGTGCAACATTTAAAATGTTTAAAAACACAATATATCATTCTTATTCCATTTCAGAAATTCTATAAGTCTGTATAAAGCACAGAAATATGGAAGTCAAGAAAAGATACAAATGGAAGTGTTTATGGAAGAATTAAATATGCCAAGTTTAGAAAATAAAAGGAGATGAGAGAAAAATTGTGATATATAACCAAATCAGCAGGAAAGTCCCCATGAACAGATGGTATATTCCTGTGGAAGTTTGGAAGCTAGTAGGGAAAAAAAAACAATAAAGATCTGGAAGGTTTTAACAGTATTTTAAGAGGAGGAGTAGTATCAACATCCTGGAAGAAAGCAGTGGTAGCTGTAATACCTAAAGAGGGTAAAGATCCATCAGGTCTAGCTTCATACAGGGCCATTTTAGTACTAAAAGAATGGCAAACGTAATGCCAAAATTGATGGACAAGGATCCATGTGGTTTTGTGACGGGGATGCAAACATTTGACAACATTAACAGAACACGGATGATTCAGATGGGAGTAGAATTTAGGAAAATACCACTGTTTTGGTGGGTCTTGATGCAGAGAAACATATGACAGAGTAAGCTGGGACTTTATGAGCAGGGCAATGGAAGTATTTGCATTTCCTGAAAAAAAAAGTATTTTGATTAGAAGGATATATGAGGGATCAGAGGCAAAAATTAAAGTGCATGTAGAACCAGGTAGAGGTGTCCTATTTCCCCCTTTGTTATTTGCATTATATTTAGAACTACTGGCAAAGAAAATTAGGGACTCAGAAATTCAAGGATATAATCGGTATGGTAGTCAAGAAAAGCTGGCTCTATTTGCAGACTATTACTGTATAGCTGACAAAACCAGAAAGATAGTGTTATGAAACATTTTGAGACAGTTTAAAATCTTTTCAGGATACAAAATTAATGAAACTAAAACAAGGCAACAGCGATAAATTATGTACCCACATATGAATTGGTTCAGCAGTATCCATAGTTATGGGGACATGATAAAAGTATTTAAGAGTATGGATTAAAAGAGATTCTGGTGTGGCAGCTAAGGATATGTGGGGAAAGACTAAACAAAAGATAATATAAAAACTGAGAAAAAGGATTTTTTGTTATATGGATATATGGACATGTATAGTAAGACACAAGCAGTTAAAATGTTTTAGTCCCATTAGTCTTATACGCAGGTCAGGCATATTTTTATCAACCAGAGGAGAAAGTAAAGTTGTGCACACTTAGCATAAATGTAGATGTTAGAGTGTATTCACTGTTGCAGTCATTACACTTGGGTTATCCTGCTGACAGGCTACCCTAAGTCGGCCTGAATTCCAAAGTCTAGGTCTGGCGTCGGTTACTGTCGCCTCTTCCTTGACGTCAGAGCGCCAGGGGTATAAAAGATGCAGCTGATGCCATTTTCTTCAGTTTTTCTTGCCCCAGATGTCAGGTGCCCCCAAAAGGGTAGGTTAAAAATATGCCAATAAAAACATGCATACACCAAAATATATTATACCTTCATCTACAAGCAAATGCACCACATAGGTTGTATAGATTAGAGAAGTGCAGATAAGTTCCAGCAAAGATATGGGGGATGGAGGGTGGGTAACCTGGACTGCAACAATGAATGCACTTGAACATCTACATTTATCGTAAGCACACACAACTGTACTATGTTCTTTGTGTTTCACTGTTGCAGTCATTACACTTGGGTTGAATCCCAAAGCTATGGTTGGGAGGCTGGAGCTAAATAGCATTAGGAGCGGCTATGAGGCCCTGCAGAACTGCAGTGGCAAAGCCTGCCCTTGATTTAGAGTAGAGTGGTAAATGATAGTGCTTTGTAAAGGTGTGCACTGAACTCCAGGTAGCAGCCTCTAAAATGTCTTTGGTTGGTACTCCCCTGAGGAAAGCTGCTGAAGTGGCTGCTGCTCTGGTTGAATGTGGCCTAATGCCCTTAGGCACTGACTTGCCATGTTGTGAATAGCAGAAACGAAAGCAGTGACCTATCCACTTGGAAATAGTCTGCTTTGAGATAGCCTTTCCTTATGATCCTGCAGCATATGCCACTAGTAGCTGCTCTGTCATTCTGAAAGCTTTGGTTCTGTTCAAGTAGAAGCGTAGCTGTCTGTGTATGTCCAAAGAATGCAGAATTCTCTCCCCCTTATTCTGTGCGTTTGGATAAAAAGTAGGCAGATGAATAGTTTGGTTAAGGGCCACACTGGACACTACCTTAGGCATAAATGTCGGGTTTGTCCTCAGAGAAACCCTGTCTAGATAAAAAATGATAAAAGGTTCCACAGCCATGCATGCCTGTAGCTCTGAGACTCATCTTGCAGAGGTTATTGCTAGGAACAGAGCTGTTTTCCAAGATAAAAGTTTTATATCAGTTGTAGCGGCTGGCTCAAAAGGAGGCAGGGTGAGTTTTTCCAAGACATAATTGAGGTCCCATGCAGGTATTGGTGATCTCCTTGGAGGCCGTAAGTTTTTGGCTCCTCTGAGGTACTGCCTTAACAAAGGATGTGAAAAAGATTGGTGGCTCTGTATTGTTATGAGCCGAAATGGAAGAGGCATGAATTTTAATTGATAAAAAGGACAGGCCTTTGTCCAGCATCTCGGTTAAGTATTGCAAAATCTGAGGAATATTTGGTACAGCTGTGTCAATTCTTTGTGCCTGGTTCCAGGCACAGAATCTCTTCCATTTTCCAGTGTAAGATTTTCTGGTACTAGGCTTTCTGGCCTCCAAAATGACATCCATCATAGCTTTAGTGAGAGGTGCGTTTTGTATGACTACATTATCCACCATGCTGCTAGATTTAAGGTCTTGAGTTAGCTGTTCAGGATCTGATTGTTTTGTTGGGACAGTAAATGAGGTATTTGAGGCAAGGTCCAAGCCGGGCATTGAGCCAAGTTCCTTAGGATTGGATACCAGTATTGGTGTGGCTAGTCTGGGGCAATCAGTATCATCTTTGGCTTCTCTTGTCTGACCTTTAGGAGTACCTTGGGGAGGAGAGGCAGTGCAGGAAAGGCATATACTGCTAAGCTTTTCCAGCTGAAAGATAGGATGTACACTTTCCATGCTTGTCTGTGAAAGGTCCTTGTGCAGAATCTTTTTAGTTGGCAGTTGTGAGGAGAGGCAAATAGATCTATATCCGGGCATCCCCATTTCCTTGTTATCATGCTGAAGACTTGTGTATCCAATTTCCACTCGTGGGGATCCATGAGGTTTCCGTTTAGTTCGTCTACCAGAGTATTTATCTTTCCTGGCAGGAATTGTGCCTGCAGATGTACTTGGTAAGTCAATGCCGTGTCCCACAAAGTCATGGCTAGTCTGCAAAGGGGGTAAGAATGAGTGCCTCCCTGCTTGTTTATATACCACATGACCGTGGTGTTGTCTGTCTATCAGTAGTTGTCCCAGATGAAGTAGGTCCTTGAAGGCTGTCAGGGCATTCTGAACAGCTAGTATCTCTTTTTGATTGATATGTAGATGCATTTGGTTTGCGGATCATGTGCCTTGAATACGTCTTCCTGCCATGTGGGCCCCCTCCGTTGTTAATGTCTGCCTGGCTGGGGGTAATGTGAATGGCTGTCCCTTGTTCTGGTGACAAGCCTTCGCCCACCATCGAAACTCCTGTTGCAGGCAGGGAATGAGGGTAACTATTGTTTCCAGGCTGTGCAATGTTGAGCCCAAACACTTTTTAGGTACCACTGAAGTTCCTTCATATGCAGTCTCACATATGAAATTAGTATAATGCAGGATGCCATGAAGCCCAAAGCCTACAAATAACTGAATCATTGTTGCCAACAGTTTGAAATATGTAGTCAGTTGCCTTTGTTTGTCTGGCGTGAGATAAGCCATCTGGGCAGTTGTATTTAAGCTTGCACCCAGGAATATTATCTCTTGAGAGGGTACTAGTTTTGATTTCTTTTCATTGACTGTGTACCCTAGGCCTGTTAGAAATCACTTTACAAACGCCAGATGCTGTAGTAGAATGTCTTTGTTCTCTGCTTGAATGAGGCAGTCATCCAAGCAAGGATACATTTGTATTCCTTTTTGTCTGAAGAATGCAATTACTGGTGCCAGGCAGTTTGTGAAGACCCTGGGCGCAGTAGATAAGCCAAAGGGCAGTGCAGAGAATTGGTAGTGCATTGAGCCAGCTTTGAATCTGAGGTATCTTCGGCCTGTTTGTCTGATTGGGACATGCAGGTATGCCTCTTTTAGATCTAAAGTCACAAGCCAAGCCTTCTTGCCCGGCATTGGCGGAAGCTGCTGTATGTAGAGTCAACATTTTGAATTTTGGTATATCCAGATGCGTTTAGAATAGATAGGTCTAGTATTGGTCTCCAGGTCTTGTCCTTTCTTGGTACCAAGAACAGTCTTGAATAAAATCCTTGTCCCTGTTCTTCCCCTGGTACTTGTTGAATTGCCCTCATGTTCATGAGGGATGAGACTTGTTTTTGTGCCTCTGGCCATTGATGTATTGGCAGGTCTGTCCAACCGTTTGTCCTTGGCAAGGTATGGAAGTGGAACTTGTAGCCTTGTGACACTATGTCTAGGACCCATTTGTCCTGTGTTATTATGTTCCAATTTTGAGAAAAAAGTGCTAGTTTTCCCTCTAAAGGAGCTGCCAGAAGGTAAGTGCTTGGTGCAGGCAGGGGGAAGTCATTGGGACTGTTTCCTGTATGGCTGTGATTTGACTTCTCCGCTTTTGGAGGTAGAAGCACCCCATTGTTTAGATCTGTACGAACCTTGGGGCTGGGATTTGCCTCTTGGGCGTCTGTATCTGCCCCTTTGTGGTCTGTCTGACACTGGAAAGGACCAGTTATTTGTAGACCAGTGCCTGCTAAATCTTGGAGGCTGTACCTGTAAGAAATCCTTAACTGTTTTCATAGATTTAGCTTTGCCCTCCATTTTCTTTAAAACCTCCTCTGCTTTTACACCAAACAAAGAATCATGCTGTAATGGAGCATCTAATAATTTTGCTTTGACATGGTCAGGCAGATTTTGTTCCTTTAACCAAGCATGCCTCCTGATGACAGAACCCGTAACAGCAGCCCTGCAAGAGGCCTCAAAAGAATTAAAACCGCACTGCAAAGTACGTTTTCCAACTTGCTCAGCTGCATGCAATAAATCCTGCATTTCTTTGTTTACTGCACATTCAGAATTTATCAACATTTTCTGTTTAAGCAGTGACATAATATATTGCTGATATTTGAGCATATGAAACTGACAATTTAAAGCCCTTATAGCCAAGGTAGCAGAGGTGTAAATTTTCTTCCCCCATATGTCCAGTGCCCTAGAATCCCTGTCAGAGGGGGTAGGGTTTTTTGTAGTGGATGCCTTGATCTCTTTGGGACCCTGAGAGATAGTTTCTGGGTCAGCAGCAGGGTTTTTGAAAAGGGATTTATGAGAGTCAGGAACCCTGTAGTATCTGTCCAGCTTAACAGGAGCTGGAGGTAAGGAGTCAGGGGTCAGACTGGACTCTGAAAATACATCTACAATGTCTAACAAAGGTGGAATAGCTAGGGGCCTGTGCTGTGGGTGTAAAAGGAAGTCTCTGAGCCTTTTCTTAGATTCCGAGTAATCTTGGCTCTCCCAGTGGAAATGTTCCCTCATGGTATGCAAGGTTTCCCAAAAGAGTAATCCTCAGGAGGAGAGGCTGAAGGGATAGATTCTTCAGCATCAGAATCCTCATAGGGAGGAAGAGAGTATTCCTGATCAGAAGAGGAATCAGATGACATGGAAACCTGATCTGAAGATTCATATTCTGTCTCTTGCCTAGGCCTCTTATCAGGAGGGGGATGGGAACCCCTCATCAAAGTAATTAAGTCTTCGGCCATTTTGAGCATCTGCTTTTTGGGCATGGAGGCCTGACCATGAGGCTGTTGTACTTGTTTTTTTGTCTTTAAAGGTGCTTTAGTCGCCTTTGTAACTGAAGTCACTTTAATGTATAATTGAGTAGGTCTGAAAACATCCACAGAAGCCAATCCCTGCTCAGCGGCTCCGGACCCATCTGAGGGAATAATTTCCGATGGTCCAATACCTTGAGCTTCCAGTGGTCTAGGTGACTCCACATGGGAGTCTGTAGCGGCCTGCGGGTCCAAAGTAGCGGGCGTCGGGCTGCAAAAGTGCCTCACTGAGAACCGGCGAACCTGCGACTGGCTTAGAGGAAGCCTCATCGGTTTTATACCTCGGATGCCTGTCCTTTTCTTTTTCTTTGTGTTTCTTGTGAATTCCGGTAGTCAGATGGCTATCCGATGGCATCGTTTATTAAATCTTCAGCCAAAATAGTGAAAAGCAAAATTGTACTGGCGCTTAATAGTGTGCTGGTTAAATCTAGCACAAAACCGACAACTAGCAACGTCGTGGTCAGGGCCTACGCAAGGAATACAGTAAGAATGAAAGTCCTTATGAGGTATTTGCTTCCCATAAGAAATACAATTATTAACTTTTTCTGACATCGGTCTGGAGCAAGAAAAAAGTTTCCCCCAATGGGGTACTTAGCTTTTAATGAAGACTTCGGATCTGAATTTTGAACACGAAAATCTCAGGAGTCGGCGGACAGGCACTTGCGAACTGCTTCTGCTTCGGTCACCGCTCGGCAAGAAAGCCTGAAGAAAATTGCGTCGGCTGCATCTTTTATACTCCTGGCGCTCTGATGTCAGGGAAGAGGCGACAGCAACCAACGCCGGACCTAGACTTTGGAATTCAGGCCGACTGAGGGTAGCCTGCCAGCAGGATAACCCAAGTGTAATGACTGCAACAGTGAAACACGAAGAACATCATGCGGACAGCAATTAATGAAGAGCTGAAGGACTTTATCTTGGAGGGGAAGACGAAAATAGTCAAGTAAGATAAGCAGAATCTTCCAGTAGAATAGGGTGGATTGGGATTACCTTAATTGAAGGGGTATTTCAGAGCTACACAGTTAGGGCTCCTATATATAGCACAAGTAGAAAACTATAATTCAAAGTGGAAATGGATGATGATGAAACAGGGGGAAAAGTTCAAGAAACAAGGAGAGACTGGGATTTTGGATGCAGGCTTTAAGGAAAATAACAATAATGTTGTTGTCTTTTCGGCTTTTCCTGGTTAGGGGTCACCACAGCGGAACTCCGGTCAGCTAATGATTGGTAGTTGAGTTTTATCTGCCGAGTTACCAGCCCTGATGCACAACCTTCAATGAAGGTACGCCCATTCACGCATGTCTCCCATTCACGCATGTCTCCACGCAGAAGACGCTCTAGCTGAGAATCGAATAGTTACCGCAGCACCACCACCGCGGGTTAGGAAAATAACAATAGTAATACAGAATATTACAAGGAAAATAACAATAATAATACAGAATATTACAAATACAAAGTAGCAGAAAGTATCCTAAGAAGTAAGCCAACAAGGGAATGGAGAAAGGAGATTCTGCCGGTAGGGATGATTACAATTAGGGATATAGACAACAGGCAAGAGGGGGCTGGAATTTATTTAAGGAAACTGGCAAAGGAACCATGATATTGGGAACAAATAACTAGAGGGAAAGGTGATAGAATGGGAAGATGTCAAGAATATATATGGACTGCAGGTTAGAGATTGCCTTCCCTATCAAAGATTAATATTAGAGTATGGGCAAAGAGAAAGAAACAGGGGGTCCTAAACGAAAGACCAGCATTAGTAGAGTTTTTAGTAGAATCTAGAACAGAAGGTGCCATTAAAAAGGAATAAGTAGCACAGCATATAAAATATTGTATAACTATAAGAGTCAATCTGAGGAGATTAGAAAGGACTGGATAAGCAATTCACATAGAAACAATAAGATATATACATGTCTCCCAAATATGCAACAAAATCTAGAAGATTTGAAATTTTTGCTTGGAAATGTTTACACAGATATTTTTATACCCAGAGTAGACTCAAGAGAATTTTTCCTCAGACAGACAGCAAATGTTGAAGGTATAACAGGGAAGAAAAGAGGTAATTGGGAATATATTTTCTGAGAGTTTGATGAGTTGGCAGACTAATAATTCCCTGCAGGATGCACTGTCGGAGATGCTAGGTGAGCAGATTGGTGTGACAAGGGAGATTATTTTTTTTGAGTTATGGTACAGAATCGGAACTGCCTAGACGCAGTAAGGCCTTGCTGTGTCTAATTATGGAGACTGCCAAAAAAGCTATTGCTAGAAAATGGAAATCAAAATCTAAACCAACTATACTAGAAGTAGTGAATATAGTAACAGAGATAAAACAACTGCAAATGAGATCTTTAGAAAAGGGTAGGAGTAAACTACATAGAAAAAATGGGAATTGTGGGAACAATACATACAGGGGAGGAATGAGGTTTAAAAGAAGGCAGGACTTAAATGAGCCATGTAATGTTTGACTAAAAATGACTGGGTAGATAAGGTGATTTATAATGTTTGCAACGGTGCGTGTGTCAGCATGGTTTGTGATGTAAAATGCTTGCAACTAGGATTGTCAGTGTGGTTTGTTTTCATTTATATAAATGTATGATTGCCTATGTTGTAAGTAATGGTTTAATAAAGATGTTTCTTTTAAAAAAAAAAGAAAAAAAAAAAGAAAAAGGGCAGGAATTGAATAATTTCTATAATGTCGCCTAGGTAATAAGATATATATCAGTAAACGTGAACTTGTTAACACAGTTTGATTACTTTGAAACAAATGCAAATTTGCCTATGTCACAAGTGATAACTCCATAAAGATGTTTAAAAATGTAAATCAACTCTTTGCTATCCATCCTTTTTAAATGACTCGGTACTCTGTATTATGGTATCTGTCCTACTGCCTAGTTATTTATATAACTATATCTGTATAAAGTACAGTTACTATCTTATTTTGCCACTGTAAATTGTATTTTGCATGACACTGCTGAAATTGTACAACTTAAAATATTTTGATTGTACTGCATGTACTGGAGTTTTTCTCCCCAGGCCTCTTCTGAAAAGGGGCCTTTGTGCCCAGCCGAACTTACCCAGTTATTAAATGTAAAATAAATTTCAGTGTCATTGTTCTTGGTTTAGCAAAAGATCTGCAATATTAGAGAATCTTCTGTGGCACGTCTACACCAACAGTGACCTATGAAAGGACTATATATAGATGCAGAGGGTTTATTATCATACCTTCTGTTCTTTACAGGTGTGAAACCTGGGTGATTTACTAAAGCCTAAACAGTCTAAATAGAGATTCCACCAGCAATGCCTTTAGAAACTCTCAAAATCACAAAAGACAATAACAGGTATGTTTTTGCTAGGGAGAACTACTCATTAGTTAACAGCAAGAAGAAATGAAAACCTTGATACTAATACCAGCATCAATAATGATTATTGGAGGCTGCAAACAAAAGTAATACTAAGCATTTGTCTACAGGCGAGTTAAGTCTAAATTACATAGACAGCCATGAAGCAGGAAAATAAGAAATCGAGTAATCAGGACCTAAAAGCAAAGCAGCAAATAAATGAAGAAATCAGGTACAGAACAGCCTAAAAGAGAATTCTATCCCAAGGCATCCCGATCAAATATCCTTGACTTTCACTCAAATTTTAGTCTACTTCTCTTAATCCCTCCTAAAACTGTTGTCTCTTGGAGAAAAAGTTTTAAATTACAGTTAAACAATAACAATTACAGTTACAGACCATTTTATTTTTAAAAAAATGTATACTAATTCATAGGGTCTATATTATGATATTGCACGCTCAGAACAGCGAACACAAAATCGACCCCATGTAAGTGAAAGCTTGCGTCGAAACCTCAGAACAGCGATTTGTTTTCCAAGGGAGAGAAAAAAAATTGCTGTTCTGAAATAAAAAACTAAAAAAAAAAAAAACAAAAAACAAAAAAAACTGTAAAACATTACATAATGTGGGGGGCTGTGCCCTCCACCCCCCTACTTAAATATACCAACTCTGAGATTGCACTACAGTGCCAAAAAATGGCAAATTAGAGAAAGTGGCCAAGTGAATTCTTTCCCAGGGAAAGAATTTGCTGAAAAGTCGTTTCGCTATTTTGCCTTTTTGTGCTTTTCGGTTCGATGAAGACGCATTCGACAAACTGCGTCTGCAACAGCATAATAGGGGAACCAGTTCATATGCTCTTCTTCTGTCAAGGTCTCAGGTTGACAGTACTAATTTTGAAACTGTCCCCGATTGTCCCTGCTTCCTTGACAGTCATGCGCCAAGGGAGGGTGAGACACAGTGAAAGTACTAAAAAAAAGTATTAACATTTCTATATCCGGAATTTAAAAACAGACAGTTTGATTTTTATCAAGGAGTTTTTAACACAACACTTCTACCACTAATGTGTTTAAAATGGTCTCATCAGCATAAAATAATGTAGTGTCTAAAACTGCCTCAGTCTACACAGCCCTAAAGATAAGCAAATGCTGACATCAGGTATTACACACTGCACCATGCAATTCACCTGTAGCAACAGTTGATTTGAGGTTGCATCCTTCATCTTTCTCTCAATATAAACAGATTGTCTACATTACATCAAGAAAACAATTTTCAGTGATAATACATGCTTTGACTCAGCAGTCAATAACTTACTGAAGATTACAGAAAACCTGCAATGAAATTGGAATCAAATTGTTCACATCCTTTTTAAGTGTTTAATTTTAACAAGTGATTCACCTGACACTAACAGAAAATCCATCTCAGTACAAGTGAAGAGAGAAATCTAAATGTCATAATTTCCAAGTACAACAGTAAAAAGAAAATATGTCGTAATTTTGCCACATGACGACTCTGGATGCAACACTGTTAGCAAAACATTAAAATGTGAGCTTGCATTAGAACAGATTTACTCACCACCTCATCTGCTGTAAAGTCAATGTATCCGGGAAGTATTAAGAAATCACTACAAGAAAAACATAAGATAATGATTAATTAAAATTGCAGAATTAAAACGTTTTCATATGTAGCTTGACAATAAATGACCAAAAATAAGTAAAGTTCAGAATGATCCCACTACCACCTCAAAAAAAAAAGTCAGTCCATCAGAGTTAGAGGAATTAGTCACCGCAAGGAACAGAATAATCAGTAAATCCCTTTCAGAATTTAGGTTAGAGCATCTCCTCATCAGTTTTACTGTTCCATTGTCAAGGCCTGGACACATGCACAGTACAGAATGAAAATTGCTGCATTTATTACAGTAATCAAACTTTTGCCTGCAGATTTTCATAGCTGCAAAGAAATATGGTGAGGTCAAAGAATTATGCTGATATTGGTCTTGTCTAAGAGGTCAAACACAATTTTAGGCATAACTCAGTAATTCAAACACCAAACACAAGGTTAACGGTCTCAGGCAATACTTTGTCTATCTGGATTAATGAATGCCTAATAAATTAATTTCCTAAAAACAAAACTGCTGCTTATTGAAATAAAATTTAATTTGTGATACCCAGCATTCCCTGGATGCTGTTTGAGAATGACTCCATTAAAATATTTTATCACAAAATCCATTCTGAAAGTCAGCCAATTGAGGATTATGGCTTGATTCTACTCTTAACATTTAAGATGCATGTCAAAAACTGCACTAACAGTGTACTAAAGCAACTATGATTAAATTATAATTTGGCAAAACCTCTTGCCTAGGACTCAGGAAGGGCTGCCTGATTGGCCTGTTAATTCTGAATGTTACAGATACTTACCATAATGACACACCTGTAAGAAGATGGTCAGTCATGAGTAGCTTTATGACATATGCCACAAGTATTAGGACTGTTCAGCAAAATAAATTATTAATTTTATACTTTGTTGACCAGGTTAGTCGCATTAGATCAACGTCCTCTTTTCAGTGGATGATAGAGGTGGAATTCACACTGAATAGTGGAAATGTGGCCAGGGTACTGTGGGAATTTCCCTACTCTTTTCGACAGCTGCTGTGGGCTTGTTTACATCTGCCCACACACCACTACCAACTATGGGGAGATAAACCAAGGACCCAACGTCACATTCAAAGGATGACACACACACTGAGTACAGCATCCTCCTTATGCTGCACTACAGATAGTCAGTACTGGAAAAATAAATCTAACTACCTGATGTGGGAATAGAACCCACAGCTTTCAGGTCTTCCATCCCCATGGGTTAGTGTGCTACCTGTTGAGTAACACTACTCAAATAAAATGCTCCTAGACTGCCTCACTCATCACCATTCCAATTATGAGGACTATAACCATTTCTCCACAGTTCTGAGGCCAGCTAGATGCTGAAGAAAACTAAAGGAAAAAGGAAGAGGTGATCAAAAAAATGGGAGAAGGAAAGAGGGAAGGTGTATCATTGAAGATACACACATTCACTTTACAGACGTATCATTATATTAAGTGCCTGTAACTCGTATCTGATAAGCAGTCTACCTTCAGTGACTTCTATTACAGAGTTGTTAGCTAATACTCCAAGGTGGCTACTCTGAGAGAAACATAACCCTGACCATGGTAGCCTCAAAAGAAGATGTGGATCTGAAGAGATGGATTACTTGCTCTGCTTCACAGATGTGTCTAACTCTGTGCATATTTGTCAAGATGACAGGTAAAAACACAAACACAGTGAATGTTAATCAGAACTGATCTACAAGTCATATCACATGATATGCAGTTTTATGTACCTATCTCATAAGCATTTAAAGCTACACATCATATATGCCATCCTCTTCTCTCAGTTGCAGAATGTATGTAGCAACATAAAATTGATCATTTAAATTAACATCAGTATTGTAATAAGTACACCATGGGCTTTTTTTACAGCAAAAAAAGAAGTTGTGTTTTACCACAACATTCCATCTGTGTTGTTCATCTTCTTTCATTCATCACTGATGGGTTTTGGTTCAGAGCCCTCGGAACCGAGTCGGCCTATTACCAAGCTCGTGACAGCCAAAAAAAACTCTCGAGCTAAGTCTCTACCCAGAATTCCCTTCTCCCTGTTACCTCAGCTCGAATATACTAAAAAAAAAGGAAGTAAAGCCGAGGCCACTTCTGCGCAAGTACCCTAGGGCACCACTTAGACCCAAAGCATCCCCAGGAGACTTTGGCGGGGGAAGGAGGGTGGGAAATGATGAATGAAAGATGAACACAGATGGAACGTTATAGTAAGACATAACTTCTTTATCTGATGTTGTTAATCTTCTTTCCATTCATCACTGATGGGACAGAATCCCAAGCTACCTTGAGCTCCATGGGTGGCCCTTATAGAAGAACATTCCTGAGTACCATTGAGCCGAAGGCAGCTCTCCCTTTGGAGACCAGGTCCAATTTGTAATGATTGATAAAGGTATGAGGCTTAGCCCAAGTAGCTGCTGCGCAGATGTCATCCATGGAAGCCCTGGAATGGAATGCTATAGATGTTGCCATAGATCTAGTGGAGTGAGCTTTAACTTTTGGCATGGGTTCATTACGGAGGGAATAGATGAAACGTATGCAGCCCCTTAGTCATCTTGATAATGTAACCTTGGAAACAGCCTCTCCCATTTTGGGTCCAGAAAAAGAAATGAAAAAGCTTGTTCAGATTTACGGACAGGTTTGGTCCTGTCTAGGTAAAATCTCAACTGTCTATGTAAGTCTAAGGAGTGAAGGCAAAACTTTCCTCCATTGGCAAAATTTGGAAAAAACACTGGTAGAGCAATGGTCTGGTTAATGGAGAATTCAGAAACAACTTTGGAAAGAAAGGATGGGTTCGTCCAAAGTGACACTCTTTATGAAAGCAGTTCTGAGACTCTTCTGGCAGAGGTAATGGCTACCAGGAATAAAGATTTCCAGGACAAAAACTTTAGGTCACACTTAACAGCAGGCTCAAAGGGTGTTTGAGTCAAAGACTGAAGGACTAGAGTGAGGTTCCATGGTTCCACGGGCTGTCTGACAGGAGGCCTAAGATGAGAGGTCCCCTTGAGGAAAGACTTGCAAAGGCGTAGAGATGAGGGGTGCCATCTATACCATTGTGAAAATTGGAAATTGCCACTAGATGCACTCATACCGTAGAGCCAGAGGCTCCATTATCAAAAAACTTAGCCAAGTATTGAAGCACTGCAGTAACTGGAGCCAAATATGGGTCTAGCATGTTATCCTTGGACCAGACGGAGAAACTTTTCCATTTAACCTGATATAGTCTTCTCATGGATGGCTTGAGAGGTGCCAGAATGATGTCTCGAACAGGCGAGGGCACACTAGCTTGCCTGGTGATTAATGGAAGTGGAGAAACCAAGCTGTCAGCTTGAGATTGGAGAGATTTGGGTGAGTCAACCCTTGGGGGTGAGTAATCAGATATGGAAGAGGGTCGAGAATCCACGGCGGGTATACTAGGTGAGGCCGAAGGAAGGGGTACCAAACTTGTCAAGGCCAACTATGAGGATCACCTTGCATCTCAACCGAAGAGCTTTCTTTAGAACTTGTGGGATCAGAAGAATGGGAGGATAAGGGTAAAGACGTCCCGTGAGTCAATCGTGGATCAGAGTGTCCCTCTGTAATTCCCCTCTGGGGGAAGTAGGGGGAAATAGCTGCTGCACTTGGTGTTTGATGGGGAAGCGAAAAGATCGCAGCAAGGCTGGCACCAGTGGCTGAACATTACAGACACCACCTCGGGGTTGAGGGACCACTTGTGGGGCATGAGGATGCATCTGCTCAGTTTATCCGCAATCACGTTGGAGTTCCCCAGGATATGCGTTGCTATCAGAAAGCAGTTGGAAGCTATCACCCACTGCCAAATTCTCATGGCTTCTCGACATAGGAGGTAGGACTTGGTTCCGCCTTGCTTGTTGATGTACCAGACCACTGACATATTGTCTGACTGAATTGCAATTGTCCTGGAAGGGAGAGCTGAATGGAAGGCCTGCAATGTACCAGCATGCCTCTTAGTTCCAGAACACTGATATGTAGGTGGGCCTCTGAGATGGACCATGTGCCTTGGACAGTCTTTCCCTGGAAATGCCCCCCACCCGATCAGGGAAGCATCCGTGGTCACAATGGCTGTGGGCTGAGGGGGTTGAAATGGGCAACTCCAAAGATCTATGTCTGGCCTCATCCACCAAAGCAGATCCTGTTTGCAGGAGTTGGTTATTCGAATCTTGTAACTGAGGAGGTGATAGTTGGGGGGCCATTGACACAGAAGGAGCCAATGCAAAATCCACATATGTAGCTTTGCTAGAGGCACTATTGGAATTGATGCAGCCATAGAACCTAGGGCCTGAAGAACTTCCCTTGCAGAGACTGTTGCTTGCTAGTATCACCCAGAGTTGAAGCCTCAATCGATGAAGTCATGAATTGGGAGTGATACCAATCAGGACTAAATATTGAACACTGCTCCAATGAACTCTATTTGTTGTGTAGGGATAAGGTTTGATTTCTCCCAATGTATCGTTATTCCCAACAATTTTGCCAGAGAGAGAGAGAGTATAGTGCAGTGCTGTTACCAGAAGATGCACGGTGAGGGCGGTAAGGACCCAATATTCTAGATATGGAAACACCTGGAATCCTTTTAATCTCAACTGAGCTGTTACCACTGTCATGCATTTCGTGAACAATCTGGGGGCTGTAGAGAGATCAAATGGCAGGGCACGGAATTGGTAATGACTGGGTCCTAGCCAGAAGGAAAGCAGATTCCTGGAGTGTTTGCCTATCTTGATGTGGTAATACGCATCCTAGAGATCCAGAGAGCACATCCAATCGCCTTCTCTTAAAAAGGGAAGGATGGACTGAACCGTGACCATCCGGAATTTGGTTTGGGTGGCAGACTTATTTAAACTGCTGAGATCCAAAATGGATCTCCAGTCCCGTCTTTTTTGGCACCAAAAAGAATAGAGTAAAATCCGGATCCGCGCTGGTCTGGTAGGACTGCTTGAATGACTCTTTTTTGAGACTGCTTTATAATCTCTGAAACTGCTTCTTCCCTTGGACTGGGTGGAACATCGGGGAGTTTTCTTGGAAATTTTGGCTGACAAGAAAGGGGAACGGTGTAACCTCTGGTGATAATGTTCTGCACCCAACGATCAGTGGTGACAGATTGCCATGCAGCTTGGTGCAGAGAGAAACAACCCCAGACTGCTTCCAGAGGTAAGCAATTGGGCCGCCCCTCAGGAGTGCTGATAAGGCTGTTCAGAGAAAGAGTCCCTGAAGCCTTGGTTACGAGGACCCCCTCTGCCTCTATAGGGGCATCATCCGGAATTGTTAACCCCTCTGCCTCTGGGAATATCATCACCACATGCGGCACGGAAAGGACCCTGAGATTTCTTATGCCACATTTTCCCACTCCTCTGATTCCTGGAGAAGGTACGTTGAGGGTTGAAAAACCGTAGGCCTATGGCAGACAGGGTTTTTCCATCTTTCTCACACCTGGCTAGCGTGTCCATCACTTTAGAGCCAAAAAGGGATGAAGATTCAATGGGAGCATTCAGACAGGAAGACTTGAAGGGATCCACGAGGTCACAAATGTGCATCCAAGCATGACACCTCATAACAATGCCTGAACGCGCTGCTCTAGCCACCCCTTCGGTCGTGTGCGACAGCAACCTCATGGCCAAGTTGGATATTGATTCCAGGGTTGTGAGCTGCAAGGCCACTTTGTCTCCGACCTCAGACAACTGTCCTGCAAGCATCCCAGAGAGATCAGAGATCAAGTCCTCTAGAGCCTTGTAAAATGTGCCAAATGAATTCAGGGACCATATAGGTAAGGTCCCTGAAACAAAAACATGCTTCCCAAGTCTGTCCACCGCCCGGGACTCCCTGTTGGGTGGGTGGACAGCCGGACTTTCCTCAGCCAAGTCCTTTTTTCCTGGCCACCACCATAGCATCAACTGTTAACCCTCTAGACCAATGCGGGTTGTCCTCGGGAGGGGAAAGAATTTTGTCTGGTCTCCAACAGATCGCCTCAATGGAATCAGGGTTCTTCCAAGTGAGCTGCATGACCAGCTGGACAAGCTCATTGGCAGGCGGGGTCACCCAAAAGGTAGGAGGCCAGGTGCAAAAAGCCTGCAGGAGCACAGACTCCTCAGACAAAGGGTTGCAGGGCCTCCAGTCACCTCTCTGCTTTAACATCTCCAGGATGTCTCCGAAGGAGATATCATCAGGAGTTGACCGTGGGGACCCTTTCACCATCATCGTAATCCGTGTCTTCCGTTAAAGACTCCTCAGGTGAGTCCATGTGCTTCTTCTTGCACTTCTTTTGATGGGAATCCTCAGTGGGGGGGGGTCTCTGAGGAGGACTCGGAAGAGTGGGTACGCTGAATAGGGGTGTCCTTGGGGGGGTGGTCTGTGACAGCTGTAGCTCAGGGGGTGAAAACTGGGGTTCCGACATCAAAGGAGTGCTGCCAGAAGTAAGAGCCCTCTCCATCGCATGGAAGGTAGGCCCGCCCGAAGAGGGATGGGAGCCCAGAACCGAGAAAGACAGCCTTGGGACCGGGGTCACACCCCACTCCAACAAACCCACCCCCACGGATGGAGCCTTAAGCAGGACTGGCGCGGACGTAGCCATTGGCGCCAAGGACGGAACCAAGGAGAGAGACGGCTCTATACCCCAGGTCGACTCGCCCGGTCCCCAATCCCCAGATTGAGGAAGAACCGGTTCAGCAGGAACCAAGGAACAAAGGGACAAACTCTGAGCCAGAGTGAGATGCACCGTAGGCGTGGAGGTGATGTGTTCCTAAAAGGATGTCTGAGCAGAAAGCTTCAGAACAGAGATGGTTGAAGGAGGAGTGTAAGACAGAATAGGTGGCTAATGCAACCAAGTCCTGCAGGTGGATGGGTCTTAGAAAGTGAGGGAATCCCCCTGGTTAACAACAGCTGGTCTACAAGGTGCACCACATCGTGTTCCGAAAGGCTCCTGGTGGATCTAGTGGATACTCCAGATGGAGAATCCGGATGTTCGAGGAATGGGCTAAATGCTTGACCCAGAAACAGATCTAGGGAGGGGGAGTATCGGGCACATGGTGCAAGGTCTGCTGGCACCAAAGTCTCTAGTTTTGAGACCGGATGTAAAGGGGTCATATCCAATGAGGTTGGTACAACGCTCGGTACCAAAGTGTCAGAAACAGTTGGTTCCAAAAAGGAAACTAATGGTGCAGTCGCAAGTGTGCCCTGAGCCAAAATGGCTACAGGTGCTGAAACAGGTGTAGTAAGGTCTATGATCGGTGCCAGAGGCAGGACCACTGCCAAAACAGGCATTGGTATCGAAGGATTTGAGATGGTCGGTGCCGAAGAAGGCAGAGCCAGAGACAGATTTATGCTGTGATGATAACTTAGGAACCTTTGATTTTCCAGGCTTGCTCTGATCATCCGATGGTGAAGCAGGAAAGTACAGTTTTGTACCTACCATAAATGCAGATGTTCGAGTGCTCATACAGCTGCAGTCATAACAGTCATAACAGATGGGGTTATCCTGCCGTCAGGCGGGTCCTCGGTCGGCCGAATTCCAAAGTCCAGGTCCCGCGTCGGTTGTCGTCGCTTCCTCCCTGACATCAGTGCGGCAGGGGTATAAAAGAGGCAGCCGACGCAATTTTCTTCAGTTTTTCTTGCCCCAGATGTCAGGTGCCCCCAGAAGGAAGGCAAACATAATGTTATGCAAAAATGCAATGTTGATAAATCAAAAACAGTAGTTGCAAGCAAATACACCATAAAAGAGTACCCCAAAAGGTTATATGAAAAGGGTTGGTCATAAGGCCTGTCCTAAGAGGGGTTGGAGGGAGGGAAACCTGGACTGCAGCTGTATGAGCACTCGAACATCTACATTTATGGTAAGTACAAAACTGTACTATGTTCATCGTGCATACAGCTGCAGTCATAGGTTCATAGGTTCATAGGTTAGTACTAAGCTAACTGCTCTTGCGAGCCATTTTAAGCCTAGCCCAATTATCCCTTGTGAGACTTAAACCCTGCACCTTGTGTTTGTAAGGCAAACACCTTAACCATTAGGCAGATGGGTAGAATCCCAAAGCTAAGTAAGGGTGGTAGGCACTAAGTGGAACTAGGAGGGGCTAGGATGCCCTGCAGGACTGCAGTGGCAAAGCCCGCTCTAGATTTAGAGTATAGTGGGAGGTGATAGTGCTTGGAGAAAGTGTGCACTGAACTCCAGGTGGCTGCTTCCAAAATATCCTTGGTAGGGACCCCCCTGAGGAAGGCTGCAGAGGTAGCTGTGGCTCTGGTGGAGTGGGATCTGATGCATGCAGGCACAGTTTTTCCATGGAATGAGTAACACAAGCGTATGCACTGGGCTATCCATTTTGAAACTGTCTGTTTGGAAACAGCCTTTCCTTGAGCACCTGCAGCATAGGACACAAAGAGTTGCTCAGATTTCCTGAATGGCTTTGTCCTGTCCAAATAATAACGAAGTTGTCTGTGAATGTCCAAGGAATGTAGTAGTCTTTCCCCTTTGTTTTGTGGATTAGGATAAAAGGTAGGTAAAGTGGATAGTCTGATTCAAAGCTACACTGGATACTACCTTTGGCATAAAGGTAGGGTTGGTTCGTAAGGAAACTCTGTCCTGATGGAAAATGATGAATGGTTGCACAGCCATGAGGGCCTGTAACTCCGAAACCCTGCAAGCTGAGGTGACAGCCAGAAGAAAGGCAGTTTTCCATGACAAGTACTGTAACTTTGATGAAGAAGCTGGCTCGAAGGGAGGAAGGGTCAGCTTTTCCAATACGAAGTTGAGGTCCCAAGCAGGGACTGGTAGTTTCCTTGGGGGTTTTATATTCTTTGCCCCTCTGAGGAACTGCCTTAAGAGAGGATGAGAGAATAAGGGAGGATCTGTGTTGTATTGTGCAGAAATGGCTGAAGCGTGGATCTTGATGGAGGAGAAGGAAAGTCCATTGTTTAACATCTCAGCTAGGTACTGTAAAATTTGAGGTATATTTATTACCCAAGGATTCTGCCCCTTCTTTTGATTCCAGGCACAAAATCATTTCCATTTGGCGGAGTAGGCCTTTCTAATAGAAGGTCTTCTGGCCTCCAAGATGACATCCTGCACCTCCTTGGAGAGGAGAAACTGTTGGGAAATCAAGGAATTCTCCATGCAGCTAGATTTAGAGTTTTGAGATGGCTATGAAGAGTTTTGTAGTTGTGCTGGGACAGCAGAAGAGGGACTAGAGGTAGGATCCATGGTGGGGAATGTGCCAGGCTCTTCAGGAGCGGATACCAGTGTTGCCTTGGCCAGTCTGGAGCAATGAGAATCATTTTCGGCCTCTCTGTTCTGGCTTTTAATAGAACTTTGGGCAGCAGAGGAAGAGACGGGAAGGCATAGACTGTCAATGCTGCCCAATTGAAAGAAAGTGCGTCCACTTTCCAGGCCTGTGGATGATAAGTCCTTGAACAAAATTTTTTTCGACTGGCAATTTCTGTGGGTAGCAAAGAGATCTATGTCTGGCTGTCCCCATCCCTGAGTTATCTTTGTGAAAATTTGAGGATGCAACTTCCATTCGTGTGGATCTGTCATATTTCTGCTTAAGCTGTCTGCCAGTGTGTTTTCCTTCCCTGGCAGGAATTGTGCCTGTAGTTGAATTTTCAATTTCAGTGCTGTGTTCCATAGGGTCATGGCTTGCCTGCACAGGGGGTATGAATGAGTTCCCCCCTGTTTATGTACCACATCACTGTGGTGTTGTCTGTCCTTATCAATAGCTGGCCTGGATGCAGTAGGTCTTTGAAGGTCATAATAGCCTTTTGCACAGCTAGTATTTCCTTTTGGTTGATGTGAAGGAGCTTCTCTTTTCGTGTCCATTTTCCCTGAATGCACTGATCTGTCATGTGTGCTCCCCAGGCGTAGTCTGAGGTGTCTGTTGTGATGATTTGAGTTGCTTGAGGTACACAGAAAGGAAGACCTGTGTTTCTTTGGCAAGCTTGAGTCCACCACATAAATTCCTTTTGAGGGCATGGAATGAGTGGTATAATTGCTTCCAAGCTGTGGCTGTGTTGAGACCATAAGTTTTTTAGGTACCATTGAAGTTTCCTCATATGCAGCTTTGCACATAAGTAGGATGCAAGATGCCATGGATCCCAGAGCCTGCAGGACTTTCCTTGCAGTTAGCCTGGTGTAAGTTGCCATTTTTCTGAAGTATTGAGACAGTTGCCCTTGCTTGTCTGGCGTGAGGTAGGCCATCTGGGTGGTTGTATCCAAGTTGGCACTCACTTGTTGAGAGGATATTAGTTTTGATTTCTTTTTGTTGACTGTGTATCCCAGGAAGTTCAACAGTTTTATTACAAACGCCAGGTGCTGCAGTAGTATGTCCTTGCTGTCCGCTTGGATCAGGCAGTCGTCCAGATATGGGTAGATTTGTATCCCTTGTAATCTGCAGAAGGCGATTACTGATGCCAGGCATTTCGTAAACACTCTGGGCGCAGTAGATAAGCCAAAGGGCAATGCAGAGAATTGGTAATGGATTGAACCTGCAAGAAATCTGAGGTATCTTCTGCAATCTTGTCTGATAGGGACATGCAGATATGCCTCCTTGAGGTCCAATGTTACCAGCCAAGACTCCTTGCTAAGCATGGGAAGAAGCTGCTGTAATGTAAGCATCTTGAATTTTGGCACCTGTAGATATGTGTTTAGGATGAATAGGTCTAAGATAGGTCTCCAATCTTTGTCTTTCCTTGGTACCAGGAATAGTCTGGAATAAAACCCTTGACCTTGTTCTTTTGCAGGTACCTCTTGAATTGCTTTCATGTCCATGAGAGCGGAAATTTGTTTTTGTGCCTCTGCCCTTTGATTTTGTGGCAGGTTTGGCATGCCTCTCATTTTTGGAAGGGTGTGAAAGTGGAACCTGTAGCCTCTGTCTATAATGTCCAGAATCCATTTGTCTTTTGTAACAATATGCCAGTTCTTTGAGAATAATGTCAGTTTTCCGCCCAAAGGTGCTGCCATTAAAGCTTTGCTTGGCAGGTGTAGGGGGAAGTCATTGTGTCTGTTTCCTAAAAGACTGATCTATCTTCTCCACCTCTTGGGGTTGGTGCTTGCCACTGTCTGGTTCTGAAAGATCCTTGAGGTTGCCCTCTACCCCTTGGACGCCTGTATCTGTCCCTTTGAGGTCTGTCCGTGGCTGGAAAGGACCAATTTTTTAGAAGGCCAGTTTCTGCTGAAACGTGGAGGCTGTACCTGCAGGAAATCGTTCACTGTTTGCATTGATTTCGCTTTTTCCCCCATTTTCTTTAGCACCTCCTCTCCTTTAACACCAAACAATACATCTTTTTGAAGAAGTGCATCTAATAATTTAGCTTTGACATGATCTGGTAAGGTTTGCTCTTTGAGCCAAGCATGCCTACGTATAACAGACGCCGTAACAGCAGCTCTACATGAGGCCTCTAAAGCATCAAAACCACACTGCAAGGTATGTTTACCTACTTGCTCTGCACCATGCAACAAATCCTGCAACTCTTTTAAATCTGGTTGTTCTGGTTGTGTCATTTTGCTTTTCAGCTGAGATATCAAAAACTGTTGATACTTTAACATATGGAACTGACAGTTTAAGGCCCTCATGGTTAAAGTGGCCGAGGTGTACATCTTTTTCCCCCGCCTTTCTAAAGATCTGGACTCTCTCTCTGAAGGTAATGGGTTTTTAGCAGTAGAGGCCTTAATTCCCTTGGGACCCTGTGAAATAGTTTCTGGGTCAGCAGTATGGCTTTTATATAGGAACTGGTGAGAATCAGGAACCCGGTAATACCTGTCTGGTTTAACAGGAGCTGGAGGCAAAGAATCAGGATTAAGGCTGGCTTCTGTGTACACATCATCCAATATATCTAAAACAGGAGGGCTAGCCAGAGGCCTATGCTGGGGGAGCAGAAGAAATTCCCTGAGCCTTTTCTTGGAATCTGAGTAATCTTGGCCTTCCCAGTGAAAGTGTTCCCTCAATGTATGCGGGGTTTCCCCAAAAGAGAAGTCCTCAGGGGGAAGACCGAGGGAATAGACTCCTCTGCATCAGAGTCTTCGAATGGAGAATAGGCACAATCCTGGTCCTCAGAAAGTTCTGAGGCAATAGAAGCTTGATCTGAGGAAGGGTAGTCTTCCTCTAATCTGGGCCTTTTGTCAGAGGGGGGTTGAGAACCCCTGACAAGAGTAATCAAATCCTCAGCCATTTTAAGCATCTGTTTTTTAGGCATGGTGTCTTGAGAGGGTGTCTGAGGAACCTGTTTTTTGGTTTTCATGGCTGTTTTAGATTTAGTGAAGGCTTTAATAGAGAAGGAGGAAGGCCTGAAGACCCCTTGAGAAATGGCAGGCCTGTCTAAATTCTGAGTTTCCCTGCCAGGAGTGGCGTCGGTATCTGTAGTAGGAATGGGGGCCGAGGAGCCTGCGACCTCGGGTGCTGAAGACACCGGTAATGCATTGTCATCGGTACTCAGGGGCTGCGTAGGCACCTCGCTGAGTACCGGAGAACCGGTAATCTGCCTTAGCGTGGTATCAGTAGGTGGTGCGGACCTCGTATGCCGGTCCTTATCTTTGCGTTTTTTGCTCAAAACTGGAGTCGGAATATCCGACGACATAATATAATTACATTTTTTGCCAAAAAAGTGAAGGGCGAACGCCGCCCGACGCTTAATAGTGCGTTTGTTGAATCTAGCACAAAAACGGCAGGCCGAGACGTCGTGGTCTGGGCCTAAGCAAGGTATACAGTAAGAGTGGAAATCCTTATGCGGTATTTGCTTCCCACATTAAATGCAATTATTAACTTTGTCTGACATCGGTCTGAGGCAAGAAAAGTTTCCCCAACGGGGTACTTAGCTTTCAAGAAGACTTCGGCTAAAATACTTTCGTAAATCTCAGGAGCTGGCCAACCGGCACTTGCGAACTGCTTCTGCTTCGGGCACCGCTCAGCAAGAAAGACTGGAGAAAATGGCGCCGGCTGCCTCTTTTATACCTCTGCTGCACTGACGTCAGGGAAGAAGCGACGACAACCGACGCCAGACCTAGAATTTGGAATTCGGCCGACCGAGGACCCGCCTGACGGCAGGATAACCCCATCTGTTATGACTGTTATAACTGCAGCTGTATGCACGATGAACATCAGAGTGGCATCTCTTTTTGTCCATAGGAGGAGAGGTTGAGACCTCCATCACAAAAATGGCCTCTGAGAAGGGAGACTTGAGTAACCCATTCAGAATAATTTTATTTTTGCGCTCATTAAGAGTGAGTTGGCTGAAACTCTGACAAATGTCACATGGAGGCTGCACCAAAAGGTGGGCCACTCCCAAAAAGTATACACAGTCATCATGAGAATCACTGTTTGGTAACTTGCCCTTACAAGAAGTATAATGCTTAAAACCTGAAGTACCCTTCTTATCCGACATCTTGGTAGAAAAATACCACCGGTCAACTGTATAATCCAACTATAATGAAGTCAACTCCATTCAAAAAAATCACAAATACAGGAATACGCTATGTAGAGAAGAAAAGGGAAAAGCCTGAATAAAGGTTAAAGCTAACAGGTTAAACAGGAGAATATACCAACTAGAGTATTTAAGAAACACCACAAGGGTAAGGAAGAAAGGCCGTACCAACAATGGTATTTGAAAGTTTACTAATGGTAACAACAGGTAGAGAGGAAAGAACAAGGTTAGACTGAAGAAATGACACTAGAAATACTAATTGCTTAATAAAATATCAAGATTTTTACACAAAATATCAAAAAGGTTTCACTTAGCTGAGTGCTCGGCTGAAACGCGGCTTCAGGCTATGGGGCAAATGAGATCTAAGGTAACAGGGAGAAGGGCATTCTGGCTAGAGACTCAGCTCAAGAGTTTTTTTTGGTTGGTGCGAGCTTGGTAATAGGCCAACTCAGTTCTGAGGGCTCGGAACTGAACCCATCAGTGATGAATGGAAAGAAGATCAACATCAGATAATTTCTTCTGTATATGGTTCCAAGATGGCTGTACTCTGGGCAACTGGTTGATTAGAGATGTCCCAGAGGGGGAAAAAAATGAAAGTGGCTTAAAAACATGTAAACATTAATCTGGGTAAAATTCCGTTCTGGGTTAGTCACTACAATGCTTGGGTGTCAAAGAAGAAATTTGTAGAAAGTAAGAGAAAATGAGAAAAAATCAAACACTAAAGAATAAGAAAAAACTCTGGCTGAAAACAGCCTTGTAGCAGTTCAGGTTTCAGATTTGATACAGAACAGAGTTTCTAGTGATTTAGAAGAAAAATGAAATCAAATGCACTCAGAAGTGTTTAAGATATGTGACACGTTGGAGGAATGTATACAGTCAAATAAAATCAAGGAAAGAAAAACAGAGTCAGAAGACAAAGCACATACATAACACACCTGAGCTTTTCTGTGATGACGCAGAAACTAGAAGGGGATAGACTGCATTAAGTTTATGAACAATGGACTGGTATTCCACATCCATTCCACCAGGATGCAGTCATACCAACAAAAACAGCTGCCCCTGACAAAATTGTAAATTATTAAACTTGGGGACACAAGTGTTTGTCGAAAATTATTACTTACTGTACACCAAGCAAGAAGAGAAGCAATCTGTCAACAGGCAGGTGTGAGATTCACATTACTATATCTAGCTGTCCTTAGAATCTTTTTTTTTTTTTTTGCATGACCGAAGACATTTTTGGATACAAAAAAAGGCTAGGAGGAAGTAAAATAATTTAACAAACAAAATGTGAGCCAACAAGCTGAAGAGGACTCCGTTATCGGAAGAATGAGAAGCAAAGTGCCTAGACAGAATTTGCTAGTGAAACCTTTTGCATTATTCCAATGGAAAATGACGAAGCAAAAGAAATAAAAACAGAAGCAGACTACAAAAATCAAGAGTATGCTGAACTTAAATCAGAAACAGGGGAAGCTGAGATCATCAGAAAGACCAACAATAATAAGAAATTGGAAAACATATGAAATTATAAAGTGTCATTCTCATTAGATGCAGTTTAGGCATGATATATACTTCCGCAAGAAGTGGCTGAAAAAGACTGGCCCCAGGATTCAATAAGCTTACACGGAGCTAATCTCCATGTAAGCACAGTGGCATGACTCAAACACAGAGTTCGGAGCCTGTGCAATCCAGTAAACAAGACTGGGGGCGTGCACAAGCCTCCCAGCACTATTTCGGCATGGACACTATGGAATAATCTAAATCACCTTATTTGCTGGTGAAAACCATGCAAATGAGGTGAATTTGCGATCCAGGAAGCAGACGGGCATCTGTGTTGGAGGCATGTCCACAGCAGAAATGTATGCGGTTAGTAACCATGTACATAAATGCAAAAATAAAAACGGGGGCAGGACAGCTTAAAGTAAAGCATGTATTATGTTAATTAAGCATGCCAATAGCCAAAACTGTGGCCACTGGCATGCCAAAGTGCTGCAAAATTGTAAAAATCAAAAGGTTTTTTTTTTTAACACATATATGAGGCTGTTTAAGTGGAGCGCAGTGGCATGCAAACACAATCTTGCAGAAAATAAAAAAAAAATTAGCAAAAAGGCAATTAAATGTGAAATGGTAATTTTGCCATTATAGCGGGCAGCATGCAGACTCATAACAATGACAAGCAACAGTGGTTGCTAAGGACATAGGCTCCAGTGTAGTGGTGTAACTAGGGTATAAGCCAGTAGGGGTATGTAAATGAGCTAAATTTATTGAATAGCAAAATGGGAGACCATGTCCGCGGGTACTTAACTGTGTAGGAGGTATATGGTGTAAGCAGGAGAAGTAGCCGACATGAAAAGGGGGGGTGTCATGCTTGGTATAAGCACATTGGAGCTCCACTGCTTCTATTTGCAGTCAGCTAAGCAAGGGGGTTTATCTGAGGCTGCTTTCACTCAGCTTAGCTGGATTTCAGAAATGCTGAGCGCGTTCACATCCAGGGGAGGGCCTTTTCTGCTCAGCAATGTTGACACTAGCTGAAACCATTTGTGCAGGGCTTAAACACAATGGAAATAGAAAAAAATGGAAATAGCAGAATGAAGGAAATGAACTACAAGTCACTAATACAGACTCTGCCACTCAGTGGCCCATTCAAACCCCTCAATAATATAGCTGGCAGTTGGAATGTATCAGTCAGTGAATAACACAGGCAGCATCTGCAGCACACCAGTATAAAGTATGCAAACACCTTTCAGTCTTGTTTTTTCCCCACAAACTCTGCACCATTGGTGTACACACTTGGGAATTTTAACTGACAAACTGATAGAGATGTAGCAAAGCAGCAGCAGACCCTATGTGCTACAGACAGGAGGGCAGTGATGAGGATAATGCTGACAACCGGCCCAGACCGAAGAGAAGAGTGTTCAGACCCAGGGTAACCTTCCAGGGACTACATGAGATGGAGACACTAAAGCTCTACAGGGTGGACAGGGACATACTTCAGCAAGTCACTGAGCTCTGCCAACCTCACCTCAGACCCAGAGCCAAGAGAGGGGAACGTATCCCAGTTGAAACAATGGTATGTGTAGCCTTAAGAATACTAACTACAGGTACTTTCCAAAGACCTACTGGTGACATCATGGGGGGTCTCACAGGAATCTGCATCCAGGGTACTCCAGTTCCTGGGCGCCATGCTACCACATGCCAGTAGCACCCCTGAGGATAGAACCAGCAATATGCATCTCTTCCACTGTGTAGCAGACTACTCAGAGGTACTGGGTGCCATAGACTGCACTTGTGCCCAAATCAAAGCACCACCTGGTAGAGATGGTAGCGTGTACGTCAATTGCAAGGTCATGTACAATGCCCAGGGCATTATCATCAATGTGTGTGCTGGCAGCTATCACGACTCCCACATGTGGCATGCCTCACAGCTGTCAGGGGGGGGGGACATCCTGTATGGCCATTTTGTGGGGAATGCTGGCTATGCACTGTAACCGTGGATGATGACCTTCATCAGAAATGCACACACCCCCACTGAAGAACGCCATAATGAGGCAGACGCACAAACTAGGAACATTATAGAGCATGCGTTTGGGATGCTCAAGTCACGGTTCCGCTGCCTTGACACATCTGGTGGAGCATTGTAGTATTCTCCAGCCACATATGCACACATGTACATAGTATGTTCCATGTTACACAGTATGATCCTGCGGAAACAGCTGCGGCAGGAACAACACAGGGAAGGAGCACACAGCCCCTCACCATTGCCAAGGTCTCCACAGGCACACAGGGACCTGGAGGAGGAACCCGCTGAGTCTGCCGCTGTAGGCAGACGTAGGCGTGCCTAGTATGCCCTGGCCTTGGTAAAGAGGCACTGCATAGCACATACACTGACACCCTAGGGATCCAGGAAGAGACACCTCTCTCCGACTCGCACATAGTAAAATGGATGCCACATACATTACACTACCTGTACCTTACCATGTATAGGCTGTGTACTGCGTGCATCCAACACAGTCAGCCTCACAACTGCTGCAGGCACAAGCTAAGTCACCCTTCTTAACAGATGACGACAGTAGTACATTTTGGTAGCATATCTAAGGTATCGCTGCATGTATGCAAGGGAATGGGGTGGCCTACCAAGATAGCAGCAGACAACTGACAGCTATGTGGGACAACATGAAATATCTGGCCACTACTGGCTTCCCCAGTTCCCAGTACACAGTAGTTCCCTCACAAAACTCACTGCAGTGTATGTGGGGGACTAATAAACTGGGGGGGAGGGGGGTCATAGGTCACATGCATGGATGTCAATCTTGGGGTCCCATACACACCCTTCAGCTTCTCCCAGCACGTCCGCCATAGAAAACCATAAAGACATGTCTGGCAAAGGTCCACAAATAGGGACAATAATGAAATATTCCTCTTACAGACAGACAGTGATATCACAGCAGGTCTTACAGTTACATGAAGTCTCTGAAGGGTAGGAAGTCTGAAACTCAAATGTCTACCATTACACTCTAACCTTCGGTCTTCAGTGATATGCCAGTATTCTCCAAGACAGGCACAACACTATGTTAAATGGAACCAAAAAGTAAAACCAACATCTGCACAGTCTGTGTAAATGTGTACAGCTGACAGGTATGTCTCCCCAAACACACCCGTATCCCCATAGAAATGCAGTAACATGTATGTTTGTAGGGTAACTGCAGCAGAGCACACATTCCCAGGGCTGTCACAATCAACTTGAAAACTTGTCGCATATTCACAATATGCAGGAGTCAATGAGCTATGTATATGCGTGGTTAATACTGTCAGGAAGTGGGCAGCAGTTACTCTTGGCTGTTGTGGCTTAGTGGCCTAGGTACCATCCTGTAGTTGACAGGGTCCATGTTCCAAGACTTTCTGTGCCAACTATTTTGCATGCAGCTACACCTACGGTAGGAGAAGACAGGGACAAGAGGACACACATATGGACAGTACACAGTTCAGAGCAACTTGCACAGTGCCTAGCAGGACAGCGGGTACCTGAAGGTCAGTGTACTGCCAGGTGTTAAATGGCTGCCACCTTACTGTGTCAGCACTGACAAGTCACTGGCCACCATCCATACACTTGGAATGACAGGCTGTCACAGAAGGACCACAAGTATGCCCCGTATATCTCTTCTGCTTGTCCTAACATTGCATTTGCCTGCCAAACTATGTGCCAAACAAGAAAGGTTCATATCAAAACATCAATGGGAAAGAGTGGAAAAGTAGATGTCATACCCATAAGAAAAAGCAAAATTATACCAAACCAGTCTCCCAGCTGTCTATATTTGGCAGAGCATTATTAACACCCTGTCCCCATGTGTAGACCTGTGCCCGACTGTCATATATGGGCCTGTCCAGATGTCAGTCTGTGACAGGTTGACAGCTAGGGCCAACATGTAGCCTCTTAATAACATAGCAACTCATACCGTCTGAGGTATTATCATTATGGATCATCATGGATTATCATGGACCTCATTAACAGGGACATTGGCAAACCCCAAATACTTGATCCCACACCGTCTACCTTTTTCAAGGGGAGGTATGTCAGTGAACTCTGGATGACTTCCCTGAGACAACCAACAAGGGCATGGATGATGGACAGACTGTGCTCTCTAGCCACCTTGACTCGGCCAAAGCCTTACACACTATTCCCCACCTGGCCACAATACATGAACTCAGTCAACTAAGCAGCACTCCATATGTTACCAGATGGGCAGCAAACTGCTTCATTGATAGAACCCACAGTCATAATAGGGGTAGCCAAGTCAAGCAGTACACCTGTAATGAGTGGCATACCCCAGGGATCGGTCTTGGGGCCTCTGGTATATGGGATATATTTCCCTGAGGTGCAGGCCAAAAACACTGGCTATGGCTGACCAAGTTGGCAGATGACTGCAAGCTGGGAACAGTCATCAATACCCAAAGTGATATGGACGTCCTACAACAGGGTCTCACCAAAACAAATGACTGCTGCCAGAAACATGGCCTCAAGCTGAATGCCTGCAGATGCATCATCATCCCCTTCGGGGAGACTGATGTCCCTATATTAACAATGTCCTACATACACAATCAGTAGTGATGCATTTGCCCACCCATTTTGATAGCTACCTGAAGTCCAAGCACCTTGTTGCTTCCGTTGTACAGAAAGCTTCATTGATGGGCCGACACAAAAGTAAGGTTATCTCATCCAGGGACAAAAAGGTCATAAGATCCATGTAGTCTAACCTTATAAGGCCAATTATTTTGTACAATGCCCCCTTCGGCATGTACCTCACAAAACACATGCAGCAGCTGGAGAGACCACAGAGGTTCCTCACCACTAGAATCCAGGACCTCAAACACCTACCCTACACAGATAGGCTAACAGCACTGTTCCTCTACTCAGTTCCATACGAACTCTTTAGAGTTGACCTATGTCTGGCATACAAAGCAATCCAGACCCTGCCTCGATGGGACTGTTGCACATCTGGAAGTCAAGGCCCACTCGATCAACATGTAGGTGCAGCATCAACCTAGTCTTTGATCTCAATAGGGCTTCTTGGCGTGACAGATACGTGTCCACAGACTCACCCATCTGTGGAATACACTCCCTGTCCACATCAAGCTGAGTGCCTCAATACCCCTTATGAAGTGCTCCCTGTATAAGTGCATGGAAAACAGAAAATACAGTCCTGTGACTCCACCTGTGTCTTTGCTGGACAGGGTCTCTGGGTACTAACATATCTTAACATGGGGTACACTCTCGTCTGCGAGGGTTATAAGTGTTTCAGGGCCAATAGCCTAATAACCTCATATCAACCTATAAACAAATGTCTGTCGTTGGTTCACCACATTACTCTATACTGCTCTGCCACTGACATACCTGGAAATCACAGTGCTATGTGGAATATACCACACAAATAATGGACATCTCTGCTCAGCAGAATGCACTCTGCATCCACACCCATACCGCTCGATCTCTTAAAGCAAGAAATCTGTACAATGTCATAAATAACAGTGGGACAAAGGCCCCAAAATAGGAAAAATAGGTATGATATTTAAATATTGCTCTCACAAACTTAGAAAGTTGATGGAATAACATTTTCTGAGGTTATGAAGTCTGAAACTCAGATGTTCCGTCATTTTTTTTTTAACTTCACTCTTTAATTATTTGCTACTAACTTGCCAGAAAACTGCAATTTTATGAAAAAACGGAGCAAAATTATGAGATAAACATCTGGACATTCTGCAAAAAACTGTACAGTCGAGAGGTATGAGTTACACCAGGATACGACTTTTCAGGTAAGAAGAATAACACACAAGCAGGAGATCCCCAGCCAGTATATCACTGAGGTGCTGGAATGTTTACACAGCTTCATCAGCCAATCTGCTGTAGCCATACCTCTCAACTGGCCGGATTGGGCAAGAATGTCTATAGTCTGGCTTATAATTTCAGTCTGTGCATCATACATGTTCTATTTCTCAGGTAAATCACTGTGATGATCTGAGGATTTCTGTCAGTAAGCAATGACAATACATTACAGTGTCAGACATCATATGTCAGAAAATTTATGCTAAAACAAACCCTGTTACACTAACAACTTTCAACATTAATAAGAGCAATATTTACATCATCTCCCTATGTTTGGGCCATTGTTCCCCCATTTTGGCAGGCTATCTCAACATTCTTTGCACCAACAGTTGGAGAGATATGGCTGTAGCAGACAAAACCCCCAACTGGAGTACAACTATCTCTGGAATGGAGTCCCACTCTTACTATAGAAGGCCATACTGGGCATGCTCGTACACAGAGAATTACAGCCCATGTCTAAATCCACATTAGACTATATAACTGTATTGTGCATAGATGTCTTTGCATACAGACAGCTATGTACACCTTAATGGACTCTACCCACAGCCATCAGACAGGATTACCCTCAGCTAGCTGTAGGTGGCCCATATGTGATATATCTGCATCTGTTGTGTGTGATACACAGACATATATATGGGCGACATATAACAATATTTCAAGCATACACACACGGACATGGGGAAGAGAGAGACAGACTGTGATAGAGAGACACAGAGAGTGAGTCATTGACAGGGATACCCTGAAAGGCACAGAGTGATGTCCTGCAGAAGACAGTTGCATACCAGTTGTAAACAGTCGCATGTGCCAGCATGAAGGTGAGCTCCACTGTGTAATAGTACTGAGGTAAGGGTTGTAATAGCACATCACCTGCCTGTGTATGTGTGTGTTTGTAGGTTAAAGTATTATGAGGCCTTTCCCGCTCAGTACCCTTCCCATTGACCCACTTCACAAGATCTGCTGATGTCATTCACCTTAGAAGTACCTTTGGACACTTGTCAGCCCTATAAGCTCTGTGGCACATGCGATAACTGCATAACACTATACTACAAATAACTAGATAGGTAAGGGTTCTAATCTCAGTCCTGGCAAGTGTGTGTGTGTGTGTGTGTGTGTGTGTGTGTGTGTGTGTGTGTGTGTATCAGTTAAAGATTTTTAAGCCATTCCCACCCAGTACACTTCCCATTGCTCTACTTTAGCAGTCCTGCTGTCAGTCACCTTAGAAGTACCTCTGGACAGCCATCGGCTCTATAAGCTCTATGGTGAGTGCAATACACAGTACAAATAACTACATAGGCAGGGGCTCTAATCTCAGTTCTGGCAAATATGTGAGTGTAAGTGTGTATGTTTGGATACACTAGACAATCTCGACGTACTAAAATGTCGAAATTCAGTACATCGAGACTGAATAGTGGAAAGTGCAGTTAACCAAAACTGCACTATGCCGAATCTGCTGCTATCGTGGTGTCGCGTTTGTGATGTGGTTTGTGGATTTATCTGGGGTTTCAGGTAAGTGTTGTGTGTTTGAGGATAATGGGTAGGGATTTTAGTGTGTGTGTGTGGTGGTGTTTTGTGTGTTTTTGTGTGTGTTTGTGTGTTTAGTGCGACCTCGGAGTTAGACTATATAAGGGGGGGGGGTGGGGGGTGCAGGGAGGCTTGCCCCCCTGCTTATATTTAGGTTAAGTGTGTTTGTGTGTGTTATGTTTGTTTAGTTAGGTAGGTGTATGTGTGTGTGTGTGTGTGTGTGTGTGTGTGTGTGTGTGTGTGTGTGAATGGTTGCGATTGTAGTGTTAGTGATTGTGGGTTTTTGCATATTTGGTTTTTCAACTATTCAGTCTCAAAATACTGAAATTCGACATTTCAGTATTTCGAGATTGTATAATGAATCCGTATGTTTGTAGGTTAAGGTATTTTGAGGCCTTTCCCACCAAGTACACTTCCCATTCCCATACTTTACAAGGGCTGCTGATGTTATTCACCTTAGACGTACCTTGGGCCACTCTTCAACCCTATAAGCTCTGTGGCACATGCGATAACTGCGGAACACTGTAGTACAAATAACTAGATAGGGAGGGGTTCTAAACTCAATACTGGAAACTGTGTGTGTGTGCGTGTGTGTGTGTGTGCGCGTGTGAGAGAGAGAGAGAGAGAGAGAAAGAAAGAAAGACATAAAACCATACTCTGTGTGTGTTTGAGTGAGAACCATATCCGCGGGGGTGTGGCTTATACCATTTTGAGGAGCATTCCACCCAGTACACTTCCCATTGCCCTACTTTACAAGCCCGCTGACGTCATTCACCTTAGAAGTACCAGTATAAAATCTTCAGCCCTATAAGCTCTGTGGTGTGTGCAATAACTGTGTAAAACTACAGTACAAATAATCAGATAGGTAGAGGTTCTAATCCCAATACTGGCAACTATAGTACTGTGTGTGTTTGTGTGTGTGTGTGTGTGTGTGTGTGTGTGTGTGTGTGTGTGTGTGTGTGTGTGTGTGTGTGTGTGAAGCATATCCCCTGTGGCTACTGTGTGTTATACCATTTTAAAGCCTGTTGACTCTCTCCCCATGGCATTACTTTAAGGAGGCAGTTAATGGCATCTGCCTTACATGCACCATGTTAAACTATACAGGCCACACCAGTCATTTGTACAGATGTGTATGGAATATCCAGATGTTTGCAACCTATATGTGGTCTGTCCCCCCCAACAATAGGAATTTATGAGTAATCACTGCAAAATATGTCAGTTACTATAGTGATAGACATCAGCATCAGACTTCATACCTGTCTGAAACATGCTGATACAAAGTCTGTTACTCTATCACTTGCTCAGGTATGCAAGAGCAATATAGGAGACCAGTTGCTATTTTGGGTATTTTATCCCAAAGTACAGTTTTGTACCTACCATAAATGTAGATGTTCGAAGATCCACATTGCTGCAGTCCTTACTTATGGGTAGTCCGCTGTCCTCGGTCGGCCCGAATACCAAAGTATTAGGCTGACGTCGGTCATGGGCGCCTAGATCTGACATCAGAGCATCAGGGTATAAAGGCGCATGACCGACGTCATATCCTCAGTCTTTTCTTGCCCCAGATGTCAGAAGGCCCAACAAGAAAGGCCACAGCCAAAAACAGAATACCTCCCAAAAACAAGCCCAACAACAACCATCACCTAAAGCATAGCACCATGTCAAACTACAGTGGGGAAGGAGGGAGGGTATTGGACTGCAGCAATGTGGATCTTTGAACATCTACATTTATGGTAGGTACAAAACTGTACTATGTTCTTCATCTCACATTGCTGCAGTCCTTACTTATGGGTAGAATCCCAAAGCAACGGGAAAGGGAGGTTGGTAAAAATCATAGAGCATTAGGGGCTGCTAAAATGCCCTGTAAAATTGCAGTGGCAAATCCAGCCCTAGACTTAGAATAAAGAGGAAGGTGGTAATGTTTAGAAAAAGTATGCACTGAACTCCAAGTAGCTGCCTCCAAAATGTCTTTTGTAGCTACCCCCCTTAAAAAGGCCGTAGAAGTAGCAGTAGCCCTAGTGGAATGAGGCCTGATTCCAGCAGGAATCTCCTTACCATGATGGGAATAACAGAAAGAAATACAAAACCCAATCCATTTAGAAATAGTTTGTTTTGAAACAGGTTTACCCTGCGAACCCAAAGCAAAAGAAACAAACAACTGCTGAGACTGTCTGAACTCCTTGGTTCTGCTCAAATAATAACGCAACTGTCTGTGAATATCCAAAGTATGCAAAATTTTCTCCCCTTTATTTTGGGGGTTTGCATAAAAAGTAGGCAAATGAATAGTTTGGTTTAAGGCCACACTAGAAACCACTTTAGGCATAAAGGAAGGACTAGTACGCAAAGATACCCTATCCTTATGAAAAATCAGGAAAGGCTCCACTGCCATGAGGGCCTGTAATTCAGAAACCCTTCTTGCAGAGGTAATGGCCAACAAAAAGCAGTTTTCCATGACAAATACTTTAACTCGGCAGTAGCTGCAGGCTCAAAAGGTTGTAGAGTAAGTTTTTCCAACACAAAATTGAGATCCCAAGCAGGAGTAGGAGCTCTACGTGGGGTCTTATATTCTTTGCCCTCTAAGAAATTGCTTAAACAAAGGATGAGAGAATAAAGGAGGGTCACAATCATAGTGAGCAGAAATGGCTGCAGCATGGACCTTTATCGAGGAGAAAGACAAACCCTTGTCCAATAACTCAGTAAGATATTGAAGAGCAACACTTAAATCAGGTTTGGAGACATCAAAGTCCTTTCTTTGCTCCAAATAAAAATCTCCTCCATTTATCAGAGTAAACTTTCCTGGTACTAGGCCTCCTGGCCTCCAAAATAACATTCAAAACTTGTTGTGGAAGCTGAGACCCTCCAGAGTCTAAAACAGAATATGCCAGGCTGTTAGATGCAGAGACTGAATCTTGACATTGAGGAAGTGATTGCCCTCTTGTGACAAAAGGTGCGGAATCAAAGGCAGAGGCCATGGAGGTTCTCGTACTAAACTCCTCAGTAGTGGGTACCAGTGTTGTCGAGGCCAATCCGGTGCTATCAAAATCATGGTTGGCTTGTCTTGTCTGGCCTTCAAAAGTACCTTGGGAAGAAGAGGCAGAGGTGGAAAGGCATATACATGCAGATTGTTCCAACTGAATGATAGAGCGTCCACCTTCCAAGCTGTGTGATGAAACATTTTTGTGCAAAACTTTGGCAACTGGTAATTTAGTTGGGAAGCGAACAGATCTATGTCTGGAGTTCCCCATAACACTGTCAACTTTTGAAATACATGAGGATCCAATTTCCACTCGTGAGGATCCACTATTTGTCTGCTCAACACATCTGCTAAGGAGTTCTGTGCTCCTGGTAGAAACCTTGCCTGAAGATTGAGGTGTAGATTGAGAGCAGTTTCCCACAAAATCATCGCTTGCCTGCAAAGAGGGTAAGAATGGGTTCCCCTTGCTTGTTGATGTACCACATGACAGTAGTGTTGTCTGTTTGAATCAACACCTGCCCTGGGTGAAGTAAATCTTTGAAAGCCATCAATGCAAACTGGACTGCTAACATTTCCTTCAAGTTGATATGCAAATGTTGGAGTTTGACAGGCCACGTGTCTTGCACCCATTTTCCATTGAGGTGTGCTCCCAAGCCTTGTCCGAGGCATCTGTCGTTAGAATCTGACTCGCCTCTGGCCGGGTCACAGAGAGTCCCTTGTTTAGGTGACATTCCTGAGCCCACCACAAAAACTCCTTCTGAATGCAAGGTATTATCTGAATGACAGTGTCTAGATCTTGGCAGTGCTGTGTCCATACATTTTGAGATACCATTGAAGCTTCCTCATATGCAATTTGGCATTGGGAAGCACCAGAATACAAGATGCCATGAACCCCAAGGCTTGAAGGACTGTCCTTGCAGTCAGCCTGGACCGTAGAGACATTTGATGGAAATAAAGAGAAAGGCTTCTTTGTTTGTCCGGGGTCAAAAAAACCATCTGGGAAGCTGTATTCAGTCTCACACCCAGAAAGCACATGTCCTGAGAGGGTACTAGACTGGACTTTGTTTCGTTCACAGAATACCCTAGGCATCTTAACACTGCCACCACATACTGTAGATGATGAAGAAGTTTGTCCTTTTCTTGTGCAATAATCAGGCAATCGTCCAAATAAGGATAAATCTGTATTCCTCTTAGTCTGAAAAAGGCTATCACTGGAGCCAGAACCTTTGTGAACACTCTGGGCAGTAGATAAGCCAAAGGGCAATGCAGAGAACTGATAATGTAAATTTCCAGCCCGAAAACGCAGGTACCTCCTGCAACTGGGCCTGATAGGAACATGAAAGTAAGCCTCTTTGAGATCCAGAGTAACCATCCAGTGATCTTTTCCCAACAGAGGTAAAAGTTGTTGTAAAGTCAGCATCTTGAACTTTGGAATGTCCAGGTAGGTGTTGAGGATAGATAAATCCAAAATTGGTCTCCACGTGTTCCCTTTCTTTGGAACTAGAAACAGGCGAGAATAAAATCCTAGGCCCACTTCTGACAGAGGAACTGGCTGTATAGCTCCTATTTGAAGAAGTAAAGAAATTTGTTTGTGAGCCTCTATCCTTTGCCGAGGAGGGACGTCTGGCATGCCCTTGAAAGGAGGCATGGTATGGAAATAGAACTTGTAACCTCGGTTTATAATGTCCAATACCCATTTGTCCTGGGTGACTAAATGCCAATTTTGCTTGAAAAGAGCCAACTTTCCTCCCAAAGGAGCTGCCAGGCAAGAAGAATCTGGCAGCTGAAAATGCAGGTCATTGGGCCTGTTTACGAAAGGACTGGCCCCTGCCCTCACCAGCAGATTGAGCAGGCGAACTCCATTGTCTCGGCCTGAAGGTACTCTGAGCTCTGCCCCTACCACGCCTAGATCTACCCCTAGACTGAGAATCAGAAGAAGGGTACGTCCACCCCTTAGTAGGCCAATTTCTACTAAACTTTGGAGGTTGTACCTGCAAAAAATCTTTAACAGTCTGCATAGACTTAGCCTTGTCTTCCATTTCCTTTAAGACTGACTCCACAGGAGGACCAAACAAAACTTCAGACTGTAAAGGGGCATCCAGAATTCTAGACTTAACATGCTCAGACAAATTCTGATCCTTAAGCCAGGCATGCCTACGAATAATTGAACCAGTGGCAGCCACCCTAGAAGAAGCCTGTAAAGCATCAAAACCACATTGCAAAGAGTGCTTTCCCACCTGTTCAGAAACATGCACTAAATCCTGCAATTCTTTACACTCTATGCCCTCTGCCAAAGCATCCACTTTAGATCTTAGCTGAGAAAGGAGGAAATTCTGATACTTCAACATATGAAACTGGCAGTTCAAAGCTCTCATTGCTAAAGTAGAAGAGGTATACACCTTCTTACCCCATCTATCCAAAGCTCTAGCTTCCTTATCCAGAGGAACCGGATTCTTAACAACAGAGGCTCTAACACCCTTAGGCCCCTGACTAATAGTTTCTGGGTCCGCTCTAGGACTCTTATAAAGATATTTATGAGCCTCAGGCACCCTGTAATACCTGTCTGGTTTAACTGGAGCAGGAGGCACAGAATCTGGATTAAGGGAAGCTTCCGAGAAAACATCTGAAACAACATCCAAAACCGGAGGTATAGCTAAGGGTCTATGCTGTGGTAAAAACAAGAACTCCCTAAGTCTCTTTCGTGAATCAGAGTAATCCTGTCCTTCCCACTTAAAATGCTCCCTCATGGAATGCAGAGTTTCTGAAAATGAAAAATCCTCTGGAGGAGAAGCAGAAGGAGTGGAATCCTCTGCATCAGAATCAGAATAAGGAGGGAAATCTTGGATGTCTTCAGCAGAAGACTCTGAATCATCTGAGGCCTGCTCCAAACTTTCCAACTCTGGCTCCATCCTGGGCCTCTTATCAGGAGGGCATAGAACCTCTAATTAAAGTAATCAAATCCTCTGCCATTTTAAGCATGTGCTTTTAGGCACAGACCCTGAAGAACCAGAACTGACACCAGAGGAAGGCAAAACAGACCTGCCCTTAGAAGGAGCCTTAGAAACAGTAACAGAAGGCCTAACCACCTTAGGCATAGAAGGGAGAATAGTAACCTGAGAGGCCCCTTCAGCCTGACCTGCCTCCTGAGAGGCCACATCATGTAAAATCAAAGTTTCCCCCTGGGACTCAACAGAAACTTCAGCCGGATCCACCTGTTCAGCTGTAGCTTCTAAAGATCCGGCGTCCGTAACGGACGAATCATCCTGCCTAGGCTTTAAAGATTTGTCTTTGCGCTTCTTAGTAGAAGCAGGCGTCGGAACATCCGGCGGCATATTATAATTACACCTCTTGCCAAAGACTAACCTAGCGCAATCTAACCTCCGCTTTATAGTGCGTTTATTAAACCTAGCACAGCACCGACACCCAACTACGCCGTGCTCGTCCCAAACAAGGAATACAAAGCGAGTGGTAATCCCTATGCGGTATCTGTTTCCCACAAGAAATACAATTATTCACTTTTTCTGACATCCGTAAGTAACTGAGGCAAGAAAAACAAAAATATTCCCCAACGGGGTACTTAGCCCAACTTGGTATCGGTCTGAAACTCCGAAAATGAAAAATTTCAGAACGCCGAACGGCACTTGCAACGCTGCTTCTGCATCAGACCATGCGGCAAAAAAGACTGAGGATATGACGTCGGTCATGCGCCTTTATACCCCGACGCTCTGATGTCAGATCTAGGCGCCCATGACCGACGTCAGCCTAATACTTTGGTATTCGGGCCGACCGAGGACAGCGGACTACCCATAAGTAAGGACTGCAGCAATGTGAGATGAAGAACATCATCCATAAAGGTATTCCCAAGATTATTTGTTGCAAGTTATGTCCCCAGCATATAATCTCTGTAGTGCATGTAATGTGTATGTAGCACTATAGTACATACAAGTGGATACGTAGAGTTAGTTATCTATTGGCAACTGTGTATGCCTTTCTGTATGCATATCCCCTGTGGCTGTCTTTACTGTGTGTATGCAATGGTTATACCAATTTGTGTACCTCTTCCACCCGGTTAACTCCCCCACTGCCAAACTACTTGCAGCCCCTACAGATGTCATCCACCTTACAAGCACAGTTACACAGTTTCTAACACAAAGGCACTGTGGTGCATGCAATCATCATATCACTGTGTATTGTACTTAAATAGGTGGGTCATCCAATATGAGAAGTGCAAACTGTGTGTGCATGTGTGTTTTAATGCATGTCCCCATGCAGCAGTGTGTGTGTATTTCAGGTGGCTCTACCATGTTAAGGGCCTCTGAACCCACCACTGGCAATCCTAACAGCCCCTGCAATTGTCACCCACTTGAATAGTAGTGGCAGACACTGCAACACTACATTACCTCTGTGGTGTTTCTGTCATGTATCTAGCAGTATCGTTTGTAAAACTGGGGAGGCAGAGGTTCAGCTATCAGTAGGGGTAGGTCAATGTGTGTGTGTGGGGGTGTGTGTACCAGCATACCTCTCAACCACTCACAGAAAGACATCTGGTTAAAGCCATATGGGAAGCTGGGGCAAACAGCAAACACTGAGCACACCCTTCACATACTGATGTGACACACATGGGGAAACAGAGAGCAGAACAGGTCATGCATTTGAATGCACCTTCCAAAAGGCATGTGTTGTTACAGGACAATATCAATTATTAATCTGTCATGATTTTCCAAAACATTGGCCAGAAAACCACAAGTTTATGACAGATGGAAAGAAATTATGCGTCAGACATCAGGACAATCTGCAGACATATGTAGAGGTCACAGGTATGGCCAACCATCTGTACCCATACCTCCCAAGCTCTTAGAGCAAGAAATGTTGACAAAGCAAAGCCATAAATAATGGGGTGACAAAGGCCACATATTAGGGACACTTGTCAAATATTGCTCCTACAAACTTATAAAGGTAATGGAATAACAGGTTTTTGCATTACCATAGATAGTCTGAAAGGTATGAAGTCTGCAACTCATGTCTGCCATTATTTTTTTTACATAAACCCGCAAGGATTTGGCAATGATTTGCCAGAAAAATACAGGTTTATAAGAAAATGGACCAAAAATATGAGGCAAGCATCTGGACATTCTGTGGAAATCTGTACAGTTGAGAGGTATGTCTGTACCACCCTGCAGGTTGCAGTCCATGTTTGGCAAGGTGTAACTTGTGACAACTGAAACAGTGAAGAGAGGTCCCAAGACTGTAGGACAAGAAACATGTCATACAATTCTGTACTGATTGCATACAGCAGTTATTGCACATCAGAAGCACCTTAATGTTATGAGAAATACTGTAAGGTAATGTCACACAAAGAAGATGTCATAGTAGCAAACCAGAGGAAGTCCTGTGTGTTGTACTTGCCGTGGGCATGCTATGTGCTGCCAACTGTCACATTACAAGTTATGTCCCACACTCCACATTTGATAATGTTACACACACACATTGTGTTGCCTGTGTGTGTGTAATATGTAGACATGTGAAGGCCCTGTAACTACCTGGTGCCCACAAGATACGGGAATTTGTTGGGGTTAAAGTAATGGCTAGGCTTGTGAGGGACCTAGTGCCAGTACTCAAGTAACCTCATCTGTATGTATGAGCCTGTGGTACTACAGAACACCCAGGTGACATGTATGAAGGCTACCTGGCTGTATCAAGGGGTATGTATGCAAGGTCAAAAAAATACCACTCGGACAGTGAAATACAGTTCATGGAGGGAAATTTTGTGATTTAAAAGCATGTGTCCTGGAACAAATTGTTGAATGTGATGAAACTGTTTTAAAGGATAAATTGCATTATAAAGAAACAGTTTTTATTTTAAAGTATGACACTTTAGCCCCTAAGGGCATGAACAAAGAATGAAATTGGAAAGTATTTTTGTAATTAATTGAGTTAATTTAATTGATGTATTTAAGTTTTGCATAAAAGGTGTGTCTTTAGTGTTTTTGTACTCCTAGAAGGCTGTGGCCGAAGCACTAGAGAGATTGAACTTTTATTAAATCTGTTTCTCGTCAACTGGTTTTGCTGCTAATTTCACTGTCAGAGTGGTATTTTTTTGTTTGTTTTTATTTTTTATCTTATGGTGCTATGGATTTTATCTATGGCCAGTGACTCGTTGCAGCAGCTGCCTCACCCATCTCGGGAAGGTCCAGCTAGTTCATTATCATTGACTGGTTTACATGCAGATTTGTCCTTAGAGGATCGCTCCATGGGGGCTGGTGTGCAGTTCACTAGCATAGAATCATCTAGGTCCTGGGATGGTATGCTGGAAGAGGGCAGGAATCATTGGTCCATTAATCTATTCCAAGGTACTGGTTCACTTGAATCTGTAAAAATGCCTTCTGCTGCTCGTGATAAAGTGGATTCTCTTGAAAAATTACTGTTGTATTCTAATACTTTAGGACTTGAACGCTATCTGGGTTTAAGGTTTGTAAAATAAAAAAAAAAAAACACACTACTCCCTTTGACAATAAAGATACTATGGATGTGCAGTTTGAAACCAGGTGGGTTGCAGCTGCACATAGGTGTGTGAAAGAGTGGCTCCAAATTCTAATAGAAAGGGATGCAGTTAAACAGCAGAAACCTATGGAGGAAATTACTGCTTCCTGTTCTTTGTCTAGTGAACTTGGGGCTTCTTGCTTTCATGAGGTGTTGGTTACATTAAATAAATTAGAGGGGGCTTCAGAGAACATTATAAAAAGAAAAACAGACAAACTTGAAAGAGATCTTCGTGATTATGGCTCTGGTGGAGCCTTTAAGATGTTTAACAAAAAAAGGAAACCGGGGAGGTACTTCCATAGGTTAGTACTAAGCTAACTGCCCTTGCAAGCCATTTTAAGCCTAGCCAATTATCCCTTGAGACTGAAATACTGCACCTTGTGTTGTAAACAAAAACAACAGCCGAGTGTTTCTTCTGCCTCCTTGGATGTAACCTATAGCACAGGTGAATCAGAAAGCGAAGATGTCGGACATCCTTCCTTGCCTCAACCTAAGCAACCGAAATATTGGAAAGAAAAGAAAACTTTAGGGGCCCTGTGAACCAGCATAATTTTCATGGAGGAGAAAACAGATATGGTAAAAGAACACGTTATGATGGCAACAGAGATGGACACATGCAGAAATATAATAACAAAAGGACTCGATATTGATGGTCAATATGTAAGTGATTTATGAGAACATGCTGTAGTTAGGGATTTTAATGGTATAGTGGTAAATTTATCTAAAATGCAATTATCTGACACTGAATTTTCAGTGTTACAAAAAGGTTTGAAATTTATTCCCACAGCACTCCCGCAGTGGTATATATTCCAAATGGAAATGTTTCTTTTATGTAGAAAGTTACATTTGCTTGACGTTTGAGGGTAAAGATGAAGGGGATGAAGACATTTCATCCGTTTCATCAAATGATGAAAATGAAATGCATTTCCCTTGTAACTCTTCTGCTGATTTTTTGAATGATTTAAATGCATATTATTTATTTGATACATCACATGTACATTAAAAAAGTAAATTTGTTCCTGCCTTTAAAAAGGAGAATATACAACAATTTTCAGTTATGGTAAAATATGCCTGGGAAAGGAATTTCTTTCCAATAGAAACAATATTTTTTATAAACTTAGTAGAAATGAATGGAAGTCTTTGTTGGAATTAATCCCAATAACAACAAAAAAAGGATCCACAAAAGGACAAACGTTCCTGTATAACGAATAAAAATGTAGTTCACCAGAAAATCACCACTCATATACAGGAGCGAAAACGGCAGCAGCAGTATATTCAAAGCTCGTTGATGGCACAATCAGTTAAAGTTCATATATATAACCACGTATCAAAATAAATGTTGATAAAACAATTTATTGTAGCAAAAAGTGAGCGCTTTCACCATAAGGCTTCTTCAGACTTTAAAAAACTGAATAATACAAAGGGTTTTAAATAGTGTCACTAATTAAAATTACTAGCATCAATTATATTCAATGCAAATTTAAAGTGAAATAGCACATTCATTTCATATAAACCTTGTCAGACAAAATAAAATAAGATCATCACAGTTAAATACAAACAAACATACACAATGAAATACTTATTAATACAAAAATATTATTTAAAATCATAAAATCATTGTTTAGGTCTAGCTAATTTCCTTTTCCGAACAATAGGATATAAATTAACTTTATCATTTAATCCAGGAAATTGGTCCGCCCTACAGCGGATGATCCAACGTAGTTCACATTCCTGGGTAAAAGCATCTATGTCACCGCCTCTGATGTTTGTCTCTATAACTTGTATAACACAGAAGCCAAAAGTACGTGTGAACCCTAGTGATTTACAATGCTTAGCTAGGGCATTATGTTCAGACCCCTTACGTATATGGTAAATATGCTCCCTTATACGCTCTTTCAATTGCCTATTAGTTTTCCCAATGTAAAACGCTGGACAGGATGAGCACCTAGCAAGATATATAACATTAACACTGTGGCAGTTGGTTCGGGTGTAGAATGAAAATGTCCGCCCTGTAACTGGTAGTGTAAAAGTGTCATCAGTGTTGATATACTGACATTGATTACATTTGCTACAAGGTCTTGTATTATACCTAAAAGTATCAACTAATGTATTGTTAGCTCTCACAGAATGATGGCATAACAATCGCTTTAAATTCATTTTATTTTTAAACAAAAAACTTGGTTTCCTTCCCACGACTCTACTAATGTCACTATCTAATAGAGGAGTCTCCCACCGTTTCTCTATGATGTCCTTAATATAGTGGACATCATTTGTGAAATATAGTGGTACTCTCAGTTCTTTATTACCTTCTGATTGTATCGTTTCAATAACATCCCCTCTTGCTGAAAAATAAGGACATGCTCTTGAACTCCTAAGATTTTTCACCACAGAAACTGCTTTACTTGCTTCATCCTCTCTGTATCCTCTTTTTACCAATCTGGAATTAAAATCTAACAATTCTTTCTCAAAACCTTCATCTGAGGGGTTAAGCCTTGATGCTCTCATGATTTGTCCCTTCATTACATTTTCAAAGACAAACCTGGGATGCATACTATGTCTATGTAGCAGTGTGTTCCTAGAGCAAGTTTTCCTATGGACCGAGGTGTTCAAAAGGCCATTATCAAGCCTCATTATATTTACATCTAAAAAAGAAATATAGGTCCTGGACGAACAAGAAGTAAACCTCAGAAAATCAGTTAGACTATTCATGGATGATACAAATTCCACAAGTTGGGTTTCATTACCCCTCCATATAAGGAAGAGGTCGTCGACAAATCTTCTGTAGAAACCAACATACTGTCGGAACTCCTCCATGGGGAACAGTAGTTCTTGTTCCCAATCAGCCATTACTATGTTGGCGTAGCTATTGGCACACGAAGTGCCCATAGCTACGCCATCTTTCTGAATGTAAATCTCATCACTGAAAATAAATACATTATTTTCAAGAACTGTTTCCAAAAATAGTGTTAGCAGACCTATAGTATTACTATCCAGATCAGAATTCAACCTTAGATAGTGTTGTGTTCTCAATACTCCCAGATCATTTGGTATGACTGTAAATAAGCTCTTAACATCAAGTGTTACTAGGATAAAAGAATCATTATCTTGTAATGTTCTGGTGTAGTCATATAGGTCTAGTAAGAATTGTTTACTATCTTTTAATACAGATTGATTAATGTCGACTATAGGTCTAAGATGGTATTCCAAAAAAATAGAAAAAGGTTCCGTTAGCCATCCTTGCCCAGAAACTATAGTCCTCATAGGTGGATTAGATAAGGATTTATGAATCTTGGGTAAACCATTTATTACTGGAATAAGTGGATTATTCACTTTCAGATATTTAAATAAATTCCAAGTTATTATACGACTTTTAAGTAGGTCATCCAGCATATCATATACCCTAAAAACCATGCTAGTTATACTTGTCAAATCCATCTTCATATAATACATATCATCACTTAACATGGTATGCATCATCTCTACATATTCATCGTGATTAAGTAAAACTATAGGACCCCCCTTATCAGCTGGTCTAATGATAATAGACTGGTCCTTTCTTAATTCAGAAAGTGCCTTCCATTGTTGAAAGTTTAAATTACATTTTGGCCTTTTAACTTTCCATTTCAAATTCTTATTATAATAATTATGTAAATCATTCTCCACTAACTTGCAAAACGTATCTAAGGTGGGGTTCAAAGAAGGTGAATATGTACTAACTGACTTGAATACAGTAGTATGCCCAGTTTCATGTTGGCTATCAACACTTCCAAAATCAAGTTTGAGTTGTACATTGCGCACATACATCTTAATATCTAAAATGGTTTCTGCTAAATCACTGTTCTTACTAGGTATAAAGGTGAGTCCTTTATTAAGGACCTGTTCTTCATATTTATTCAACCTCTTATGAGAAAGATTGACTTCTAATGACCCTCGACTCTCCCCCACATCTTCAACGTTGGGCCCACGTACTCTCCTCCTGAGCCTTTCCGTTTCTGTCGTCCCCTGCTCATTGATCTGGATCACCCGTTGGGGTGAGGGAGTTCTATTGGGAAAGGGGTCTGTATGTTATTATCCCCTAAAGTAGTAGGTGTAATGACTGAATAATTAGTTCCAGTCTTTCTCCTAACTACAGGTTCATTACTTTGAATGATGAGCCTCTCACTACTGTTAACAGGATCATCCTCATTATTAATAATATCAACTTCTACATCAAGTGGCGCATCATATATTACAACTGTATCACCAGTGTTATTCCCTGAACCAATGACATTAATTTCTTTACTAACATCCATATTAACGCCAACAGCGTTCACTGTAACATTATCGCTTTCATTTACATTATTTTTAGTAATGCTAGCAACAGTACTTGTGATATTATTCACAGCGATAGAGTTCCTCACAGTAGCAACATTACTAGCTGTATTGTCCGATTCCATAGGGTTCCTTAGAGTAGCTCTAGGTCCCCTATTTTCAGTGTTCTGTCTCTGCCAAGTGAAGACATGGCCGAGTTTGAAATCTTTAACATCCCTGGTAATCTTTGTTCTTTTCTGTTCAAACAAGCGTTTTTCATATAATGCAATGTTGTCCATTAATTTGTCCATGCCTATCACAGCTTTAGGAGTAGAATACTTATTCATAATAAAATTATGAAATTGCATTACCTTATTCCTTAGTTGTTCCTCTTCAGGACGATGAAATTCTATTAACAGCTTCATATAGTTGAAGCTGAGTTCCAAATTGAGTTGTTGCCACTTGAGCAACAACTCAGGAAAAGTGTTCCCTGATGTCGGCATCTTTAAGATGCGAAGTCCACGTGCCACTATCCGTTTCTGCAGGCATGCCTCAAAATGCTGCCGTTGTAACTGAAGTCTTTTCAGCTTCAGTAAATCGACTTCTAACCTGTTCAGGTCTTCAGCCAGTTCCGATAAGTTCTCATCATTACCAGGTTCAGACATCTCCCCTAAAGCTGGTTCGAAGAGCAACAGAAGATTATCTTCACCCGAAACACAGTCTTGAAACCGGAAAGACTTCCGTTTCGCTGTGATACGCTCAGCTGGCATATACGCTAATTCAATGTTCTCATTTGCCGTTGCTGCCATTCTCCTTTTGTAGAATGAAATATATAATCCCAACAACAACAACAAAAAAAGGATCCACAAAAGGACAAACGTTCCTGTATAACTAATAAAAATGTAGTTCACCAGAAAATCACCACTCATATACAGGAGCGAAAACGGCAGCAGCAGTATATTCAAAGCTCGTTGATGGCACAATCAGTTAAAGTTCATATATATAACCACGTATCAAAATAAATGTTGATAAAACAATTTATTGTAGCAAAAAGTGAGCGCTTTCACCATAAGGCTTCTTCAGACTTTAAAAAACTGAATAATACAAAGGGTTTTAAATAGTGTCACTAATTAAAATTACTAGCATCAATTATATTCAATGCAAATTTAAAGTGAAATAGCACATTCATTTCATATAAACCTTGTCAGACAAAATAAAATAAGATCATCACAGTTAAATACAAACAAACATACACAATGAAATACTTATTAATACAAAAATATTATTTAAAATCATAAAATCATTGTTTAGGTCTAGCTAATTTCCTTTTCCAAAGAATAGGATATAAATTAACTTTATCATTTAATCCAGGAAATTGGTCCGCCCTACAGCGGATGATCCAACGTAGTTCACATTCCTGGGTAAAAGCATCTATGTCACTGCCTCTGATGTTTGTCTCTAACTTGTATAACACAGAAGCCAAAAGTATGTGTGAACCCTAGTGATTTTCAATGCTTAGCTAGGGCATTATGTTCAGACCCCTTACATATATGGTAAATATGCTCCCTTATACGCTCTCTCAATGATGACACTTTTACACTACCAGTTACAGGGCGAACATTTTCATTCTACACCCGAACCAACTGCCACAGTGTTAATGTTATATATCTTGCTAGGTGCTCATCCTGTCCAGCGTTTTACATTGGGAAAACTAATAGGCAATTGAGAGAGCATATAAGGGAGCATATTTACCATATACGTAAGGAGTCTGAACATAATGCCCTAGCTAAGCATCGTAAAACACTAGGGTTCACACATACTTTTGGCTTCTGTGTTATACAAGTTAGAGACAAACATCAGAGGCAGTGACAGATGCTTTTACCCAGGAATGTGAACTACGTTGGATCATCCGCTGTAGGGCGGACCAATTTCCTGGATTAAATGATAAAGTTAATTTATATCCTATTCTTTGGAAAAGGAAATTAGCTAGACCTAAACAATGATTTTATGATTTTAAATAATATTTTTGTATTAATAAGTATTTCATTGTGTATGTTTGTTTGTATTTAACTGTGATGATCTTATTTTATTTTGTCTGACAAGGTTTATATGAAATGAATGTGCTATTTCACTTTAAATTTGCATTGAATATAATTGATGCTAGTAATTTTAATTAGTGACACTATTTAAAACCCTTTTTTTTATTCAGTTTTTTAAAGTCTGAAGAAGCCTTATGGTGAAAGCGCTCACTTTTTGCTACAATAAATTGTTTTATCAACATTTATTTTGATACGTGGTTATATATATGAACTTTAACTGATTGTGCCATCAACGAGCTTTGAATATACTGCTGCTGCCGTTTTCGCTCCTATATATGAGTGGTGATTTTTTGTTGGAATTAAGCTCACAATGTGATATAGTTATAAAACTGGCCAACACAGGTCAGAAAATAGTTGTGCGTCATTATTTGCACTATTTAAGTATGTGTATGGATCACTTGTCAGATGAAAAGGTTTATAAAATGGTAAAAAAAACATCTGTATACTATAAGGCTATGGAAAATTTTAAGGAACTTTTGTTAAAAGGCCTTAGGATTAGGTTATTTGACAAAACATGACGTGGAAGTTAAATTTAGGGTGGAGGGCAGCTCTATAGCTAAATTTTGTCTACCCAAGATTCATAAGAGCATGGAGCTGCCCCCCCCAGTCACCCTATAGTAGCAGCAGATAAATACTTTCTACATGGTATAGGTAAATTGTTGCATTCTTACTTTGTTGAGTATGCAATGAAATTAGAATCATATATTAAAGATTCTTTTGACTTTATTGATAAAGTAAAATCAGTTAAAGGTGGTAAAGATTTTTATTGGGTAGTAATTGATGTCAAGAGTCTCTACACTAGTATTTCACACAATATTGGTATTGAAGCTGTACAGGTTTTCTTGGGGGATAATCCTAAGAGTCATTATGCTACTCAGTTATTGCACTTTTGTTTAACAATTTTTTTTTGAGTTTAATAAATGTATTTATCATCAGCTACAAGGCACTGCAATGGGTGCATCATTTGCACCCATGTATGCTTGCATTGGTTTATTTGAAGTTGAATTTATGTACCATATAGATTTTTTGTTCGTAATGTAGTTTCTTTATGCTTGTTTTATTGATTTATTTTTTTTTGTGTAAAACAGGTGAAAATTTTGTAGTCTTGTCAGGGAATTGAATAATAACCATTTTGGTTTGAATTTTGATGGGTTACAAGTAAGAAAGAAAGTTATTTTTCTAGCTCTTGAGTTAGATGATAGTTCTGGAAATATTACTACTAAAATTCATAGAAAGTTTAATGATGCTGCTCACTTTCTTGACAGCAAAAGTTGCCATACTAGGCACAGGCTTTGTGCTTTACACTTTAATGAGTTACTACGGGTTAGCAGATTATGTAGTGACCCGGATTGTTTTAAGGCAGGAATTAATACAAACTTGGCTGTTCCATATGTGGACATATATTGAAGTTCCTTTGAAAGAATTAATGGAGTGAAAATTTTCTCCAGTTGGTTATTTTACTTGTAGTACAAAAGGGGTAATTTACTCTTTCTTGTAGTTGCAACCGATTTTATACAGGTGAAACTAAAAGAACTTTTAGGGTAGGGCTGCAGGAACACATTATAGATGTTAAAAGAAATGTGGACAGTCCTGTAGCCCTTCATTTTAATACAGTTCATGGAAGGAAATTATGTGATTTAAAAGCATGTGCCCTGGAACAAATTGTTGAATGTGATGAAACTGTTTTAAAGGATAAATTGCATTATAAAGAAACAGTTTTTTATTTTAAAGTATGATACTTTAGCCCCTAGGGGCATGAACAAAGAATGCAATTGGAAAGTATTCTTGTAATTAATTGTGAGTTAATTATTTAATTGATGTATTTAAGTTTTGTATAAAGGGTGTGTCTTTTTTTAGTGTTTTTGTACTCCTAGAAGGCTGTGGCCGAAGCGCTAGAGAGACTGAACTTGTATTAAATCTGTTTCTCGTCAACTGGTTTTTCTGCTAATTTCACTGTCCAAGTGGTATTTTTTTGTTTGTTTTTATTTTTTTATCTTGTGGTGTTATGTATGCAAGGTCACACTGCTGCCCCCAGTGTCCCTCACACACGGTTGCATGCATACACACCTGGTAAACATGTACATACACAGCTGTACCTTGGCTATTAAAAGGTCACTGTTTCCACTCTGCCATACTCATCGTTGGTGATGTCAGCAGGCCCACAGCCTGCAGACACAGACACCTGGAACACAAACAGAATACAGTACGAGAGACTACAGTCAGTCAGCAGTACTAAGAGCAATAATGCATCACTGTTAAAAAGGTACAAAACACTTAGATGTGTACTCATAACAATTGCCAGCAGGCAGCACCTTACACAGCATTACATTACTACACTGTACTACATTCGTCCTGTGCATTAGACCCATATTAGCATATCACTGCATCAATGGTATGGGTAACAGGGATGTGGCACAGGTATCACATGCACAGAGTGTAGTGGGGGTTTGCCAGAGGAGCTGTATGTGTCTGGTGGTGACCTGCCCATGTTAGAAATGTGTGAGTGTTTATATGCACACAGTCAAGCCATGTGGTTGCCCTACACAGGGGTATGCTGGACAGCCATGAACCGTACATGGCAGGATGTACAGTTTACCATCTCTGGCCATGGACACAGGAACTGGTTCTGCCAGGAGCATCATTGTTGACACCACCAGGCCCAAGGCCAGATGCAGTACCAACTCCCCGATGGTGACTGCTGTCGGCTGGATCCATGCCCTGAAGGGACTGGCCAGGACCACGTGCCCATGGCCTGCTCCATTGTGGTGTAGACAGCACCCTCCCCTCGGTAGTGCTGGTGGCACTGCCACTACGGGAGTGTGAATGTGCATGACAAGACAAGCAAGACACCCTACTCCCACCACCTGCTCAAGCACAGACATTGCACTGACAATGTCTCACCCCACTGTCTACACTCGACATCAGCATAATAACGTATGGCATCTCCAAGGCCATGGAGGTAGTCACGCACAGCAGGAAGTTTGCATTCATGATCCTGAGCATCTGTTTCATACTGCATTCAGAATGTGCCTGTGCCTCCATGATGGATCAAAACATGCATTTGGTGGCACCTGCTGTGAAACTTGCAACAGGGGCTTGATGGGCAGCAGTCCCCCTCCAAATAACCCTGTCTATCTGCCTGTGTGGGACCTCGCCTGCTCTCTGGCTAAGGCTAGTGTTTACACTCACTTGCCATATAGTCACAACACTAACCTGTTCCATGCCACCACCCTCCAACTGTCCATTATCTACGGCTGCTGGGGACTGGGTATGTTTGGGCATACTGACTGCTTGCGGGGACACTGTGTGGGATAAGTGGGATACAAACCAATGGCACAGATTCAGCCCCCAACAACCCCACCTGTGCCTCACTATGACCACCATCAGAGTCCACAAAGACACTGACATTAGGTTGTGAGGGGGAGAGACACCAACCCCCATGTTCACCTGTGAGGGGAAGCCAACATATGTAAATTAATACCTGCACTATAATGTTTGCTGATGCACACACAAACACACACACACACACACACACACACACACACACACAGGTGAGGTGGCACAAAGACATTATACAGACCACAAAATATCTGAATGATGACATGCACAACACACAGACAGACACACTCTGGACAGGCCCTCAATAACATGCAGTGCAGCTATGTCAACTTAATGTTGCTACTAATATATACCTCTGAGATACGTGAGGAGAGGTAGTAGGTGATGGACCTAACACACACTGCACCCGTTTACACAATATTGATTGATTTACCCCTGTATACCACAGTGGTAACACCTACAGAAATGTTACAGCTCCTGTGGTGACCACTGTGATGCACTGCAGTTAACCCCACCACAAGTGAACATGCACATATTGCAATATGGCTAAGAGTAACAGTTCTGTGCATGGAAAAATGCATGCCTTTCTGCCTAGGGTATTGGTGAGCCACAACAAGACATTTCCATACTCACTGGCTTCAGGCTGCTGTTCCCCAGCCAGACCAGAGGGACCTATGTAGTTGTGGGGCAGAGGTACTGTCAGCACACTCACATATAGCACTGGTACAGGATAAATTATGGATTTCTGAACATATACAGTACAAGCTCTGATGCTACACGATTTGCTGTCATTCACTATAGATGTGCACTTGTGTACATTACAAAACCCCATGAATTATACAGTACTGAAGTGATGCCCATTGGGGCCTTACCTGGATTCTCCTTGCCTGTTGTCTGGGTGCCACCCACCTCCATGACATAGGTGTGTACAGTTCCCTGGGGTGTGGTGGCTGCCCCAAGGTTGGCAAGGAACTTCTCTGTTGGTGTCAGTGGGGCCTGCGTAGCAGGACTCCCACCTGTGGCTGTAGAGTCTCTGGCCACAGCTGCAGCCCTTTGCCCGGCATGGTGAATAAGGTCAGCTGCCCTGTGCCTGATCTGTTCATAGGATCACCCATGCTGATCCAGACTTAACAGTTAACACTAGTTCGGTCCACAGGGTGGTCCATTCTTGCAGCTGTTTTCTGCTCCTACCGAACAGGACTGTGTGATGCAGTCTTACGGTGTTGAGTATTGTTGCAGTCTCAGCGTCAGAAAAAGCTGGTTGCTGCTGTCGAGACATTCCACCCGCAAGACGTGAACAGGGAAACACATCATGGGACCTCATACATTGGGCACAGTTATGTATAGATCCTGCACATCCATGTTTGCTGGCACTATCCAGTGCTAACACCTGCATCATACCCCTGCCATCTATCAACACACTAGATGGTTAACAGCACATACACACTTGGGATACCATCGGTGCCCCTACTGGATGGGGACATCAGCTGCTGCCTTACATACACATGGGCTAACATGTGGCTTGGGGATATGGCCGCTCAGGGCCCACAGCCTAGTAACCTGGTATGGTACATGGAATACCATAATTGGCCTGTCTGCTGTGACAGACTGTGTGGTGTACACACACATCAGTGTCATGGACTGCTGGGTGTCCCCTATGGGCAGCATTACAATACCATGCATTCAAACCTACATCCCACAAATAGGTAAGTGTTCCTACAGGTGCATGTGGACATTCCAGGAACATCTGAGCTACACAATAACTGAGATCAGTACATGTGTGTTGTAGTGACCACATCATAGGTGTCTGCCATCTTCAGCACTCAGATGTTTGCGGAATGTGTACATGTGCCTGAAAGATGTAGACCCACCTGTCAGGCAAATGTGCATTTCCGCATACCAGTTGAACAATACATTATGTTTGCCCACATGGTTTTGAGACTGTGCCTGTGGCATGCCATAACCCTGGGGTCACAGCAATGGTGCCTGGGTATCTGTTACTGTATCCATTCCCTTACAGTCTGCTCTTAGTACGTACGCACTGCTGCTGACCCAGTGCCAGAATCCACCGACTACTACTACCTATAACTTGCTGTCCTGTTCCAGGGGTCACCAAGTATGCTAGTCATAGGTGTGAGGCAATCAGATACAGGTGTGGAGTACACTCTCACCTAGGCAGAGTATGTCAGGAATGGTCAAGAAGACCTGGACAATCTGTGAAATAACCCTGAATGATATTGTCAGACAGAGGGGCTCAATGACGGTACATGATGTGATATGCCATCTGTATCCACCAGTATGTATTGTCAGTGTATCAACCCTGCACTGGCCCAATTATCAGGTAGTCTAAATACTCAGAACTAACACCAGTGAGGGATGTACACAATGGCAAGATGACAAGTACATGCACACTGAAGTACAGTTACCCTTCAGAGCACAGAGAGGTCACATTCAGTGTGGGGATCATTTCTCCCTCTCTCTCTCCACATCCCCAATAACACTCCACACTGGCACACCTATGAGGTTAACATCTTAGCAGAGCGGTCATTCCAAACATCTGTCAGCCTCTCAGTCCAACCAGTACTTCAGGTCCCTGGCCAAGTAGCTGACACACACACGTTTGTTATTTGGGTTTTGAATAATAAACACACACAAACACGCACACTCCTGTTAAAGTCTGGCACAACTTTGCTACCTATGGGCCCTTCAGCCCAGACTAAGGTAGTTCTGACTGCCACACTCCATCTCGAACAGCTACTGTAAGGCCCTCAACAAAGGGTGACAAATCCTACTGTGTGATAAGCCTATTAGTAAAATGGGAAGTGTGACTAAGGCTATTTGAGTGACCTATACAGTGTCAGCATGTGCATATCCAAGTACTTTAACAGCTGACTTAGTGCTATACAGACCAGAAACAATGACAAGTTGTAATGATATGCAATAACTAATAAAGAACAAGAGAATACTCTATCAATGCAGTGACTACACAGTTCAGACTCACAGGGATTCATTTATGACAACATTGCAAGACAGTCTGCAATACATACAGGAAACGTGTAAAGTACTACTTGCATAAGTTCATAGGATGATACTAGGCTATAAGGCACGCATGTCATAAGACTAGTCCAGATGTTTCCCCATATCCCTTCAAAGTCAGCACCTGTTTCCCCTGTCTAACTGGGACCCTGGTTGGGATCCCAGGGGTGTCTTATGTTTCCCATGCAGTCATCCAGCTTCTTCTTAAAGAAGGCTAGAGAGGTACTCTGCTAGACATGGGGAGGGAGTGTATTTTACAGACAGTGTATTATTTGAGACACAAATCAGTATAAGAAACTTCTCTGTGTGGAAGATTTTCAGTCCATATATTTCTAGTTAATCACTGTATATTAATCAGATCAGACAACAGTAGTATAAGTAGCGAACGTAAACACGTCTTAAGACAAAACAAAACAAAAAGTAATAGAAAATGTATAATTGTACAGCATTACCAAGTATTTGAAAGTAATCCAAGCAAGGCAGGCAGTCTGTTTCCAGTTGAAAACCCTTTATTAAGTACACAGACAAGCGATCCAAGTAAAACAAAAGTAGTCATAATTTCCTCACAAGCTTTCTAAATATATATATACTTTTGGTCAGGCATGGGAGTGGTTTATTGTGCTGTAAAACAAAGTGTTATTGGTACACATGTTAAATTCATGATTTGTTTACTCGGTAATGGGTCTGATAAGGGAGGAGTACAGGGATGCTATGGCCTCCTGGATGGCATACCCTTATTTGTGAAGTGGGCCATGTAGACAGCCTTCTGTACAATGGTGCCAACATGGTGGGAAACTGTTAAGTTGCTATCATCCTTGGTGCACAAGTTGCCTCACACCTGACGGCATGCTCAGTACATTGTTACTACTATCATAACTAGTGTGGATGACATCTACCACAACCATGATAATGATGCGTTCCCTGGCATTCAGTTTGAGGCAATGCTTCTGGCACCAGTCATTAATTTGAGTAAGGGCTTCTTGGAGGATGCTCACATTACTAGGGGGATGTAAGACAGTGGCCAGCTTGCAGTCATCTGTCAACCTGGTCAGCCACTGACCACTGGTTTTATCTTGCACTTCAGAACAGTATATCCCATACAGTACAGGCTCCCAGAGAGATCCTTGGGGTACACCGCTCTTTAAAGGTCTACTACTAGAGATGACTTCCACTACTTTGACTGAGTGGGTACTATCACTGAGCCAGTTATCTACTCATCTGGTAACATACAGGTTGATGCCATGCTGTGTAGGCTTATGTATTATGGCCAATTGGGGATTATTGTCAGAGGCTTTGGCTAGGTGAAGGTAGGCAGTGTGGACAGTCTTTCTCTCATCTATGTGTTTGTTGACCGCTTCAAAGAAGTCAGCCAGATTTAAGAGGCCTGATCTCCCTTTGACAATACCAAACTATGTGGGCTCAAGCATTTTGTGGTTGCCGATATCCCTGCTAATCAGGTCCTTGATAATGCCTTCCATGGTCTTGCGGATCATGCTAGTTAGGCTGATGTGCATATGATTGGTTGGATCAGTGGATGCTCCACCTGTGTGTAGAAGGATGACGGTGGCTGGCCTCCGTGCAGGTGGGATAACACTGGTGTTCAGGCTGTGGTTGACTAGAGTGTGTAATGGAGCTGAGAGCTCATGCCTGAGTTCATGTAGGATGCAGCCAGGGATGTCATCAGGTCTCATGGAGACTTCAGTTTGTTGCCTTGAGGACATTACAAACCTACTCTCTGATGATGAGGGGAGGCAGGCAGGTGCTATGTATGTCCTCCTTTACTGATGGGGGGTGAGGTTTTTCACAACCTGTCTGCAGCAGGTTGGCTATATCTATGGCGTATGTGGTGTTATTGACCACCAGTACAGAGCAGATTTGGGTGTTGCCTCTGAGACTGCAGACATACGTAAAGAAGGCCTTGTGATTGGCCTTGGTGGATGTCTGTAATTTGCACTCAAAGTTAGCCTTAGAGTAATTTACCTGTGACTTTATTTGCTTGTTCAGACAAAGGTGAGACTT